>NC_073305.1:159627921-160255421 GCF_027595985.1 Sorex araneus | reverse complement strand
TCAATTTGTAGACAAGAGGGAAGTCTTGACATTGTAATGACACTGTCCATGATACAGGCAGTATCTGACAGTTTTTTTCCCTCTTTGACTGCCAACATACTTACTATGTATACAGTGGGATGCCCGGGTAGCCAGAGCTAATTAAAGACACAGTAAGAGGTTGGGAAGGAGAAAAAGAAGGCAAAATCTATGTGGATTCCTCCCAGAGAAGCAAAAGGCAAAAAGGTCAAAGTTGCCTTGTATGTGTTTAAAATTTTTTAAAGGAAAGAAGACACTGTTTTTATGTTCTGTGTGTCCAACTGTTAATAGGACAAGAAACACTTTTTGTCCACATTCTTTTGAAACCTTGAACTGAGAATGCTGAAGTTCTTGCCTTTCTTTTACATTCATCTCAGAAAGGTTATTCCAAATTCACTTGGCAATATTCAGACAAGCTATTTCCTAATCCTCAAAATAGCTCTTGTTTTGAGTGTTTCCCAAAAGTCTTAAAATATGTTCATGGACTGTATATATTATTCATTTACTAACCTTTTGGATTGAAAATCCTTAAAAAAAATAAAACTTGAAGAACAAAGACTTTTGGATATTGTAAATCTAGATGAGTAGAAAGGCACATTAAAATGTCATCTTTTTATAATAAATATAAAATTGCATACATTTAAACTTTTTATAATAAATATAAAATTGCACACATTGCATAAGAAAACCAAATACTAGAAAGTTTGATTTTGTTGTTATATCTCTGAATCATATGATTGTATTTTCTTTTCTATCACAAAATACTTTTATTGAGTAAAATTAAAAATAAATTTATCACTGAGTAACAAAAAATAGTTTAATGAAGTGCTTTGAAGTAGAAAGTCCTTTTTCAATAGTTATACATCTTAGAAGGATACCACTCCCCAAAAACATACACTGTGTATCTTTTTTTGGGGGAAGGAGTAGATTTGGGACCAGATCTGGTGGTATTCAGGAGTTACTTCGGCTTCTGTGCTCAGGAGGTCACTCCTGGCAATATGCAGAGGACCATGTGCTAGTCAGGTATTGAACTGGGGTTGATGACATGCAAGGCAAATGCTCTAATATCTACTATCTCTCTGGTCCCAACATTCTATTTACCTGTAATGTTAAAATAATTTATTTCCTTACTCAACAAATATCTGACTCCCTGGTATTGTACCTGAATTAGTAATAGAGTAGAGGAGGAAATAGACATTAATCCAGTAATCATAATGTCAGTATATAACCAAAAATTGTGATCTGTATTGTGAGAAAAAGCATAGGGAGTCTGAGACACCCTATGATTTAGACTTAGCAATAGGACATTGTGAGAAAAGTAATGGTTGAACAGACATTATGGAGAATAAATAGGAGTTAGCTAGGAAAAGTACAAGCTATGATAGATGGGATGATGGTCCTGGATGGAAAGAAGCACAGTGTGTATAGGCAACTTAAATAAGGTCAGTGTGTCCAGAGCACACACACTGAGGAAGAAAGTTCCACAAGGTCCACGGGAATTAGATCTTGCATAGCCTAAATCCTTGTTAAGGATTTTGATCTTCATACTTTCTAAGTCTTTAAAGAAGTTTTTAAAATGTTTAAGGCAAAGTACTGATAACAACCTACTGACAAAAAATCCACTTGTGCTTTTCTCTGGGTGATAAATTACATAATGAGCAAGAGAGACCTGATTCGGGATGTTAAAATGGGTTAAGGGAGAATTTATAAAAGAGTGATGGAGAAAAGAAGTAGAGCAGTTCAAGGGACTTGTAGAAGATAAAATCAGGGAGGGTTCCTAGAGTTCTAATCTAGAAAAGCCTGTTTAGGAGGCACACGTTTTCCTTATTGTTGGAGAGCAGGTGGCCTTTATGTGACATTAGCGAGGTGGTTGCTGAAGAAGGTAGACAATAATAGACAATCTCCTGGTAAAATTTTCAGTCAGGAAAAGGAAAGCCAAAATTATGGCATAATAGCAGCCAAGCTAAGGTCAGCAGCAACAGCTGGGAATTCTCTTGGGAAGGCTTGCTGAATGAAGCAATGAAGCTTGACATTCAATACTGGTTATATATCCAGTGGCTCATGATTTCCCAGGCAGCTCTGCTCATGCCCCAAAGTAACCCAAGGAAGCTAAATCTGCCAAGTCACCTGATTTACCTTTGCAGAAGATCTCGATGTTCTTGGAATATCTATGTCCTTCTAAGTTGTAATTCAATAGTCAATATTCCTCATCCTTCTATCATTAAATAAAAGTTGGTGTTCTTTAAAGATTTTGGAACAGATAGTTAGAGACCTGGAAGCAAAGGATGTCTCTCAACTTTTCTGGTGATTTTAGAAACTTAGCTTCTCTCATATTTAATATGTGACCAATAAGGTCAACCACCTTTCAGGTTGTTGCAAAACTTATGTACGAACAGGTACTTTACAAGTGCTAACAATGACTACAAAAATAATAATCAATAAGCATTTTATTGCTAATATATCCATTTTAACTATTTTTATGTAGTTTATCATTTTAAGATTTTTTCACACCCATGGCTTCATTTACATGTTGAAAATAACTCGGAATTAGTAGGTATCAGAAATGAACTAAATACAGGGATAAAAATCTACATATACTCTCACTGTCACTGTCATCCTGTTGCTCATCAATTTTTTCGAGTGGGCACCAGTATCATTTCTCATTGAGAGACTTATTGTTACTGTTTTTGGCATATCCAATACGCACGGGTAGCTTGCCAGGCTCTGCCACTCAGGCTCGATACTCTCGGTAGCTTGCCGGGCCCTCCAAGAGGGGCAGAGGAATCGAACTTGAGTCGGCCATATGAAAGGTGAAAGCCCAACCGCTGTGCTATTGCTCCAGTCCTGATATATATATATATATGTATATATATATGTAAAAATATATATATGTATGTAAAATATATACTCACAGACAATATATTTGAAGATGTTAGCCTTTAAGAGAGGAGGACTAGGTATATTGTGTTACAGAGTTGGTTGTCTGCTGGTTATTGACAAAAATTTGAGTCCTTTTCTCCCCTATATGTGGCAATAATATGACCCATCCTGCTTTGCAATTTAATTTAATTCACCAAGTGAATGTTGTCAGGAAAAATATAGTGTACCACTTTTAGGTCAAGGTTTTTAAAAGATGGGCATGTTAGTTTACTCTCTCATTACTGACAAATGCAGATGCTAATGAATAATTCTAGAAGGCCAGCAAAAATATTTGTTTTCTAGATTTCTTATTTACCATGTAGGAGAATTTTTAATCAACCAAGCATCAGTCTCTCTCTCTTTCTCTCTTTTTCATCTATCTAATAATTCTTTCTGCCTGTCCAGCTGCCAGTTTACATTTCAAAGTGCCACTTGTATATATGTAGTTTGTTCCTAACTGGAGATATGAAGGAAAGGATAAAGTTCCTGTCCTCAAGAATATCATAGTTGTTTGAGAGAGATGTAACAAATAAAATGTAAAGAGCTATGAAGTCAATTATATAAACAATGATGAAGTTCTCTTAGCTGAGGACTGGTTATAATATTTAAAACAATTTAGAGAAAAAACTTTCTTTCTTTAAAAAAAACACTCAAATGTGAACATCTACGATTAAAGCTAAACCAATTCTGAAGGCAACCCTCACTTGTTATGATCTGAAAGTTCAGGAGTTCGCCAAACTTTGATAATTTTTAGATAATTAAACTTTGATAACTTTTTTAGAATTCACAGAACTGACTAAAATAAGCTATGCTCACATTACGGGTTTTCCAAAGAAAAGAAACAGATTGAAATGAGCCAATGGAAGAGACATAGAAAAAAGATTCAGGAGTGTACAAACATGGAAATTTCAATTGCTCTTTTCATATACAGGCAGGGACACATTCCTTATCCAATATTGATGTATAACATCAGCACCTAGTATTTATTGACAACCAGGGAAATCCCCCTTATGTTTGATGTTGAGTTTTTATTGCGCCTCCATCATGTCAGCACGCATGGCTGATTGTTCACTTGGCTGATCTCAGTGTCCAGTCTCTCCAAAGGTCAACTTAAAACGTGATCCAATGTTCCCACTCTAGCAACATTTGCTATATGGTGCAGACAGCTCTTTCTCAATCGCATTATTAGGCCATCCATGGCAATTCAAGAACCCCAGGGAACCAAACCGTATTTCTGTTCAGGATGAGTTTCTAACTGGATGTTAGAAATTCACATCCAGGAGATATGGCCAAAGTCCAGACTTCTCTTGTATAAACTTAAATTATTCACTAAAAACAAACCCATTCATAACTTTTTTGGGGGGTGAGTAGGATGGATTTTTCAAAAGAAATGCTGAAAGGAACCAAAGGTCACTACCAGAGCTACTTGACAACTGGCCCTAGTGATTCAATATTGGGGCTTAAGTATGTGGAGCTACTCAGGTCCTACTCAGCTTGCCTACATGATGCCCAGGGGACCTCTAGGGCCACATTCAGTGGTGCTTGTTATGTCATGTTGCACTGAGGTTCAAATTTGGGATTGGCACATAGTATTTTTAGGTGGACATCACATATCATGGTGCCCAGGAGTTACTCCCAGCTCGTGCTTGAGCGTTGCTCCTGGAAGTGTGCCAGGGACCATATGATACTGGGAAACAAACTGGATTGGCTGGATTAAGACAAGGGCCTTAACTCCTGTAGAAGTTTTCTGACTCATACATACTTTGCTTGTGCTCCAGACCACTGAGTTTATTTCCTGGTCCATAATAGTATTTTTATGTTTGTTTGTTTATTTGTTTGTTTGTCTTTGAGCTACCCCCAATGTTGTCCAGGGATTTCTCCTGAGTCTGTGCTCAGGGGTCACTCTTGGCAGGGCTTGAGGGACCATACGTGGTGCCAGACATAAAACTGAGTCACCCTCGAGCAAAGTAAGCATCTTACCCACTGACTATGGATCTATCCTCTTTCATAGTTTTTTTTGTTTGTTTATGAATTAGACCTATTTTTAAGTTTTATTATCTAAACCTAATAACTCTAAATTCACGAATCACGAATTATGAAATCCCGTTAATCGTCGAGTTGCTCGAGCAGTCTCAGTAACCTCTCCATTCGTCCTATCCCTGAGATTTTAGAAGCCTCTCTCTTCTCGGCCTTCCCAATAATGCTGCATTGGAGGCTCTTTCAGGGTCAGAGGAATGAGATTCAGCTGGTTACTGGCTTTCGCATATGGATACACCATGGGAAGCTTGCAAGGCTGTCCCATGTGGGTAGGAAGCTCTCAGCAGCTTGCTAGTTTCTCCCAGGGAGAAAAGTAGGTTATAAGATATCCCGCGGCCACTTTGCTGCCGAGCGCTTCTGGGAATTTGCTTTTAAGTCTCTGGATGTTGGCCGTTGATGGGATTACACATACCTGGGTTCCTCTGCCGGCACCTTCATGCATGAGGCCCATCCGAACTGTGTGGAGAGGGGTCTTGAGCATGGCTGTGGCTAGGTTCCAGTGGTCTTCAGCCGCCAGGAGTTCTGCTCGGGGCAGGGAGGGAAGCTGGAGTCCATCCCCTCCGAGGGGTCCCGGGGAAGACAGTCAGGCCTGCGGGCAAGAGACTCTCTGCAACTCTAAGTTAAATTTTAGAAATTATTGTCAACGTCTAAATGAAGTGAATAGAGTGAGTTAGTAGAGTATTAGATATATTGCAAGGATGACAGTTGTAAGTAGTAGCTATAAAAACATGGCTCTGGCTTAAAATTTTTATTTTATTTTTAGTGAAGGAACATAGCTTTTATTAAAAGTTATTTAGAAAGATGTGAGGGAAGAGAAAAAAAGGGAAATGTGTTCAAGAAAGAAATTATCTAGCAAAAAAGCATAGCTACAAACAAGCAAGAAAAATGTTTAAGGGTGGGCACAGCTTGAAGAGCAAGCCAAGGCTTAAATTTTTAAAAAGTGGAGTGACTCACAACCCCAAATGTATGATTATATAATCTTTGATAAGGGGGCAAGAAATGTGAAGTGGAGCAAAGAAAGCCTCTTCAACAAATGATGCTGGCATAACTGGACAACCACATGCAAAAGAATGGGTTTATACCTCGACCTGACACCATGCACAAAAATCAGATCAAAATGGATTAAAGACCTCAACATCAGACCACAATCGATAAGGTACATCGAAGACAAGGTCGGCAAACCCCTCCATGATATTGAAGCTAAAGGTATCTTCAAAGATGACACAGAGCTAAGAAATCAAGTAAAAACAGAGTTAAACAAATGGGACTACATTAAACTAAGCTTCTGCACCACAAAAGACACAGGGACCAGAATACAAAGGCAATCTACAGAATGGGAAAGGATATTCACCCAATACCCATCCAATAAAGGATTGATATCAAGGCTATACAAAGCACTGGTTGAACTCTACAAGAAGAAAACATCCAACCCCATCAGAAAATGGGCCGAAGAAATGAACAGAAACTTTTCCAAGAAAGAGATATGAATGGCTAAAAGGTACATGAAAAAATGCTCTGCATCACTAATCATCAGGGAGATGCAGATCAAAACTACCACGAGATACCACCTCACACCACAGAGAATGGCCCTCATCCAAAAGAACAAAAGCAACTGCTGTTGGAGAGGATGTGGAGAGAAAGGGACCCTTCTACACTGCTGGTGAGAATGCTGACTGGTCCAACCCCTTTGTAAAACAATATGAACGATTCTCAAAAAATTAGAAATTGAGCTTCCATTTGATCCAGCAATACCACTTCTGGGAATATATTCGAGAGAAACCAAAAAGTATAGTCGAAATGACATCTGCACTTATATGTTCATCGTGGCATTGTTTACAATAGTCAGAGTCTGGAAAAAACCCAAGTGCCCGAGAACAGATGACTGGTTAAAGAAACTTTGGTACATTTATACAATGGAATACTATGCAGCTGTTAGAAAAGATGAAGTCATGAACTTTGCATATAAGTGGATTAACATGGAAAATATCATGCTAAGTGAAATGAGCCAGAAAGAGAGGGACAGGCATAGAAAGATTGCACTCATCTGTGGAATATAAAACAACAGAGTAGGAGACTAATACCCAAGAATAGTAGTATATAATACCAGGAGGTTGACTCCATAGCTTGGAAGCTGGCTGGCCTCACACACTGGTGGAAAGTCATCCCAGATAGAGAAGGGAACACCAAGTAAAATGTGATTGGAGATCCTGCATGGGGAGGGAAATGCGTGTTGAAAGTAGACTAGAGACTTAACACGATGGCCACTCAGTGCCCCTACTGCAAACCACAGCACCCAAAAGGAGAGAGAACAAATTGGAATGCCCCACCACAGAGGCAGGGTGGGGTGAGGGGGATGGGATCTGGGGGTGGGAGGGATACTGGGTTCATTGGTGGTGGAGAATGGACACTGGAGGAGGGATGGGCTCTCGAACATTGCATGAGGGAAAAACAAGCACGAAAAGGTGTGAATCTGTAACTGTACCCTCACTGTGACTCACTACAAAAAAATTAAAATTTTTTTTAAAAAAGTGGAGTGACTAATGGACATTATTATTCTAGCATCATAACATGATATCCAGTGCAATATTTTATCTTGTCACACAAAAATGGAAAAAACAGACTTTATTTCTCAAAGGGAATTTAGAAGACCTATGTTTTGTATTATGCACTTTGTCTTAAAACTAAAATAACTGTCATATGTCCTTTGCAATTAATAAACAATTGCTAAGTAGGATTATTATTACTCATATCTTTATCTTCTTTGCAACTATGGCAATACAATGCGTGGTACAGCTTGGTTTCATAAAGAAGATAAGAAATTTAGTGAAGAAACTCCGAAACAGAAAACTGACAAATAGAATAAACAAGTTTATCATATTTTCAAAGGGAGAACTTGAAGATTTTGGCAAGGGGGCTATAGGATTTACTAACTTCAAGCTATAAGATAGTATAAAACATTTTCTAGGAATTTTGGTTATTTCCTTATATATCACTGTTAAATTACAAAAAGATCAAAAAAATAAACAAAACATTTACAAAGAATTGAGAAAGCATTTATGTCTCCGACTTTTCCCACCATCTTTCTGACTTCCATCCACCTTAATTTGTTCTTAATTTCCTAACAGAAAAAGGTAAAGCCTGTTTATTACTGAAATCAGGTAGATCTCTAAATTAGATTACATTCTCACTTACGTTCTTTGATATAATGCATATTTTATTTCAAAGTAGAAAAAAGTGAGTACAAGAAAAATAATGCAGAAAGGTATATATCACATTGGCCCTTTTTGTCTTAGAAGATTTCTTTCTCTTTAACAGTGAAAAACTGTGGTCAGAAAGATTGCACAGCAAGTAAGTCACTTACCTTGCATGCGGCTGACTCAGTTTGATTCCTAGCACTACATATGGTTCCCTTAGCACTGCCAGGAGTGTTCCCTGAGCTCAGAGCCAGGAATAAGTCCTGAGTATAGCTGGGTCTAATCCAAAACAAACAAACAAAACATAAAAACTAACAGTGTAAGCACTTATTTTTATTCTAACCACATAGGATCTAGTGACTGCTGCATTATAACTTGTGAGGAGTTCTGAAAAACTGACAAAACAATCGGAGGGCTTAATGCACTCTCTTCAGTTCTTTAAATTGTTGCATGCACTTGCTTTATAGCATTAAAGTCAATGAGTTGTGGCACGCTTCATTAGTGAAACTTACCAAATGAGCAGGAAATAAAAAATATGAAAAGCAAAAATTAAGGCACTGTGCTAATATTAAAGATTAGTTTGTTCTGTTTACTTTACATCTCTGGAGAATTCCCCTCAGAAAGAGAAAGAGATTTTTCCTGCAAATAGGGTGTTTGACTTGTTTCATCTCTGCTTTGGATGTATGGAATACAATTTTTTTCTCTCACAATCTTTTTTTCTTTTTAGGTTACACCCAGCTCAGGGGTCACTCCTGGCTCTGCACTCAGGAATTACTCCTTTCTGGTGGTGCTTGGGGAACTATATGAAATACCGCAGATTGAACCCTCGTCAGCCGCGTGCAAGGCAAACATCTTGCCCCTTGTACTATAGCTCCGGCCCCCTCACTCATAGAATCTAACTTTCATTATTCATAATATCAGCACATCATTTAATTAGGTATATAGAAGCAGGTTTCTATGCACACAGTGTAAACCAGAAAATTTGAGGGGTTATTGTATAAACAGGTCTTACTTTTGAACAATAATTCTATAGACTTCCTTACCAATCTTTTTCTCTCTTTTTTTCTTGAGAAGTGAGTCATGTGCATCCAGGATTGGCAACAAGCCATACAAGGAAGTAGGGAAAATGACCTTAATAAGCCTCTACCATTTCCCTATTGCATTTTCTTTCCTCATCTCTGAGAAAGCAAATTTATATCATCTACTCTGTCATCAAACTTCCTACTCCACCTTACCATTTCTCACTATCAGCTAGTGAGCTCACATACGAATTCACTGAGAAAATAGAAGCATTCAGAAGAGAATGACCTCATCATCAGATTGACTGGCTCTCATACATGTGCGCCCGCCAAGTTGTCTCGGCTTACAGTGATGCGCTCCGTGCTTCTCTGTGACCTCTGGTTCCATCCCCTCTGTAATGGTTGTCATCTCCTCTCTGCTGCATTATAATTTCTGAACTAGCTTATTCCCAGAAGTTTCAAATATAACAACCCTTGACTTAAGAATAAACCCTTGCTCAACCTTACATCCACATTTAGCTTGTTTATTTTTTCATCTTCAATTAAATTGTGTTATTAATTCCTATGGAATATATCATTTATATTTAACCCATTTCAACCAGACTTGTAACCCCCCCCCCCCCCGCTCCCTGCCCCACCCCCACACAATCTTCTCTTGTCAATGGAATGATTGGTTTTTAGTTTTCCAAGACAAAGGTCAACTCTGGTCACCTCTTCCCCCTTTCTAACCCCCTACTTGCTTGTACTCTCAGCAGCTTTTGACACTGTTGATGTCTCTCTCCTAGGAACACTTTTAATTTCATCATCATTTGGTATTTGTATCTTCAGTGCCCCTTCCTCTCTGTTTACGCCTCTTTCCCAACCTGACCTCTAAGCACTGGATCTCCTTAGTTCGTAGGCCTTAATCCTCTTTTCCCTCTGTAAACAGACTTCCAATCTGACCTCATTCTTCGTAATGTTTTAAAAAGTGTTAAACACCTCAAGTTTATTGTAATTTAATTTTTTGCCTATAACTTTTCTCTGATTTTTCAGACTTGGTTATTTTATATTTCTATTTGATGACTAGGAGGCATCTTAAGTGTAATGTACAAAATATAATTTTATTTTTCTACTTAAACAAATAATAATCCAAGCTTATTGAATGGAAATAATGGCATGTTACTTTTTTTCTGGTTCTTAAATTAGGGGCCAAAATAAATTTCTTTTTCCCACCTTTAAGTCCATTTTATTAGCAAGTACCTTCCCCATATAGCTTGAATTTGCTAATTTCTCACCATTCTTGATTCCATCCTTTCTGGCAAAACTTACTCTTATGCTATGTATAGACTTCCAGCATGGCTTCAAATTTTGTATTTTTATTTCCTCTTTACTAACACTAGAATCAATTATCCATTAATTTTCATTACATTTGGATAAAATCCATTATACTACATCATCTGTCCCTTGTAAAACTCTCCTATCTCTTTCTTTCTGACATCTCCCACTTGAGTCTTACTAACCATCTTATTTTTTTTCAAATGGTGTTTCTACCTACCCGAATGTCATTACATACTTATGCTTCCTAGTATGGGATATTATTCTCTCACCTCAGATAATCCTATTTGTTCAGATATCCAGATAGCTTTTTTTGGCTGCATGACTTAAAATATCTTTTATTTTAAAAATATATCCTATTTTAAAAAATCCTTTTAAATAAAATAAAATAACAGAATAAAATCCTTTTATTCCCATTGCATAATTCCATCAGAATAGTCCAAGGAATAGGGTGGTATTAGGTAGGAAAGACCAGGAGAATATTAAAGTTTCTCAGGGGAAGTCAATGAAAAGCTTAAGGGAAGGATGACTAGCCTGTGGCCATTCTTTAGCCAATCAGGTCAATCCAGACATAGCTGAGAGTTTTTCTTGAACAATTATCAACATTGAACATTTAGTGCTGACATTAAAATGGAGTGGCTCAGATTTTTTCATCTGTGCATTAGAGAATTCTTTTTGATTTTAAAAGCATAATGATGTAGGGACAGAGAATGTCTCAAATGCAGCTGACGCCTGTGCTTACCTCAACCCCCCTTCAGATGTTCTATAAGTATGCTAGCAACTCTGCATTAAAGGGGCTATTTTCACCATCTGACTGTGGTCCCCAGCCTCCCCGTCTCCCTGTCTCTCTGTGTCTCTGTTGGGGAGCCCTGGGGAGATGGGGAGGTGGGGAGGAGTCTCAAGGCTACCGAACGAACACACGTGTCCAGCAGCAGCAGTCCTCCAGGATCATCTTCTTTTTTGTGATTACACAATTTTCTGGGCTGGAGCAATAGCACAGTGGTTGGGCTTTCGCCTTTCACACAGCGACCTGGGTTCGATTTCTTTGCCCCTCTCGGAGAGCTTGGCAAGCTACTGAGAGTATGGAGCCCACATGCCAGAGCCTGGCAAGCTACCCGTGCGTATTGGATATGCCAAAAACAGTAACAACAAGTCTCTCAGTGAGAGACGTTACTGGTGCCTGCTCGAACAAATCGATGAGCAATGGGATGACAGTGACAGTGACAATTTTCTATCCCCCTCTGTTGCCAGTCCTTTACTAAATGAGGTTTAATTATAATAAAAAGATACCGTATGCAATACAAAGTGGAATACATGTGATTGGCTTTATATGCAGAAAAAATGTAAATAAAACTGAGCAAAAATAGAATTTCCTGGAACTCACAGACAATGGGAGAGACAGAATTTAATCTCTTTCCCTTCCTCTCCCCCTACCCCCCCCCGCTGTCACATACACATGATAGGAGGTCAAGGGTAGTTTTGTGGGAACTCATCTGGAAAGTTATGAGTTAATTACTAATGTGATTACTTAGGCCATGTTGTTCCCCAGTTTATAAGTACTCCTACATGTGTAAAATTCAAAGCCAGGGTGTTTCTTCCTTGAAATTGTTTCTTAAAATTTAACTAGGAGGTGGAAGTGTCAAATTATGATAAAGTACTGGTAAAACTATTCTTAATAAAAATAGCTAGTATTTCTTGGTAGGCAAGGAACTTCAGCAGATGGAATTTTTTTTGTGAAGCAAGAGACTCAATCTGAGGCAACTTCTTGGCTATCTGTTCACTTGGTTTTAAATAGGTTATTTCTTGAGAACTCAAGGTTTTTTTTTTTTAATTGAATAACCATGAGATACAGTTACAAAGTTTTCATGTTTGAGTTTCAGTCATACAATGATCAAACAACCCATCCCTCCAGCAGAGCATATTTTCCAGCACCAATGTCTCCAGTATTCCCCCATCTCAGCCCTCCCCCTGCCTCTAATGGCAGACAACTTCCCCCATACTCTCTCTACTTTTGGGCATTATGGTTTGCAATACAGATACTGAGAGGCTATCACGTTTGGTCCTTTATCTACTTTCAGCACACATATCCCATCCCGAATGATCCCTTCAACCATCACTGACTTGGTGATCCCTTTGCTATTCCAGCTGCCTTCTCCTCCAGCTCATGAGGCAGGCTTCCAACTACAGAGTAATATTCCTGGCCCTTGTGTCTACTGTCCTTGGGTGTCAGTCTCAGAATTATGTTATTTTATATTCCACAAATGAATACAGTCATTCTATGTCTGTTTCTCTCTTTCTGACTCATTTCACTTTAGCATGATGCTCTTCATGAGCATCCATGTATAAGGAAGTTTGATAACTTCATCTTTCCTAATAATTGCATAGTATTCCATTGTGTAGATGTACCAAGTTTCTTTATCCAGTCATCTATTCTTGGGCACTCAGGTTATTTCCAAATTCCAGCTATTGTGAACAGTGCAGCAATAAACATACAGGTACAGATATCATTTCTACTGTGCTTTTTTTACACCCTAGGGATATACTCCCAGAAGTGGTATTGTTGGGTCATATGGAAGTTCAATTTTTAGTTTTTGAAGGAATGCCCATATTGTTTTCCAAAAGGCAGGGCCAGTCGGCATTCCCACCAACAATGAAAGAGTCCCTTTCTCCCCACATTCGTGCCAGCACTGGTTGTAATTGTTTTTTTTTTTTTGATGTGTGCCAGTCTCTGTGGTTTGTGATGATATCTCATAATTGTTTTGATTTGTATCTCCCTGATGATTAGTCATGTAGAGCATTATTCATGTGTCTTTTGATCATTTGTACATCTCTTTTGAAAAAGCTTTTGTTCATTTCTTCTCCCCATTTTCTGATGGGATTGGAGGTGTTTTTCTTGTACAATTCTACTAGTGTCTTGGGTTTTGGGTAAATATTCTTTCCCATTCTCTTTATTTTGATCAGTGTTTTCTTTGAGGTCGAGAGACTTCTTAGTTTAATGCAGTCCCATTTTTTTTTTTATCTTTGTTTCCACTTGCTTAGTCTGTGGTGTTTCATTCTTAAAGATGCCTTTAGCTTCAATGTCATGGAGGGTTCTGCCTACATTTTCCTTCATGTACCTAATGGATTCAGATCTGATATAGAGGTCTTTAATCCACTTCAATCTGGCTTTTGTGCCTGGCATTAGACAGAGGTCAGAGTTCATTTTTTTGGCAGGTAGCTGTCTAGTTTTCCTAGCACCACTTGCTGAAGAGGCTTTCCTTGTTCCACTTCACATTGCTTGCTCCTTTATCAAAGATTAAGTGATCATATATTTGAGAGTCTGACAGAATATTCAACTCTATTTCATTGGCCTGCAGGTCTGTTTCTAGTCCAATACCATGCTGTCTTAATTACTACTGCTTTATAGTACAGTTTGAAGTTGGGGAAGGTGATGCCAACGATCTTCTTTTTCCTAAAGATTGCTTTAGCTATCCGAGGCGGTTTACTGTTCCATATGAATTTCAGGAGTGTTTTGTCTATTTCTTTGAAGAATGTCCTGGGTAACCTTATAGGGAGCGCATTAAATCTGTATAGTGCTTTCAAGAGTATTGCCATTCTGATAATGCTAATCCTTCCTATCCATGAGCAGGAGATGTCTCTATTTCCTTGTGTCCTCTCTATTTCTTGAAGTAGTGTTTTGTGATTTTCTTTGTATAGGTCCTTCACTTCTTTAGTTAAGCTGATTCCAAGGCACTTGATTTTCTGAGGCTCTCCTGTGAACGGGATTATTTTTTAAAATATCTCTTCTCTTTATTCTTTGTATATAGGAGAGCTATGGACTTTGAGAACTCAAGGGTTTTTAAGGACACCTCAGTCCTCAAGGCTTCTGTGAATGGATATAAATGGAAAATTGGAGCCTCCTAGAGAAAAAGGTATATTTAAATATTTCAACAATAGAGTGATAGAATAAACTGAGAGCAAATTAAGAAGCATAAGTTTGGAGGAGATAGAATGAAGAGGAAGAGTATAAGTTTGGGAGGAAATTACAAAAGAATAAAAATTTACTGTTGCATTTTAATTTACAAACAATGTTGTGGAAGAGAAAGAAATAAATACCATATAAGAAAATTTAAAAAATCAAGTTCATAACAAAGGGGTCTTCTTTATTGACCATATAAATTACTATTAAAATAAACATATAAAAAGAAAAATATGCCATAATTCTGCATGGGAAGAATTAGCATTGCTAAAATGATCATTCTACCCAAAGCATTATATATATTAAGATCCCCATCTGAACTCACAATTCTTTTCCTTTTATTTTCTTTTTTGGGTCACACCCAGCGATACACAGGGGTTACTCCTGGCTTTGCACACTGGAATTACTCCTGATGGTGCTCAGGAGACCATAAGGGATGCTGGGAATCAAACCTGGGTTGGCTGCATGCAAGGTAAATGCCCTACCTGCTGTACTGTTGCTCCAGCCTTTGAAATAACAATTATTTCTTAAAGGATATTGATCTTGAACAAATTTTGCCAAAATTTTGCCATGAACTTTTTGAAAAATTACAGCAACTGGGAAAAAATATGAGAGCTGTTAAATTTTATAACCTAATCTCTACTATAAAACTATAATTGAAACAGTGCAGTACTGGTAAAAGCAAACTCTAAGAGTAAGGGAATTGATATCCCAGAAGATAATCCATATATATGTATATATATATGTTATTTATAACAAAAGAGCTTGGAACATAAAGTGGAGGAAAGAAAATCTTTCAACAAATACTGTTGAGAAAATTGAGTTGTCATGTGCAAGAGAATTAAACTGTAATAAAGAATGAAACCTCACATCAAGTGCAAAATTTAATTCAAAATGTATTAAAGATTTTGTTGTTAGCACTGAATCTACATTTATCAAGGGAAATAAAGGAAAAATACTTTATGATATTGACTTCAGAGGTGTTTTTAATAATTTATAACCTCTCTGATAAGAAATTTAGAATGGAACTGTTAAGTATGCATAAGAAACTAAAAGAAACAATGGAACACACCGCCAATAAAATAAAGAGGATGTGAAAGAAGAAATGTGGGAAATCCAAACTAAAATACAATCAGAAATGACAGACCTAGGTGAAATGAAAAACTCACTGAAAGGCCTTAGCAGCAGAGTAACAGAGCTCCAAGATGAGGTGCAGACAATCTCCAGACAATAGAAGAAAATGGAAAGGAGCCTCAAAATAACCCAGCACATGACAAGAGAACATTCAAATGAAATCAAGAGGAACAACATAAGAATCATTGGAGTACCAGAGAGGAAGGAAGAAAACCCTGATGAAGAAGCAGCTGTCAAAGTTATCATTGTTGAGAAGTTCCCAGAGCTGAAGGGCATGCACTTAGATCCAGGAGGCCTGAAGGATACCAGCTAAAGGAAATCCAAGTAAAAACACTCCAGGATATATTCTAATCAGAATGACAAAAACCACAGATAAAGATAGAATACTGAAAGCAGCAAGATCAAAGAAGGAAATTGCTTATAAAGGAGCATCCTTAAGATTTAGAGCAGACTTATCTGATGAAACCCTCTCACCTGAAGACTGTAGTGAGATATAGTGAAAAAACTCAATGAATGAATGTTTCACCAATATTTTACCCAGCTAGACTCTCATTCGTACTTGAAGAAACAATAAATAGCTTCACAAACAACTCAGGAACTTCATAGGCTCAAAATCATGGTTACGAGAAAAAACTAAATGGGCTACTTTAAGACAAGACAAAGCCCCACCAAATTCCTACAGAAAAATGGGACAAAACACCATAAAAATAACCTCTCTGAATGTCAATGGGCTAAATGCACCAACTCAGAGACACAGAGTGGCAGGATGGATCAGAAAATTGAACCTTACATTCTTTTGCCTTCAAGATACTTGTCTAAATATCAGAGCAAACACAGACTCAAAGTCAAAGGCTGGAAAACAATACTACAAGCAAACAAATCCCTCCAAAAAGCCAGGGTGGACTTACTAGTATCAGACCACATAGACTTCAGAGAAAAAAGGATATGAAAAACAGTAAAGGTAATTTTTTAGTGATCAAGGGATCTGTACTTCAGGAAGAACTCACACTGTTAAATGTATATGCGCCTAAAGAAGGACCAGTAAAATACTTAAAACAACTGCTAATAGACTTGAAGAAAGACATTGATACTAGCACAACAGCAGTTGGAGATTTTCACATTGCTTTGTTATCTCTTGATTAATCAACCAGACTTAAGCTCAGCAAGGACATAATTTGAGGGAAGAAATAGAAGACGGGGGTTAGTACATATATGTAGAACTTTTCATCCCTAAAAACTTGAACACACATTCTTCTCCAGTGGACATGGGTCATCCTCCAAGATAGACTACATGCTGGGTAATAAAACATACCTCTATAAAATTAAGAGGATAGAAATGGCATCAACTATCTTCTCATACATGCACTGAAAATAGAAGAGAGTCAGACCCAGAAATGGAGAATCAAATAAAACATCTGGAAATTAAACAGCTCACTATTGGCAACCAGTGGCTTAGGGAGGAAATCAAAGGGGAAATCAAAAGATTCCTGGAAACAGAGCCTGCTCCGCGGCCCTGAGCACCCCGGGCTCCCCTCCCCTCCGGACTGCCGGCCGAGTGGCCGGCACGCCGACCCCAAGCGCCTCCGCCGTCCTGTATTCCCGCAAAGGTCTGTGGGAAAGGGGCGTGGCCTAACCACCAGGGGGCGTGGCCTAAGAAAAGTGGGCGTGGCCTCATTGCCGGCGGCCAAAGCTCACGCGGCGGAAAGTAGTTTTCTCAACATCCTATCCAAGACTAACATCCTAGCTATTCGCAAGCAGTAGGACAATAAAACACAAGACTTCACATAAGAACATCTCAGTAGGAGACCAGGTTCTACACTGGCAAGTAAAAAGCCAACCACTATTAACTGAGCCTATCCACAATCCTTTTACGCAACAAAAGGAAACAGGGACACTCATCATCAAGAGCCCTCTTTCATATCACCACAAACAACATGAAGAAACAGTGAAAATCCCCATTGCAACCAGAGGACGATCAAAGGAGTCTGGAAACCTCAATGGGCGCCTCCTACAAACTTGACCTCTCTGAGAAAGAATTCAGACTTGAAATCCTCAACATGTTCAATCAACTCAATGCAAAGATGGACAACTTCAAGGAAGACCTGGCAGAAACAATACAACAGACAGCCGACAAAATACGGGAAGAAATGAGAGCAGAAATAAAAAACCTTCAAAAAGAAATGAAGGATTCCGTACATGAAATCAAAAACTCTCTGACTGCCCTCAACAATAGGATGACTGCAGCCGAAGTCAGAATCAGTATGCTTGAAGATGAGCTGCAAGAGGCCTACAGGCAACATCAAACCATGGCAAGAGACCTCAAAATAGCTCTAGCCAGAATCAGAGTCCTAGGGGATGAATTCAAGAGGAACAACATTAGAATCATTGGACTACCAGAACCACAGGGAACCAACCCCAACGAAAAAGACACAGTCAAACAAATCATTGCGGAAAACTTCCCACAGCTGGACAATGCAGGCATCCAGATTCAAGGCGCCCGGAGAGTGCCAGCTAAAAGAGATCCTAACAGAAAAACCCCAAGACATATCATAGTTACAATGATGGACATCTTCCAGAGAGACACAATACTCCAAGCAGCAAGGTCCAAGAAGGAAATCGCATACAAAGGAGCACCCCTTAGGCTCACAGCAGATCTATCAGAGGAAACCCTCCAAGCTCGAAGGCAATGGTGGGATATAGTGAAAAAACTCAATGAAATCAACGCTTCACCAAGAATACTTTATCCGGCTAAACTCTCATTCAAACTAGAAGGAATCATACACTACTTTGGGGATAAACAACAGCTCAGGAACTTCATAGACTCAAAACCAAACCTAAAAGAAGCACTAAAGGGGCTATTGTAAGACAAGAACAACCTCTACAAGCACAACAAACCCTTGCACAAAGACGGCACAAAATCCCATAACAATAATCTCCCTTAATGTCAATGGTCTGAATTCACCAATTAAGAGACACAGACTGGCAAAATGGATTCAGAGACTCAACCCAACCTTCTGTTGCCTGCAAGAAACACATCTGAATAGCCAGAACAAACACAGACTCAAAGTCAAAGGATGGAAAACAATCCTGCAAGCAAACAACTCCCTCAAGAAAGCCGGAGTGGCTTTACTAGTATCGGACAACATAGACTTCAGGTTGAAAAAGATTAGAAGGGATAGTGAAGGCCACTTTTTATTAATCAAGGGATGTGTACATCAGGAAGAAATCACACTCCTAAATGTCTACGCACCCAATGAGGGACCAGCTAAATACCTACAACAGCTGCTAAGAGACCTCGAGAAGGACATCTCGAGCAACACAATAGTAGTTGGAGACTTCAACACTGCACTGTCTCCTCTGGACAGATCTAGAAGATTAAAACTCACCAATGAAATACTGGCTTTGAAGGAAGAAATAGAAGAGAGAGGGCTAATAGATCTATACAGGGCTTTATATCCCCAAAAAAAGGAATACACATTCTTTTCCAGTGCACATGGAACATTTTCCAGAATAGACCATGCACTGGGCCACACAACATACCTCAACGGAATCAACAAGATAGACATTGTACCAGCTATCTTTTCAGACCATGATGCACTGAAGATAAAACTTAACTGTGGACAGATGCAGAAAACCAAATCAAACACCTGGAAATTAAATAGCTCGATATTGAACAATGAGTGGGTCAGGAAGGAAATCAAGGAAGAAATCAAAAGGTACCTAGAAACAAATGAGAATGAAGACACGAGCTACCAGAACCTGTGGGACGCAGCTAAAGCCGTTTTAAGGGGAAAATTTATAGCTCTGCAAGCATATCTCAGGAAGGAAGAAAGGGCCCACATAAATAACTTGACTTCACAGCTCAAGACCTTAGAAAAGGACCAACAAAAGGAGCCAAAACCAGGCAGAAGGAAAGAGATAATAAAACTTAGAGCAGAAATTAATGACATGGAAACCCAAAAGACAATCCGGAAGATCAATGAAACCAAGAGCTGGTTCTTCGAGAAAATAAACAAGATTGATAAACCACTAGCAAGACTCACAAAGAAAGAGAGAGAGAGAACCCTTATAAGCCGAATCAGAAATGAAAAGGGGGACATCACGACAGAAACCAATGAAATTCAAAAGATCATCAGAGACTACTTTGAAAATCTCTATGCCACGAAACAAGAGAATCTAGAAGAAATGGATAAATTCCTCGACTCCTATAATCTCCCAAGGCTGAACCAAGAAGACCTGGAGTACCTGAATAGTCCAATTAACATCAAGGAAATTGAAATGGTAATCAAAAGTCTCCCCAAAAACAAAAGCCCAGGTCCAGACGGATTCACTAGTGAGTTCTTCCAAACATTTAAAGAGGACCTTTTGCCAGTCCTTCTCAAGCTCTTCCAGGAAATTGAAGAAACAGAAACCCTCCCTAACAGTTTCTATGAGGCTCATATCTCCCTAATACCAAAAGCAAACAAAGACACCACAAAAAAAGAAAACTACAGGCCAATATCCCTGATGAACACAGATGCAAAAATTCTCAACAAAATATTAGCAAATAGAATTCAACAACTCATCAAAAAGATCATACACCACGACCAAGTGGGATTCATCCCGGGGATGCAAGGATGGTTTAATATCCGGAAATCAATCAACATAATCCACCATATCAGCAAAAGAAAAGATAAAAATCATATAATCATATCAATAGATGCAGAGAAAGCATTTGACAAGATCCAGCATCCGTTTATGATGAAAACACTAGCCAAAATAGGTATAGAAGGGACCTTCCTCAATATAGTCAAAGCCATTTATCACAAGCCTATGGCAAGCATTGTCCTCAATGGGGAAAAACTAAGAGCCTTCCCTCTGAGAACAGGGACGAGACAAGGATGACCACTCTCTCCACTTCTGTTCAATATAGTACTGGAAGTACTTGCAATAGCGATTAGGCAAGAAAAAGACATTAAGGGCATTCAGGTAGGAAAGGAAGAAATCAACCTCTCACTATTCGCAGATGATATGATACTATACTTAGAGAACCCTAAAACCTCTACCAAGAAACTCCTAGAAACAATAGACTCGTACAGTAAAGTTGCAGGCTATAGAATCAATACCCAAAAGTCCATGGCTTTCCTATATGCAAATAATGAGAGAGAAGAAAGTGACCTGAGAAAAGCAATCCCATTCACAATTGCACCTCAAAAAATCAAATACCTCGGAATCAGCTTAACAAAGGAGGTAAAGGACTTGTATAATGAAAACTATAAAACACTACTTCAGGAAATAAAAGAGGACACGAGGAAATGGAAAGACATCCCCTGCTCATGGATTGGAAGAATTAATATTGTCAAAATGGCAATTCTCCCCAAAGCATTGTACAAATTCAATGCGATCCCTATAGGGATACCCTTGACATTCTTCAAAGAAATGGAGCAAGCGCTCCTGAAATTCATATGGAACAATAAGCCCCCACGAATAGCTAAAGCAATCCTTGGGAAAAAGAAAATGGGAGGAATCAACCTCCCCAACTTCCAACTCTACTACAAAGCGGTAGTCATTAAAACAGCATGGTACTGGAACAAAGGCAGAGCGGCAGACCAATGGAACAGGGTTGAATACTCTGACATACACCCCCAAATATATGATCATCTAATCTTTGATAAGGGAGCAAGAAATGTGAAGTGGAGCAAGGAAAGCATGTTTAACAAATTGTGCTGGCAAAACTGGACGGCTACATGCAAAAACATGGGCTTAGACCTCCATCTATCACCATGTACAAAAATCAGATCAAACTGGATTAAAGACCTCAACATCAGACCAGAATCCCTAAGGTACATTGAAGATAAGGTCGGCAAAACCCTCCACGACATTGAAGCCAAAGGTATCTTCAAAGCTGACACGCCACTGGCTAAGCTAGTGAAAACAAAGATAAATAAATGGGACTATCTCAAACTAAGAAGCTTCTGCAACTCAAAAGAAACAGTGACCAAAATACAAAGACAGTCTACAGAATGGGAAAGGATATTTATGCAGTACCCATCCGATAAAGGGTTGATAACAAGGATATACAATGCACTGGTTGAACTCCACAAGAAGAAAACTGCCAACCCTATCAAAAAATGGGCTGATGAAATGAACAGAAACTTTTCCAAAGAAGAAATCCGAATGGCTAAGAGGCACATGAGAAAATGTTCAACATCACTAATCATCAGGGAAATGCAGATCAAAACAACAATGAGATATCATCTCACACCACAGAGACTGGCCCACATCCCCAAAAACAAAAGCAACCGGTGTTGGCGTGGATGTGGGGAGAAAGGGACTCTCCTTCACTGCTGGTGGGAATGCCGACTGGTTCAGCCCTTTTGGAAAACAATATGGACGATTCTCAAAAAGTTAGAAATTGAGCTCCCATTTGACCCAGCAATACCACTCCTGGGAATATATCCCGGAGAGGCAAAAAGGTATAGTAGAGATGACATCTGCATTTCCATGTTCATTGCCGCTCTGTTCACAATAGCCACAATATGGAAAAAACCAGAGTGCCCGAAAACAGATGATTGGCTAAAGAAACTCTGGTATATTTACACAATGGAATACTATGTAGCTGTCAGGAAACATGAAGTCATGAAATTTGCATACAAGTGGATCAACATGGAAAGTATCATGTTGAGTGAAATGAGTCAGAAAGAAAGAGACAGACATAGAAAGATTGCACTCATATGTGGAATATAATGTAACTGAGAAGTACAAGTTGGCAACGATGCAACTTCTGGCAGATATCTCTCTGGACTTAGTTACTAAAATACTAAATTACAGAAACCCAAAACTGAGAGGTCGCTAAGTGTGGTCACTCGACCTCACACTTCTTCATCCTCAGCAATGGAAAACAAATTACCTAATGCTTCCTTTTCAGCAGGTCTGACTTTAGGGGAGAGACTCTCCAAACAATAATAGTGAGTTTTGTTGAAATATTGTATGCAATCAAAGTGAAAGTAAAGTGAAATTTATTAGTTACACAGGCGGGGGGGGGGCTTAGGGTAGGGAGGCTAGGGGCGTGGGGGTGTTTGGGGTGTGAGGGGGCGGGGTGGAGCTATACTGGGATTCTTGGTGGTGGAATATGAGCACTGGTGAAGGGATGGGTATTCGAGTATTGTATAACTGAGATTTAAACCTGAAAACTTTTAACTTTGTAACTTTCCACAATAAAAAATTAAAAAAAAAACAAAAAAAAACCAAAAGATTCCTGGAAACAAATGAGAATAAAGACATACATGAGCTACCAGAACTTGTGTGACATGGCAAATGCAGTGCCAAGAGGAAAGATAATAGCCCTGCAAACATTCATCAAGAAAGAGAACCCACAAAAATAATTTAACCTCGCAGCATAAGATTATGGAAAATGGATCCCAAAAGAAGCCCAAAAAGAGAAAGGGAATAAAACTGAGAGCAGAAATCAATGAACTTGAAGTCCAAAAAACAATCCAAAAGATCAACAAAATCAAGAGCTGGTTTCTTTGAGGAAATAAGCAAGATCAATAAAACAATAGCAAGATTCACAAAGAAAAAGAAAGAGAAACCTAATAAACAGAATCAGAAATGAAAGGGGTGACATCACAACAGAAACCACAGAAATTCAAAGGATCATCAGCAATTACTTTGAGAGTATTTATGCCATGAAACAAGAGAACTTTGAAGAAATGGATAAATTCCTCGATTCCTATAACCTCCCAAGACTGAAGCAAGAATATCTGGAATACCTGAACAGATTTATCACTATAAGGAAATTAAAATGGCAATCAAAAATCTCTCCAAAAACAAAAGCCCAGACCCTTTTTCCAAACCTTTAAAGAGATTACTCACAATCCTTTTCAAGCTTTGAAACTGAAGAATCAGAAACACTTCCAAACAATTTTTATGAGGCAAATATCACCATGATACCCAAAGCACACAGAAACACCACTAAAAAAGAATTAGAGGCTGATATCCATGATGAACACAGATGCAAAGATACTAAACAAAAGAACTGGCAAACTGAATCCATTGACTCTTCAAAAAGATCATACTCCATGACCAAGCAGGATTTATCCTGAGGATGCAAGGATGGTTTAACACTCTCAAGTCAACCAACATAATGCACCTACCAATAAAAGAAAAAAAAACCATATGATCCTATCAATAGGTGCAGAGAAAAGATTTGACAAGATCCAATACTTATTTATGATAAAAATCTGAACAAAATGGGAGCTGAAGGAATTTTACTCAGTATAGTCAAAGCCATCTACCATAAGCCCACAACAAGCATAATTCTCAGTGAGGAAAAACTAAAAGCCTTCCCTCTAAGATTGAGGACAAGACAAGGTTGCCCACTTTTGTCACTTCTATTCAATATATTATTGGAAGTACTATAGCAGTCTGGCAAGAAAAAGACATCAAGGGCATCTAGATAGGAAAGGAAGTAATTAAGCTACCACTATTTGCAGATGACAGGATACTATACTTATAAAATCATGAAGACTCGATAAAAAGCTCCTAGAAATAATAGATTTGTATAGTAGAGTGGCAGATTACAAAATTATTACCCCCAAATCCATCGCTTTTCTATATACAAATGATGAAAGGAAAGACAGATATTTTTTTTTTGACCTTGTACCCTACTCCTTAGGTTTTTTTTTTTTATTAATTTATTTATTTTTAATTAGTGAATCACCGTGAGGGCATATTTACAGATTTATACACTTTTGTGCTTATGCTTCCCTCATACAAAGTTCGGGAACCCATCCCTTCACCAGTGCCCATTCTCCACCACCAGTAAACCCAGCATCCCTCCCACCCTCCCCAATCCCATCTCCCCCCACCCCACCCTGCCACTGTGGCAGGGCATTCCCTTCTGTTCTCTCTCTCTAATTAGCTGTTGTGGTTTGCAATAAAGGTGTTGAGTGGCCATTGTGCTCAGTCTCTAGCCCTCATTCAGCCCGCAACTCCCTTCCCCCACATGGCCTTCGACTACATTATAGTTGGTGATCCCTTCTCTGAGTTGCCCTTTCCCCAGAATGTGAGGCCAGCCTCCAAGCCATGGAGTCAACCTCCTAGTACTTATTTCTACAATTCTTGGGTGTTAGTCTCCCACTCTCTTATTCTATATACCCTAGATGAGTGCAATCTTTCTATGTCTGTCTCTCTCTTTCTGACTCATTTCACTCAGCATGAAACTTTTCATGCCGATCCACTTAAATACAAAATTCATGACCTCCTTTTTTCTGACTGCTGCATAGTATTCCATTGTATAGATGTACCAAAGTTTCCTCAACCAGTCATCCGTTTTAGGGCATTCGGGTTTTTTCCAGATTCTGACTATTGTAAACAGTGCTGCGATGAACGTACATGTGCAGATGTTGTTTCGATTATACTTTTTTGCCTCTCTGGGATATATTCCCAGCAGTGGTATTGCTGGGTCAAATGGGAGCTCAACCTCTAATTTTTTGAGAATCGTCCATATTGTTTTCCAGAAGGGCTGAACCAGTCGGCATTCCCACCAGCAGTGTAGAAGGGTCCCTTTCTCCCCACATCCTCTCCAACAGCGGTTGCTTTTGTTCTTTTGGATATGTGCTAGTCTCTGTGGTGTGAGGTGGTATCTCATGGTTGTTTTGATCTGCATCTCTCTGATGATTAGTGATGTAGAGCACTTTTTCATGTGCCTTTTGGCCATTCGTATTTCTTCCTTGGTAAAGTTTCTGTTCATTTCTTCGCCCCATTTTTTGATGGGGTTGGATGTTTTCTTCTTGTAGAGTTCAACCAGTGCTTTATATACCATTGATATCAACCCCTTATATGATGGGTATTGTGTAAATATCCTTTCCCATTCTGTGGATAGTCTTTGGATTCTGGTCACTGTATCTTTTGCGGTGCAGAAGCTTTTTAGTTTAATGTAGTCCCATTTGTTGATCTCTGTTTTTACTAGATTGCTTAGTTCTGTGTCACCTTTGAAGATACCTTTATCTTCAATATCGTGGAGGGTTTTGCCGACCTTGTCTTCAATGAACCTTATGGTTTGTCGTCGAATGTTGAGGTCTTTAATCCATTTTGATCTGACTTTTGTGCATGGTGTCAGGTCAAGGTCTAAGCCCATTTTTTTGCATGTGGTTGTCCAGTTGTTCCAGCACCATTTGCTGAAGAGACTTTCCTTGTTCCACTTCACATCTCTTGCTCCCTTATCAAAGATTAGATGATCATACATTTGGGGTTGTGTGTAGGGATATTCCACCCTGTTCCATTGGTCTACGGCTCTGCCTTTGTTCTAGTACCATGCTGTTTTAATTGTTACTGCTTTGTAGTAAAGTTTGAGGTTGGGGAGGGTGATGCCTCCCATCGTCTTTTTCCCAAGAATTATTTTAGCTATCCGTGGGCGTTTGTTGTTCCATATGAATTTTAGGATTGCTTGATCCATTTCTTTGAAGAATGTCATGGGTATACTTATAGGGATCGCGTTGAATCTGTATAATGCTTTGGGGAGTATTGTCATTTTGACAATATTGATTCTCCCTATCCATGAGCAAGGTATATGTTTCCATTTTCTCATGTCTTCTTTTATTTCATGGAGTAGCGTTTTATAGTTTTCTTTGTAGAGGTCTTTTACATCCTTGGTTAAGCTGATTCCGAGGTACTTGATTTTCTGGGGCACGATTGTGAATGGGATTGCTTTTTTCGTGTCCCTTTCCTCTGCCTCATTTTTTGTATATAGGAAAGCCATGGATTTTTGCGTATTGATTTTGTAGCCTGCAACTTTACTGTATAAGTCTATTGTTTCTAAGAGTTTCTTAGTAGAGGCTTTGGGCTCCTCTAGATATAGTATCATATCATCTGCAAATAGTGAGAGTTTGATTTCTTCCTTTCCTATCTGGATGCCCTTGATCTCTTTTTCTTGTCTAACAGCTATCGCAAGTACTTCCAGTAATATATTGAAGAGAAGTGGTGAGAGTGGGAATCCTTGTCTTGTGCCTGATCTTAGAGGAAAGGCCCTTAGTTTTTCTCCAATGTGAATAATGCTTGCCGTAGGCTTGTGGTAGATGGCTTCGACTATCTTGAGGAAAGTTCCTCCAAAACCCATTTTGGTGAGAGTTTTCATCAAAGACAGAGATTTTTGAAAAACAATTCTGTTCACAATTATACCTCAGAAAATCATGTTCCTTGGAATCAGCTTAACTAGAGAGATGAAAGACTTGTACAAAGAAAACTACAAAGTAACACTACTTCAAGAAATAGAAGAGAACACGAGAAAATAAAGATGCATCCCCTGCTCATTACTGGGAAGATTAACATTGTCAAAATGGCAAGATTCCTTAGAGCATTATACAGATACAATATTCTCCCTATAATGATACCTAGGACATTTTTCAAAGAAATACACAAAGCACTTCTGACTTTCATATGAGCAATTACCCGTCCCCCCACCCTCGTCCCCCCAAGAATAGCTAAAGCAATCCTTGGGAAAAAATAAGATGGTAGACATCACCTTCCTCGACTTCAAACTGTACTACAAAGCAGTAGTAAATTAAATAGCATGGCATTGGAATAGAAACAGACCTGCAGACTAGTGGAATATAATTGAATATCCTGAGACAGGCCCTAAAATATATCATCACTTAATTTCATTCAATCTTTGATAAAGGAGTAAGAAAAGGGTCTGGGTTGCTCCAAGTTGACTGACCTGTCCTTCATTGTCCAATTAGACTTTATTTGCAAAATAAAGACTCAAAGAAAATAATTCAGAACTTCAAGAGAGTTATGGCAGAGCATTGATTTCCATGTGTGGAAGATGGAGGAAGGGTCTTGTGCAGATATACATATCAAATGATCATGAAAATGGCTCTATGTCCAACCCTGAACTACACCATAACAACTTCTGCTCTATTCTACTTAATTTCCAATGACTTTCTCAGAAGCTAGTGGATGAAGTGTGTTCTTCAGTGAACTGATTGTTTAAACCACCTCTGGAATTCTACAAATAAAAATTTCTGGGTCACATTGCAGAAATTTCTGCTGTTTCATTCCTTTATTTCTTCACATATTTGTTGAACACCTACTTGGTTGAATACCGACTTGGGGAAATATTGTGAATAGGATTGGAAAGAATATAGCCAGTACCTCTGTCCTAAGGGTAGATGACAAGAAATAGTATTGCTAAATGTTTATTCTTTTCCTTTATTTTCTTTCTATATTTTTTAAAAAAGTATCCATACTGTTTTCCATAGAGGAAGAACTAGACAACATTTCTACCAACAGTGACAGAATGGTCCTTTTTAATCACATTCCTTACACACAAATTGAGTCCAGTTTTTTTTTTTGACACATGCCATTCTTGCTGGTGAGATGGTATACTTGTTTGGGTTTGTATTGCCCTGTTAATAAGTGAACACTTTTATATATATATCTATTGGCTGTCCATCTGTCCTTTTCATTTTTTTTGGGGGGGGTCACACCCGGCGATGCACAGGGGCCACTTCTGGCTCTGCACTGAGGAATTACCCCTGGCAGTGCTCAGGGGACCATATGGGATGCTGGGAATCGAACCCGGGTTGGCCGCATGCAAGACAAACGCCCTACCCGCTATGTTATCGCTCTAGCCCCTCCATCTGTCCTTTTCTGATAAATGTATATTTAGCTCTCTCCCCGTGTTTTGATGGGAATGAAAAGATATATGATTCCACTGTTAATGGCCATGCTTAGTATAATAATCAGAAAATGACCCAAATGTCCACAAACAGATAAATTAATAAAGAACTTTTAGTATATATACACAATGGAGTACTATGCATATATAAGAAAAGATGAAAATGTTGCAGTACACTACAGCTTGGTTGGAAGTGGATGGTATCATGTTAAGCAAAGTAAGTCAAGGGAAAATTTTCCACTTATCTGTTGCATATAAAGCAATGAAACAAGGGAATAGGCAGTATTGAATGATGACAAATCCTTGGATTTGGATTACCAAACTGATATCACTAAGTATCACTGTATCACTGTCATCCAGTTGTTCACTGATTTGCTTGAGCGGGTGCCAGTAATGTTTCCGTTCGTCCTAGTCCTGAGATTTTAGCAGCCTCTCTTTACTCATTCTTCCCAGTGGTGCTGCATTGGAGGCTCTTTCAGGGTAAGGGGAATGAGATTCATCATTGTTACTGTATTTAGTATATCGAATATGTCATGGGGAGCTTGCCAGGCTCTGTCCATATCACCAAGTATTTGGGAAATGAGGGGGAAGAAGAGGTAGAGTGCAATAAGCAGAAGGGCAGTGATGAAGGGTCTTGGGCACTTGATTGGTGGTGAGTTGCAAGCAACTGTTTACATGAAATCCATACATACAAACACTACTGTAACCATATGCCCTAAACCATATTACCACCACTACCACTAATAAATTGATTAAAAAAACCCGAGAAGAAATTACTATCCTTATGGATCTCTGATATATTTCACTGGAAGAGAATAAACTTAAAATGTAAACCAATAAAAAAAGTCTAACTACAGTTATGAAAGGGTGGCAAAAAATAAGGTAAGGTGGAAGAGTAACTGGGGCAGGTTCAGCCTACAAAGATAAAACATTTAATGACTAAATGGAATGATATTAATCTCAGAAAATCTATTTCTAAGAAGCTCCTCTTGTAATTTTTATTATTAGTTAATTAGCTAGGGTTTGGGAATTGCTCCTACTCTGAATTTTGGAGTCACATCTGCAGGTGCTGAAGAAAACCAGGGCCTCCGATATGAAAAGCACCTGCTCAGGCTGTTGAACTGTTTCCAGTCTGGTATCTTTGATTATCCAGGATTTAACTGAAAGTCTATTTGTTGCCTAACCTCCTCATGGAAAAGGATTGCAGCAAATTCATCTTTGGTAGATTGAACTATGAAAACAACATGAAATCACAGAATTATAATATAATAATGAGTATGTTTTATTCATATCACAAATCCCTCCACAAATCCACAAGTGAGATTTTACCTCACATTTCTTAGCTCTGAATGTGCAAATATATTTATCTTCTAAATAAAATGATGGCACAACTCACAGGCACCAAGAAAGTACATTATCAGTCCAGGCAAATTTGTAGTGTATGACAGAAACATGACCTAAAGGAATCACATCTCTTAAATCCCAGTTTGTGACAGACCACAGATGTCATCACATGTTCCTAACACTTAATATTGAACAAGAAGCATCCTTGTTTCGTTCATAGAGTCACTTGAATATGTCACAGAATAATAAATAGTGGTTATGGCAAATTGGTTAGGTTGAGAGTACTGATTTCCTTCTTTCCCTTTTCTTTTCCTGCTTTGCTTTTGTTTGTAAAAAAATGGCTTTGGGAGACACTGCAGCTCTTCAAAATGCTTAAAAATTCAAATGTATCTTTCAATTGATTCATTCTTGTGTCTTATAATTTCTCTCATCACTTATTTCCAACTATACTAGACCATGAATACCCAGAAGCCTTCAAAGAAACTAGAATATTTTATGATTATAAAAATGTATTCCTTCTTCAGAGATTTATGTTTATTTCTTAGATTAGGCACACTAGAAATAATCTGAATCTAAGTAAAAGCATTCCAATAATTTGAACTTGTAGAGCTGTCAATTTTTCTTCTGGGTTGTTTCACCTTTATGTCTCCATGTCAAACTTTAAGAATTTATGTTTACCTAAATTTTTTAATTGAAGGTTTAAGAATTAAATTAAATCATGAGAAATAAAATCGAAGGACTAAATCCAAATCTACTAGTAATAGTAATTACTACAAAGTCAATAGAGTTTATAATTAAATATCATATGATATAAAATGGGATAAAAAAGATCTAAAATCTAAAACAATACATGGAAAGATGAAAAGATAAAAATATAGGAAAAGACATATTATGCCACTATCTACTAAAAGATAGACAAATAGAGTATATGCCAAATAATTTATGGCAAAAAAGAGTTATTGACAAAATGAGAAATGATACATGATGATAAAAACATCAAATATATAATCTGCATAATTTCTGTTTTATTTCATGAAATGAATAAGTCCATTATGGAAAAATTTACAAGAAGAGTTTAAAAATAGTATCAAAATTGAATTTATTGTAAAAAAATAAATCCATAAAATTTAATAATTTATAGCAAGCTAAAATGAATAATAAAGTAATATGAATAAATTAATGACTTTGAAAATTATAAAGATCTCTAAAGAAATCATAATTGAAGATGAATAAAAATATACTCTATGCCAAAACTGTGAGCTATAACTGAAGCAAATTTTATGTGGATTTATAGCTTCAAATGCTTAGAGTAGAAAAGAAGCCAAAAATAAATGATCTAAGAAGCCTAAGAAGTTAGAAGAACAACAAAATAAACACAAAGAAAGTAGAAGGAAGGAAACTGTAAAGATAAGAGTGGAAATTAATTAAATGGAAAACAAATATACAGTGAAGAAAATCAACTAAGGCAAAAGTTCACATTTTTGAAAAAAAATACTAATAAAATTTTAGGCTCTAAAAAGATGAACAGTACAAATAAATAATATTAACAATGAAAATATAAGACAGCTACAGATCCTGTTAAGACTAAAATAGTGGTAGAAAAAGAATTCAAATAACCATTTCCAAAGCACAGGAAAGCTTAGAGAAAATGAAAATTTGTTAGAAAAATTGCAACTTAATAACTGATTCAAGAAGAAATAAATGCTTTGATTTTTCTACTATCATAAATTTGATAAATATTGAAAACTTATTTACAAGAAGAGCTAGTTGCGTATGTTTTTAGAGGAAATTCTAAGTCAAGAAACATACTTTATTTTCACTTTAATTTTTCTGAGTAAGCAAAAGCAACAACATTCTCTGTTTAAATAAAACTAGTATGATCTTACTACCTACATAAGATAAGGAAACTATTAAAACTGAAAATTATGAGGTAACCTCACTTATTACCATGGACATAAGATACTAATCAAAACAACATAGTGTTTATAGAAGTAAAGGAGAGAGGGAATGAGCACACTGGGTTAAAAGGGGACCAATTGTGTAGTGAAGGAGGGAAACTAGACTTTTATGGCAAATAAGTTGATTAATAATTAAGATATAGAAATTGATTAATAATGCGGCTACCTAATACTACATTATTACATGTCAACAAATATAATTATGAATGTTCATATAAATCTTATATTAGGTCAATTAAAGTTAAACTAAATAAAAATCAGATCACTTCAATTATTTTTTTCTTCTGAAAATATTTTTTACTAAAGCACCATGATTTACAGTTATTCATAGTTGAGTTTTATACATTATGTTCCAGCACCAATCCTATCACCCGTGTTTTTTTCACTTCACAGGGTTCCCAGGTTCTCTCCCCCAACTTTGTCACCCTAGCCTACCACCTAGATAGGCATATTTACTCGCATCTCCTGTTTTCAGTTTATTACCAATGTATATGTGTAAATTAACAAGTTCATATTCTTGTTATTTCTTATATCACCATGTGCTTCAGTCTCCTTGACTCCTGCTTCCCATTGCTTCCCGTCTATTTCTTATTCTCCTTGAATTTCTTTTTTCTTTGTCCTTCTTCTTAAATTCTGGGACTAAGGCTGTTCTAGGAATATCCCCTTTACAAATTGCACTCATACATCTATCATCAATATTCTACGTATAAGTTATTCCCTCATCTGTATATTCCATGTGACCATTCTTTGTTTGACCTTTGGGCTTGTTGGATAACAATGGGTTGTCCTTGCTCCTCCCTCAGGGAGCTTAGGTTTATTGAGTTACTTCCACAACAGTGTCCATGAGGCACACCGTATTCCATCAAGCACTAATAATCCTATATTGCCTTTCTCTTTCCTTTATGTCATTTGCATGGTTTGTCTAACAATGTCCTTTTTGTATAGACACAGGAAGACAGTTCATTGCTGCGCTTTGTAACATGGGTGTTAATTGACTCCAAAATAATATTTACTCCTAGGCTTCCATATTTCCTTGACTGAAGCCTCGGTTGCCCTTAGTTCCTAGAACTCCAAAAGCAGTGTTCTGATGAAGGACTGGATGGACTCAGGGCAAGCTATAAGCTACCCAGGCATTGAAAGGAGACAAGCTAAGTACTGTAAGTATAATAAGTTAAGAGCATGGTCATGGACAAATTCTGTCATGGCCCCAAAAGAAGTAACTGAATAAGGACCCTCCTGGAGTTAAGAAAGACTAACCCAGCCTGAGACTGTAGTCTGGGATATATAGTGAGATATCCTAGGAAGAGCCAACCTTTAAGCTTAATATATCTCTTATTGCGTTCATCAAAAAGGCCATTACTAAACCATGCAAGTGACATAAAGGAAAGAGAAAAAGCAATATAGGATTATTAATGCTTGATGGAATTAGGTGTGCATCAGGGTTACTGTTGTGCGAGTAACTCAATAAACCTAAGTTCCCTGAGAGAGGAGCAAGGACAGCCCAATGTTATCAAACACTAGCTTACTCTATTTAACATAGTATCTTCCAGTTCTACCCAAGTTGCAGCCAATTGCATACTTTCATTTTTCCTTCCAGTTGCATAGTATTCCATTGTGTGTGTCTGTATTTGTGTGTGTGTGTGTGGTGGGGGGGTGTATGTGTGTATCTCACATCTTCATGATCCATATCTACTGTTGGACACCTAGATTGATTCTGTATCTTAGCTATTGTATTAAGTGCTGCAATTAATAATTGTGTGAACTTATCTTTTTGAATGAATGTTTTTGTTTTCTGAGGGTAAGCACTCAATTAACTGTAACTCTCTCACAAGACCCTGCAGTTACTAATCTATAGCATATCTGATCTATGTATAGCTGGGCATAAATGATCTATTTTGAAATTCAGTGTCAGCACTGTTTTAATGGGTTTGGATTGGCTATCAAAATCTTAGTATAAAATGGAATAATTCACCCTTTCATAAGAAATATCCCATGTTGCGAACTCATTGGTTTTGTTGTTAGCTTCCTATACAATGGTGCAACTTCATTTTGTGCTGGCTAGCATATTTTACAACATAATCATCTCAGCTTATCATTTTCTTTCTTTTTCTTCCTCCCTTCCTTCCTTCCTCCCTTCCTTCCTTCCTCCCTCCCTCCCTTCCTTCCTTCCTTCCTTCCTTCCTTCCTTCCTTCCTTCCTTCCTTCCTTCCTTCCTTCCTTCCTTCCTTCCTTCCTTCCTTCCTTCCTTCCTTCCCTCCTGTCAAATAGTTATATTTAAATAAATTTACTTAGAGAAATGTCAGCAGAGAGAGACATACTTGTGCACAGACATATGTGTGCAAAACAGTACATAGGCTTCACCAGATGGGACAAAGCAGAGGATAAGATTTGGGGGAAGATTAGGGATTTTCTTTCTTTTTCCTCTATTCTGCCTGGCTATTTCCTAAATAGAGTCATCAGTGCAGGAGTTGCATTTATTTTCTCTTTTCTGTGTTACTACACTTTCTCTTTGTAGATTCAGCTGGATTCAACTTCTAGTAACACTTTTTTTTTTCAACTACCTTTCTGCTTTCTCTGGCAATTTCTTCACAGGCTATAGGTTTTATATAGCAGTGTCCCCAAAGCCTTTCCAAATTTCCCACCCTCCCACCCCCAGTGAAACTTCAATAGCAAAATTAAGGGTTTTGCAGTTCTTACTTTCAGCACCAGACCTCTTTCATGTAACACTGTCTTAGTTACTAGTGCTGGGTAAAAAAAATCAAAACAAAAAACAAAGTTTTCTGCTCCATTCTATGAATTTAAAGCAAATTCTTTGTTTCCCCCCTCCCCCTAACTTTGCAGGACAGTGATTCTAAAAGATCTGGGAGGAGAAGTTTCCGCTTGGGGTCTTTCATTCTATGGCTGCTAGATATCAACTGGGTCCACAGTCATCTAAAACAATGTTTTCTCAAACTTTTTCTGACCATGAAGCTCTTCTGACTTAGTTTCCATCATTTGGACCCCGATCAGACCAGTTGGCCTCCTGAATCTTGTACCCTGGCACCCCATTCATGCAATTTTTCACTTGTGGCATCTGTGTGATATTCTGGGGCCCAGAGGGTTACATGCCTCACAATTGAGAAATGCTTATCAATTTGGTTTTTCTGTTTGTTAGCTTTTTTTGGATCACACCTGTTTGTGCTCAGGGCTTTTTTCCTTGACTCTTGTGCTCTGGGATCAACTCCTCATGGTGCCTGGGAGATCACATGTGGTGGCTGGGATCAAACTGAGGTTGGCTGCTTGCAAGGTAAACACAACCCCTGAATATTTCTCTGGCATGAGAAGTGCTTGTCTAAAGCTAAACTGGAATGAATGTCCAAGATGCCTTATTCACGGGCTGGAAATCTGCACTGATTGCCCATACACGGCCTTTTTATTATGATGGTTGCAGAGGAGTCAAAGTTCCTCATGGTGTATGGTCTTGCCAGAGAGTCAGAAAGTAGTCGTTTGATCTCTTCTGACTTAGCATTGGAGGTTACATAACTTACATATTTATTCTATTGGCTAAAGAAATAATTTGCTGATGGTTTCAAAGCAATGGGACAAAGACACCTAACTTCTGGTGAGGCAAGCGATTTGGGGACTATCACTACACTAGACTAAATATTCAAACAAATTACCTTGACAAACAGTTTATTTACTAATTCAACAGCAGAATAAGTTAAGCAACAACCTCTATGCCAGGCTGATTCAAGAACAGCTGGTTGAAATGTAGTTACTATAGCAGTTTACCTTTTCTTCGAACCACAGGACTGTTTGAAAAATCTGGCTGTAAAATATTATGCTAAGCATCTTGGCACAAGGAAACAGGGTTCTCAACGTGGAATATCTGGTGATGAAAACAATTTTCAGAACTTAGTCTTTGGAGTCAAACATGTGGTTTACCCGAACTTCCCCCGCACCCCTCCACACACACCCTTAGTTTATTATCTAATGCAAGAATGCAAGGGGCATACCTAGTCTTTGCCTTTTTTTTATGTAGTGATGACAGGATTTCAGGTGGCTTCTGACATATAATGTTTAGGCTTGGCTTGTGGATAACAGTTTGTTCTATCTGTATTTTCAAAGGCTAAGTAGCTAAATCAGAAGAAATACTTTAATTCTCTTCCTTGGAAAATGTAAGAGAGTCTCTTGCCTGCTCACCTGGCTATCTTTCCCAGCACCTCGGAGGGGATGGTCTCCAGCTTCCCTCCTCACCCCGAGCAGAGCTCCCGGCGGCCGAAGACAACCAGAACCTAGCTACAGCCATGCCCGAGGCCCCTCTCCACACGTTCGGACAGGCCTCACACATGAAGGTACCGGTAGAGGAACCCAGGTGTGTGTAATTCCATCAACGGCCAATATCCAGAGACTTAAAAGCAAGCTCCCAGAAGCGATGTCTTGTAGCCTACTTCTCCCTCTGGGAGAAACTGGCAAGCTTCTGAGAGTTTCCTGCCTACATGGGACAGCCTTGTAAGCTTCCCATGGTGTATTCATATGCCAAATCCAGTAACAAGCTGGATCTCTTTCCCCTGACCCTGAAAGAGCCCCTAGTGCGACATCGTTGGGAGGGCCAAGTTGAGAGAGACTTCTAAGATCTCAGGGAAAGGACGAATGGAGAGATTACTGAGCCCGCTCTAGAAATCGACGATTAACGGGGATTTCGTGATTTGTGACTTGGAAAATGACAGAGTTATACTATAAATAATTGTCTGTGAAACAGAGACTTTCATTAGACCCAGAGGTGACACCAGAGAAACTAACAGAAAAAAAAGATTTCAACCTGAACAGGAAATTCTTTTTTCCTCAAATTTGCAACACAGTTACCATACTTTCTTTATACGGTAGTTGGCACCAGTGTTGCTTAGATTGGCATGATGCCTTCACACACAGGGTATAACTAGAACACATCTGTAGTACTAAAATAAGTTTAATTCAATATCAGAAAGGAATTCGAAGTGCTGAAAATTATTTCACTTCTGATAAAGATGAAAAAACAGAGTCTCCTCATCATTTGAATGTTGTTATGCATTATGGCTCTCCAGGTCGATTTTGGTCTTTCCTGGTGGTCTTTGCCTGTCCCCTTCCTGTGCCACCAATTTTCTCTCCAATCAACATTGGAATACTGGATTTTCTTCCATATTGATATACTTTCTATATTGTGTTCCTTTGTTTTCTCAGCGTGAGTCATCAATTTTCTCTGATGACGCCCCCATCCTCAAAATCATCAAAAGTATACATTCTCTTTCTCCCTTAACCCTGGGATAAAGAATGAGGGTTCCAAGAATTGTTGTATATAATACCAGGAGGTTGGCTCCATGGCTTGGAAGCCAGCCTCACATGCTGGGGGAAAGGAAGCCTGGATAGAGAAGGGAACACCAAGTAAAATGTGGTTGGAGATCCCGTGCGGGAAGGGAGATGCGTGCTGAAAGTAGACTAGAGACTGAACATGATGGCCACTCAATACCCCTCTTGCAAACCACAACACCCAAAAGGAAAGAGAGAACAAAATGGAATACCCTGCCACAGAGGCGGGGTGGGCTGGGGGGGACGGGATTGGAGGGTGGGAAGTATACTGGGTTCATTGGTGGTGGAGAATGGACATTGTTGGAGGGATGGGTTCTCGAACATTGTATGAGGGAAACACAAGCACAAAAATGGGTAAATTTATAACTGTATCCTCATGGTGACTCACTAATTAAAAATAAATTAAAAAATAAAAAAAAAGAATGAGGGTTCTTCAAGTATTTTTTTTATTTCTCAAGTTCTCTATGATTATTGTCATAGGCATTTGATTCCTTCTTTGAAACTCTTTGCTCTTTTCTTTTCCAGTAATTGTCCTTTCTGATTATGCCTTTATTCATGGGGTCTCTGTATTGGTTGCTTACCTTTGATCTGCCTCCTTGGGGACTAGTGTTCTCTTGAATTCTTTGTTATTGAAAACTATGTCTGTAACCTCCAACGGTTTATCACATCTTGCTTCCATGGTATACCTACTCTTTTGTTATTGGTAGTAATGATTTTTGTCAATGGCATATCTATTCCCTTGGTCAACCACAGTGAAAACCTTAGGGTTAATGCCAACCCCAAGATTTGTTCATGAGCATATGTATAAGCTACTTCTACTTTTTTTCTTGATTCAACTTCCATCGTCACTCAACTACTGCTATTGTAGCTTCAAGGATCTTTTTTTCCCCAGTCTGTTCTAAATACCTGTTACCCGGTTTTATTCTTAGTGACTTTCCACTTACTAGTAAAATCAGGTTAATTTTTTTTCAATTATTTTCAACTCTGTTTTCTATAAGATTAACTCCATTAAATCATCCCAACTTTCTAATTTCATATTATCCTTTTTCTTCCCAGAATAATGGGAGATTTCTCTGCCTATTTAAAATGTAATATGGCATGCTTTTTCATACTGTTTATTTACAGGTCATGTATTTCCTTTCCCAATATTTTAGATGTTTTACATCTTCATTTCACTGAAGAACAATCTTTTTGGAGGCATGGTTCAAACATTATCTTCTTTGTTTGTTTTTCTATGATAGTAACTGGGAAATAGAATGGAATAAACAATTTTATCGAGTGTTAGGTATTTACAAAAAACATTTTGCCAAGTATTTAAAAATTGTTATTTCACTTAGTCCTTAAAATAGTTCATAAAATTGTTGTTCCCTCCTTTTTGGTGAAGAAATAGGCTTTTGATGGGAGGAACAACTTATTGAAATGGGAAATCACTGAGAATAGAGCTCGTGTCCATTTAGCTCTGTGGTTGACAGCATTTAAGTCTTTGACCAATAGTAGTTAATTGAAGAAAAATGAAATGATATTCCGTATAATATGATCGATAACAAAAGTTCTCCACATAATGGGAATTATTGTAGTATGGAATAAGCAATAGGAGTAGAAGGAAGGAGAGGAAATTATTTTTCCAAAGATAATGCAAGATATTTATTGAGCTCAAGGCATTAATACTTTGATGCTGATTGTGAATATGTCAATATAGGATTATAAAAGCATGGCTGCATAATTCAAAATTTTTTGCTATGTGCCAACTTTGTGACCTTGAATTCTGGTCTCAAAGGGACCCAGCAGAGATCCTCTGCCTGCTTCCCCCAGTCTCTGGTGATCCAGAAGTCATGCCCATGTGCCACCATCTGCTGGCGCCAGATAATCTCATCGGCCACCGTCCAGAACTCATGGCTGCTTCTCCCAGAACGGAACATAAAATGAGGCCCCATAACCATGCCACTGGACTTCATGCCAGACTGTTTTCACTCGGGGTGCCCCAGAAGGGGACTAGTGAGAGCCCTCCCCAATCCAAAGGACCCAGTTTCAGCAGCCTACAACCCAACCGCTATCATGCTCCAGGCTGCTTCTCACATGCTCTGGCTGAGCTTCACATACAAGTGAACATATTCCTGGACACATCATAAGACACTCCCTACTCATTTTCCATGCCTCTCGGAGAGCCTAGCAAGCTCCTAAGGATATCCCTCCTGCACAGCAGAGCCTGGCAAGCTTCCCATGACGTATTCTATATGCCAAAAACAATAACATGCTCTTCATATTCTTGGAGTGAGCAGATGCCATTTGACTACACTAGCATGTGACAGGGACGAATGGAGATGTCACTGACACCTGCTCAAGTAATCGATGAGCAACGGGATGACAGTGATGATTATGACAGTGCCAACTGATAAAAAGGTGCTAAATAAAAATTAGGTAAAATATTTATAATAATATAATCAATAACATGTTTTCCAAGCTGATATTTCTCAGATTATTAAAAAACCCAAATCTTCTGATTTGTGCTTTCATCTCTTTAGTCCACCTATCTTATCAACATTGTTCACAATGAGTCAAATCTCTAGCCAGCTCATAAATTGGCATATTTAATCTGATATATTTTTTAAAAATTAAACTTTAACATTCTTTAAAACATTAAGTGTTTTTGTTAGCTCTGTATTAGTGTTTTCTTAACTAATATTTATAATTTTTCCTAGTATTAAATTATAACAACTACAAACTTCCAAGTGTATTGAAGTTTTAAAACATCGACTTTGAAGGTACGATACATAGTTGAATAGGAAAAAACAAAAGCAAAACCTAAGCATAGAACTTGGCAAGATGATGATATATTTTATTTTTTATTGAATCACCATGAAATACAGTTACAAAGCTTTCATGTTTGAGTTTCAGTCGTACAATGATCGAACACCCATCCCTCCACCACTGTACATTTTCTACCACCAATGTCCCCAGTATTCTTCCCCCCCCCCCCCCCTCCCGCCCATCCCAACCCTCCTTCTGCCTCTCTGGAAGACAATTTCCCACATACTCTTTCTCTACTTTGAGGCATTATGGTTTGTAATACAGATACTGAGAGGCTATCATGTTTGGTCCTTTATCTACTTTCAGCATACAGATGATGATATTTTTGATGGAGAACAAATTCTATACTCTTAAAATAGGCTAGCTGGTCAAGAATACTTGGGATTTGAGGGTGGAGTTTTGTCAACACTTTCACTTAAATCTCTAGTTGCAAAGTGAACAAGTGAGGCACAGAAGGATAACTGATTAACTACAGGCAAGACAATGCAGAATAGAAGACAGTGACTATCACCAACTTATTTTCAAGCTGTTTCAGATTTTTTTAACTTTCACTATTCTGTATAAAATGCCATGAGTGTCTCATTACCAACAGGCTAACAAAACCATCTTGATGGTGATCTCAAGAGTATAGGTAGCTAATGTAGCTTGTGAAGGAAGGATGGATTCATTGAAATGTGTCTATCACCTTTTCTAAAGTGGGAATGAGGTAAAACATGGCAGAGGTATAAAATGTGACAAATTCTATGAAAATAAAGTTGGAGTCTCTAACATGAGGAGTTACAAGGAGCATAATTTAGAAAGAGGCAATTAGGAAGGATGTGCTTATCTTTGGGTTTCCCAGATAATATATAACCTTGCATTTTAGTATAAAACTGCCAAAGCCAGTAACAGTTTGGTTAATTTTGGGGGGAGGGGGAGGGCAGACATTCAGACAAGTCAATTAAGGAAGAAATTCTTGCTTTAGAATTATCTTTATAGTTTTCAATTGCAAGCTGTTCTATATTTTCTATTTATTAAATGAAATTATTGTTCACTCCTTTTCATGTTCCAGTCCGAAGTTTTACTCTGAAGAATAGAAGGTTCTGCTTTCACTCAGAAAGTTTTTGAAGACTTCCAGAACCGGAGTCCTTGGATTTCTCCCACTAGTACTTATCCAAAGTTGAGGTATCCGGCTCCGTGCTTTTTGAGAGAAAGCCCTTTGATTGTCCTGCATTTGGACAACGTCCAACTTTGCTGCATGATGATTAAGTGTGCTTTTACCCAGAAAAGTTCAGAAAAGCTTAAATTATTCTTGAAAAACAGAAAGTGTTATCAGACTTTATACACAATTTAAAGCCCAGATAATGACCAGTTTTTCCTACCTCTAGACAGACTCTGCAACAAAGATACCGAGAAGAGATACAGATCTAAAACATCCAAGTGCAGCCTACATCACTGATGCCTTTGCCAAGTACCACCGCCCCCCTTTATCTAGTGCTATTTCCTGTCCTCTTCTCTGACCTGTCTTAATATACAGATTTTTAAAAAATTCATTAATCCAATTTGGAGACATTCTACTTTCTGCATAGAGATCACTATGTTTCCTCTGGATTTGCTTGTCATTTTATTAAAGCCAGTATAAGGAATAATAAACATCAAGAACAGTTATTATAACAATGAAAGAAAAAAATAGTGTTCATGTGCAAAATGGAGGTTAAGGAGAAAGGAGACTATTAAAATCTAAGAGATAATAAAACTAGGTTAGTGCATTTCTTTGCTGTATATAATACACATTACTTTAGGGAGTGCATTATACATTATAATTGGTTGTGTTTTGCATTGCCTTTTATCAAATGCTATGTTAGCTACGTTTTATAAGTTATTTTAAAATCATCTTTCTAGTTTGTTTTTGCTTTAACTTTTCATAACCTCATATTTTAGGTATTTTCTTATAGTAGTGGACTAAAATCCAAATTTTTAAATTCCCAAATCTTCCAAATCATCATTTTTCTTTAGATTTCTTGATTCTATTACTCCCAATGACCCAGTTCTCACATTCAAAATGTTTAGTGTGTTGTACTATCCCATTCTATATCCTAATTCAGAAGAAAAATGTCACAGGTCCTGAATGAACTTCTCGTTTCTTAGTTTCCAATAAACCAATCAGTGGATGCTATTTATTTATTTATTTTGCTTTTTTTTAGGTCACACCTGGCGATGCACAAGGGTTACTCAGGAATTACTCCTGAAGGTGCTCAGGGGACCATATGGGATGCTGGGAATTGAACCCGGGTCGGCCACGTGCAAGGCAAACACCCTACCCACTGTGCTATTGCTCCAGCCCCCAGTGAATGCTATTTATATCTAAGCTGATACAGTGGTTTGCTCATGGAATTGGGAGAAAAACTTCACTGGTCTCATTCTCTGTTCTATATCATTCTCTTATTCCTGATCAGTATTAATCCAGAGTAGGATTTATTCAGTCATTTAAATAAAATAAGTGGAATGGATGTGGTTCTGATCTTTGACTATTAAAGTCTATTTGAAAATATAGGTAAGTCAACAGGCAATTTTACATCTCAAAGTGAAAGGAAGAAATATGGGGGACGGATGGGAAGGGGGGTATACTGGGATTCTTGGTGGTGGAGGGTGTGCACTGGTGAGGGCATGGGTGTTTGATTATTGTATGACTGAGACTTAGACCGGAAAGCTTTGCAACTGTTCTCATGGTGATTCAATAGCACTGTAGCACTGTCATCCCATTGTTCATCAACTTGCTTGAGCGGGTACCAGTAATGTCTCCATTGTGAGACTTGTTGTTACTGTTCTTGGCGTATTGAATACGCCACGGGGAGCTTGTCAGGCTCTGCCTGCAGGTGAGATACTCTTGGTAGCTTGCCGGGCTCTCCAAGAGGGATGGAGAAAACAAACCCAGGTCGGTCGTGTGCAAGGCAAATGCCCTACCTGCTCTGCTATCGAATCCTACTTGATACTCAAAAAAAATATATGGATGTTTTAAAAGAAAACATTACCCATAAAGAGAAAGGGGATCTGGTATATTACAAATTTCCCAAACCATGAGATGAATCTAAAAGTTTTTAAAAGAACATAAAAACAAAAAGTAACAGTGATTCCATTAAAAAAAGAAAGAAATATTGTTGTATAGTCACTGAGAAGGAAGTATTTTTCATAGAAGAATGAACAATCCATTTGTGGAGGTCGTGGATGTGTAGCCAGAAAAAGTGGTCATTAAGCTGATGGCTCTTGGATGATACTGAGCCAGTGAGAGAAGCCTGGAGAAAGGGCTCTAGACAGAGAAACAGCATAAGTAAAAGTTGGGGGACTGGGGGAGGGAGAGGGAAGGGAGAGAAAAGAGGGAATGTATCTAAGGAAAGGAGAATAATAAAACACTAATCAATCATAAAGTATGTTTTGTAGATGTTGGTGAAGTTAGGAGGTAGGGTGATAAATAGGATAAGTAGATGTGGAAGAGGCTTTTGTGAATCACCATAATGAATTTGAATTTTATCTTCAGGATATTTAGAAGCCATGGAAAAGTGACATATTGTTATTGTGCTTTACAAATGGAAGAATACCAAGGAACAGGTGGGGCGCTGTAAGGAGGCTGCTGTAATAATCCATCAAGAACTGTTTTAGCTTTGAGAGTACAGAGAAGTATTAGATAGAAAAGAGGTTTAGAGTCAAAAATTGAAGTCTTGGTGATTGGTGTGATGTAGGGAATGATGGAGTGGAAGAAGGCAGTCATGGATCTTGGTTTCTGGTTGAACAGCTGGATAATTAAGATATCATTTTCTCTATTAAGTAAGAAGCATTTAATTTGCTTAGTTCCCTATATCAGTTATAATTTTGTATCCCTTATACCTTCCCCCTACCCCACTCTTGGTCTTGTCCTAACTAGTATCATCTTTCTCCCATTTAAAAAGAAGTTCAGCTGACAGTGATAAGGGTTCACTTAAATAGCTCCTAGTTTTATTATACTTAGAGGTGCTTAGTTATTCTGGTTTTTTTTTTTGGGGGGGGGAGCATGTCACACCTGGAAGTGCTCAGGGGTTCCTCCTGGCTCCACACTCAGGAATCACTCCTGGCAGCCTTGGGGTACCATATGGGATGCCAGAGATAAAATTCAGATTGGCTGCATGCAAGGCAAGTTTCCTACCTGCTGTACTATTCCCTGATCCCAAGTTTTTCTTACCTTGAAAAATTTTCCTCATAAAGTTAATTCATTTGTAGCCATTTTATTCTCTGTCAGAAATGTTGCTCACTTTATTTTAGATTTATTTTCTTTGCCAGTTCATCTACAACAACTTCAGTGAAGTCATTTCTAGTATTTCATCAATAAGTCCTTCATTCACATCTCTGTCAAGGTAACTAATGTTTGATCTCCTTTCCATCTCTTCATCTTGTCTCCATCTGTGACTTTATACAAGTTAATTATTAAGATTTTGAAATTGTAAAGTGATATCTTATTCTTATTTATACTATCATCATCTGAAGGAATATGTAAATATTAGTACTAAATAATAGTTCAATAACAAAATATGAAGAAATTATCTATGTGCTATTCTTTAAAAATTGCAACCAAGCTCCCTTGCCTTCAATTTTTATCCCCTGCTCCTTTCATTAGTCAATTTGTCAATACAACTTAAGTCTCTCTTGAAATAACTGCATTGCTATATGAAAAATGAGGACTCCTTGAAATTCTTGAATTTATTTGAAGTGCTAATTTTCTTATGAATAGAATAGTATTGTTAACCTAAGTCTGATAAATCATTAAAAGTTTCAGAAGTCAGATGTTAGTTGTGACATTTTAGAGATGTCACTTTTACTTTTCTGTATTGGTTTCCTCAGATATAAACCATTAATAAATCATATATTATTAATTATGTTGCAAGGTTTAATTGAGCAAATGCATTTACAACACTTAGTAGAGTACCTGGAGCAATACAGTTGCTCAATAAATGCCATATATTCTTAATTTCTGCTCTCTTATAATAATTTAACTAATATATTTTTATTATTTATGTCATTGTATCACTGTCACCGTCATCTCATTGTTTATTGATTTACTCAAGCGGGCACCAGTAATGTCTCTATTCCTCCCTGAGATTTTTAGCAGCCTCTCCTTACTGGTCTTTCCCAATGATTGAAGCCTCTTTCAGGGTCAGGGGAATGAGACCTATAGTTACTGTTTTTGGCATAATGAATATGCCATGGGTAGCTTGCCAGGCTCTGCCTGTGTGGGCGGGATACTTTCGATAGCTTGCTGGGCTCTCTGAGATATATATATATATTATATATATATTATATATTATTCTCTATGATTTGTTGCCTATTGTTGTTTATGATTGTTAAAAATTTTATTCTAATAGATTTGGAATATGTGAGTGCATTTCTGTTTGTACCTGTGTATATTTAACAAATAAACTCACTTTTAATGAAAATATGTTAAATACATATTAATCAAAACAAATATCAGAGCTCTCATGCTCTGTATATTTATCTGTATCAATAATCTTGTGACTTGCATTGTTTAGCTGCTAATTGTTAACTAATTTTTACTTTTATATTTCTTCTTGCCTTAGTAGGAGTCATATTTTGTTTCTTTGTATCAAGAACTACATTTTGTACTTATTAGGAATTCAGTAAATATCTGAACAAAGTTGGCCTTGCTCCTTTGACCTGGAAGTAGGGGAGAAACTATTCAGTCTCTCTAGTTATGTCTACAAAGAGCCATGAGACTGAGGGGGAGAGAAAGGGGTCAAGAGTGATTATTTCCCATCAGAGCATAAAGCTTTGAGTATCTACTTGGCTGTTCCTCTTAAGTTATAGGGAGTTCATTTTTCCCTCTAGTCCTGTGAGTTTCACCCTTTGAAAAAAATTCTTGAGAAACTAAGAGAAACTTGGATCTTATCTGAGTATCCTACAATCAATGGGTGCACGTTTCAGAGAATGAAAGTCTAGAATCAAAAATGTTGAAGTGCTTTAAAAGCTTTTTGACTGAAGAATCTGGATTGTGTTTCCTCTTGATATTCATAATAACCTCCTTTGGGCAACAATTATAAAAGGGAAGCATGTGTTCCCCTCTTTCTCTCATTTTGCCCTTTCTTTCTTTCCTTTAAGGATTAACTTCATAGTTCTATTTTTTTTTCTTTTTTCCCATTTCTCGGACCACATCCATCAGAGCTCAAGGTTTATTCCTAGCTCTGTGCTCAGGGATTACTCCTGGAAGGCTCAGAGGACATGGGTTTCCAGGGATGAAACCCAGGGCGACTGCATGCAAGGCAAACACCATACCCATTGTACTGATGCTATGGCCTAATAACATATATGGTTGCTTTTATTACTTTAAAATTTTTTTTTTTGCTTATTGAGTCATGCCTGCTGTGCTTGGGGCTTGTTCCAACTTAAAAATAATGAAATTACAATTACACATAAGCATATATAAAGCAATAAAATTATAATTTAATTGCTTTTGAATTATATATGCTTATTACCAAAATTTAATCAGTAAGTAAAAGGGCATTTCATATCTTGTTAAAAATCACTTCTTTGATATTTGTTAGGATTTCTCATTTAGAAATTGAATTAAAGGTTTTATTTTTTGTGATTCGGGCATGCAGTATAAATTATCACTTTTCACTTGTCACTTGCTGTCCTGTTGCTCATCAATTTGCTTGAGCGGGTGTCAGTAACGTCTCCATTTGTTCTTGTCGTGTGCTAGTGTACACAATGGCATCAAAAGAACATCTGGTTGCCCACCTATGAGATGGCTGGACTTCTTCGTCAAGACTCTGAATGAATGGTTTGATGCTCTTCCTGTTCCTAGAGTGAGCAGATGCCACTAGGCTACACTGTATCACTGTGTCACTGCCATCCCATTGCCCATCAATTTGCCAGTAACCTCTCATTCATCCCTGTCCTGTTCAGGGTCAGGGGAATGAGGCCCATTATTGTTACTATTTTTGGCATATCAAATACACTACAGGGAGTTTGCCAGGCTCTGCCGTGTGAGTTTGTCTGGGCTACTCTAGCAGTATAAATTATAGCACTTCTAATCTACTGGATTGTTCAAGGGAATTTCAGAAACTTCTCCAATGACAGGTGTCCTGTGGTGAGTATTCAGTGTACCCTACTCATATCTTCTAGGAAATACGTGTATGTGTATTTATATGTATACACACATATACATCACTGAATCACTATCATCCTGTTGTTCGTCAGTTTACTCAAGTGGGCACCAGTAACGTTTCCATTTGTCCCAACCCTGAGATTTTAGCAGCCTCTCCTTACTCATTTTTCCCAACGACTGGAGACTCTTTTCAGGGCCAGGGGAATGAGACTGATGGTTATGGGGGCATAAGAATGATAGTTATGGGGGCTATATATATATATATAAGTATATATATAACATATTATATAGGCAGAGCCTGGCAAGCTACCCGTGGTGTTTTCAATATGCCAAAAAACAGTAACAAGTCTCACAATGGAGACATTACTTTGTTGTTACTGTTTTTTTGCATATCAAATACACGGGCGGGATACTTTCACTCTGAGAGGGACAGAGGAATCGAACCCAGGTTGCCACGTCTAAGGCAAACACCCTACCTGCTGTGCTGTTGCTCCAATCCTATATATAAAATCTCAACATCTCTGTCTCCCTTCACCGGAACATATTTGCTGAGAAGTTCTGATAAAACTGGCATTTATTGATATCCTAGTTGACTTGCTTCATCTTACGTTTTCTTCCTCTTCACTCTGTGTGTGTCCCCCAGGTTATCAGTTTTGGAAACTTTGCAAGTCATCATTCCAGACTAATGAATGGATATAGTCATATTCTTAGGCAATTGTTTATGAGAGTTGTATGCACCTGGACACATTAAGTTTCTCCTTTCCTCCCAAATTTACATACATACTCTGATTCAGGTTCTCAAGCTTAGTTACACAGGATACTTACAGGTCCCTTAGCTTTTTTTTTTATATTTAAATTTTATTGAATCACCATGTGGAGGGTTACATAGTTCTCAGGATTATGTCAGTTATACAATACTCAAACACCCTTCCCTTCACCCGTGCCCATATTCCATCACCAACCACCCCATTATACCTCCCGCCCCCTCCCGCCCCCCCAGCCCCCGCCCTTGTAAGTGATAAGTTTCACTTCGTTTACGCTTTATCTTGGTTACAGTCCATGTTTCAACACATAACTCACTATTGTTGCTAGGCTTTCCCCACAAAAAAGAAAAGACAGTCCCACCGTCAAGGAAGCATTTGATGGCTCTCCATTGCTGAGAATGTAGAGATATTAAGTCCCGCTGTTTGTTACATAACTTTTCTATTTTTTTCCCCCCCTCATCCCGCGCCACTGAGATTACGCCTGTTTAGTAATCACCATGCTGCCTGACAAAGGGAAAACAAACCAAAAAAGATGGTTATTTCTCGTCATCAGCCGGCGTGGGGCTCTGGCTTAGTTGATAGTCTGGTAGAATGTCTGCAAGCAGTTTCTGGAACCAAAAGTCATACGCTGGTATCGGCCCTGGCTCGAGATTCCACCAGCGTCCCGCTGTTCCAAGTACATAATAATTTATTCCCTTGTATCCCATTCCCACGCCACCAGGTCCGTGTCAGCTTAATGGACATCATACTATGGTTAACGCCACGCCGCGTTTCTTTCAGAGAAAGAAGGATATTTCGTCTCAGCTGGCGTGGGGATATGGCTTAGTTCAGTCTATAGAGATGGCTACCACTTTGGTGGCCTTCAATATTTCAGCAAAAGACTTACTATTCTTGTTAGGATTTCCCACCAAAGTCCGACCCGTTAAAAGGGAACCATTTCATATTGGTGATGATTAAATGACAATAGGTTGCGCGGCCATGGCAGTGGCCTCGCGGCTTTGAATATCTGTATAAAGTCCAGGGAAAGTACAGCCAGAAATTACACGTCACTACAAACTTTAACCCTATTATGGTCCCCCCAAAGTCCAACCCATTACAAAGGAACCATTTCATATTGCTGATGATTAGATGACATTAGGCTGCCGCGGCCGCGCGGTTTTGGGTTTCTATATAAAGTCCAGGGAAAATTCTGCCTAAAATTCTATCGTTACAATCTTTTACCCTTCAACAAAAAACTTAGTACTATTGTTTGGAGTTTCCCCCCACGTTAAGCCCTGCCAAAAAGGAACATTTACACGTTGCTGACAATAAAGAGATATTAGGTCGCGCGGCTGCAATCACAGCCGCGCGGTTTTGGATTTCTATATGAAGTCCAGGGAAAATTCTTTTGGTAATTGCATCACTCGCTGGCAGCGCCTGGGTCAGAAGCTCCCAGCACACAGTTTGGAGGCATTTTGGGGGCGCTGCTCGTGTCCAAAGTGGTTCAGTTGCCTCCGGGGTCGATCTCGCGCAGGGCCGGAAAGGAGCGTCCCCACATGGCTCTGTGCTTAAATGTCGGCCGGCACAGGGCGGATCCGGAAGTCCCGCCCATCGGCTTTCCTGGGCTTCCTGTAGAGTCTAAAAACCGGCTATTGCCTCGCTGCATTCAAACAGAAAGAGTTGAGAGAGAAAAGACCATACCCTGCCGGCAGCGCCTGGGCCAGAAGCTCCGAGCACACAGTTTGGAGGCATTTTGGGGGCGCCGCTCGTGTCCAAAGTGGTTCAGTTGCCTCCGGGTCGATCTCGCGCGGGGCCAGAAAGGTCCCTTAGCTTTTTGATCTCAAAGTACTGTTCATTTTTATCTCTGTGTAGATTATGATAACTTCTCTCAGATAGACATTCTGAAGAAAGTTTTGGGTTTCTCTTTGCATTAGTCACATGCGTAATACCTAAAATGGAAGAAAGAGAAATTAACTGTAGCACTGCACATAGTAGGCAAATAATAAGTAACATTGCTGTTGAACATTGGAAACAGACCATCATTGAGTTATTTATAATTTTAAATTTAGTTTTCATTAACAATGAGATACAAAATGATCTCTTTCATATGTAGACCTTAAAGATGCACAGTGGGTATCAATAAAGGTTTGTAGGCAACATAATGGGAAACCTGATTCACACAATTGAGTTGTGTGGTGGCAGTGGAGAGTTTAAGAAAGAGGATTGTTAGGTCCTGGGAGAGGGAGGTTGGTACACTGTTGAAGGATGTGGTGTTGGAATTACAAGCATTAGTAACCATTACTAATAGTATTGGAAACCATGAAATCTCAATCAATAAAAATATAAAGGAAAAATGATATGCAGTGAGTAAAAATTAAAAATTAAAAAATAATATAACAGTTGGGATGCATTTTCAAAAACATAAAACTTTACTCAACACTTTTTTTTCCCTCTCAATTAATTTCCTCTGACCTGGATCCTTCTCTCTTACTGTCATTGTGTCTTAGGTTTCAAATTCTCTAGTGATATGTATGATAGAGTGAAGGGAATATTTTCAAAAGTTTCTCTTCTCTTTCTTCCTCCTCAGTCTTATCTCCCTTCCATCACTCTCTCCTCTCCTTAAGTAACCTAAAGTTCTACTACCAGTGTCCATGTTACATTTTAATTTTTATTTGGCAGTCCATTTAATGTCTTTGTATTTATATTTCATTTTATATTAGAAGAAATAATCTACTATTTATCTATTTTCTTCTGATTTTTTTCAGTTCATATAATTCTCTGAGCTCCTTATATTTTGGTGCAAATGGAAAGTTCAATCTTTTTTTTAATAGCTCAGTTACTATTCAGTTTATATCATTGTATAAATGTACCACTAATTAATCTAATTATTTCTTGATGGGCACTTTGTTTTCTTCCACTTTTCAGCTACATAATGTCTCAGTGGACTTTGGAGGTGGTTATTAACCACATTAACATGTGCTGGTGTTTTTGTATTCTTCAGATAAGTACTCCAATAGGGACTTTTGGCTCATTTGGTAACTCTTTTGCTTCTTATGCTTTCTCCAGTTTATACCTCTCCAACACTGGTTATTGTTGGTTAATGTGATCAATTCTCACAGTTATGATGTGCTATCTTTGTTTTGGTCTTAATCTGAACTTTTCTGATAGTGACGAACATTTTTTTCATAGGCTTATTGGGCATCTGCACTTCCTCTTTGGAAATGTGTCTATGCAAAACTCGTTTTTATTTTTACATTTTAGAGTTCTTCAGTTTTGCTTTATGTCATTTATATTTTATTGAGCTAATATTAGTTGAAAGTGTAAAATTTTATGTACATATATAAATTTTGTATATTTTATAAAATTTTTATGAATTTTTACATGTTTTATATATTTATAGGAACATTATATTGTTATTATGCACTCTCAACATAAAAGTGCCAATATACTTTCATCACAGTTTATTGGAAACTCTTTACTCTTTCAATCTCTCGCTTCCACATCCCTCCTTGATAATCTCAGTTCTTCGTTTACATTGGATATTGTTTTTGCTTTGTTTCTTTATACATCACACAAGAGATTATCTGGTGTTTTTCCTTCTCACTCATTTCGCTTAGTATACTCTACTTCCATCCATGTTTAATCCCAGAATAAGACTGTATATCTTATAATAGCCAAGTAGTATTCCACTGTGTATATATACAGCTTGTTTATCTGTTGTTGAGCACTAGTTTGTTTGGGTTGTTTCCAAATCTTAGGTACTGTAAATAGTACTGTAATGGACACAAGAGCACATGTATCATTTTGAATTAGCGTTTTGGTGTTCTTTGTATAATAAGCTAGGAGAGAATTTCTGGATCACAGTTCTAATTTTAGATGTTGTAGACATCTCCGTACTGTTTTCCATTGTGCTTGGACAAACTGATCCATCTACAGTAAACGAGGGTTCTTTTATCTCCACACCCTAGCAAACACTTGGTTTCTCTGGTATTTTATATAGAAGCTATTTTTACAAGTATAAGATGATATCTCAAGTATATCTTCCTTTGCGTATCTTGAAAATGAGTGATACTGTGAATTTTTTCACTTTTCCTTTTGGCATCTACATGTCTTTCTCGGTGAGGTTCAGTTCTTCACACTTTTTTGTTCTGCTTTGTTTATGGTAGTGTTTTTGAGTGCCAATATCTTGGATATTAGTAATTTTTCAAATGTATAGTAAGGTGATATTTTCTCCTGTTAAGTAGGATATCATTAGTTTCAGTGATAGATTCTTATGCAGTGCAGAAGTTTTTTGGTTGATTCAGTACCACTGTTTGCTTTTGCTGTATTTCACTTGCAGATGGAATTGAATCCCTAAAGATACCATCAAACTCACTATCATTATTTATGTTTTCTCCAGTGTATTTTATGGTTTGGCTTCTAACATGAAAGTATTTAATAAAATTTGAATTAATTTTTCTGCATGATGTGAGATAGTAATTCAGTTTTGGCCTTTTGTTTGAGCTTGGAGGAACCATATGGTATCAGGAATCAAACTGGAGCTTCCACATATAAAGCTTGTGATTCAACCTTTTGAACCATTTCCATACCACTTAATGTATTTTTTTAGATACTTATCAACTTATATTAAGGCTTACTATTTATTTTTCTTAGAGACTGATTTAACTTTAAAAATAAGAATGTGTATATTTCTCATGTGATCCTTATACTTTGTTTATAAAGAATATAAACTACACTAGAGTAAAAAATAAATAAATAATTAAAATAGACATAAAATATGTTTGGTGAAGTATGTGCATCACTATATTTTATAATATTTTAATTTATTGTTATTAATAATATCTAAAGATGTGGGGCCCTAAATCAAGCAAGCAGATTTTGAAAACCATTAACTTTCAAACTGTAGTAGTTTATATGACTTTTATTTTTCTGTTAAAACTGGTTTTATTTAAAAAGATTTTGAAAAATTGATCTATCTATTTCACAGGTTAAAAAATGGTCTTGGAAAACTTTCCTAGAGTTTGCATAGAAAATCAGTGGGAATCAAAACTAGAAATTCAGTAATTATTATTAATATTTTTTATCTTGTGCTTAACCAATTGGAGACCAATTGACTCGGTTATATTTTCTCTTTAATAACTATGAAGTGAATAAACTCAAAGAACAGTCTAGTGTCCCACTGAGATTGATATGAAAAAGGACAGGGGAAGAAAACAGTCCTCATTAATGGATTTATATCCTAGTGATAGGGATAAGGGGCATAAGGGTCATTTTGTAAAGTAAAGTGAAATATAGAGTTTGCAGAAAAATTATCTTGTTATCTGACTTAGAGACATGAGGCTGCACGTTATCCTCTGTTGGTTTATTTTTTCTCCTAGTTTTCCTTTTATTTTTAGATAAATGTGAGTCAGACAGATGAGAAGAGCAATTTTAGAAACGCTTCCTTTGCAAGGTTTTGGGAGCAGAGTTTTCCTTTTTTTAAAGGTCTGATTGGAAGTGCCTTTTGATTGTAAAAGAAGAACATCTGGAAATAAACATTAAATCAGAATTTTAGGGCACATTGAAAAAAAAACTGAAGTATTTTATTAAAAGTGGAATAAATAGGCTAATATTTAAAGGTTGATCTTAAAATTGAAATTGAACTCTCCTGATTACCAAATAAAAGAGGAAAAGATGAATTGCTGAAAAGATTCCGTAGTTCAACCAGCAGAATGGGATTAAAGGGTTATTTGAAGGATCTTATACTTAATTTCAACAATTACTTGGACATGAATATTTTATTTTTAACCTATGTAGATAAGAATCTTCAGGCCTAAAGAATTTAACTGTATCTTCTATATTCTCAGTTGCTGAGTGGCAGAGACCAGAATTAAAATTCAATTTTTTTTCTGACTCTAACCTTTTGTTCTTACCCCTGTCCCAAAGTTCTTCTGTGTTATCTTCTATATTTTAGATAGAGAGATGCAGATAAGATAATAGCTTGTACCTCAGAAATCTTGCAATGAGACACACACAAGTGGTGACATACAACTTATGACTCAGTTATACTCAAATATGTCTGAGGCACAGTTACAACAACATTTAGAAAGCAATGATCACCTCTATTGGAGGTGGACCAACATTTTATTAGGAAGTAGGAAAAGCCAATAATCTGGTCTTTCCATGTTTAAAAAAGCAATAGGGCTTCTGTGATGGAGGGGAAAATTTATACAAAATAGTCTGTAACAATTGAATAAGGTGTGTTTATAGGATTTCCAGATAAAATATAGGATATTGAGCTAAATTTAAGGTTCAAACAAGCAAGGAATTATACAAAGTTTAAACTTATACATATTAATATGTAAGTATTGTATATGCAATATTTGAAACATATGTATGTTAACACGTTCTTTGCTGCTTATCTGAAATTCAAATTTAACATTACAGAGTGTGTCTCATCTGTTGTCTAGCCATGCTATGCATGTAGGCTTCCTTAGAGAACAGTCTGTTAAGGATAGGGACATTTGAATAAGTACCAAGAAAGACAGGCTGAGGCTTAAATATGGCTATCTGGTACTTACTCTACGTGGGATAAACAGGACAGGAAAGGGGATTACTCTGACAATTGAATATATATATTTTTTTACAGTCCTGGCAATTTGTACTCCTTAGTTAAAAGCAACAAGTAATTGAAACAAAGCACTATAGTGGAAAAAACATTTAATAATAAAAAATCTTTAAAAACTTTCTAATAAACTAGGAGTGCCTGATTTGTTTTGCAAAATGTAAAAATAAGAAAGTGTTTGAATCAAAGAAATTTTAATGAAAGTATTTGAATATTCACAAATTACATATACTTACATGCATCTACTGTTTAAATTTTAAGAGGAAAAGAGCCTTAATGAACTGTATCACGCCCATGAAAATACTGTGCAAACTAAACAGAAAATACATACTCTGAATCAGTAGTATGGAATTATTGAATATTTTACAGAGTCCCTGAAGAAAACATACCCTATGGGAAAAATTTGGAATCATCCTAAAATGCAGGTGGCATTTTATATTTATATAAATTGTAAGGCACTATATTATTTTAGAAAAGCCTTTTAATTACTGCAGTTTCGCTTAGTGTTGTCACATATATCAGTGCACTGTATGATGGGACATATCTCCTATGTTGTTGCTGTCAGCTATTAGCAGGCATCTAAACATTTCAATTTAACTTTTCGAAAGTAAAATGCTTTGTGAAAGCAGTGACAGCAAACCAATTTAGGTTTTTCTCTCCCTCCTCATTAGATATGTGACTGTGTCCTTTATTTACTTTTCTCCTTGTTCCAGAAAGGATTTAAGGCGGCTCATAAATATGTGCAAGACCTATCACTCCTACACATGGGCCTGTTCAAGCATTTTGATGACTGTACATTTTAAAGTTCAATGCAGAATTCTTTCTTCATAATTAGTGTGCATTTGTCTCTGAGGAAAGTTATGATCATTGTTATATTTTACTAAACATATTATTTTATTATTTTACACTTTTATTATTTTATACTACTGAAAGAATCATGTCATAAGTCCCATGAAAATCATAGTTAAGCAATTAACTTGGAGACTTTGCATTGGTTTTTTTTTATTAGATAGGGACTTGTACTGTCCTCTGATTAATCCTATCTTCACTTTGGGGTAGATCAAGGAAAGACAAAATTCTAACTGTAAACACAATTTGAGGTTCATAATCAATAATTTAATATACAGAGAATATCAAAGTGGATGTTGGTTCCCCCCAAATTGCTTTGGTTCATTGTGTCTCTTGGGATTATTTTAATGTGTTAGGCATGCTCTTGTTAAAAAATCAGTGCTTATAACGGTCTGTCTCACAGTGCTTTAATAAAAATCAGTGCAATTAATAGTCAAGAATATGAGTTAATAAAGAGTAAGTTCACATTTTAATCAAGGTCTCTTTGAGATCTTGACTTACATGGGAAAGGCTTCAAACTTTATCAATAATGGTTTAGGGGCTAGAGTTTAGCATATTTCAATGAGTTGCCTTCCAAGTTATTTTTTGAGATTTGATAAACATCTTGTCAAATTAGCTGGAGTCTTCCTGAAACTTACAGACCAATATTAGATGCTCCCCCTTCCAAATTGACAAGCTGGATAAATGCTTCCTTCTCACAGAATTGAACTTTATAGACATAGACAATAAACACATAACCCTGTACTGTAGCTGGGTTCAGAAAGTCAAGTGGAAAAATAGTTCATGTTGAAAGTGGTGAGAAAATCTATTTGGTAATGATGAGTTTAATGTAAATCAATAGAGTAGGGGGATGAATAAGTTTCATAGGATTTTAAATTAATTTTGACAAAGTGTTCTAAGCAAAGGTAAATGTAACAAACTCACAATAATCATTGTTGTACTTTTTAAATTCCAAGTTTATATCTAGGCATTCTATTTTAAGAGCCCATTTTCAAAAAAAAAAAAAGAAGAAAGAAAGAAAGAAAAGATGGCCTTCAGAATAAAGTCAGTTATATTAAAAGAAGTAAATGATAGAGACAGATATGTTTCATCTGCAGGATAGAGGAGTGTGTAAAAATAAAAATAAAAAGAAAGGGCGGGCGGCGAGGCAGGTGAAGGAAGGAACGGACGGAGGCCAAACTGGTTGCTCGATCGGTTTATTTCATGTCCATCTCCATTCTCCTCTGATTCTCCTCCTGCTTCTTTCTCCCCCATCCTACTTCATTACTTCATTCTCTCTCTCTCTCTCTCTCTCTCTCTCTCTCTCTCTCTCTCTCTCTCTCTCTCTCTCTCTCTCTCTCTCTCTCTCTCTCTCTCTCTCTCTCTCGATCTGTGGATCTGGCCCCCAACCCACTCTTACAGCTTAGTTAACTCTCCCCAGCTTGAGGGGGTTGGGGCATACACATAGGTGTGGTCAGCAATAGGGTAAGGTTCCTTTCCCTCAGGGGATGCTTCTCCTAGGACTTAATTCTCTTTCAGCAGGAGGATCCACCCAAGGGCGGAGTCCCATGAATGTGTTCCTCTTCTCCTCAGCCAGCAAACATATAAGAATTCATAATATTAATTATTTTGTATGGACACAATAAGAGATGCATTAAAGCTTATAGAATTGCTCTCCTGGGGCCATCTCAATCTCAGACTACAGTGCTCAGGCCAGATCAGTCTTTCCTATCCCTGGCAGGGTCCCAGTCTCATAATTACTATTGGATCATGACAGCATTTGTCTATGATCAAGCTCTTAACTTATAGTTAAGAATTAGGCACTTTGGCCAGGTCTATCTCGATGCCAGGATAGCACATAACTCACCACTTGCCCTGGATCCTTCCCGTCCCACGTCGGGGACCCTACTTTGGGGTACTAGGAACTGAGGGCAACTGAGGCTTAAGTAGAGAAAGCAGATGCCCGGGAGGGAATAATATTCGAGGCCAATTAAGTCCCAAGTTACAAAAACACAATATTGTCTTCTTGTGTCTATACAAAAAAGACATAGCTTTAAAGTAAATTATTCAAAAGGCATAAAGAGGAGAGAAAGGCAATGTTATAATATTCAGTGTCCTAGGAAGTTCTGACCTTACAAATTAGCAGTCATATTAAGGGAAGAGCAGATAAACCGGTAGAAGTGGTTACAGATAAACAAAGGAATGGGAGTGACTCGGGAGCACTTTGATGGGTATGACTGATAAACCTAAGCTCCTAGTGGCAAGGGGGAAAGGACAAACCAATGCTATCCAACAGAGGAGCATTGTTGTTAAAGTAGAATAGTCTATTTTCAAAGGTATGCAGGGACCAACAGATAGAAGTTTCCATATAAAAGCTGATTAAACTCTACTCAACTGTTTGGAGAAAGAACAGTTACTGTAGAAGATCAGTGCCTCTTAACTGTTGAAAAAGCTGGGGGAAGATTATGTACACATTGGATATAATTTTAGACTTTGCTAATCCTTTCTGAATCTGCTTGCTTACAGTTTGAAGGATGTTTAGGATATTTACATATTTTATGATATGTGTATTTCCCAAAACAATGAGACATTTCAGGAAATTTCGTGACATTACAAAAGCAAACCAAACTTGCCTTCGTTATCATATAGTCAAAGTGACTGCTTGATGGATTGTAGATTTCTGTTTTGATATTCAGGTACCAAGGAGTTACAACTTGTTTTGCTGATTATTGGGTTCTCTTCCTTCTTCATATCGTTTCAATATAAGCAGATAAACTGAATTAATACAGACATACATAGAACCTTGGTCAAAAAAGTGTATAAACTATTTAAGGTGAAAAATTCCACTAGAGTCAGAATATTTGTTTTGCATTTATATGCTAGCACCTTTTCCCAGTCTTTTCTTTTTAATTTTAAAAGTTATTTTGTTTATTTTTGCTTCTCCAAAACAATTCCTAGAGGATTTTGGGGCCTCTCCTCACCAACTCACAGCAGGTTTAGTGGGTATGAGGCCTGACAAAGCTACCAGCACCAGATTCACCCTACCAGTGTTCAATGACCACCAAGGCCGTTTTCAACAGTAATTGGAGCTTCAAGGACTGTATAGGATATTGGTTGGTGTATTTTATCTGTGAACTTCAGTGCTGAGGATTGAACAACACGCTTCATGTATGCAAGATAATACTGCACTGCACTGTCATTCCATTGTTCATTGATTTGCTCGAGCGGGTACCAGTAATGTCTCCATTGTGAGACTTGTTACTGTTTTTGTTGTTGTTTTTTTTTTTTTTTGCTTTTTGGGTCACACCCAGCGATGCTCAGGGGTTACTCCTGGCTTTGCACTCAGGAATTACTCCTGGTGGTGCTTGGGGGACCATATGGGATGCTGGGGATCGAACCTCGGTCAGCCGCGTGCAAGGCAAATGCCCTACCCGCTGTGCTATTGCTCTGGCCCCTTGTTACTGTTTTTGGCATATTGAATATGTCACAGGAAGCTTTCCGGGCTCTCCAAGAGGGACGGAGGAATCAAACCTGGGTCAGCCATGTGCAAGGCCTACCCACTGTGCTCCAGCCCATACAAGATATGGACTCTAATACATCAAGCAATGTTCTAACCCTTTCTTTCCAGTCTCTCAATAGGCAATAAACCCCAACCAATGGTTTATTTGTTTTCAAAGATAGTTTATGTTATCATATAGCCTAGTTCTCCCTCTCCGAGAACCTGGCAAGCTACCAAGAGTTTCCTGCCCCCATGGGAGAGCCTCGAGAGATCCCCATGGCGTATTTATATGCCCAAACCAGTAATAATGATGGGTATCATTTCCCTGACCCTGAAAGAGCCTCCAATGTGCGGCACTGTTGGGAAGGATGAGTAAAGAGAGGCTTCTAAATCTCCGGGCTGGGACGAATGGAGACATTACTGAGACCACTTGAGAAAATCAGTGATCAACGGGATGATGATGATGATGATGATGATGATGATGATGATGATGATGATGATGATGATAATTTATATACCTCTATAAGAAAATAAGTCAGTTTCTTGGAGTTTGCTTTAATAAAGTTCATGAAATCAATTCTCTGAACTGGTCATTATTTCTTCCTAGCCACACACCCTTTATTTCAGTTTTGTTTGCCACCAGCTGGCTTTTCCCCCCATCACAAAAGATTCTAAACTACAAGATAATTATTAAAAAGAGATTTGCTCCAAAAGTTATACAGAGCCAACTATGTCAACAATGGAAAGAACTAGTACATTTTGTTTTGAACATAGAAAAATGTCCTAGATTTGGTTATTTGCCAACTTAACACCCTAATACTTTCAACAGCAGATTTATAAATAAATTCAATTCATCACTTATTAAAGACATTTTTAAAACTAGGGTGCCATAGTTTGGGGCATCTATGTATACTGCCCCTTGTAATGCTAGATAATATATATACAGTGTTATAGTATAAATGGGTATGCATTAGTTAAATTTGTTGGATAGCTGGGATGAAATCTAGTATGTTGAGATTTTCATAGCTAAGAGTCAAAATCAAGAGTTTATGTTGTTTAGTTAAAAACTCATTAATTTCCATTAATATCTTATTGTCTTTCCTTTCTTGTTATATCAACATTATTACAAGATGCACTAACATCTAGAATTTATAAATATGTTACAGAAACTTTAAATTTGTCCAGTAAAGTTTGTCTCAAATAATCTTTCAGGAAAGAAATATTTAGTTAGAAAAGTACATAATAGCGTATTTGCAATGTTACTTTATTCATTGAATATAAGCTTATTCACCCCACTGCTTTTAGGTAAAGTACCTTAGACGTGCTGAATGTCAGAAGTTTACCCTACATGAACCTTATGCCTTAAGATATAAACTTTCAAGGGTATGGTAAAATGCATGAGAACTATAGTATCACATTGAAAAAAAATTAGGGGCTGGATATATAGTATAGTATGTAGGACTTTTGCCCTGTATGCAACTGACCAGGAAATCCCAGCACCACACATGGTCCCCAGAACTCTCCAGGAGTGATACCAAGAGCCAGAGTAAGACTGATCACTGCCAGATCACTGCCAACCACTCTTCCCAACAACCCCTAACTCAAACTCAAATTTTAGATAGTTAGCTTTCCAAAAGGCTTAAAAAGTGCTATCCAGTGTTCTAAAAATCCTGCCATAGTGAGGGGTTTACTGTAAAGCATTTTAGTGCATAGTGCATAGTCTAATTGAAAAGAAAAATTGTACATTCAAAGCATTTTTTCACTTTTGAAAAACAAAACAGCGCTCTCCCCCGAGGTCTCATGGTTACATATCATTTTAATAGTGCTTCATATCAAAACCATAACTTTTAATTCATGAAGGAGCCAAGACCTTGCACGTTGCATAGGATTAAGTTCTTTCCTAATTACTTTCTTAGAAAAGCCAGTGGAAAATTAGATGCATCCCTCCAGGCAATAAATATATCACACTAAACAAAATTTAAACTGTACAACAATCGACCCCCTTTCTTTGTTCTTTCAAAGGAGAAACAGATTAGACCTTTAAAAAAAGATCAAGAGCATTTTATGGGAAATCCAGAAAAAAAGCAATTTGGACTGAAATCAAAATTTTATGAATAGTACTTTCTAAGTAATGACACATATCAGCAGTATTTGTAACCATAAGAACAATGTGATAAATTTTAATCACTTGGGACTCCATTTCTGTGGGAAGTGCTTACTACACAGACATCATTTATAGGTTTCCAGTTATGACCTACGTCTAAAAGACATTTTAATGATAACTGGAGAAAGTAGATAGATTGTCTTCCTAGAGTGTTGAAGTTCCTGCTTGTTGTCATCCTCAGCTCTATGAAAGAGCAGCGTTTTTCAAAGGTACTTTTCAGTCTAGCAATCAGGATGCAAAACCAAAGGGATGGAACTATCTAAGATAAGATGTGCCAGAAACATACAATCCTCAGGATTTCCTGTGGGAGTCTGACCAAAATAAAGCAATTTTAATAAATATAAATTTTGGAACACTACTATCAACAGAAACAGGGGTTTGAAATGTACCCTTGAAATTTTTCTAGTTTCATCAGACAGGTCAACTATTTCAGTTTTAATTGTGCATAAGTTAGACCTCCCTGTGGGGACAGTTGCTTTAAATTATATCAAAGACTCAAAGATTGTAATAGACACGCTAAAGGCAGGCGCTTAATTTGTTGGATGCTCTAAATCTTTGAGTACTCAGGGTCCTCTGGCCCCTTGACCTTGAAAACATTTTGAGACACACACAAAAATGCAGTTTCAAAACATTTCAACATAAAAAAGTGCAGTTGGTCAATTTGATTTTTATCCTTTGCCTTATTTGTGGAGAGAGAGAGAAGCTCAGGTGATACAAATAGAGTAAGAGAAAAATAAACAAAGTCAGCAAAGAGAAGACTTGTGTTCTTAATTAAGAATTGTCTTGCACAGTCAGATTTCATCCTAATAATTTGAAAAACATCTCTCTGGGTGTAGCCCATAGTCAAGTAAGGTTTTCTGGTCTAAGTTTTCTCAGAAAACTTTCTCTTTCTCAGAAAACTTTCTCTTTCTCAGGAAAGACCTTGCAGGACTACACTTTTTGCTTGGCCTCTTTCGGCTTCTGTACCATGGGGAACAAGTGAATCACCTCAGCGATCTGAGAGATGTCTTCTTTAACTCTTTTCTCACAGAATTTGGCTGCCAACAATTTGGGGAATAAAATAACTTCTTATTTTTTATTTCTCACAGTATTCTTATTTCAAAATTGTGCATTTCATTTCACTTTCTTATAATAACAGTATTTTTAGTACAGTTATGGTACTTCTTACGTACAATTTAATTCCATTCAGTTTAGTAATTTTACATTCTTACATTTCCTATGTAGTACAAAAATATTCTGTATTATGAAACTATTTATCCAGAGAACTAATTAAATTGAACTTGAGTTCCCAACTTTTGATAAAATCAAAAAGTATTTATCAAGAATAAAAGATAGGGCAGTAATCAGTAGTCTCAAAGAATAAATAAATGTACTAAAGAGATTTTTCTAGTTAATAAAGTTATGAAGTTTATTCTTTTAAGAAAGCAACCTCTCTGAAGGTATGAAAGGATTACAAATGGAATCTGTGAACATGTCCATAGAATCATAGATTAAATCTCTGAGAACTCTCATCTTTCCATCATTCAGTATAAGACCTAGTGTTAAGCAGACAAAATATTTAGAATCAAGATTTGCTAGTGGAGATACTGAGTCACCAGGACTCAAGCCAGTTGTTGCTTCGAGCTGCTAAGGATGAGACTTGGGAACACCGGACTCTGACTGACTCTGACTCAGGAGACCACAAAACTGTTCTCAGGAGAATCATGGCCTTTCCTCCCAGAGCTGAGCTCCAGAGATCAAGTGAAGAAGTTCAAGTTCATTTAAGATATTTTAGTCACAGGGTTTCTGGGTTCAGGTGTTCTTGGCAATCTAGAACATTTTCCTTCTGCTCCTACCCTACCGAAGAGCAGTTCAATGATCTCCCTTGTTTTCCAAGGTCTCTTAAAGGATTTATTATTTTTGATTTTGTTGTTATTGCTTCTCTCCCCAGTCGTTTTCTTCGCTTATGATTTTTAAGCGAAGATTTCTTTATCTTAATGGAAAGTCATGTCAGTGGAAATGTTCTTCTAAATGCTTTTTATTTTCTCTCAGTCTACTCTTTCAAGAATGCTTATCTTAGGAGAAAGACCCTGTCAGGAACTGAGTGTCTGTGGAGCTGTTGAAAATACTGACTGATTACAGTACAGCAGAAAAATGATATCTAACTTTGTGGTTAGGTTAACTGATTATGCTTTCTGTGATTAATAAACTACCCTGCAGATTAGTGGTGAGAACTAGTTACTTAACCATTGCTATGACTTAGCAGAGATATGATAGCCTATCTATTCCTGAAGGCTTTTGAACTGTAGGGTACTTCCAGTGTTTTTATTTCTATTGCAACATCAGAATTCTGGTCCTTTCTCTGCTCCCTACTTTATGGCTGTGGATAAAGTTTAAACAAAGGAGAAATTCAATTATGTGCTTAATTCAAAGTCTGTGAATCAAGCAAATTCCGGTGCCTGACAAATTGTGTTATTTCATTGAACAAGACCTTTATTGCAGACCCTGGAGTTCAGGCTAGCAAAGATGGAGTGATAATAATCAGCTCTCATGCAGTGTAAGAGGAAATGAGTGGAAGGAAAAAGGTACATTAAAGATGAGGAGAAAATGGTATCTCATAAATGACAAATGTATGCATCCTATCCCTAGGACTAACATATTTATTAATTGATTATGACTTTTTCATTCACAGGGATGTTTATTATTGAACAGTCAATCCAAACCACACTGTACTTTTGAACTTCCCATATGAATGAAAAGAATCTGTCAGAGAGAATTCTGACTTTGCACAGATTTAAGAAGTGATGTAAGATATCAAATAGTGTATTTAATAACTTTTGAAGTTTAGGTCTTTCCTACATATACTGCGTATATCATTCCAACACCCACAAAGTTTAGTTGAGATGAACAGCTCCACTGAGACTGAAATTGCTCAAGCGAAAACTCGGTCTCTGCCTCACCAAAACCTCTTTCATGAGCAAGACACTTTGAAGGTCTCCAAGTTCAAGGAAATGATGTGGTTACAAGGGTTAAGAATACACACACACATATATGTGTGTGTATATACATACATATATATATATATATATATATATATATATATATTTGCCTGGAAACCAGACCTGAAAGTCCTTCTAAGCTTACTGGGGCACAGTATTCAGATCATAGAATATTAATTCTTAGTTGAGAGGATTTTTACTTCAGATTTCTCTGTATTTCCATGTATTTTACATGAGAAATACATTTCTCATGTATTTCCACATGAAAACACCATTTGGCTTGCTTAGGGTTCTGTGTATCATTGATTATCATGGGAAATGAAATTTTTTTTATTGAAAAACAAAGCATACATCAAATTTCTATTTCCAAATTACATTTCTTTTAATTTGTTCAGCATGTTCAAAACAAAATGAGGATTAATCAAGGACCAACAGAATTCTACTCTGAAGTGAGGTCCTCTAGCAGAAACATATTTTCACTCTTTTGACAGTTATCCCCAGTTTGTATGAAACAGTCAATCGATCCCAATTTCAAATTTTAGTATTAAACGACCTAGCCAGAATCCGAAAGTCTTTCCTGACTGTCAGAGTAAAAATACTGTCCTATTCAAAGCACACAATTTAGTTTTCAAGGAAGACATTTTGAGTTCTCTATTATTAATGACTGGAACTTAAAACAACAACAACAAACCACTCAGATATTTTTCCAAGACATACAATCTGAATTCTTCCATTATCCAAACCTCCCACTAGACAAGTAGGAAAGATAAACAAAGCAACAGGCCCCTGGGTTGTACACCCTGACAGGACTGCAGGCCCTGGGATTAGAATGTTTCAGCCCCATATCCGATGTCTCCCAGAAGGACATCTAGGAGGAAAGAGGAAGCATGAGGTTAGGAACTTAGAAAGATTAAGCAGATAGTCAAAACTCTGGATAGAGGAGGCAGCCTGTAACTGATTAGCAGAGCATCTCCCAAGGGTCTCTGCAAACATCTTAGAGCCAGTGAAGAACAGAAATCCGACAATTTATCCTGAAGAACAACATGATGTCTGAACACACTACCTGCCAGGGTTTTGTTCAAGGTGTATACAGGGGAGACTCCAGGGCATATGGAAAGCATAAGGTCTTAAATCAGTGTTTGTTAAATGGAGACACGGTGAGAAATAACACTGCTGAGACTGGTTTCATGCAAGAGGCAGAGTGAGAACAGGAAGCGATGAAAACGTGTTTCTTGTCATTTCAAGTGATATTTTAAATTGGCCAGATGAATAAGTAGGTATAGGGTATAAGAAGCATGTTTTTGAATGGAAAACCAAAACAAAAAACTTGATTTTGGTGAAGATTTAACTTAAAGTATCATAAGGATTTCATGTTTACATTTCCCCTAAGGATAAATAGAATTCTATTAGTAAAAGATGGGTTTATTTTTATACTGCTCTTTCAGTCCATTAAAGAATCATTTACTAACCTGTGACTGTATTTGTTTTAAAATGGTGCACTGAGCTCTGAGAGTTCATAGCATCTCAGAATCTTGGGTTCTTCCTATCATTAGAATGATGCAAGGCTTGATCTTAATGATTCTTATTCCCAGCCGCCACAGAGTCTCTTTGAATTGTATATATTTTGCACCATCTTCTTTCACTGTATCACTGTCACTGTCATTCTGTTGTTCATTGATCTACTCAAGTGGGCACCAGTAATGTCTCCATTCATCCCAGCCCTGAGATTTTAGCAGCCTCTCCTTACTCATTTATCCCAACAATTGGAGACTCTTTTCAGAGTCAGGGGAATGAGACCTGTTATAGTTACTGTATTGACATATCAAATACACCATGGGGAGCTAGCCAGGCTCTTCTGTGTGGGGGGGATACTCTCGGTACCTTGCCAGGCTCTCTGAGGGGCATATACATATATTTCCCTTTATGATGATGGTTTGCGGGTGTGTAGTCAAGGAATATGTTCACTCATGTGTGAGGCTCGGCCCAAGTATGTGTAAAGTGGCCTGGAGCGTGGCAGTGGTGGGGTAGTGGAGGTTGGCTGCCAAGGTTGGCTCCCTTGGGGCAGGGAAAGCTCTCATCCACCCCCCTCTGGGGCACCCCTGGTGCGGACAGTGGCATGGTTATGAGCGCCTCATTTGATGCTCCCTTCTGGAAGAAGCAGCCGTGAGTTCTTATTATTTATAGCGAGATAATTCATAGGAAACAGTTCCACTTAAGTGATAGAAGCAACATTAAGCACTATTACTACTAGTCCTGAATTGGTTCCTTTTCTACTTCATATACTGTCCTAGAAGTTTGGGGAAAAGACAGCCTCTGTTCCTCAAATTAGGAGGTAATTTAGGAAAGCTATTGCTAATGATCATCTTTAGTAATCTGATCCTGGTCAGAGGGTTATTGTTATTCCAGTAAAAGGCAAAGTGAGACCGTGTGGCTCCATAAACTCAGGTCATACCTTCAGGTATCAAATCAAAAACCTGATCAAAGTCCCAAGCAAAAGAAAGGGGAGCACAAACAGACACGCAAGAAAACGCTCTGAGAACCCGCAGCGCTGAGGGGCTTTCGGCAAAGAAAGCAAAGCCAGAAACAGGCGGACTTCTTTACTAGCTAAAATAAAAGGCATTGATATTTTTCTACATTAATTAAATTTTGAAAATACGTTTCCTAAAATAAGAAGGAAAAATAAAAGAAAAAGTAATGTGTGGGACTGGAGAGATAGCACAGGAGATAAGGCACTGCCTTGCATGTGGTTGACCCAGTTTGATTTTTTGGTATCCCAACTGGTACCCCATAATCATTGCCATGAGTGATTGCTGAAAGCAGTGCCAGGAGTAACCCCTGAGCACTGCAGAGTGTGACCCCCAAATAAACAAACAAAAACATTAATGTGTAACCTTGCAACATGTGTTTCAACATAGGCAAAGTAAATCTGTATCTGTACCCTCATGGTAATTCATTAATAAAAAATTTAAAAAAGAAAATTAAATAAATTTAGGCAAAATAATAAATAAAAAATAAAAAATTTCCTTATAAACTAGTAAAAAAAATAAAGATTCTATAAAGTCAGCCAGAGAGCACAACAGATAGTGTGTTTGCCTTGCATGCTGCTGATCTGGATTCTATCCCTGCACCCCGAATATTCCCCAAAGAACTGCCAGGAAGGATCTCTGAGAACAGAGCCAAGAGTAAGCCCTGAGCACTGCCAGGTGTGGCTCTTAAATCAAAAAAATAAAATAAAGTACGAATTAAAATGTGTTTATATATGTATCTACCTACATATACATGTCTCTATCTAAAGATCTGCTTATTTAAAGGGGCCAAACCCATTTATGCTGATGCACCCAGTGGCGCTATTGGCAATGAGCAGCATTGACTTGATTTGTGGTGCTCAGGAGTGCTGAGGAGCCACCAGGATTACACCTGCTGGGGTTGAGGAGTATGGCATGTGGTGCCAACTCAGGGCACTGCACAGGCTAGGTTTTCTCCTTAGATTTCTTTTTTATTGGAGAAAATATTTTAAATGTACATATCCAACAAGAAAATCATATCCAAATATAGCACTGTCATCATCATTGTCACCACTGTCATCCCGTTGTTCATCGATTTGCTCGAGGGGGCAACGGTAACATCTCCATTGTGAGACTTGTTGTTACTGTTTTCAGCATATCGAATACGCTATGGGTAGCTTGCCAGGCTTTGCCATGCGGGCAGGATACTCTCGGTAGCTTGCCAGGCTCACCGAGAGGGGTGAAGGAATCTAACCCGGGTCAGTTGCGTGCATACAATATAATAAAACATAGTAAAAACAAAAATAAACCAAACAGCACAATTGAAAAATGGATGTAGACATCACTAGCAATTTCTACAAAGAAAATATGCATATGGTCATTAGCGAGCACGGAACATAAAAAAAGTAAAAGCTCAACATCACCTTTTAACAGAGAAATGCAAACAATATTAAGTTTATCAACTTACTCCAATGAGGATGACTCATATCAAAGAGACTAGCACCAAGGACTGGTGATGATGTGGATAGAAAATAATCCACATACAGTGTTAGTGAGAGTATAAATTCAAATAACTCCACTTTTTGAAATAGTATAGAGGTTGCTAAGAGAAAAATAGTCCTATTGTATGATTTAACAATTCACATCAAGGAATTAGAAGAATGTTAAATCAGAAATTCATTCATCTCCATGCTCCTACCTGCACAATTTTCAACAGTCACTACTTGAAAACAACCTGAGATCCCGCTGGATGAAAGAATAAAATAAGAAGTGATATGGGGCTGGAGAGATCAGACAGTAGGCAGAGCACTTTACCTGGACTCTGCGTACCTGGGTTCTATCCCTGGCATCCCATAGGGCTCCCCACAGGAGTGACCCCTGAGCCAGGAGATATTTCTGAGCACTGCTGGATGTGGTCCAAAATAACAAAACAGAAAAAAGTGATAAAGATAAACAGAATAGCATTCTTAAGCCCCAAATTTGGATTTAAGTGGAGAGAGTCCCAAGAAGCATACAGTCAGTGCCTTCTGTTATAGTGCCACTCTGATATGTAGGCTGAATATAGTTTTATAAATTTTTGGACTTATGGTGAATGTAAAATGTAGTGACAGATGCATTTTAACAGAAACTCATTACCACTGTGTTTTTTATTGAAAAGTATTTTACATTGGAATTTAATGAAGTCACTTTAAATTTAAAAGAAAGGAATTTTCTTTTAGACCCAAATAACAATAAAGAGCCTTGTTTCCCTTTATCCCTATGTGGTGAGATCGAGAGCATCAGAACCCTTGTTCATCCCTGACCAGTACCACCTCCTGTCTCAAATATTTGTAGGAACTAGAGTTGTGCCTTAATACAAGGCCCAATATTCCCACTTTTACGTGTCTAAAAGTGCTTTTCCTTTTTAATGTTTTTAATCTACGTATTTAAAAAATTAAAGTGCCCAGAGATGAAGTCTTTTGTACCACACTGGTCTGTGCAGAATTAGCACTTTTCATCAAGCTGATGGACAAATTACTCCTTTATCTCATTTATCAGTTTCCATAAAATATTCACAATGACTTGAATCTTAATACCCAGGCCCCATTTAACTTTTTAAAAATATATTTTATAGTCTCTCCCTTGTACTTAACTTTTATATTCACTATCCTTATAACATGTCAGTTGGCCACTTCAGTAATTTCACTCACATTTTCCGTATTTGAATTAGAGTCCATTTCAGAAAGGAGTATCTTACTCCCTGTCCTTAGCTCACTGCTTTTATAGAAGCCCTTTTCTAATTGCTCATTAATTTAGACCATTTAGTGAAGTTGTCTTCATAATAAACTCTTCCATGGCAGAAACCTGGGTTTTATAACTTCTTTGTGCTCTTCTTGTCACTTGTCCCAGAAATCCAGCACAGAACAGGGACTTCGGATCAGTTCTCAATATTTATTGTTAACCCCTGCCATGTGCACTTTCTTCCATCAAAGGATTACAGAGAATTGAAGGTAGCTTCTCTAGCGCATCCATGAATGAGGCAAAGCACAGCACCCAGCAACATGGCCGTGGTGCCGGGGAACATCTGGGAAAGAACAACAGAGACAACAATCTGGCTTGCGCTGGTCAGGAAATGAAGTGGTTCATTCCTAGCAACGGCCCATTTTGTATTTTGGAGGCCCATATATAAACAATGGCAGGCTCTGTTAAAAGCAGCTGCAGTCTCAAATCTCCCAACAAGTTTCTTATGTGCAAACTACAGGAAGGACTCCTGGTACCATATTGTGCTTCTCAGTCACACACGCCGAGTGGAGTAATCACTGTCAGTAGTGTCATCTTTGAATACGATGCAGAGCAGCACGTCCATATCCCACTTGCTATGTGAGTGAAGGTGGATGAGAAAAGGGGGTAGGGTCACTGACACCAGCCAGTTACTTGTTAGGCCATTTTTTAACCCCCTGAAAAAGTGGAGCAGAAATTTCTTCACTGGCCAAAAAGAAAATTTAAGTTTCGGTAGAAAACAGCTCACGAACAAAATAAGCACCACTTTTATAGATTATATCTAAATTCAGGTTTTATTATTTTTTTTTCTAAGTGTCTGCTGACTCCTTGTCAGGTTGTTTGGGTTATCATGTTCTCATCCGAACATTTTATTGTGAAAGTGCAAGATGTGAGATCGAACATGATGTATTATGCATATAAGTAATCAGGGAAAAATGTAGTTAAGCCCATGTATTCTTTGGAAATATGCATAAATATTTATAAATTACAGCGTTAAGCCCAGCTTTTTTTTTTTTTGGTAAGTGAAATATATCCCCCCACCCCCTCTTTTCTGTAAATGAGAACATCAAACTCTGGAAATCAATAGGATAGCAAAATCAAAGCACTGAGAATTAGAGCCATGGAGCAATTGCACATAATTTTATAATTTCTCTCACTCTTAAAAGATTTACTCATCTCAGCTTTGTGTATTTTACATTAGCAGGTCATTTTGGTAAGAGTTTTGATAATTAGCTGTGTGCCTGGTCAAAAGCAATCTGATATCAAGGATTTTGTAAATGTTAATAGACATTGTGCATTGTATTTCTGGCTTCTGGCTTTTGTGATTCATGAGCCATGGCACCAACCTTCCAAAATATTCTCTTCATGATCAGTTTTCTTACTCTTCCTAGAATTTCCTTCTATGTACAAAAATAGAAGTAGAGCTGGTCTGTATGTCAGCATAATGAACAATGCTGCCCTAGCTAGATCTCTATGCCTTCTCCTGCCTCCTTACCCCATTCTCATCCACCTGAGACCTAAAGATACAATGATGCTTGGATCCTGCAGTACTAGAGATGCTTGGGGACTCCCAGAGTTACACCTGGCAATACTTAGGAAACCATATGGTCTTGGATGTGGAATATGGGTTGTCTACATGCGAGCCATTCACCTTAAGTCCTACTTTATCATTTTTGCCCTGGAAGTGATACTTAGAAAAGATATATTTAAAGCAATTACCTGCAACTCTTACATAAACTTTAATGGCATTTCACATTAACTTCCCAATAATATACAACTAGAAGACATGGTACAGAAGTTGAGTAAACTTAGATTGCAGGTAGTGGAAAGGAAAAACTCCCAGTTTTTTTTTCAAGATACTGAGGATCATGTATAAAGACAATTTTTAAAAAATGTTTGTACGATCCCTAATTAGATTCTGAAGATAGAAAATGTTTGTAATGACCAAATTTTCCACTTTATCAGTACTCATGCATTAATTATGTTGAGTGGTTTGTTCCTGCTCGTAAGTGTCAGCTAGCTGGAAGGATAATAATTTAACATTTAACTAGGACGTCTTGTGTGGTAATAACAATACTATGGTGCCTGTTTTATCATATAGACCTAACTGTTGGTTTCCTGTGATGATGAATGATTAATGATTCTTAAATTATGTTAATTTGAATTCCATTGATTCCACAAAAATGGAGATTATACTGAATGAGCACAGTTATATTTGTTATACAAAGGAATAAAACCAGGGTACTTGACAATGTGCAGTGAAAACTCATCTTTAGACTCTGATGACAGATATGTGATTATTAAATATTGGATTAGGTGGGGTACACACCAGAAAAATCCTGTAGATCATGAAGGAGAGATATTGGGTGAGATGTAGTGACATTATACCTAAAGAATATAAATAGTTACATTCTTGTGAGCCAACGACTTATCATTAAAAATAAAATGGACACTTATTTTGGACAATTATTTATAAAAGCATTCTAAGTAATTTTTTGGTTTCAAATAAGCCACAGAGAGATGTAGACAAAACCTAACAGAAGTAGGAGTGAAGTTTTAAAGTGAGCACATAGAGTGGCTGAGGCAGAGTCTTTCCCGTCTGGAGCTGCATGTCTCATGGTAGTTTGAAAAATGGGCCCAGCCTTGCTCTTAAGAGTAACACAAACACTTCAGAGAAAAGTGTCTTGATCATAGAATATTAAGTTGGTGAACAAAATAGTGTCAACCATCACAGCACAAATAATGTCAGTACAAAAAAAATTGTTATATCATAATCCTTTGTCCTAATTATCTCTATCCATCTTAAAAAATTGTTTCATTGAGCAAAATGTTAAGAGCTTGATCATGGACAAATGTTGTCATGATCCAAACAGTGATAACTAGATTCGGACCCTGCTAGGGTGAGGAATGATTAATCTGGCCTGAGTGCTGTGGTCTGAGCCTGTGGCAAGATGTTGCCAGGAGAGCTGCCTTGGAAAACCTCAATGTATCTCTTGCTATGTCCATGCAAAAATAACTAGTATTAAGATGTTAATGAGTGTTTGGAATGGGGAGAGGAGAAAAAACCCTTAAGAGGTATTTTGTCTACTGGCAGTCAGGAAGGGCTTTAAAACACCCCTAGGTTATGTTCCCTTTAAACCTGACAGCCCTCAGGAAGGGCTTTATTATGTTGATTTTGCTACCAGGCTGGGTGTAACCTACGGCCAAGGGCGAGAGACGAAAAAGGGAAGAGAGTGATGGAGAGAGGAGGCAGTTGATCCAGAGAGTGGATGGAGCTGAGAGTGCGGGAGATGAGAAAGATGGAAGATTGAATAAACAGTAACTAATCAGCAACCAGCTTGGTCCTCATTCTTCCTTCGCCTTTCCTTGATCCAGTTCATACACAGCGGTTCCAGAGCACCGAACGCGGGCAGTGAGACAGAGCCGCCCGGAGAGCCCGCGAGTGCACATGCCCCTAGGCGAGCTTTAGTTTTTTACACTCTCTCCTTCCCTCCCTCTCTCTCTCTTTCTGTCTCTAATAATTTTTCAAACAATATAGCAGTACCAACTATATATTGTTTACAGTGGTTTTTATTTCTATACCTTAATTAAAGTTTAAATATTTAAACTGTGCTAATCTGTGAGCGTTTAGCAATGATTACTAGGGGTCGGGTGCTTTGGGCTAAACCAGGAAGTACTCAGGGGGTATTCCTGGCCTTGTTTTAGGAGTGACCTCCTGAACTGGGAAGTCATGTATAGTGATAAGCACTTATATCCTGCACACTCTCTCCTGTCCCTTCACCAATGACTTAAGTAGTCAGTACTGAAACTGCTCTGGTAAAGTTATATGTTGTTGCCAACCCGTGTTTCCCTTGGAGAGTGTTGCAACAAGTAGTTGTAATTAAAACTAAATATAGTTATAGAATGTAACTTGGATTTCATAATCCTTTGCATTTAAGTTGCATAATAAAAATTCATGCTTTGAAGTTATGGCAGGGACAGACACCTAAGTGAAATCCTTAGCTGGCATTTTCCCTGATGAATGAAGGGCATGGTGCCCTTGTCCACAAGGGTCTTCTTAGTCTTAGTTCCCCTAGGGCAAGGGCTGAAAAGTAGATTTAGAGTTTCTAAAGGTCCAGATACGTGCGTGCGTGCGTGTGTGTGTGTGTGTGTGTGTGTGTGCGCGCGCGCGCGCGCGCACGCGTGTGTTATGTGTGTGTGGGGGGTAGGGCTGCTTCAAGAGTTAATACTAGGCTGAATTTAAGGTAATTGCAGAGTGATAGATCATGTTACATGTTTCTATACCTTCCTTTTGCTTTATTTTTGTTACACTGCAGTCAGCAGAGGAAGAACTCAGGTGGTAATTAGGCAGTCTCTGAATGAAGAAATGCTGCAGGAGGACACAGCTATCAGATAGCCTTGTTTAGACCTCTCCAATGTGGGATTTGATGCTAAGACTTCTAATGGACAAGTAATAAACGCTCTTGGGAAGAGAACTTTTTCCTGACACTATACTGCAGCTTGAGGGGTGGTTTTTATTCTGTCCTCCAAAATATGACTCTTACTTAAACAACCTGTTCAAGCAAAGCCATAAATTCACTGGATTAGGCTTCTTTTCATAGACAGAATGGAAAATTTCCACTGAAGCACTTTCTTCAGCCCCAAGCCCTTGACCTGTGCTAAACAATAATCTTAGTCTTTCACTCTCAATTTCTTTCACTCAGATGGTCTAGAGAAAAGTAGGATCTGATTTCTTTGCATTAACTGGTCCAAACGACTTAAAATGTGTCAAAGAAGACTTGTTAGTTGATTAAAGTCTCTCATGGTTTCGAAAAAAAGGACAGAATTTTTCTAAATGGTATACTTAAAAAGAAAGGAAAATAGTTTATTTTATGCAAATTATGAATAATTATGAAAACTTGAAGAACCATTGTGCCCTAGATGAAGATATTTCAAGTTAACCAAGATTTTAGTGGTATGAATTCATCCAAATATCTACATGGGAGAGACTGGCAAGCTCCCCATGGCGTATTCATATGCCAAAACCAGTCACAATGGTGGGTCTCATTCTTCTGACCCTGAACGAGTCTCCAGTGTGGCATCATTGGGAAGAATGAGTAGAGAAAGCCTTCTAGAATCTCAAGGCTAGGATGAATGGAGACGTTACTGAGACAGCTTGAGAAAATTGACCATCAAAGGGATGATGAAGATGATGATGATGATCTATAAGACATTTAATTAAACTCCCAGATTGCATATGTTTCTCCATTTTTTAAAAAAATTTAACTCTTGGAGTTGTATATAAGTTCTTGGCTTTTTATCATAAAAAATTGGAAAAGGTGGCAATCTAACCCATAGTATTGTTAATTGACAGAAATGACTATTAGGTATTAGTGAGAGCTAAGTGTAAGACATGTTAGAAACAGGGATTTACTTAGAAAATGCTATAAGAAAATCATGTAGTAGAATGCATTCAAATTAATCATGGTCTCCCTAAGTGTTGATCTCCTAATTAATTTTAAATACTTTTTAATTGCTCAAGATAAAATAAAATAGTAGCAAGAGGAAAGGCTATGAGGACAAGTTATAGTTTAACTGTAGAAAAAATTTTGCGCTATAATAAAAATTCTCTTATAGTAGAACTCTGATTCTATAAATCAAATATATTTCATGAAGAAACAGCTTTATTTTATTGCTTTTTAGGCCCATATAACTAGTGAAAATTAGTATAGGCTGACAAAAATTAGATTATTATCAAGTCAAAACATGTGAGATGCTAAGAATATATAGGTAGGGGAAGGTATAACAAAGAAATAAAAAGACTTATGGAGATGATGAAATTGTTATATTATTGCTTTTATTTCATTTGAAAAGAAAGTAAAACCATTTCATTGAATTATAATGTGAAGAAATAATTATTGCTAACAGAAAGCATCTCAGTTTAAACGAGATGTAAAAATTGAAAATAAGAAGTGGTTTTTCTCTTATGGAAAAATTTTATAATGGAACTTCTTAAAATTGCTTAATTTCTTTAGAGTATTCAAAGAAGCACTCAATTTTTAAAATTAAACTTATTAGTTACCAATAAAATATACCTTATAAAGAAGAACAGACTGTTGTCAAACACTAAAGAAACAGATCATCTTTGAGCACTGAGTAATTTGGGGCTGTAATGTAATCTTCTTAACAGTAGTAATAGCAGAACTGTGATTCAGATATGGGTCTTGTTGGCTATTAGACCAAATTTATTATATTATAATATCTTGCCTATAAAAACAATGGATAGATTTACATAAGTTGATAATATCTCATGTAAGGACTATACACATTTATTTTAAAATGTGCATTTCTTGAAACTTCCAAAATTTATAGAAGATTCAAAAATAGTTATATGGCATAAAATTATCATAAGTAATAGTGTGTTGGTCATTAAATAATATACATATATATGCATATGTAATCTATTCTGGGCAGGGTGGGTAGGGTATTTGCCTTTCATGCAGCTGACTCAGGTTCAATTCCTCTGCCCCTCTAGGAGAGCCCGGCAAACTACCAAGAGTATCCCACCTGCACGGCAGAGCCTTGGCAAGCTACCCATGGTGTATCCAATATGCCAAACAATGAAGGAGAGTCCCTTTCTCTCACATCCACACCAACACTGGTTGCTTTTGTTCTTTTGGATGTGTAGCAATGGACTCTTATCAAATTAGAAGTCCCACATGGAGGCAGGTTGGAAAACCCTATAAAAGCCACCTTGAGAGAAGAAAGTGATGTGGGTGTGGCAGAAGCATTGGTGGCATGTCTCTATTCATTCACGATTCCCAGATTCTTCAATACTTTCAAGAGTATAAATATCGGATAATAAAGATGCTCAGACTTAGAGTTGGAAAGTAGAAAAGTCTATTGGAAAGTAGAAGTGGAAAGAAAAGGAGCACCCCCAGTGGAGAGGAACTTAGTATAGGACTAAGTTAAAAGTAAGAGTTTTGTGTGGGCCTTTATAAAGGCCCTTTACATCAGTTAACAAGTATCACAGAGAATGTGGGGAATCGACCGTGTGGCCAGGCTGGTTTATCTTTCTGGTCACCTGCCTCAGGTATTATTCATTATCTTACTTTTGTGACTCCTAGTTCAGGGAAATAATAATATGGTCCTGGGGAACTCTAGGAATGCTAAAGATAGAACCTTGGGGATGAGGTGTGTAGGTTGATGGGTAGAAACAGAACTGCTGGTGAGGGGAAACTATGGGCTACCCTTTTGTTGGCAAGGGGGAAAGAAAGCTTCCTCTCTCAGAAGCATCTGCATATGCTGCCTGAGCCTATCTGCTGCTTGTGCCCGTGTGGCTGCGCACATGTGGTGCCTGAGCACATGTATCACCTGCATCTCCTCTCTTGAGGTATGTAACGGGGCTCTTGCCATCTCTGGAGATGTCCACATTCTTCCTTGAGCACACAACTCTCTCCTTTTGCTCTCCCTTCTTCTTAAAGCCTCCAAATAAAAATCTGTTTTAGTTTCACCGTTAGTCTACTCCTGAAGTTCCTTTCTGCGAGATAGGACAAAACAATAAAAAGAAAGGAAAAGAAAAACAACCTGGAAACTCTAGGTAAGGCCTAGGACTAAACTTCCTTTCCTGTAGAAAATAACTCCTCACTCCAGCCTGAGTCCAAAGTCCCCTGAGAAATCAGGTGATTTCTCACTCCGGTGCTGGCCAAGCAGAAGTCAAGTGTGCCTATTGATGGTCACGTTGTGGAGCTGCCGGGGTTCTGGTCCATGTCGCAGAGGGGCTCATGGCAGACTTTATCAGTCCTAGCTTTCCCAGTGGTCCTGGGGTGGTGGAGATGAACGGGAGAAAGTGACCGTCTCTCCTCTCTGCCTCATATAAGCTACCCATGGGGACCCACTGACTTCATTTCTAGTAAGATTAGCAAGTTGAAATTTTTAAGTGTCAATGCTTGTAGTACATTCTTTCTATGCCAAATTTTGTTGAGTTTTTTTTATTATGAAAGGTGCTAAATACTATAACTCACTTTTTTTTCTGAATTGAGTTATCATGTTTACTCATTGCTTTTTGTCCTTTGTTATTTTATTGTAAAGTAGTAAATGGACTGATTTTCATTAGTTGAGCTATTGTTGCATTGTTGAAATAAATACCATTTGGTCAAGTTAGGTCTAATTTTTTTTAGTATTCTACATAATCCTGTTTATAGTAGTTTGCTGAATATTTTGTATCAAGATTCTTTGGATATGTTTGTAATTTTTTTCTTGTATCTTCATTTGATTTTGGAATCAGGATAATAAAATAAGTTTTAAGGTAATTGATAGGGAGGACTGGATTTAATTAATCTTTAAATGTTTGGTACAATTCCTTAGTGCAGCTAATTCATGCTAGAATTCTCTCTGTTAAAAGTTGTGGATTACTAAGTATTAGCTCAATTAGTTTTGAAACTAAACTCTAGGGGAAGTGTAATGTACTCTCAATAAAATGTGCCAAATATTTTCTATACTCAGGTTGTAGTATTATGAAGATACTTACCAAGACTTGAGTGTGCTGAACAAATATAGTCTAATATATTGTAAATCACAACAAGATCTATGATACAGAGAATTTACCTTAGTAATTGAAAAGAATTGCAATATTTTCTAACTAAAAATCTGAGACCTTAAAGAATACTAACCACCTCTTCTTGAATAAAATAAATTTAAATTTGACAGGTACTTGCCTCATATTTACTGTCTGAAGTTTGACATTAGGTGTTCGCAGGACCTAATTACAAGAGATTGTGCCTATTTGGAAACATTTTAAGTGGAGAGTGGGAGACAAGCATGAAAATAGCCAATTTTGATATAAGTGAAGATAGTCTCTATAGAGGAAAAATAGTGGGCAATGGCAGAGAAGAGGACTGACAGTGTGTGTGTGTGTGTGTGTGTGTGTGTGTGTGTGTGTGTGTGCACCTGTTTGTGTGTGTAAATGTGGTCAGGATTTCTTTCCTGTGACATCTCTTTTAATGGCACCATAATAAATGAACTGCTAAAGATACCTGGGTCTCTCTTTTTGGGAGACACAGTGGGGGAGCTAATTCTCTTGCCAAGTTAAAAAAGTAAGAGCCATCACAAGTACTTCAGCACAGTCACGGAAGATCAGTTTCTGTGCAGAAGTGGAGTGTCAAGTACATTTATTACATGCACATTAGACTTTTTTTTTGCCTGAGTCTCCTGAGTTCTCTCATTATAGGTCACGTTGAGTATGGCCATTCTTACTCAGTGCGGTAGATTTAAGATTTCTGAGTATTAAATTCTCAAGGAAAAGTAGAGAACCAGAGGAGGACAAAAGGGAGGGAAAACCATTTACCAAAAAGGGATTATTTATTTGCTTTGTAGTAAAAGGTGGGGGGTTTTTCTTTCAGAGATAGAGTTCCTGAACAGATTTAACAATTCATAGAGAACTATTAGAGACAGCCCATTCTCTTTCTGTAAGAGAGGAATCTACTACTCTATAACCTAGACTCACTATTGTTTCTTCAACTGTTATTACAATTAAAGAATAATTTTATAGTTATAATGATGTTATTTTCCTTCTCAATAGCATTCAACACTGTTGAACACTTTCCCTAGGAAATGACTTGCCACTTTCCTGGTTTTCTTCATCTCTGGATATTTCTGTTTCTTTTGTCCAATAATCTTCCTCCCCTTACCCGGAAATGTCATTTCACACCAGTTATCTATTTTGGGCTTTTTTTTAACTAGGTGACAAGTTGTCTTTCTTTCTTTCTTTCTTTGTTTCTTTGTTTCTTTCTTACTTTCTTTCTTTCTTTCTTTCTTTCTTTCTTTCTTTCTTTCTTTCTTTCTTTCTTTCTTTCTTTCTTTCTTTCTTTCTTTCTTTCTTTCTTTCTTTCTTCTTTCTATTTATTATTATTATTTTTTATTAGCAAATCACTGTGAGGTACAGTTACATACTTATAAACTTTTGTGTTTGTATTTCAGTCATACAATCATCGAGTACCCATCCCTCCACCAGTACCCATTCTCTACCACCAATGATCCCAGTATCCCTCCCACCACCCCCAACACATCCCCCGCCCCATCCCACCTCCTTGGAAGGGATTCCCTTTTGTTCTCTCTCTCTCCTTTGTCTTGATTATTTCTATCTTGCTCACCTCCTCTCTTTTGCATTTCTTCATTGCTAATTTGTTAAATCCAGTCTCTAATCCATATACTGAATTACCTATCTGATATTTTCTCTTGAAGTCCTACTGATCCTTCAAATTAACATATTTTAAAGTAATCTCATTTTGATATTATCTAATTCCACTGTGCTCTCCTTTTGTTTTTTGACTCAATAAATGGAACAATGCTTTTCAAACTAAAAAGCATTTTCAGGCCTGTATACTCCATACATTTGTTTAAACTCCAGGCATGTGATCAAGCATTAAATACCAGGGCATCTATATCACACATGTCTACTTCCAGCATTCCTACAACTTCTAGCAGAAGTAAAGGATTCTTATGGCCTATTGTAAAAGCTTCTAAGTCTTTTGTTTAAAGCCTTGTTCTACCTTCTACCTAATACATTGTTATGTTGCTAAAATGCAATCTGATCACACCTCTTTTGTTCCTCTTGTTCTCAAGATAAAGACTCTATTTCTTTAAACAGTGTAGAGGATTCTCCTCTAATTTAATCCTGCTTTCCTCCCCATCCTTGTCTTCTACCCCAGTATCTTCACATCTCTTTGCCTTCTAGCCATTTTGTGCTCTTTTCTGTGACTCTCAAACACAGTTGCTTTCAGTAACATTTCTATGGAAAGTTCTTTGAATACACTTCCCCTCACTTTAGGCCGTGTACCCTTCTATGTGCAGTCACCATGCAGAACAATGTTCTTTTCCTCTCATCAGACTGTTTAGATACCTGTCTATATCCTGCACTGATGTCTAAGCTTTCAGAGACTAGAGATCCTATTTCATCCACTATCTCCCCCTACTATCTGTCATGTTTAAACTCTCAATATAAATGTATGAAATCATTAAATAAATAAAATGCTATGTGTTTAGAAATGTGTTCTTAAAAACACAGGGTCATCAAAACTGTATGCATTTTCTTATTTGATTTTCATTAAAATCTGAAATTTTTTCTTACCATCTCTCCTTTCTTCATAACTGATACTAGTCTATATTGGAATGTGTTTTGATATTCCAAAGGATGGCAATCTAATTCTCAGAATACTCTAAAATAATGATAAATACCACAATCTTTTTGAGACTCCAACTCCTTTTTCCTTTGCTTTATTATGTTCTTCAACCTATTTTTGAAAAAGGAAAAGGTGGAGTGGAAATTATTTCTTATGCACTCTTTCTGAACAAGTTTGCATATTACCCTTTTTTCAGTGCATTTTCATGAAGGTAACATATATATGAAGCATATATATTTTTATATAAATCATATAAAATTTATAAAATTATGTTTATAATTTAATGAATATAAATTAAAATTTATATCAATTATATATGTTTCATATATATATAAAACTAGAAATTAGCAATTTTATAATTCCAAGTTACAAAGTGGTTTCTAAGCCAGAGCACTCAAATTTCTTGCTTTTTTAGTATAAAATTTTAGGTTAATAGACCTATGAATCACGTTCACTGTCTATTACATCGTTATGCTGCTTTATCACAATAAACTGCTTCAGCCTGTGTGATGGACTTAGACTCATGTTTAGATTTGCAAGGTAATAAGTTCAAGGAAAAGTTAGCTGAGTTCTTTATATGCAACCCACTCAGTTTCAATGTTTATACTTTATACTAAACATGTCTTTAATATTATACACTTTAAACTTTTACATTTCTCCAAGATTTTGATCACAAGGAATGCTACATTTGTACATTAAAAGAGGCACTTATTTCCTCTCTGATCAGAAGAGTAGACTTTTTATATCATCTTTGTGGCTTAATTAGTTTTGGCACATAAAATTCTTTCTTTTGAACGTGTTAACTCTTGTGCTATTGTGCGCTGAATAGTGAGCCTAACTCATATATAATTTATATGCGCAATTATAATTTATATGTGCAATTCATATGTATATTTGTATGCATATATATGTGCACATGCATATATTTTGTTTTTTGAGGCTGTACCTGGCATTGTTCAGGGGTATATACCTTGGGTTCATTGGGAATTGAACTCTGGCCTACTGCATGCAAATGCTTTGCCTGTGTTAAACCCAATGAATTGGCCTCTAATTCTAATATTTTGTGATAAAACCTTTGTAATAGGTGTAAAGAAATGTCATAAATCCTAAGGACATTCACGACGACCCAGCAGATTTTAATGTTGTCAGCAGTATGAGGAAGCGAATCCATTTTAGAGGACTTTTAGATAAATGTTAGTCAATACCTGATGACTTCAACTCCAACAGAGAAGTCAAATTGTTTTTCAGGTTGAAAAACAATCTGAAATTCATCATTTCAGGTGAATGGACAAGGAAAATGCAGTACACATATAATAAAATATGACTCAGCTTTAAAAGAGGCCAGAAAGACAGTACAGGTGTTCGCATGCCTTGCATGAGGGTGACCCTAGTTTCCAGTTCTCTTCCTTGGGACATTGTCCTCAGGACATTGCTGTGTGCAGCTCTGGAGCACTTATAGCACTGCCAGGTATGTTTCTGGAGGTCCCCAACACTGGGACGGTGACCTGAATAAATCCACAGCACCACAGAGCCCAAGCAGCAGTGCTGGGTTTTGGTTAATTTTAGAGGAATTCTCACATGGCAGCATTCCCACATGCCATAGCTTATGGATGTGTTTAGAGTCTATATTTTTGTAGCCTATTTAAGAAATTCTTTCACTCATCACTGTTAAAAATAATGTCTATTTTCAAGCGTAAATATTGATGTTTTATGTTTAAGTATTTAAATTTATCTTGAATCTACATTTTTAATATGTATAAGATTGAAATCCAATTTTACTTTTCTCCCCAAATAGTTAAGATCCCAGTATTTTAGCAATGTAATATAGTTTTTTTATTATTTATTTGTGGTATAATCAATATATAGTTTTTATAAATATTTGACATTTTGGTAAGCGGTCTTTCTCATTTTATTAAATGTTCAAGTCTTACATAAATATTTTATTTATTTGTTTTTACTAAGTACATCAGAATGCCTCATAAGCTGAATCTACATTTTTGTCATTTTTTGCTCAAATTCATTCCATTTTTTATAGCTATTCTTAAATAATTATTAATATACATTTATCAGGCTGAAGTGATAGCACAGCAGTAGGGCATTTGCCTTGCATGTTGCCGACCTGGGTTTGATTCCTCCGCCCCTCTCGGAGAGCCCGGAAAGCTACTGAGAGTATCCCGCCTGCATGGCAGAGCCTGGCAAGCTACCCATGGCATATTTGATATGCCAAAAACAGTAACAAGTCTCACAATGGAGATGTTACTGGTGCCTGCTCGAGCAAATTGATGAGCAATGGGATGACAGTGACAGTGACAGTGATACATTTATCAGGTGATGTATAAATAAGATACTTATTTCAATTTTTTATTAGGGTTGTAGTAAATTTATAAATTAATTTGAAGGCAAAGTTATTATCGTTATAGGTTATAAGTTATAGGTTAAAACTCCAACTATGAGCATAGTATTTTCAATGTTGATTAGTGTTGGTCAAAAGACAATTTAGGATACTAAAGTGAAAATAAGCCATTATTCTCTCATTGTGTATTGTGGTTAGAGCAGTGACAAATATACATTGAGACATATTTGGGTCCAGCTATTTTTCAGTTTCTCTGCTTCACATTCAGGTCTTTCCCATTGCTGACCTTGAAATTGTAAGCACTTCTAGATTCACTACCTGTTAAGATATTAAAACTGATTTATTGGTGATTCTTCTGGTCTTCCAGATGCTTCTTCTTTGAAATCTGGCTTTCCCATCTCTTCCCATAATGGTATAAATTTCAATTTCTATCTTAAATTATGGGACTGGTTCCAGGATTTTACCCTGACTGATAGAGTACCTATTTTTTTAATGTTTTAGGTTGTTTAGAGTTACTGGTTTCTGTTTTTTAAAATTACATCCCTGTTAAAGAATGTATTTTATTGATGTTGAATCTTTGTAGGTTGTTGAGGTTGTTGTCTAGAACATGGCATTACTTTTAAGTATTTTGGGAAATCTCAAAAAAGAATTCACATTAACATATTTTCCTTTGTTTCATCAATGAAGAGAAACAAATGCAATATGTATCTAATTAAGTAGTTCTGTGTCATAGGAGTCATCTTACTAATTTTTCAATATCTGAAAGATCTAATGTTGGATACTTATTTGTTAGGGATAATTTAAAAATTTTGGTAGGTTATTTAGCTTATTCCCAAATACTATCACTTCAGTTTTTTAGTAATATTTCTTACATTACATTTACTGAGTTTTCTTTTGAATCATATTTTCATGGTGTATAATTTCTTAATTATCTTAAACTCTACTGCTGAATGGAGCAATAGCACAATGGGTAGGCTTTTCCCTTGCACTCGGCCAACCTGGGTTCAATTTCTCCATCCCTCTCGGAGAGCCCGGCAAACTACCAAGAATATGTTGCCCTCATGGCAGAGCCTGGCAAGCTACCCGTGGCGTATTTGATATGCCAAAAACAGTAACAAGAAGTCTCACAATGGAGACATTACTGGTGCCTGCTCGAGCAATTCGATGAACAACGGGATGACAGTGCTACTGTGGTCTTTAGTTTACAGTGAATCTTTAATTGAAGATATATACAGACATCTTGAAGTTCAATTTGATTATGTATGTTTTTAGATAATGTCATTCATACATTTGTTAAATATATATTGGTTGCTTCAACTTTAATCACAACTAAGAAGTTCAGCTCCATGGAACTTGTTTGCTAGTTTGTATAAGACAAGTGAAGTAAGTAAAATTGTAGCATAGTGAATTAGTCTGTAGAAAGAAACATAAAAAATGAAAGTAATTGTAGATGACATGGTCAGAAAAGGCCTCTCTAAGAGAGTGACATTTCAGTGGAGACCTGAAAGAGTCATAGAATCACATGGGAGAAGAACATTTTAAGCAGAAGAAATAGTTACTGTAAAAACACAGAGGTAGGCAGGAGAAAGAAAAATGTGGCCAGTATGGCTGGAGTTAAGTAAGTAAATGAAGACTAATAAAATTAGACCAGAGAAATTCTGAACGACTAGGAGGTATGGCCATTGATGCCAAAATAAGGATTTTACTCTCATCGGAAGCCATTGCAGACTTCAGTACCTGAAACATTTTAACAGATTCACTCCAGTGATTCTGTTGAGAATGAGACCTAGAGGGTAGCAATAAGGGATTGGAGGTTAGCTACGATGTGTTATAAAAGAAAGCGGAGACAAGCCTGAGTTCAAAGATTTTGCCAATATCATGGTGGGAAAAACTTCAAGAAGTAACAGTTTTGAAAAAGTTAAAAGCGAAATTTTGGTACAACTAGATGTTTAAGAAAAACTAATCACTTTTCATTTCAAATATATAACTTTAGCTCTTCTGGGAGGAATTTTGTAAGTATGTGAGTTGGGAGTTAATAATTAATAGATGACATTTAAAGACTTGGGACAGAATTTCATTACCAAGGAAATGGTTATAGAAAATAGTTTCAAGGTCAGAGCTTTGAAGAACTAGAGTATTAAGAATCCAGGAACATCAAGAGACTATGATTAAGAACTAGTAAGGGCAAGAGAATGGAAGTCGGAAGATTACAGCACTGTATAAGATCATGTTTTATATACATATATGTATATATAATATTTCTGATATTTCTAATTAGTCAAGTGAGCTTTGATTAGCTATTATATTAAACTCATTGATGAACTATTTACCCCCACCCTTCTCTCTCCTTACCTTCTCTCTCACTCTTGCATCTCCCTCCTGTCCCCCACAGTGCATTGCACAACTAAACATGTTCACTCTAGCTTTTGCAAGACAGAAAAGGCTTTTATTGCAGCCCAGAATGCAATGGAAACAGGAACAATGCTCAATCTAGCTCGACAGCCATTTATTTTCGGGAATATTTATACACATAGCAGGAATTTGGAACTCGATCTTGTCTAGTTCTCTTTTTTCTTCTAAAAGTTTTACATTTTTGACTTAATTTCCAGTGTTTCAAAGAGTATATAGATATACTTCTATTTAGTGAAAAATGAAATTAAAAATATATATATTTTTTAATTTTTGCTTTTTGGGCCACACCTGGTGGTGCTCAGGGATTACTCCTAGATTTCTATTTAGGAATTACTCCTGGAAGTACGATATGCGATGCTGGGCATCAAACCCATGTTGATCATGTACTCAAGTATTCAAGGCAAGTACTCAACCCATTGTATTATTACTTAGGTCTTCTAGTAAATATTTTGATTTTTCTCTGGAAAGGTTAATTGTTTTAATTGTAGAAGCTTACAGGCTCTAGAGATATGGCAAGAAAATACTGCCTGGGGTTCCACTGACATGTATCTAAAAATGACAGATTCCAGCAGATAATGAGACCATAAACCCATGACATGATACCCATCCTTCTCTTCTCCTAGTTCCTACTTTTTTTTTAAAGCTACTAGGAAGGGTTTGCTTAGAGAAGATGAGTTTGGACCAAGATTGGAATATTCCAAGCAGGTAGACTAGGTAGAAAAATCTCATCAAACCAGCAGTGGCTTCTCCTGTATTATTACCATGGAAGAGAAGAGGTAGCTGATTTTTTTTTTTTTTTTTAGAATATGGGATTGTTGTGGGCTGGAGCGATAGCACAGCTTTAGCCTTGCACTCGGCTGACCTGGGTTCGATTCCTCCACCCCTCTTGGAGAGCCCGGCAAGCTACCGGGAGTATCTTGCCCACACAGTAGAGCCTGGCAAGCTACCCGTCACGTATTCCATATGCCAAAAACAGTAACAAGTCTCACAATGGAGATGTTACTGGTGCCTTCTCGAGCAAATCGATGAACAATGGGATGACAGTGACAGTGACAGTGACAGAATATGAGATAAGATTGTTTGTACATCTGAGAAAGCAGTAGGGAGCGTTTCTTAGTATGGCAGGGTGAGTTGGGTGAAGTCTGCCCTTCTTCATGATAACACAACCAGTCTCTTTGTTCCCAACCTCACAGACTCAATCATATCATTATCTTCTGTGTGTTTCCATGACCAAACTTTTAATAACTCAACCAACGTAGCCTTCCGAGAAGCAAAATGCATTCTGAATTAGAGTAAAAGGCTTTTCATTTATTCTTTGAGATCCATTATGCATAATAACAAAGGACAATCTTGACTTATTTCTAAATGTCAGCTAACAAAACATCTGTTAGCCGAGAAAACATGGCTTTCTCCAGTATATGAACTCACCTTAGCACCTGATGTGAACAACTAGTAATATCTTAGAATTCATACTTCAGCCAATTGGAATGAGCATCAAATTGGATTAAAGGACAGTGTTGCTTTTCAGTGGATTCTGCCATGTTTCCAGTGATTTGTACCAAGTAGTTTTTTTCATGTATATGGATGGCTTAGAAACAAGAAAGCCCTTGCTTCTTTGCTTTGTTTTTTATCATTCTCAACCACAGACTTATATAACAGATACAGTGGATAATTTAAAGCAATTTGATTTATAATTCAGGAGCCTGGGTTTTAGTCCGAACTATTGGGAGCACTTTTCTATATAGCATCTCATCTTAATAATTCTCAAATTATTTTATATAGGAAAATCTTGGCAAGCTATTGAGAGTATCCTGCCCCCTGGCAAGCTACCCGTGGAATATTAGATATGTCAAAAACAATAATGATAGATCTCATTCCCCTGACCCTGAAAGAGCCTCCAATCATTGGGAAAGATGAGTAAGGAGAGGCTGCTAAAATTTCAGGTCTGACTGGGAACACTGGTGGAGGGGACTGGGCACTGGTGGAGGGATGTAAACAAAATGCAATCATGAAAGCTCATAAGTTTGTAACTGTAACTCATGGTGATTCACTAATAAAAAAATACTTCAAAAAATTTCGTGAAGGCTAATTTAAAACTGTAATGACTAGCAATAAATTATCAGTGTTGTAAGTTTGGTTTATGTAATTTTATCCAAAAGTCATGTATCTTGATATTTTAGTTTGCTTAAACACCCTTATCTGCACAATACAGGATAGTGTTGGTTCAAGATATTTGAGCCCTCCAGTATTGTTTCTTTTGAACTCAGCTTTCCTTACCTATAAAAATGGAGCTAAACATAATATGACTCTTGTAAGACTGGTATAGCAAATGAGTCAATAAAGGCAAAACAATTCATTTTCGATATAAAAAAATAAAATAAATAAAAATCTCAGGTCTGGGAGGAATAGAGATGTGACTGGTGCCTGTTTGAGTAAGTCGATGAACAATGGGATGACAGTGACAGTGATACAGTGATACATTTAACTTGTTAAATTTATTCCTAAGTATTATGTTTTGGGAGTACTTTAGGTGGAATTATTTTTTAGATTTTAATTGTTTCTTACTGTGTGATCATAATTGATTTTTGTATATTGATTTTGGATGCTGTGATCTTGAAAAATTTAATTTTGTAATATCCTTAAAGCTTTTCAATGTGTATAAAATATCAACCATTAACTAAGAGTTTTACAATCTCTATACCTCAAATTATTGACTGGTCTTATTTTATTATAATAGAACCTTTAGTACATGCTGATGTAAATGGTAGAGTGAGTATCATTACATTGTTTTCAATCTTAGTGGGAAGGGATTTTGTATTTCAGTATTAAATCTGATGTCAGTTGTGGAATTTTGGTAGATTTTTGAAACGAAATCACGGTATCACAGTCACTGTCATCCCTTTGCTCATGGATTTGCTCGAGCAAGCACCAGTAACATCTCCATTGTGACACTTGTTGTTACTGTTTTTGGCATATCGAATATGCCATAGGTAGCTTGCCAGGGTCTGCCATTCGGGCAAGATACTCTTGGTAGCTTGCCAGGCTCTCCAAGAGGGGCAGAGGAATCGAACCCGTGTCAGCCTTGTGCAAGGCAAACGCCCTACCCACTGCGCTATTGCTCTAGTGCCATTTTTGTCTTTAGTATTTTTAGTATTTCATTTTACTATGTTCAATAAGTTTGATTTTATTTGCTTTTTTTTGTTTTTTTTTTAAGGTGGAAGCATAGTTTGCATTTTTGAGTGTTAGTTATAATAGAAGCATTCTTATATTTGTAGTTGTCACTTGTTTCTTGTCACTTGTCATCCCTTTGATCTTCAATTTGCTTGAGCAGGTGCCAGCAACGTCTACATTCGTCCCTGTCATGTCCTAGTGTAGCCCAATGATATCTGCTTGCTCCAGGAACAGGAAGAGCCTCAAACTGTTCATTCAGGGTTTTGATGAAGAAGTCTGACCATCTCGTTGGTGGGTGGCCACGCAGTCTTTTGACGTCCGTCCCATGGAATCCAGTCAGTAACAGTTCTAGTCCAGTGGTCATCTCTGAATCGCATTACGTGTCTGGCCCATCTGATTTTTGACACCTTGGCAAATGAGACAGCGTCCCTGATTCTTGATCGTCAATGGAGGTCAGAACTCCAGATTTCTTCTCTCACTTGAGTGAGACGTGGTACTCCAAGCATAGGTATTTTAATTCCTCTTTGGGATACCCAAATAGCGTTCTCATCCTCTTTTCATAGAGCTCAGGTCTCTGAGGCGTATGTTAGCATGTTAGTGCAGGAAGAACAGTGGAGTTGAAAGATGTGCCTGGATCCAGAGGTTCTTCACCCTCTTAAACCACTTCTTCGACACTCTTGAAAGCGTTCCACGCTGCTCTCTTCTTTCTGCGCAGTTCTGGCACAAATTCTTCATGTTGAGTTCTCGACCCAGGTATACATAGCTGCTGCATTGGGAGCTTCGTTCCATTGAGAGCAAATGGAGCTTCAGGGACTAGTTTGTTTTTCATGAACATCGTTTTGCTGAGATTCAGCTGCAGTCTGACTTTTCCACACTTGTGGTTGAAGTCGGCCAGCATTTGTGCTGTTTGTCTAATGTTTGGTGTTATGAGAACGCTGTCATCAGTGAAGCGGAGGTGGTATAGTTGCCAATCTTCACTCCCATTCCTTCCCATTCCAGTTGTTGTGTGACATTCTTGAGGGTGGCACTGAAGAGTTTCGGTGAAATGGTATCACCCTGCCACATCCCTCTCTTTACGTCAAAGATCACTTCCTTGTAGAATGGTGAGATCCTGGTGGTGAATCCATAATACAGTTCGCGGAGGATCTTGAAATACTGAGTTTGAACGCCCTGTTTGGCTAGGGCTTTGATGACTGCTTCAGTCTCAACAGAATCAAAGGCCTTCTTTAAATTGATGAAAGTTAGACAGAGTGGCATCAGGGGCAGTGTTCAGGGGCTATTTTCTGTCTCTGTCCTTAGGAGACCATATGTCGTACTGTGCCCTCAGCAGCTAAATGCAAAGCAAGTACCTTACCTCTTATAAGGTACCATCTCTTCTGACTTTTATTATTTTTTTTGTAAAAGCAATTTATAATTCTCATTGGTATTTCTGAATTGCTAAAGAAAAATCAATAATACTCTATCCTATGGTATAATCTTGAGATTTAAGAGAAATAATATATGGGAAGAAACACAATCCAATTTCTTCTGCAAAGTAAGTACTCTGCAAATGTTGATTTCTTTTGTCTTCATCAAATAAATTGAGATCGTATATTAGGATTGATTTCCTCAAATGAGTTCGGATCATGTGCTAGAGTGATGGAAATGGAGATAGAAAGTAAAAGTTCAAGAGGAGACTCCGTGACATACTTGAAGTGGGAACAAAAAGGAAATAAGCATTAATGATAACTGTTAGCAAATACATTCCTTCCAAGGTTAATCTCAAAAGCATCCGTTAAAGCTTCAGTGACCTGGGATGTGAATTAGTACTGGGACAGCCCATTGTTATGTATGATTCTACACTAGCATGAGAAGTCTCTATTGCTGGTACTGTTACTGATATCCTATAAATCAGGATGACCTATAATCTATTCTCAACTCCTTTTATTAGACAGAGGCAACATAGGTACCAGAAGCACCTCACATTGATGATGTGGCTTATTTTAATTTGTGCTTTATTAGTCGGCCAATTATGGTTATTGCTAATTTAGAAAATTTTTATTGTTGCCTTTTTTTTTTTGCAATCCCCACATTCAGTTAGGTGACCACTTATGGTCTCTCACCTCTCATTTTTAGAAGCTAAGTTCTAAATTGCTTCATTCTTTTCTTGACTGTCAAAACACCTTAGAGATGGTTAGGACAATATTTTCCAAATTGTAGCCCATGATGCATTTATTAGTTGCCAGAAAATCCAGGAGTGGTATGAAAACAGTAATTTTGAAATGTAATCTAAATGAATAGAAAAATAGAGAAAATATATTTTCTCAAATAATAAATCTAGAATTTATTTCTCTGTGTATTTGCATGTGTAAATAATTCCTCTATGTGTACATGTGGATTATTTGCCCCTGAGTGTATATGAATCTGCAATTGAAGTGTATATGAGTCTGCAATTGTGGATTGTAGCCAAAATTGTATTTCTTGTGAGTGTCACTGTTAAAAATGCTTTAAAAATTGGGTGTAAAATGTGTCAACCTACCCATGCCCTCTCTACACCAGGAAGTTCAGATTACAGGGCAGTCTGAGGGTCACAATTTGCTTTCATTTTTCACTGCCAGAGATTGAGTTTAGGATAGCAGAAGAGTAATAACATTTTTAAGCACCATTTGACTTTTTATGAGATAAATTCAATCTTTCTCTTACTGAGACCGCTCGAGAAAATCAATGATCAATGGGATGATGATGATGATGATGATGATGATGATGATGATGATGATGACATATTAATGAAGTATGCCTTTAGGTAACCCATGACTCATTTTGTAAATAACACCATCTATTTAATATTCATTTGAGAGATTGCAAACTATGATAGGTAATATATTTAGTTCACTTTTGGTGGTGTTGCAGGAAGTTTTTTAAACTCATCTAAAAAACTGTAACTCTAAAATGAAAAAGTCCTATCAATAGCCACAATTCTGGCATAGCTTTAGTATGGGCATTCTAGACTCAGTGTGTAATGGACATTGGTAAAGACCCCAGTTCCCTTAATTTTTAAAATCTAGATTCACTTGAATATTTGTAGGGCTTAATATGCATGCAAAAGAAGAAATTCTATATATTATTAATGCACTTCCAAATAAGTATTTTGCAATATGAAATATTTATAAAATAAACTTAATTTCAGAGTATCAAATATCTTTTCAGAAATCTTTGGATTTTATTTTGTGGGAGGTTAGATGAAATCAATAATTTGGGATCCAATTTTAATAATTTAAGGAGAAATTAATGATATCAAAAATATGATTCTTTGAAAATTAAGAAAAATAATCTAATAAAATGAACATAAATCCCCAGTAAAATTTTATTTGAATAGTATTGAGATACTTTGAGTACTGTCACAAACAAACTGATTGATGAAGTGTTAAATTCAGTTTTAAAGCAGCCAGATAAATATCAATGAGATAAAAATAAGATCTCAATTTTAAGGTTGGCCACTTCCACCTATTCAAACTGTAATCATGATAGTAAAATAATGTAAGTTGAACAGCTTTCATCTATTTTACATTTATATTCATAAGTAGAATGTAGAAGATAACCTGTTGCTTTATAAATTATACTTTTCTCACACCTAGCTATATTTTCTTATGAAAGAAATCAGAGAGGCATTTGGTCATACATGTTTTGGGGTTTTTCTCATTTCACAGGATTTAGTGTTACCAGTCTTTTACATTTCAGTTTCGAACAGATTTCAAAACACATCTACAGACACATCGGGACATTGGTTATTTTGGGCTAGTGTCAGGTAAATGAATAGGAGATTCTGACATTGTGCCAAATGTCTTAAGTCTAAGTTACAGATTCATGTCTCTTTTTTTCTAATAAAACTTTGAGATTTGCCAAGAGGAAATTTTAAGAAATATTGTTGCCCATTACTATATTCAAAGAACTTGTCTCCACTGAGGGTGATAGAGGGCAGTCAAATCTCTTGCACTGCATAAATTATATCATTAGGTGTCTGAATATGGATTGACTTGTCTCAAGACCTAAAAACTAAACACAGCTGAGAGCTAAATCCCATGACAAATGAAAGTTCTGTGCAAAGATCACAGACAGCAAATAGCAAATGGAATTTCTAAAAACCACACCATCCTCTAATATACACCTGATAAATGACCATCTGAAACTGTAATTTGGAAAAAAGAATTTAATGTTGCTGCTTCAGGATAGCAGCAATCAAAGGAAAAAATGTAGCTTACACATTAGAAGCAGAAAAGGTTATTGCTTTCAACTTAGTGTTCAATGTAAATAAATTTGGGAGAAGAATAAATGACGGAACCAGACAGAAGGAAATGCATTAAGCTGTTTCTCCTGAGATTCTAGCTGAAAAAAAAATTGTAATACAGGAGGCAGTATGTTTAATGTTGCCTTTATGATAAGGCTGAATGTCTAAGAACTAATAAGAAAAAGTAAAACGGCTTCCTTAGTTTTTATTATACCCAAAGAGACAGTTTAAAATGGTATTTTAAGTGTAATTTTATTATTATTAGGAATAAAAATAAAGTTTGTTGAATACCAGTAATTTTTATCACATAATGCCATGTTAAGTAAGATTTATATTTTGAGTAAGAATTTAACTGGGAGTATAATTTTGAAGTCAGTTAAAAAATTGATATCAAATTTGTTGTTAAGTGAACCGATATTATTGTATGCAATCCATTATTTCAAGTTAATCTACTCTATTTTCTTAGGTATTTTATTAGTTAGGCATGATTTTTATTTATTTTGAGAAAATATAAAATTCATCTGAATTATAATGTCTATTGACTTTTTATTAAGGACCAGCTGAGTGATTTGAATTATATTTTATATCATAAAATAAGATTCAATCTGCATATGAGTTACTGGTTTGTTTTTTAACACTCTATAATTTTATACTTTACACTAATCTTTTCAAATAGTTATGCTATTGTTGCTATGTCAGGTTGTGTGCAACCTATAAAAGCTATAATTAAAACAACCTCTCTCATCTCTCATTTCATAGTATTAGTATTCATAAGAGGTTCTATGTATCTTCAAAAAATAAGTCACTGGGGCTGATGAGAGTACAGTGTATAGGGTGCTTGCCTGTGCGTGACTGGATTTTATCCCTGGCCCCCCATAAGGTCTACTGATCCCTGCCAGGAGCCCTGAGTGCAGATCCAGGAGTAAGTCCAGAGCATTACTACCTGTGGCTCCAAAACAAAATAAATAAAAATAACTTAGAAGAAGAAGAAGGAGATTGTTGCAGAATTTGAAATAGCACTCAATGAATGTACAATAAAAAAGTAACAAATCACTTTGGAATCAACATTCAATTGCTGCCATAAATAACAAAATAACCATGCAATTTATATCCATAGTTACTTACACAGGTAGGATGAAAATCTAGACTTCAACTTTAGTTTAGAATTTTATATACATGTTCTAGGAAGACAGTTATTAAGAATAATTTCAGGGGCTGGAGCAATAGTACAGCTGGTAGGGTATTTGCCTTGCACATGGCTGACCAGGGTTTGATTCCCAGAATTCCATATGGTCCCCTGAGCACCGCCAGGAGTAATTCCTGAGCACAAAAATAGGAGTAACCCCTAGGCATTTCTGGGTGTGACCCAAAAAGCCCCCCCCCAAAAAAAAGAAAAAAAGAAAAGAAAAAGAACAATTTTAAGAATAAAATGAAATCAGTATGTTATAACTGAAATAATACTGTCACTGTCACTGTCATCCCGTTGTTCATCGATTTGTTCGAGCGGGCACCAGTAGCATCTCTCAATGTGAGACCTATTGTTACTGTTTTTGGCATATCCAATACGCCACAGGTAGCTTACCAGGCTTTGCCGTGCGGGCGCGATACTCTTGGTAGCTTGCCGGGATCTCCGAGAGGGGCAGAGGAATCGAAACACAGGTCGGCCTGGTGAAAAGTGAATGCCCTACTGCTGTGCTATCGCTCCAGCTGTATTATTATTTGAAATAATACAAATGTGTTAATATACACGCACTTCATTTAGTTAATTCTGTACTAATATTGAGGAGACTATAGTAGTGAGATCCAGGGAAGTGGGATGATGTTAATGAAAATGAAAAATCTAATTTTCTGTAAAATATCTACAAAGAAAGGTAATAACCCTGACTTTGGTTTTGGCTTTTGAGCCATGCCTAGTGGTTCTCAGGGCTTACTCCGAAGGTCACTCCTGGTGAGGCTCAAAGGATTCTATAGGGTGCCAGAGATTGAACCTAGGTCTGCCACATGGAGCACAAGTGCCCCATTCTCTGGACTATTCCTCAGGCCTCCCAATATGACTTTTATATCACATATATTTGAGAAAATTATGCCTCAGATAGAAATGTAATAAATGAGGAAAAATGAGAAAAAATGGACATAGACATTCTCAATCTTATATTTACATTATAGTATTGGAAGTCAAGAATGAGTAGTATATTGTAAATGTTTACTATAAAATAATAATTTACTATTTTAAGCTACAGTATGCTAATCACTATAAGATAGATCTTGTCAAGTTATATTGGAGTAATATTTTCTAAAAAGATACACATTAATTTTATTGAGGAATAGATTGGGTTAGGTAGGCCAGGAAATATAAAGAAAACAAATTAAAAATATTTTAAATTTATAAATGCAGGTGGGCTGGAGTGATAGCACAGCAGTTGGGCTTTCGCCTTTCATGCTGCCGAGTTCGATTCCTCCGCCCCTCTCGGAGAGCCCAGCAAGCTACCGAGAGTATGGAGCCCACCCGGCAGAGCCTGGCAAGCTACCCGTGGCATATTGGATATGCCAAAAACAGTAACAATAAGTCTCTCAATGAGAGACGTTACTAGTACCTGCTTGAACAAATAGTTGAGCAACGGGATGACAGTGACAGTGATAAATGCAGGTAGGCCTATATGACAATAATTTGAATTTTTAGTTTTCATAATTACTTAAACTTTATAGTTCCAATGTTTCTATTAGCTTAATGAATACAATGGACTAAACTGGAACCAAGTTTTACACATTGAAGACTTAATCCTCAAAGTTACTGCATTTTGAGCTAAAGTTTGCCATTGGTGGCAACAAACATTTTAAAGGTTGTTAGAGTGAGTCTCAACCAGGTACAATTGGTGATCCTATAAGAGGAAATGTGAGAAAAAGATATATCTTCCAATGTGTGTATGAAGAAGTCTTGTGAAAACACAGCCATAAACTGGCTGACTTAAGTTAAAATAAAGAAACTCAGCAGGAAATCGACTACAACTTTGATCCTGAACACAGCAGTTTTCAGAACTATGAGAAATTAGTTTCTCTTGTGTGCCATCTGGCTTATACCATTAAAAAATGGTAAACCAAGCAAACCAAGACTATTGCTATAAATGGAATAACATTTGCTAGTATCTATGAGTTACTACTATAGGGTAAGCTAGAATAACTGAAATAGTATGGCAGGTTTTGTCTATGTTTGGTTATATGTTTGCATGATTCAGCCACAAAATCAGTTTACCTTTTATTTTTCTTACTTCTTTTAGTCATTTATTTGGCCCATTCCAAAATAACTAATCATTTTGAATTAAGTACATTCAGATACTTCACAGAGTATGTTAATTTAGAGATTGATCAGTAAAATAATTCCTATTTATTTACTGCAGTAATGACTATATTAGAGAATTTGTTGCTGGAATGCTATAGTAAATTATAAAAAAATTATTTAAGAAACCACAAGTAATGTCTTAGGTCCCCACATCAGCGTGTTGTTTAAAGAAGATCGCTCAAAAGCTTTTTTTAAAAAGCTTACTTTTTCTCAAAAGTAAGAAAAATATTGCTTACTTTGGTCAACTGCTGAAACCACTTGCCAGAGGCAATAATGGCAATAATGTTCGCTTTCCCTCAGCTTTGCACCCAAGAGGTTTTGCAAGATGAGCTTCTTAGTTCTAGCTACAGTAATATACGAGATTGATGGGAATAGGGAAGGTGTACTTAGTGTCTCAGATAAAAATATGCTCTGATCAGTTAAGAAGAATGTTAATTATTTCCTCCCACTTCTGCAGACTGACGAAAAATCAAAGAAAACTAAATCAGAATGAATGCCAAATTCCAGATGACACAAAAGAGTATTGCTGCAATATTATATCACAATCCACATATCCTTTTGTTTGTGTCAGTCACATAGCTAACATTATGTTTTTATGATGCAATGTCCAATGTCACGTTTTAGGAAATAATCATTAACCAGATTTTCTTGGCTGGTAGGGCATTTGCCTTGTGCCCGGCCAACAGGGCTTCAATTCCTCCGCCCCTCTCGGAGAGCCTGCAAGCTACCAAGAGTATCCCGCCCGCATGGCAGAGCCTGGCAAGCTACCTGTGGCGGATTCGATATGCCAAAAACAGTAACAACAAGTGTCACAATGGAGACGTTGCTGGTGCCCGCTCGAGATGAACAATGGGATGACAGACAGTGACAGTGCTACTTATTACAGGGACTCTCTTCAGGGTATATACTATGAAAGTAGTAATTAACTATTTACTGTGTCACTGTGATCCTGTTGTTCATTGATTTGCACAAGAGGGCTCCAGTAATTATTTATAAATATTATAATGATAAAATTCTCATGAAGCATTAATATAAGTACTATGAAAACATTTAAACAGCCATCTCATTTAAGTACTTGTACTAGATACTTGTATGGCTCAAATTTAGACGAGACCAAAGACTAAAATTATAACTAACTTTACTATTTAAATAAGATTGTTAACTTTTCCAGTGAAATGAGCCTCCAATCGTTGGGAAAAACGAGTAAGTAGAGGCTACTAAAATCTCAGGGCTGGGATGAATGAAGACGTTACTGGTGCCTGCTCGAGTAAATTGATGAACAACGGGATTACAGTGATACAGTGAACTTTTTCAATTTTTAGTTTTTATTAGAATTTGGGTAATATAGTTACAACAGTGTTACAATTTCCAGCATTGACGTACAAAGTTACTGTGCATGCAAGAGACCTGCATTCTAACTCTTTGCCCTGAGCTCCTCCAGGATTGACCCCTGAGCAGCCCCCAAGTGAGTGACCAAGGAAAGCCTTTTCAACAAATGGTGCTGGGAAAACTGGTCAATCACATGTTAAAAAAATATTCCTATCTCACACCAGGTAAGTCAATTTATAATTGATTAAAAACCTTTATATCAGACCTGAATCCATAGATTATATTGAGGGAAAGCCTTATATCACATCAAACTCAGGGGTAGCTTCAGTGGTTCCAGAAGGTTGGCCAAGCAAATGGAAGCCAAGATAACAAATAACAAACAGCTACATAAAATTAGCAATGCAATTGAAGCAATGACCAGAAAACAAAGACAATCAACAGAATGGAAGAAAATGTTTCCTTCACCATTCATCTGAAAATGTTTAATGTCTATCATATATAAATTACTGGTAAACTCAGCAGAAAAAGAGATGAGAAAAGATGACCAAGTGTCCTCAAAGGAATTCTACAGATGGCCAAAAGGAATTACAAAGTTATTCATCATTGGGTTTCAGGCATAAGATGTTTCAATACTCCTTCACCAGAGTCCACTGTGGTTTATTGTCCTGTTGCTAAGAAGGTTTCATACTTCACACTTGACCACCTTTCAGCATCACCTCTTCCACCTGATTGAACCCTTCCCTCCACCATAGATGCTGCCCTCTCTACATCCTATCCCCCAGCCTCCTCAAGTAACATGTTTCCTACTGTATACCAATTCTCATGTTCTTTATTTCCACTATTGTCTGGTATTTGTTATTCTGCCATTATGTTTCTTTCTATCCCACACAGGAGAGGGATCATTCTGTGTCAGTCAGTCAGAAGGAGAGATCCCTCTTACTAACTTCATTCCGCATGAAACTCCACAGTTTATATGCTATATGCAGATCCCTACATATAGTAGCAAATTTCATGACTTTATCTTTCTTGTAGCCAAGTAATAGTCCACTGAGCATATGTACAGAGCTTTCTTATCCAGTCACCTATTCTTGAGTTGTTTCCAGATTTTGGCTCTTATGAATAGCGCTGCAAGGAACGTAGGGATGCAAAAGAATTTTTATTTTTCTCTCTCGGTCTTGTCCCAAGACAAGCTCTACCTATGGAATTATACTGTCAAGGATGCAGGCCTTGAGCACTGAATTTCTAACAGAAAAGAGTTAGCAGTATAAAGTAAGTAGAAACAGCGTCTCCTACTCTGATTCTAAAATTTTCATAAAATTGCTGTTATATAGCTGTTCGATGACCTTTTTTATTTTATAATTATTTTTAACTTGCATCCATATCTTACCTGGGTTATTTCTTTCATAATTATTTTGCTCCATTGGCCAAGTGTTTGTTTCATAACCAATCCTTTTTCCTGGACTGTGTTATTGCACAGTTAAGTATTAGTTTTAAGAATTATAAGTCTGGGTTATTTTTTCATTAAAAGAAACCTGTTTTAGGGATTCTACATCCTTTCCCTTTGTAGGCAAATTCGATTTTACAAGAATAATTTAGATTGGTCCTAGAAAATAACCTGCATAATTTGAAGAAAGACTTCTTTGTTGTAAATCATATTGCTGGACTATGTGACCTTTAGAATCCTTTCAATCCCCTGATTGTATTAGTCTATGATTCATGCTATTGGCCAGTTAGACTCATCTTATTTCATTGCTCTGTTGCACCACCCTTACTTCACTAGAGTTATGTCCAGTTGGACACATATTTATTCCCAAGAAACTTTAGTCATAAAACTATCTTCTAATTTCCTTTCCTTAATTTGGAAAATGTCTAGTGAATTAAAATCTAGTTTCAGGGAAAAAAGCAATGGAAAATAGTTTATTTATTATACACATTCATATTTTCTAATGACAAGGAACAGACAGGAAGTATGTTTTGGCCGAAGAATTACATTTTTACAATTCAGATTTTTTTTAAATTAGGAAATTCCATTATTTTTTTCTTATATCCCTTTTCCAACAGAAGAGTTCCATTCAAAAAGAGACATCTTTATCCAAGCATACATAATAAGTGAATAAATTCTCTCCTTGGAAAGGGCTACTGTTCCATAAATCAGCATGCACAGATATTTTCAGAAATACCAAGAACAAATTGTGACCTTGAACATATTGTGTGTTTTCCGGGACTTAAAAAAACATCTGGAGTCAGATAGCTCATCAGACTTCAAATTTGTGTTTATATAACATGAACTAGCCCACTGAAGACTAGAAAATGTAAAGATGTACTTGATGTTAGAGGAGAAAAATTTTAAGACTTTAAAACAATTTTAAGGTTGATTAGGAACACTAAATATATGAAGAAATTGAGAAGTAGTGTTAACAAATTTTCTGGAGAGAAAATTTAAATTTATATGAATGAAGAACAAACCTAATTCTCTCCTTCAGATTTTCTCAAGATGATTTGGTCTAGAGCCAAGCTTAGATAGACTACGGTGCCAGACCTTACTCTCTTTCCAGTTGCCTTCTGCCTTGTCCTCTTAACTACCTCACATAAAATCTTGCCATATAAGTTTCCTGGTAAAATACCCTTTCATAACTGAAGAATGCTAGTCTGTTCCTTTGGGTAGGGTAGACCACAGCATTGTTGAATTGATGTCTTGCCTCTAAGTATAACACATACATCTTTTGATATTGGTTAGATAGAGTCTTGTATCTTCCCCTCCCTTTTGCCTACCCCATTCCTCATCAAACTGGGGAACTCAAATGTTGTGTTTGAGTTCAAACACGAACTCCTCAAACTTAGGATATCCCAGTCATCACCAATTTCTGAGCACTGTGACATCCAGAACCAATATACCTGATTTACATCTTTTCTATCACTGATGTAAAGGTGAGAGAGATCAAGGATTATTGTCTTTCTTTCACAAGACAGGGAGCTGAGAGAGCTAGATCTGCAATTCTCTTTCCTGTCTGAAGGGGTTGCTGACCTCACTCCTAACAACTAAATTACAGACTTAAACAGTATGTCTAGTGAAAAAGGAGTGATGCTTTCAAGAGTCTTCCTTGCCCCGAGACCCAGCACCGGCAGCCGCAAACCTCCAGAACCCAACAACCACCATGCTCAAGGTCACTCTTCAGCAGTTTTACATAACAAACAATGCAAAATACATTATCTCAGTACAGCTTTGGGACAGGGATAGCGATTCGGGATGGAAACATCCTAAATATGATGGAGGAAAGTTGTAATTGTGGTGGGATTGGTGTTTGAATAATAAATGTAATCAAATATTGCGAACCATCTTATAAAATAAAAAAAAATTCAAACTATACAGGTAGGAGCAGCTCTCAGTGGCATGCAATTTAATGGTGCATCCTCACAAATTAGGAAAAATTATTTCCCCAGTAACCAAATAAAAGTGTAAAATCAAATATACAAAATGTCAAGATCTGGATTGAAGCATATTTAGGGATCGCTGGTAAAGTAGAAAAAAGTAGGAAGAGATATTTTGGTTTGATGTTGAGAGGTAAAACATAAACAGCCTCGAGATGGCCATGCTTGATCAAGTGTGATAGGAACATCACAGAAGCCATGGGAAAGAATATTCAGACTTCTGAATTGATTACAGAAATATGAACACTTCCATTCAGACTTCTAAAACTGTTCATACAGACTTCTAAAGAGGCAAAACCAGCCTAACTGCCACTAGAAATGCATATAAATACACACATACAAGGAACTAGTAACAAATATGCAATGGCTTGTATACAATGGGAAAAGTGTGCCATATCCACTCCACAGAACAGATGAGCCCCAGAGATTTCATTTTAAGAAAAAAATAAAGCCTCTAGATGTGACTCAGCAGCTCAATGCTTGCTTTGCATTTGTGAGACTTTGGGTTCAACCCCCAGAAATAAGCACAAAAGTAAAGAAGTTACAGAGAATTATTTATAATATATCATTTCTACAAAATTGAGAAACTAGGCAGGACATTATTGAAGTGTTCAGACTTCTGTAATCAAATTATTTACAAATAAAAACAATAATATAGAAGGCTCAACTAGCCATGAATAATTTAGTAAATCCTCAAAGACTTAACAATCCCGTGGTGAGAGATAGCAATTTTCACAAATTTTTTTTACTGGAATATTTTTGATAATTCTTTTAGCCATTTGGTTGTAATAAGCAACACAAAACAAATTATTTTGTGCTTGCTCAGGGGGAAGGAGGTTGGGAAAAATAGAGACAATGGTCGAAGGAAGGTAACTCAGGTGGTGGGGGATTCGAGTTGGAACATCAAAAGTCTACAAGAACTGGGGCTGGAGCGATAGCACAGCGGGTAGGGCGTTCGCCTTGCATGCCGCTGACCCCGACCCGGGTTCGATCCCCTGCATCCCATATGGTCCCCCAAGCACCGCCAGGAGTAATTCCTGAGTGCAAAGCCAGGAGTAACCCCTGAGCATGGCTGGGTGTGATCCAAAAAGCAAAAAAAAAAAAAAAATTTTAAAAAAGTCTACAAGAACTGTATTATGAACAACTTTGTAAAGCATGGTATTTATAGAAAGTAAAAAAAAAAAGCTAAAACATAAAATTCTGCACTCTGGTTAACTGGAACAGAGGGAGAGGAGGAGGACCAGCAAAAATCACACAAGTAGCGGCCAATTGGTGATGCTGTAATTCTTTGGACTGCACTTGAAAAATTGCAAAGAGATAAAGGAGAAGGGAAGAATGGAAGGACTATCTTTCTTTTTTTTTCTACCCCTAGTCAAGCAGAAGTAACTAAATAGCAGAGCAGCCAGGAAAGGCGGATGGTCCGAGAAGCTGTGGCTGAGAGCCGCTCCAAGCTCTGGTGCTCATCTACAACGCAGTCTGTTCCGAGGAGCCCGCGAGCGGGGTCCTCTGGCAGCCCAGACTGCAAACCCGTGTCTTCCAGCACGTGGGCGGCCTTTCGGCTGCTCTCAGCTGCCCCCAGAGAATCCACTGAGTCTATGTGCTTGTCGACCACGTCTTAGCTCGCCTTGAGTCTCAACCAGATAAGCTCCCCAAGGCAGACCATTTCCAGCTGTTGTGGTCAGACAGCAGCAGGTTCTTATCTGAGGACAGCGGGGCCATGTGGCACACCGCTGCCGGGGCAGTGCTGGGGGAAGCATGTGGACTCCGTACACAGTAGCAAAGCCCAATAGACAGCAATTAGCACCAGGAGAATGAAGATGAACGGGACATATACATAACCTTCATAAAAATGTCACAGGGAAAAAGACTCACAAACCATATGGATCTGAGCTGGGGCTCTCCCCGGGGTCAGTCTTTTTATATATTGCACTAGTCCAAGTGATGGCTTTTCAAAAGACACGTCTCTTCCATGCAGTGCCTCTCTGGCTCTGTTGGACAAGGGAAGGAAAGAAATTGGCTGCCTGTGGGGTGTTGAATGTCATGTGAGGAACAATTCATTCTGGACCTTGTCTTGTCTCCTCTGCTCTCAGTTTCTGGAGTAGTCTCATTGCATGTTGTGATGATTAGTTAGATGAACCATCCCATTTTGTTTTTGTTGTTGTTTATTTGTTTTTTGGGTCATGCCTGACTGTGCTTAGGGCTTATTCCTGACTCTATCCCCAGGGATCATTTCTGGTGGTGCTCAGAGGACCATATTGATGCTTGGAATATGGTCCTGGTCAACCATGTGTCAGGCAAGTTCCCTACCCACCGTATTATCACCCTGGTTCCAAAGGAACTGCCTCTTTTTTGGAATATATTCTCTCTTGCTTTTGTCTATCTTCTGCACCAAAGGCTGTTTTAAAAATTGCTCACCCAGCTCGTCCATTTTCTAAACAATTTCTTTGAAATTGCTGGGTGCTCTTCTATGCAAAGAAATGAGGTCTCAAGGACTTGAGCTAAGCAGAGAAATAATTAGTTGAAAGGAGTTTGTGTCACTTCCAAGGTCACTTCCAAAATGGTTGCAGAACCCATCCTATGAAACAAGAAAGCACAAAGACAAAGATGGAGCAAAATCATAGTCAGAATCTAGCCTCATCAATGGTCTGAGAGTCAGTACCGACACTGCTGGGGACTGCAAGATCAGAGGATGCCCTGCAGATGTCCACCTGGAAAATGAGGGTTAACCCATTGATGTCACACATAGATAAACACTTTTATCCTGCGGACAGGACAATAGTGTAGCAATCAGGGTGCTTGCATGAGGTTGACCTGTGTTCCACCCCGGCACTTCATATAGTCCCCCAATACTCCTGAATGTAGAGAGAGGAGTAATCTCAGAACAGCACCCAGTTTGGCCCAAATCAAAACTAAACTACATTTTTTATTTGTCCTGAGGAGGGTCCTAGACTGGAGCTCCTGCTTTGTGTGCTGAAGTCCCTCGTGCAATCCCAGAATGCTCTGATCCCCTAAACACTGTTAGGAGTGACCCCCAAGCACCACACTCTGAGTAGCTCCTGAGCTCTGCTGGGTATGCCCATCCAGTTGTTTTTATTCTCCATCAAGCCATGGATTCTTGATGTAGACCTGGAGATGGCTATTTAATTAATTCGTATAAGCATTTAAAATCTGTCTGGGACTGAAGAAAGCATCCAGTGGTTAAGATGCTTGCCTTGCATGCAGCCGACTCTGGTTTGACCCATAACACTGCGTTTAGTCTTACAACCACTACCAGGAGTGACTGCTGAACACAGAGTCAGTAGTAAGCTTTGAGCACTACTGGGTGTGCCTCCAAAAGCAAAACAAATACATAAATAAAATATATGTCTGACCTATTCCAGGTTCTTGCGATCTATCACAAAAGCAAAACACAAACACTTCTAATTGTTTAAAACTTATGTCCTAATGAGTTTGGGAGACTGAATGACTGGAAAACTGAATATAAACAATCAGTAAAGGAACTAATGAGGCAAAATGCTAGTAAATGAATGATGCCTTAAGGGGAAAAGAAGAAGAATGTAAAAGGACTAGACTACAATCATTGAGGCCTTGCAGGTAGCAATTTGTAAAGAGAGGTCTGGAAATTTTCAAGCAAAAACTGATATTCCAGGAGCAATTCCAGGAACACAGAGTGGGGATACCTTGTGATCCCTGTGGGAAAAAATGTATGCTCTGGCACTTGTCTTAAATTCTAGTACCTGAAATGGGATTGGAAAACACATGAGAGGGGCAGAATTGAGAAGATGGGCCTTGAAGGGGGATGAAAACAAAATATAAGCAGTTAAATGGAATCCTAAGTTTTTTAATGGTAATTTAGACTCTTAGGGCTATAGAGTAAATGATATTATTTTTTGGGTTGATTCAAGCATTGAACATGCATTATGGGACTGGGAGGATAACAGTGATTTGTAACTCCCTATCTATAGAGGTTCATGAGAAACAGACTAGTTCCTGATGTTCCATTTGTCCTCAATGGAGCGAACATCTCTGAATGCAGCAGTTATGTGTAGCTAGGTTGAGAACTCAACATGACACCTGGCACCTGAACTGCACAGGAGGAAGAGAGCAGCATGGAACGCCTTCAAGAGCGTTGAAGAAGCTGTTAAGAGGACGAAGAAACTCCGGCTCAGGGCACATCTTTTCGACTCCACCGTTCTTCCTGCACTGACATATGCCTCAGAGACCTGGGCCCTAAGAAAATAGGATGAGAATGCTATTTGGGTATCCCGAAGAGGAATCAAAAGAGCTATGCTTGGAGTATCATGTTTCACTCAAGTGAGAGAAGGAATCCGGAGTTCTGACCTTTGTTGACAATCAAGACTCAGGGACACTGTCTTGTTTGCCAAGGCATTGAAAACCAGATGGGCCGGACACATAACACGATTTAGAGATGACCACTGGACTAGGGTTGTTACAGATTGGATTCCATGGGACGTCAAAAGACCGCATGGCCGCCCACCTACTAGATGGTCAAACTTCTTTGTCAAGACCCCTAATGAACAGTTTGAGGCTCTTTGTTTTCCTCGAGTGAGCAGATGCCATTGGGCTACACTAGCACATAACAGGGACAAATGGAGATATTGCTGGCGCCCGCTTGAGCAAATCAATGAACAACGGGATGACAAGTGATACAAGTGATCAATAGAGGTAAGGGAATTTTGTGTGGCTGTGTCTTAGTCTCATATTTTGGGTACTTTTTGTTATTTTTTTCTATTATTATTTAAATATTATATATGTATGTATACATATATATATTTATTTATTTAGGCCACACTCACCTTGCTAAGGGCTTACTGCTACCTCTGTGATCCTTCTGGGTGGGGCTTGGGGCCATAGGTGATGCCATGGTTCAAACCCAGATTGGTCCAGTACAAAACAACCACCTTATCCGCTGTACTATTGCTCCAGCTCTATAGGTGCTTTTTGTCTTTCGGTCTCCCTGCAATGAAGGCAGAAAGCTTGAGTAGAGAAATGGTCATAGACCCTGTGCATATTTTTGAGAAGATATTGGTGTTCAGCCTCTTACTGCTCTCTGTTAAACATGTGTTATAGATGGATGTCTGTCCTTCTGACATGCACTAATGCCCATTGACAGTTCTTGAGGTGGGACCTGGGGAGGGTGGAACCCAGATTAATCACATTATGCCATGACAAAGGAAGCCTAGAGAAATGGCTACTAAGGAGCCATGAACCAGGCTGTCTCCACACTATAAGGCACCTTCATCTTAGACTTTCTCAGCACCCAGAACTATAAGAAATAAATGCTTGTTGTTTATCACCTACTCAGTTAATTGTATATTATTATAGTATGTTGCGCTAAGAGAAAATTTGAGATTTGGAGAGAGGTAGTTCCTTCCTGTGAGTGACTCATCTTTGACTCTGAAACTGGTGTAGAATGTCTAAGGGATCTTTGTGGAGTCATCTAATGGTCACATCTGGGTCAGGTGCCTAGGCCTATTCACGAAGACTGATCAATTAACATGACCCACGTAATGGGAAGTCCTCAGCATTCCATTAGTACATAGATGTTGAACCATGAAGAAAAGAAAGAAGTGTTTGAATGTTTTCATTCCACATTAAAGATTTGATGAATTTCAGTGTTTTTTAATATATCAACTCCTGGGCCCAGAGAGATACTACAATGGCTTTTGCCTTGCATGTGATGGACTTGGGTTCTATCCCTGGCACCCCATAGGGTCCCTTAAGCCATACACAGCTATGACCAGAGCTTATTTTTGGTTCTGTGCTCAGGACTCACTCCTGGCATTAGTCCAGAAACCATATGTGGTGCTGGAGATCAAGCTGGGGTCCAAGGCAAATGCCATGACCCTATCACCTCTACACCTCACTGTTTTTTGGATTTTTTTTTTTCCGAAAAGAAATATATGCTTAAGACTAAATGTTTATAGTCTCTATTTAATCACTGCACATTCTTGGTGCTGTTTGACATCCTTTTCCCTTCGCATCTCTGGCTAATTGTTGTTTTTTTTTTCCCCATCTAGAAGTCCATAATGTATGTTATCTTGTTTTGGGGAATACAAACTGCTACTGAAGTTAAGTGCCTACCTCAGTTCAGTTAGGCTAAAAGTGGTGAGTCTTAAAAGTCCACAGTGTAATTTTTATTATTTATATAAAATGACTTTAGTAAGATTTACTTTTTAAAATAGTCTTAGTAGATAGTATTTAGCATTACCATAAGCTCCCACTTCCACAGTTATTAATGTCTTTTATTAATAAAAGATAAAATGGTAATCTAAAATTAGGATGTGTGGTATATTTATTATGATTAATGAGTCAATATATGTTATTATTAGAGTTGATACGTTGTTCAGATTTTCTGAGTTTATAACTGATGTACATATTCTGGGTTCTTTAATGCTACTTTAGGAATCTAATGTGGTTTAGACACAGCTTAACATAGTGATGGATGATAAAATGTAAGCAATGGATTGGAGGTGAGCATTTTAAGTACAATAAGGTACATTTAAAAGAGGAAAATAAGGAGGAATGAGAGAAGGCTATCAAGAATGAGAAGGAGCAACAAAGTTCCAAGTATACTTTTTTTTTTTGGTATAGCTGTGCCTCTTAGAAGTGCAGTAACAGATTTTTTCATATTGACTCCAGATAAATAATTTTGAATAACCAGGAATGAGGGAGACACCAAATGTACACAAATTATAACAAACAATCCTAGCTTTATTACAAATGATAAAAATAAGAAACTGAAAAGAGATTGTTTGTAGTTTGGTAACTAGTATTCTACCAATGTTAATCTCCTAGCATTGATAATTGTACTTTGATGTGGTGTATTGTTAACATAAATTCACTGTGTTATTTCTGCAATATTTCAGTAATTCTAAAATTATACAAATATGAAGTTGGAAAAAATGCTGGTAAAACAGAACTGTGGAGAATGATTTGCCACATTGTGAAAAAAATGATAACATATAAAAGATCAAGGCACATATCCAAAGTAAACTTCAAATCTATTGGACAAAAATAAAACAATGCAATAAAAAGAAGGTAATAGATTTAAGCACTCAAAATAAGATAATTCATGAATTTAAATAAAATGAGAAACTTCTCAGTTTCATGAAACATCAAAGCAATGCAGATTGATTCAATAATCCATGTTAACCCCTCAATATTCTTAAAATTAAAAATATGGTAAGATAAAATATGGCTTAGGATGCAAAGTAGTAGGAACTCATATACTGCCTCAGAATAAAAATAGGCAAAACCATTTAAAAACTGGCTTTTCTTTTAGAGTTTAACACATATATGTTACAAACACACCCCATATACATGTGTATATGGCACATGTATTACACATATATCTCCTTTGCTAACAATTCTGCTTTTAATTATATACGTAATATATATTTACCATATATGTATAAATAAATTATATCACTAAAAAAGAGAACATATGTTGGTTAAAAGATATTCCAACAGTAGAATGAATTATTAAAAGTGTGGTAATTTTACAATAGAACATTTTTCAGTCATTACATAAACAGTGCATATAACTATATGAATTACTCTTGCAAGCACTGAAATGAATAACAGAATCCAGACAGAGAATGCATTCCGTGATTTCATTCATATGAAAGTTAAAAAGACAAAACTGGCCTATGATTGAAAAACACTTCAGTCACTGTGTTTGGAGAGGACATGGAGTCATAGTTGGAATGCGAGGGATGTGGACTTCTGAACATTTGGCAACATTCTGTTTCTTGACCTGGGTGGAGTTTCATGTCCCCTTTGTGATCATTTACCATGCTGTTCTCTTAGGACTTTTGCACTTTGATATATGTGTGATAGACTTCAATGCAAACATTTTAGGCCCTCTTTCTTTGGTAGAAAAATATTGTTAGCTAATCAGGAATAGAGATAAGGTTTTACACAAATATCCTCACCCCCTTCTGTGTGGGATAGGATAATAAATATTCTTCCCAATATCTACACATTTCTGCCTCTGATTTTTTATTTATGAGACATTCTCTCTATTTTATTTCCTTTCCTTTTTATTATTTTCTTCTGTATACCTCCAGTTTATCCTAATAGAGAGCACAGGTCTTCTTTGATTTTGTTCCAAAGTACTCACAGAGAGACATTTACATTTACATTCTACATTTAGATCACAAACTTGTAGTTATGATTTGGGGCAAATTGGGCAAGGCCAGAGACATGTGCAGGAAATCATATGGTTTGCATAGAAACTTCTGAACATTAAAAGCCATTATCTTTATCCTATACTCCCCTTACACCATTGTATGCTGCAAAGTTTTGTCTGTCTCATCTTCTTAAATTCCTACGCCCAATATGTTTCTTCTCTTCACTAATTTTGAACTTTATCTTCTCCTCCCTAGCCAGCTTCTCGATATCCCCCATGTGCTTATTTTTTAAAAGGCATTTTATCTCTATCATATGTTTTTCTAGACATTCCCTGAAAAATAATTTCTCATATCAATGATAGCTCATCAAGTTGGCTAAATCAAAAGAGTTTTCCATGTTTGATTGGGTTTGCTATTCTCTTCCAGACAGAGTTCTGCAGGTGGTCCTTAAACTGATCAAATCTTTCCATTCTTCCTGATCCTTACTTACATTTATCTTACTCATACACACTTACTTTCTCAGATACAATGGTCCTGGTAGACTGTCATAATAAGGGTTTTAATTTTTCAAGAATAGAGATAGCAAAAGCTCATATAAAACTTTGAAACACAGAATCTGGTTGCTTTCTTTCCTGTGTCTTTTGTATGAGGACTAATTTACTTCTAGACTTTATCAATTCCTTAAAATTTATGGCCACTCATATCTTCCTGCACATTTATAATCTTTTATTTTGCTTCCCTACCATTATATTTATAGTGTCCTGAGGACATTATTACATAGTAGTAAGATTTTTATGATAGTTTTATTAGATCTAAAATGTAATTAATATTTTATGCCAATTCAGGACCCTGTTCCACAAAACTGATTTCATGCTGCAAATTGTGAAGAATGAAGAGATAGTGCAGATAGTGGCAAGTGCTTTGCATGCTAAAAAGTCTTATGAGTGACAGAGGTGAAAAAATTAACTAAGAGCTTTTAGAGGCCTGCTACTGACTAAGATTTTATGGGCCCAGTGTTCCAGGGAACACTGAAATAACACATCTAAAATAAAGAAAAAGTTGTTATTTATCTCAAACTTTCTCACTAACAAAGAAGCATAATGTTTTTTAAAAATTATTTATTTATTTTTTATTAGTAAATCACCATGAGTTACAGTTACAAACTTGTGAACTTTCATGTTTGCATTTTGTTTATATCCCTCCACCAGTGCCCAGTCCCCTCCACCAATGTTCCCAGTATCGCTCCCACCCTCCCACCCCATCCCCCCTGCCCCACCCCACCTCTCTGGCAGGGCATTCCCCCTTGTTCTCTCTCTCTCCTTTTGGGTGTTGTGATTTGCAATAGAGGCACTATGTGGCCATCGTGTTTGGTCTATATTCTATTTTCAGAGTGCATCTCCCATCCCGTGCAAGTCCTCAAACCACACTTTACCTGGTGTTCCCTTTTTTATTAGAGTTGCTCCTTCCTCCAGCATGTGGGGCCAGCTTCCAAGACTTGGAGCCAACCTCCTGGTACTTATCTCTACTATTATTGGGTGTTAGTCTCCTATTCTGTTATTTAATTTTATATTCCATAGATGAGTGCAATCTTTCTATGTCTATCTCTCTCTTTCTGACTCATTCCACTTAGCATGATACTTTCCATGTTGATCCACTTATATGCAAATTTCATAACTTCATCTTTTCTAACAGCAGCATAGTATTCCATTGTGTAGATATACGAAAGTTTCTTTAACCAGTCATCCGTTCTCAGGCACTCAGGTTTTTTCCAGATTCTGGCTATTGTAAACAGTGCTGCAATGAACATTCGAGTGCAGATGTCATTTTGACTGTACTTTTTTGCCTCTCCAGGATATATTTCCAGAAGTGGTATTGCTGGGTCAAATGGGAGCTCAATTTCTAATTTTTTGAGGAGCGACCATACTGTTTTCCAAAAGGGCTGAACCAGTTGGCATTCCCACCAGCAGTGTAGGAGGGTCCCTTTTTCCCCACATCCACTCCAACAGCAGTTGCATTTGTTCTTTTGGATGTGTGCCATTCTCTGTGGTGTGAGGTGGTATCTCGTAGTTGTTTGCATCTGCATCTCCCTGATGATTAGTGATGAAGAGCATTTTTTCATGTGCCTTTTTGCCATTCGTATTTCTTCCTTGAGAAAGTGTCTGTTCATTTCCATCCCCCATTTTTTGATGGGGTTGGGAGTTTTCTTCTTGTAGATTCCAACCAGTGCCTTGTATATCCTTGATATCTACCCCTTATCTGATGGGTATTGGGTGAATATCCTTTCTCATTCTGTAGATTGCCTTTGTATTTTGGTCACTGTATCTTTTGCAGTGCAGAAGCTTCTTAGTTTAATATAGTTCCATTTGCTTATTTCTGTTTCTACTTGATTGCTTAGTTCCGTGTCATCTTTGAAGATACCTTTGGCTTCAATATCATGGAGGGTATTTTCGACCTTATCTTCAATGTACCTTACAGACTGTGGTTTGATGTTGAGGTCTTTAATCCATTTTGATCTGACTTTTGTGTATGGTGTTAGGTCGATGCCTAAGCCCATTTTTTTGCATGTGGCTGTCCAGTTATGCCAGCACCATTTGTTGAAGAGGCTTTTCTTGAGAAGCATAATGTTTTGTGGGCCTAAGGTCTTTGAGGATGTAAGGGTGACTTTGGGATAATGCTCTGACTTAGTTAGCAGGTGGCTCATAGGTTACCAGTTTTGAGTATTACACAGAATAAGGTAAACATTTGCACCAAATCCAAACCCAGAAAAGTTGTCTAGCACCCAGATAACTTATTTTAAGATCTGTGTCTGTGGGCAATTCCAAGATGGATAAGTGTTCAGGGTAGAATAGTTAACAACTTGCACTGGGAGAGTTATAATTTGGACACATGACATTTCAGAGGTAGGCCATGTCTATTTTAGCAGGTAAGCAATGACTTTCTATTTAAAAATAATTCCTCACATACTTTTATGTCCTGGTAGAGCTTGAGTTTCTATCCTTAGGTCTCCACTAACTATTGTCCAGAGAAGAGATGGGGAAATCTCTTGCGATATCAGTTTTCTTATGGCAGGTACATGATATCAGACCCATTCCTTCCTGGAGAGAGTAGGGAGATACTCTACCAGAACTGACACTTCCCTGTAGATTTGGCTTTACTTTACCTATTTCAGCTAGCAAAGTCATCGCTATACTTTCTAATATAATTGTGTCATGGAAAGTGAACTTCATTTTGTGACAAGAACCTATAGACTATAGACTATAAACTTCATCTTTCAGAAGCAGCTCAGCTAAGGTACCAGTAAGTTTGATTGCCCTAGTCTGAGACATAATATTATTTATTATCAAATATCCCATACTTGGTGCCAAATTTGTTGGATAATTGAGTCTGAGGACCAAATAATAGAAACACTTATAGGATCCCCTCACCCTCCAAGTGACTTTTATTTTTTTGAAATTTGTGCTCTTTGTTCCTAATCTTTTTGATCAAAAGTCCCAGTTATCAAGAAGAGAACCACTAGAGTACATGGTAAAGATTTCCCCTGATCACTTTATATTTACCATATGAGCACAGAAGAAAGAGTAACTTTAAGGTAACCGATCTAGGCTCATTGTTACAGGAGGGGAACAGTGAGGGGTGTGTATAGATAACAGAATATTTCTGGGTTCTTTCCGTTTGGTAGTTATATTCTCATTGATAATGGCATCTGGACAAGTCATAATCACAGCTTAAAAGGAAAGTCTAGGGTTACCCAATAAAAGAGGCCATCTGGACAAGCTGAGGAGCTGGGAAAAAAAATATTGATTGAAATATTGAACCGTTATCAGATTGCAACTATCAGTTTCATGTCAGAATTAACAGCAAATTCAGAGATGTAGTTGACTCTAAGCTTCTTATAGTGAATCCTTATCTATCATCTTAGCTAATCATGGCCTAGAAGGGAACTCTGATGAAAGACACAGAAAGATTTGACAGATACAAAAAATTAACTCTATCATACATTTCTCACTTACCTCTTATATCATTTTCATAGATTTTTTGTAAGTTCTGCTCAGGTACTTCTTGATGACATCATACTAGAATATCTGTGGTTCTGCAGCATGGAATGCTTGCATGAAGTCACCTGGCCCTCATAAATGCGTTCAAGAGGACTCTTTTATCTGTGGGACCATTCTTACAAGAAGTGGAGCCAATTAATAGCTCTCTCTGTATGTCTCAAATTAAACTATCTGAGGCATATCCTTTGAGACTCAAGAAGTTCTTGGCGGGACTGAACACCGATCTTCACACTGAGGACCACTTCAATATGCACTATTGTAAGATTCACCATATTAATTCCCATGTCTTTCCTTTATTCCTGGTATCACCCCCTAAACCATATACATGAAAAGATTTGCCTTTGAGAAATTTAGGTTAAAACAAAATAAAGATCGGAGCTAGAGAATATCATTTATTTAGATTTTACTACATATACCTTAAGTGCTATGTATGTGAGAAATATCAAAGGCTTGACTAGGATGCACTTTTTATATGGACCCGTGCATATGAAGTTAGAGAAGCTTTTCTGCCCGAAAGAGACTGTCAGTTACTAAGACGACAGTGCATTTCTAATGGTCCATATCAATTTAGTGTATTCCTCAGAGAGAACTTGAAAGAAATTGCTTTTGTAATTGCATTACATAAGAAACTGTATCTGTAGCCAAACTAAAGTCTGCATCTACCTTATCAACATTATAAAAGTTTCTCCTGTGTTTGAGGACCATAATATCAATAAATCAGTTTTAGTGTCTTACCATTAAAACTTTTCTCTTTTTTTTGTTGTTGGATTTGAAAGTGATAGCATATATTTATAATGCACTCTGAACCACAAATGCCCTCTTATAAAAGTCGGTTTGTTTTTCCTTTGCAGAACAATATATCTATAAATGGCTGAGAATTAATTGTCAAACATGGACACTGTTTTCGACAATTTTAACTGTAAAAAATAATAAAGTGACTTTGGTTCAAAAGTAAAAGAAAAGGTTGTACCCTGCTTATTTCTGCTACATTAAATAAAACTCTTTAAGTAACAATTAGGGAGACATCTTTATTGATGGAGAGGAGTGTTAAATCTGAATAATTCCAAAATTTATCTTGACTATGTCAGCATTTGATAAGAATAAAAGATGATCAATCTATTAATAATTATTTTTCCGTAATTAAAATTTGCATTGAACCAAGGTATTGTGTCTGTGTTTAAGTCAGGCTAAAACAAAAACAGTATCATAAGACTCATTTTAGAATCCAATTAAACAATATTCTCACTATAATATCCTTACACTAATGCCTGAGTCTGTCTTTCAAAGATAAATTATAATGAAATTACTCCTGAAATTACCCTTTCTTTCTCGGCCCCACATAAAAATATGAAAAAAACATTAAAAATTCAACATTAAGTATGATCAGGCTTTTTTTTAAAGTCACAAAAATAAAATTTTCACCCAGAGATTGATAAGTTAAAATTAAGCATCAATTAGAATTAGATTATAAAACTTATATATTCAAGGAAATATTTAAAAGCACAGAAGAATGAGTAACATGAATAATCACATAGTGTATAGAGCATAAATTGGTTTTCTTTCATGATTATTGCAAATTAAAGATAAATTTGAATTCCAGATCAAATGAACAAAACACCATAGTTACTGACTAACGATATTTCAGATAAAAGTCAAGAGAATGAGTTTTATATGTATTCTATTTTTGAAAGGAAATTAATAGGAACATATTGATAGTTTAAGACTGGAGCAATAGCATAGAGGGTAAGGCGTTTGCCTTGCATTCGACTGACCCGGGTTCAATTCTTCCATCCCTCTCGGAGAGCCTGGCAAGCTACCCGTGGTGTATTCTATATGCCAAAACCAGTAACAACAAGTTTCACAAGGGAGACGTTACTGATGCCTGTTTGAGAAAATCGATGGACAATGGTACAACAGTGCTACAGTGCTATTGACTAAAAGTTTAACTTTTAATTTATTTAAGTGAAAAGAAAGAATACATTGAAACTATTCAGGAAACCTATACTTTATGGTCTTTAAAGCACATATACTAAATACTGGGTTACAGAATGTACATTTCATATTTTTAGACTACAGAAATAGTATACCACATAGTAACAAGGTTGTGTGTATGTTTGTGTTTTGACTTTATCATTTGCTGTACATATTATATTACCCTCTGATTCTGTCTTCTAATTTCTGAAACTGCAGTAGTAGTAGAAACTGTTCATGACAAACAGTTTATTGTGGTTCAACATATATTTTCAATTTTATACATAGAGTTTCAGGTGCATATATAGTCACCCAGCTAAAGGTTTAATTTCTTATTTTTCTTCTAGTTCAATGTGGTCATATGCCTATATTCTATTGATGGAATATAAGTGCAAGATTTATCATTTCACTTATATTTACTCTTATTTATTTGTTTGTTGATTTTTGGAGGGCAAATGAGGCTGTTCTCATGGATCACTCCTGGTGGGAAAGTGGGCACCACATGCAATACCAATGATTGAATCAGGATAGATCACATGACATGCAAGGCAGGCACCTAAATTCCTATTCTATCTCCTTAGTTCTTCTCTTGAAAATTTTAAATGATATATTTAAAAAATTCATGGCCAGAGTGATATTGAGATTATGTGCATGAGAAACCATTATTAATAGTATTATATAACACCTCATTAAAAATATCTTAAAGTTTTAAAAACTCCAACTTACAAATTTTGTCTTTTGACAATAATATTCAGATGTCAAGCAAGCTGGGTTTCGAAAGGATTCAGCACGATCGACCCATATCCACACAGTGACAAACTCACTGAAGTTTCTCGAGAGTTCAAGATGTCACTCTGTCTAACATTCATCTACTTAAAGAAGGCCTTCGACTCTGCTGAGACTGAGGCGGTCATCGAAGCCCTGGCCAAACAGGGCGTTCAAACTCAGTATATCAAAATCCTCTGCGACCTGTATTGTGGATTCACCACCAGGATCTCACCATTCTACAAGGAAGTGATCATTGATGTAAAGAGAGGGGTGTGGCAGGATGATACCATTTCACCGAAACTCTTCAGTGCCATCCTCAAGAACATCATACAATGACTAGAATGATAGGAATGGGAGTGAAGATAGACAGTCAGCAATTACACCACTTCTGCTTTGCTGATGACATTGTTCTCATAACACTAAACATTGGCCAAGCAGCACAAATGCTGGCCAACTTCGACCACAAGTGTGGAAAGGTCGGATTACAGCTGAATCTCAACAAGACGATGCTCATGAAAAACGAACTGGTCCCTGAAGCTCCATTTTCTCTCAGTGGAATGAACATCTCCGAATGCAGCAGCTATGTGTACCTGGGTCAAGAAATCAACATGAGGAAAGATTTGGTGCCAGAACTGCGCAGGAGGAAGAGAGCAGCGTGGAATGCATTCAAGAGTGTTGAAGAAGTGGTTAAGAGGATGAAGGACCTCCCACTCTGGGCACATCTTTTCGATTCCACCGTTATTCCTGCACTACCATATGCCTCAGAGAACTGGGCCCTACGCAAGCAGGATGAGAATGCTATTAGGGTATCCCAAAGAGAAATCAAAAGAGCTATGCTAAGAGTATCATGTCTCACTCAAGTGAGAGAAGGAATCCAGAGTTCCAACCTCTGTCGACGGTCAAGAATCAGGGAAGCTGTCTTGTTTGCCAAGGCATAAAATGTTAGATGGGCTGGTCATATAATGTGATTCAGAGATGACCGCTGGACTAGAGCTGTTACCAACTGGATTCCACGGGACGTCAGAAGACCATGTGGCCGCCCACCAACTAGATGGTCAGATTTCTTCGTCAAATTCCTGAATGAACGATTTGAGGCTCTTCCTGTGCCTGAAGCAAGCAAATATCATTGGGCTGCACTGTCATGCGACAGGGATGAATGGAGACATTGCTGGAGCCCGCTGGAGCAAATCAAAGATCAACGGGATGACAAGTGATACAAGTGACAAGTGATTCAATATTTTCTAAGACCTTATTACTTTACTATTCAAAAGTGAATATTTTATTTATATATTATTTAGTTTTTATAAGTTCTACCCCCAGTAATACTGGGAGGTCCACTTGACTTTGTCTAGTATTGCTCATTCCAATAGTGTAGTCACATGACTCAGCTTTGCAGAAACGGGGTCCAAGAAAAAGCTCATAAGCCAGCAGGACTACGTATAGGGGTCTTAGGAGTGGGGTGGGAATGGGGTGAATGTGGGACCAGAGGTCAAACTAAATGTCCTGGACATACAAGGCATGTACTTCACCCTTTTGAGTTATTTCTCTACCCTTTTACATTTGAATATAAGCTAATACTTTCACCACTCCATCAAAAATTGGCATACTTTGATTTTCATTTTTTGAAGAACCCTTTTGTGTATTATGTGTCTTCAAAATTTTAAACCACACAATGTATTAGGCAATATATCTGACAGGTAGTCAGGGGGCCCAGGCAAAGAGTTTTGAGTAGTAATAAAACCAAATGTGGTGTGAAAAGGTGTCATCTTGCCCTTTCTCAAAGACAAAAATAACTCAGTCTAGATTTAAGATCAGATTCCAACTCAGCATGACCTAGAACCAAATCCGAAGTCAATGACCGGAACCACTCAGGAAACAATTCAGCAAGATCTGAGTACTGATAAGACTTTACATACAAAAGATTACTAGGGTTCAAAATCAGTTCTCCTTGACCACAAGCTAGTAATTGATCATCTGTATAGGACGCCCCTGAGTCAGGGAATTTATCAAACCTACAAAACTGATCTTGCAAAAGCAGAGTGTACGCTGCACTTTAGATTCACTCATATTCCATCTTGGCTTGTGTAATTCCTATATTTTAATTCTTCTGTATACTAAGTCTGCATTCTCTTTTGATAATATTATATATTACACAGTTTCCATTTTAGCAACATTTCTTTACTATTTGCTTTTCTCAAGAAATGATTTTCCTAGTGGCGATGAACCTGGGGAACTTGGGTGAAGAAGGGTCCTGATTGACTTTTCTTTTCCTGCACAGGGAAATCCTGCAAGCCTGTCTGAGGCCAAGGCCCTGAAAAGTAAGGTGGTAGAAGCCAGTTCCCAAGTTGACTGCTGCTTTGTGGGTTGATGCAACCTTAGCATCTATGCCTTGCAGGTGAATCTGGAAGACTTTTGCCAGCTCTAACCCTCTGCAACCACATATAACAAGAGAAAAGTTGGGTCAGGAGCTTAGTCTACTGCGTGAGTGTTTTCCCTGGCTCTCTATAGCCTGCACTGACAACATCTACACATACATAACATATACTTATCCTTTTGCTTGTTCATTTCCCCTATATTCTTATTTAGGCTATTTTTAAAAAAAATATAAAGAATATTTGTGCTCACATGTTCACATGTGTGTGTTTGTGTGTGTATTTAGTACAAATCTATAGATGACCAATCAGCAACTAGTTTTTGTATATTTGAAATACATATTTTTAAAAATTTATTTTATTTTTATAATGTTGTTCACAACAATTTATAACATTCAATACTCCAACACCAATCCCACCACTATTACAAACCTTTCCACCACCATATGTCAAATTTTCCCACTACCATCTGAACTTGCCCCCAAACCAAATCCAAAATAATTTATTTTGTATTGCCTATTATGAATGATCCACTAAAACTGATCCAAAAAATTTCCCTAGAGGAAAGTGTGTGAAGATTGTTCTATCTCACCCGGGAGCCATTAAGCCCTTTTATAAGAGATTGCTAACATATTGTTAAAGGTTGAGCCTTGTGTTGCAAATACATGCACAAACACACACACACACACACACACACACACACACACACATATATATATACATATATAAATATGTGTGTATATGTATTTTTGATAGAGATTGGTTGCCTTCTACTTTACACCCCATCACTGTGGTGTGCTTGCTACTCTTGATACATCAGTGGCGTAGAGTGTGAGATATGTCTATTTTATCTTAAAGTTGATGGATTTGTGTGTTGGTAGATTGATAATGATTGTTTCTCAGAATTTAAAGGAAAATTTCCCCATATCTTCCTCATTTTCTCATATTTTCCTCTTGTGTAAACCTACACAGCTGATTTTACTTTTCTGTGATACAAATGACAGCCTAAGTTTGGAGCAGAGGCATTCGTAGTAAAAGATAACCTACTTCAAAGAAAGCTTTTTGAACTACAAGCTTCATTATTAGAGAAAATCACATTATGGTTCACCAGATAAGGTCCTTTATTTTATTGCTTGTGCTTGATTGACATAAATTGTCAGTTGAGACAGACTTTTGCTTTCCATTTTCCTTCTTTTCTCCACATTTCTTTGTTACATAGAATTGATGTGTACCTAAATAGAGAACAAACCCAGGAAACTCTAAAAACCCCACTTACACCCAGTGAAATCTGACTGTTCTCTTCCTCCTCCTCCTCTTTCTCTCCCACCCTGTCCATGTGACTTTATTCTGGTCCAGATGTGCTGTATAATTTCCAGATATTATAAGTAATAAACCTCTATTTTCTTTTTCCTGATGATTATCACTGAAGGACATTTTATAATTGAACAGGTGAGTAGACAGGTGACCCCTGACAATGAGTTTCTTCAGAAATAAAACCAAAAATGTGGCTTAGAGACAGGGAGAGTGTTTAGTACAGGGAGAGTGTATGGTGGTTAAGGTATTTATCTCACATGTAACCAAACCCGTTTAGATCCCTGACACTACACTGCATAGTTTATAGAGGTGTATTGCACCACCAAAGTGACCCCTTAGCACAAGTCTCAAGGACTGCCAGGTGTCCCCACATGCCCAAAGAAAAGGAAATTACTCTAGAACAAGTCCTAAAGTATTCCAAAGGCATTAAGCCTGGGACCTTTTGAGATGCAGAACTAAAGGTCAGATAAGATTCCAACTGGAGCCAGCTATTTCCTACCAACCTACCAACCTATATTCTAGTTTACCAATTTTCACCTTTAATAGCATTCAATTTTTGGTTGAATCAATCCATTTGGACGTATATATTTAAAAATTGTATCTCACTCCATTTTTTTTAGAATGGACAATAAATTTCTCTGATGAAAATTCTCTGATGAAAGTCTCTGCTTTGATATGTAGCACTGTAGCACTGTCTGTAGTACTGTCGTCCCGTTGTTCATCGATTTGCTTGAGTGGGCACCAGTAATGTCTCCATTGTGAGACTTGTTACTGTTTTGGGCATATCAAATATGCCATGGGTAGTTTGCCAGGCTCTGCCGTGTGGGCGGGATACTCTTGGTAGCTTGCTGGGCCACAGTTACTTTTAAAAGTATATTGGGGCTGGAGTGATAGCTAGCACAGCAGGTAGGGTGTTTGCCTTGCACACGGCTGATCCGGGTTCAAATCCCAGCATCCCATATGGTCCCCTGAGCAACGCCAGGGGTGATTCCTGAGTGCATGAGGCAGGAGTGACCTCTGTGCATTGCTGGGTGTGACCCAAAAAGCAAAAAAAAAAATTAAAAATTAAAAAAAATTAAAAGTATATTGACCAGGGTTGGAAGTATAGTACAATAGGTAGAATGTTTGCCTTGCATGCAGCTCACCTGGGTTTGATTTCTGGCATTCCATATGGTCCCCTGAGCACTGTCAGGAGTAATTCCTGAGTGCAGAACCAGAAGTAACCCCTGAGCGTTGCCAGGTGTGACCCAGAAAAATTAAAAGAAAAAAAACTCCAGCATATCTTACAGATTTATTATTTAGATTTTTAAAATTGGTCTGTTTCTATTTTCTCCAATTTTTTCTTTCGATAGCACAGTGGGTAAGGAGTTTGCTTTGCACACAACCCACCCGGGTTTGATTCCTCCGCCCCTCTCAGAGAGCCTGGCAAGTTACTGAGAGTATCTTGCCCATGCAGCAGAGTCTGGCAAGCTACCCATGGTATATTCCATATGCCCAAAACAGTAACAAGTCTCACAATGGAGATGTTACTGATGCCCTCTCAGCAAATTGATGAGCAATGAATGGGATGACAGTGATACAGTGAAGTAATTTGCTATAGTGTCTGGTGTGACTGCTAGTTTTTAATGATATTAAGTATTATCTATGAAAAGACAATGAAAATTTGAAGCTCACGATAATGCTAAACTCTAGCAGTAGGATTAACTTTGGATTTAGTAGGTGGAAATTAGAACAATAGTTGTTCATTTTAACCTACATTGATCTGAACTAATTTCAGGTACTTTTCAGTAATAGTAAGAGGTAATTTGCTATTGTATTAGTTCAAGGGTATTGTTTTCCTGGGGTCTGAATTAACTGTGACATTTAACCAACACTTTCTGTTACAATGAAACCTGATTTTTTTAATTTGTCCTCCAAGCCCTTGAAACTATTAGAAATTCTGAAGAATTTCTAAGAATTTCTTAATATACGACTAACTAGTTACTTTTCCTTCTTCTTGCTCTCTCTCTCTGTCTCTCTCCTAAGTCCTAAATTGATAGAGTTAGAGATTTGCAAATATCTAAAAAATATAGTGACAGTGAAATCTGAGCTTACTTATCTATTTTTTTACATTTTGGATTATTGGCTTCTATAGTTCGAACTATTTTTGTTGATGTCTAAAGTAAGTGTTGTTATGTTATATTAAAGCATTTAATTTTATGAAAGCTTGTCAACACATACTTTATGTTATTTTAATTTGCATATCCCTAATTATAATGCTGTTAATGTTAATATTTTTCATATGTTCCCCATTGTGTTTCTCTGTTACTCCTTATCCACTTTTTATTGGGTTGTCATTAGGTTTATAACACATGAAGAACTCCAGAAACTTCTTGTAGGGAAAGGAAGTTTTAAAATGTCTGAAAATATCTTCCTCTACTCTGTGATTTGTCCTATTATTTTTAAATGTCTTTTGTCATTGAATTTCTTTTGTCTTTTGCCATTCTTCTAATTTCTTTTGTCACAGAATTTTTTAAATTCTTATAGACATATTTAACCTTTTTCTCCTTTGTACTTTGTGGGATTTATTTCTGACTTAATAAATTATTCTCTATTTTGTATCAGGAAGATATTCTCATAAGTTTTCTCCCCCCAAATTTCCTAGTTAAAAAAATGTTTTCAAGTTTTAATGTTCACGTTGAGATCTTTATCAGTCACTTCTCTTACGGGGTGTTATACAGAGAGCTAAATGTTCTAGGGCCATGTGCAAATATTCCAATCTTTTCCCAAATATTTTATAATGCCACGGTCAACATGTTTTTTTTTTTTACTTTTTGGGTCACACCCGGCGATGCACAGGGGTTACTCCTAGCTCTGCACTCAGGAATTAACCCCTGGCGGTGCTCAGGGGACCATATGGGATGCTGGGAATCGAACCCGGGTCGGTCACGTGCAAGGCAAATGCCCTACCCGCTGTGCTATTGCTCCAGCCCCACGGTCAACATCTTTTTAAAGATTATATTTACCATGTTTTTAGTATTTTATCAAGTTTTTTATGTCCAAACAATTTTTGTGTTCAGTTACATTCTTCTCATTTAAATTTTCGGCTCCGTGGTTCACAGTGCTGATAATGATGGGGTCTCCTTTATACAACGGTTCAATACCAAAGCCTTTACGAAAGTGTCTGCTTTCCTCCACCATTGCCCGGTATTTCCCTTTCAACCCAGTCCTATCGCCGTGTCAGAGCAGAGTAAGCATAGCTCTGTAGACATGTTCTCAGGTTTGATCATTTGTTCTTCCCTCACTATACTTTATATCTCACACATTAGAGAGATCATTCTGGATCTGTCCTCCTCCTGAGTAATTTCACCCAGAATGACACTCTCTAGATCCATTTATCTACCGATGAGCAGCAAATACACAGTTTTGTGCTTTATTATAGCTAAGTAATATTCTATTGTGCATATATCTTATAGTTTTCTTTTTAAATCCAGTCAACTACTCTTAAGCACTTGGGTTATTTTCAGATTTTGGCTATTGTGTCTTTACATGAATTATTTTTTAGAATTATATAATTTATTCCACATAAATTTATAAGGACAGGGTTAGCATCTTAGTTTTTTTTTTAACTCTTCTAGCTATTCAACTTTCACAAAAGTTGAGTATACAAAAATAACTGTTAATAATCTGATACAGAATAATGTTATATACTAGTAAACAGCATAGCAATTTTTACCTATTACAAGTTTTCCACTTATGATTTCTGTTATTACTAACAAGTTCTAACATATGAAAAAATTATTCACATTTGGTGGCTTAATGTTAGCAGCATTTTGGGAACTTTATATTTGTTTGCTATTAAGAACTTGTCAGCCAGATTCTGCTAAATTTCTACATTTTTCATATAGTAAAACTGAGGCACAGTGAAGTAAAATGTAATACAGTTTTGTAAAGATAGATAACTCAGAACCTTGAAGTCATATTATTTTAACTTGTAAAATAAATGAACAATTGTTACTATTCAACTTCTAGGTGACAACTAGATTATAAACATATTTATTTCTAAGTAAATCTTCAATCTTTATGTTCACATAATGAATGCTATTATTGAAATTATCAATAGCACTATTTGGAAGTTCACTGGTTTGTAGCATTGTGCAAGATATTAAAATGAACTGTAATTTGCTTAAATCTGCACAAAACATTTGGTATCTATGACTTTCACTATATTTTTCATTATAATGGCTGACTGTTTAGGGATAATGCACTTTATGTGCTGTTCTGGTGATTAAAATCACACTTCACATAAATGAATTAAAAAGCATTTAATGAACTGAGCTCTATGCATATGAAAGCCAAAAGCAATAATAGAAACGTTTTTATTTAATAGCCTAGAAACTGCATTTCAGATGTGTATGTTTATATGACAGTTAAATTAAATATAAAAAGGTCCCATTACAAGGGAAGTCCTTTCCATGGGCTTTTTATATGGTCTAAATAGCATACTAGCCCTGCAACTCCTCATGTGAGACATTTTTAAAACCTTATTTATGTTAAAACTCTAGCAAACTAGCAACTCGAAAACTATAATGGGCACAAAAGGCTAATAAAAAATGAGGTTGTTGAAAATACTTCTTAATAGCAACTTCGGAAGACTTGATTTTAAAAAAGTTAAGGCTGGTGTCTCTGGAAGCCTGCCACCCTAGTGATCACGGTTCACAGGTGCGGCCTCCCTGCTTCCCAGGCTCTCCTTTTGGAAGCTAACCAGCTTATGATTTTTTAAGACTGGCATTTGCCCTAATTTTCAGCCAGTATTTACTGAACCAGAGGTACTTGTAAAAAGCCCTAAGGTTCTTCCTCTTTGTTCTAAATGGGTGACTTCTCTAGAGAAGAAGTAGGGTGGATACTCCCCTTTTGACATTCTTCAAAAGTAGAAAAGTGTCAGAATATCTTCTGGGTCTAACAGGAGTTGGTAGATATGTTAACACGTCTACAGATATATTATATTATTAAGGACTGGACCCTTAAAGTCTGGATTGGTTTGCAATTGAACTGCTGTGTTTAGCTAAGGAGGCTTAAGTGACTAAAAACTATTTGATATTGGGTAGATATTAGTTCAACAGTCCAACATGTTGGGCCTAAGTCATATTTATTGCTACGTCTTACAGAATTCTAGGAAATAGGTTATGTGGCTTTTAAAGTGGGTTGGAGCAATAGCACAACAGGTAGGGCGTTTGCCTTGCACGCAGCCGACCTGGGTTCAATTCCTCCACCCCTCTCAGAGACCCCGGCAAGCTACTGAGAGTATCTCGCCCGCACAGCAAAGCCTGGCAAGCTACCCGTGGTGTATCTGATATGCCAAAAACAGTAACAACAAGTCTCACAAAGGAGACATTACTGGTGGCCGCTCGAGCAAATCAATGAGCAATGGGATGACAGTGACAGTGGCTTTTAAAGTGAGCAAAGGAAAGATTCCCACAGAACAGTGAGCCAGTCAAGGGTGAAATATTGCTTAAATCACCAAAAGCCTAGTGTTTATTCAAGTGCAGAGCAGTGAGAAAGGGCGACTTTAATTTCTGAATTTGAAATTTCCTAATGAATTTTGTGCATTGAGGTTCTTATGGGGCAATTTTGAGCCAAGCAACAAAGCCATGTTCTCTGCTTGCTTGGCAATGCTGGAGCCCTATGGAATATTGTTTGAAAACAACGTAGCAAAATTACTAATACCTTGTGAATAGTCCTCAACTCAACTATATTTGGAGTTACATGACAACACTAAGATCAGTGACATCTGCCTCTCACCCAGAGCTGATATTTACTCTTCAACATTCCTGATATATATATATATATATGTATATATATATGTATATATATATATATATATACGGTCACTGGTCTATTTCTAAACTCTCAGTATTGAGAAGTATATGACCTTAAAAATGTTGTGAGCTTTACTCAAAGGAAATTCTTTACAAGACAGTTCCCAAATCATGTATATTTAATTTTTGTAAGCATGTCCCTTAAATAAAAATGGCCACCCAAGAACAGCTGGCTCATCTTATGAGCTTCCCACTGCCATTCTTGGAATTTCCCTTGTGACAGAAAAATTATTTCTGCTTAATATATATTTACATATATATTTCCAGCCTGCATTTTCTTGCTCAGATTTCGGGGTTTTATTGGATGAATGAAGGGGAGAACTGGAAGAAGCCTGGAAGCTAAAGAGTGATTTAATTTTGAGGGGAAAGAAACATTTTGCAGGTTCTAAAATACCTGAAAAATTGGATAAACTGGTTTTCAATATACTGAACAGGAGTTTGAATAAGCAGTGTTTCATGGGAGTGATTTGTGGAAAAAGGAACTTCTGGTAGATCACTGATGTATTATTCTCTGGAGTTCACACGAACATAGATAAATAAGTTTTGAAGTCAGATCATCTTTGGAATAAAATAAAAACACTAATTCAACAAGTTATGTGCACCCTCATTGTTCATTTAAAACACCATTCACAACATTATTTACAATAACCAAGATTTAGATATAATCTAAAAGTCCACAGAAGAATAACTGATAAGTCACTGTATTACTACTATATCACTGTCATCCCGTTGCTCATTGATTTGCTCGAGTGGGTACCAGTAGTTTTTTTTGTGAGACTTGTTGTTTCTGTTTTTGGCATATTGAATATGCCATGGGGAGCTTGCCAGGTTCTGCCATGTGAGTGTAATACTCTTGGTAGCTTTCGGGCCTCTCTGAGAGGGATGGAGAAATCAAACCTGGATCAGCTGAATGCAAGGCAAACTCCTACCTGCTGTGCTATCAACTCAACAGGGAAAACCTCACCCAGCCAGGACACGAACAGGATTGACAAACTGATAGTTCTTTCTAGATTCCGTGGGTGGTGGTGCACGGCCATTCTTAGTTGGTGGAGTGATTTGTCTGGTTAATTCTGATAATGAATGAGACTCTGGCATGCTAACTAATGATAAATAAAATGTGACTATATATTTTATATATAATTATGTGTACATATAAATAATAAAATATTCTTTCATCGGAAACAACTGAAATATTGACACAATTGAAAAGTTCAGAGAGAAATTATTGAATTCTGGAAAGAGGAGGGTGGGTGGATGAAATGGGCAATAAAGGATGAAAAGCTACAAATGTTGAGTTATGAAATAAGTCACAGGATATAATGTATAGGCTGGTGACTATGTTAACAATACAGTGTACATATTTGAAAGTTTCTAAGATGTATATGCTAAAATATCTCATTATAAGAAAAGTTTTTGTAACTACATATGGTGATATTGTTAATAAAATTATAATGGTAATGATTACATCACCATAATTACAAAATTACAAATTTACATAACTAAAAATTACAAATGCACGCATGGAAGGGGGATGATGTGATGTGTGTTGTTTGTGGGCTCTTGGGGTGGCGCTCTCTCTCTGTCTCTCTGTCTCTCTGTCTCTCTGTCTCTCTGTCTCTCTCTCTCTCTCTCGCCGCTCACATTTGGTGCTCTCAAGCCACTGTGTATGGACTGGATCAAGATGGCTCCTTTTTGTGCTCTGCTTCTGTGTGTGATGCTGTGTTCTCCTCTATCTGTCTCTCTATCTCTGACTCTATCTTTATAGTCTCTCCTCTGGTCTCTGATTCTCCTTGTGCTCTTTCTTTCTCCTGCTTCTGGCTCCGATGACTCCCTGACTCTCTTTCGCTTTGCGCTCTGCTTCTGTGTCTTCTCGCTGCTTCTGTGTCTTCTTCCTGCTTCTGTGTCTTCTCTCTTGCTTCTGTGTCTTATCCCCTCTGTGTCTTCTCCCTTGTTTCGGTAACAGTTTATATAGCAATCACATAGGGTGGTGACACAAAGGTGGGTTAAACATTAACAAATCAACAAAGAGAGGTAAGACCATTTCTCCAGGAGATTAACAAAATCTCATCTAAGGAGGTTACTCTAGATTACTAGGAGATTCACTCAAGGACGGAATCCCACCCAGGGTGTGTCACTTTCTTCTTTCCTCAGCTGGTAATGCCCTTAAATACTTATAGTAAATTTACTTCTAATATTTCTAGCAATGTCATTATGTATGAGCACAGCAAGAGATATATCAAACTTAAAGTTTGGTTCTTCCTGAGGACATTTATTATATATTCCAGACTGCAGTCCTTAGGTCAAGTTAGTCTTCCTAACCCCAACAGGGTCCTAGTCTCGTTACTTTTAAATCATGACAGCATTTGTCCATGACCATGCTCTCAACTTATAGTTGAGTATTGTGGCACTTTGGCCTGGCGCATCTCAATACCAGGGTAGTTCACAGCTTGCCCTGGGTCCATTCTCTCCCTTGCTGGGATCCTGCTTTTGGGGTGCTAGGAACTAAGGGCAACTGAGTTGAGAAAGCAAATGCCCGGGAATAAATATTCATCATCATCATCATCATCCCGTTGATCATCGAATTTCTCGAGTAGTCTCAGTAATGTCTCCATTTATCCTAGCCCTGAAATTTTAGAAGCCTCTCTCTCCTCGTCCTTCCCAAGGATGCTGCATTGGAGGCTCTTTCAGGGTCAGGGGAATGAGACCCACCTTGTTACTGGTTTTGGCATATTAATACACCATGGGAACCTTGCAAGGCTCTCCCATGTGGGCAGGAAACTCCCAGTAGTTTACCAGGTTTTCCCAGAAGGAGAAGTAGGCTATAAGATATCCTACTTCTTCTTCTGGGAGCTTGCTTTTAAGTCTCTGGATGCTGGCCATTGATGGGATAACACAGCGCCAGGGTCAGACCTTGGGTGTGACTGCCTAGCTCCTGGCAGTGCTGGGGGGACCATATGGGTTGCTGGGAATCAAATCCAGGTCAGCTGCATGCAAGGCAAACACCCTACCTGCTGTACTATTGCTCCAGCCCCAATTTATATAGTTTTATAATAAGAAAAAGAATAGAAAAAAAATCAGAAAATGACCAACATAAAGAATAACTAATTTTCAACAAAGGTTGAAAAAAAATCCAAAGGTGAAGAATAGTTTTTCAACAGATGATGACAACTGCATATACATATGAAATGAAAAGAAAATAAATACTTTTTTAAAAATACAAGATGAGGCTCTCAATTCTGAAACTGTGAAACTTAACTTTGAGCACACTGGAAGAAAGTGATGCTTATGTCATCTTCCTCATCATCAGACTGAAATTGGTTTTGGTTTCAGGATTTGGGATTTACCTTTGCATTTTCTGTAAGTTGTGTCAAACCATTTGTTTAAGGTTTTTCATCTGTACCATTAGTTGCAGCCTGTTAATTTCTTGAAAAAGTAAAACATTTGTTTTATTGTAAAATCATTTGCCCTAACTCTTTCACAGAAAGAATTGGAAGGGATTATGTTTTAAAAAGCAAGTCAAGAGGAGAGAGATGATAAGTGATAAAGAACATTGTCATCATATACAATCCAAGCCATTTTTCTGTCTTCTTTAAGGAGTGTATCTTCAATTTTTCCTCTCCTTTTTGATGGGATTGTTTTTTGTTGTTGCTGAGTTTTACAAATGCTCTATCCATCTTACATATTAACCCTTTGTCTGATGAGTGATAGGCAAGTATTTTTTCCCAGTTTGTGGAATGACTTTTTATTCTAGGCATCATTAACATTATTTCAATCTTATCATCAAGGAAACACAAATCAAAACAATGATGATATCACTTTACACCAGTCAGACTGTGAGTATATACAAAAGCAAAACACAAATAAATAAGTGCTGGCCTGGATGGGGAGAAGAGGAACCTTCATCCACTGATAGTGGGAATGTTCACCAGGTCAACCTCTTTAAAAAATAATAAAATACCTCTGAAAAATTTAATAATTTATTTCCCATTTAAGCCATAATTTCCATCTCTACCACAAGGGCCTCAAAACACTATTTTGAAAAGGAACCTGTGCCACTATGTTCATTGCAGCAGTATTCACAAGGGTCAAGACCTTGGGAATAACCCAAGAACAAATAACCATGAAGAAATTGTGTTATATATAAGTGATAGAATATTACTTGGCTTCATGGAAAGATGCGGTCATGCATTTTGCTGCTATGTGCATGGAACTAGAGGGTAGCATGTTGAGTGAAATCAGTCAGAAAGAGATGGACAATAACAGAATGATTATTCTCATATGTGAGACACAAAGAAACAGTAAGCAACAAACAAATGGCCAACAACAACAAAACTAAAGAGTTAGTCCACAATACTGAGTTTAGGGAGTAGAGATTATGGATGAGATGTTGGTGGAGGATAGTGGACACTGCTTTAGTAGGTATGGTATTGGAGCAATGCATACATTAAAGTATCATTAACAGTATTGCAAATCATGGTGCCTCAATAAAAATGGGGGAAAATAAACCAAAAATTACACCTAGAAATTAAAATTCCTTCCACACTAAATTCCAGAAATTAAACTCCATTCCACAATAAGTTTCTGGAAGGAATATAACACTGGATGTTCTGTTAGCCCCAAATATGTTTTCTCACATAAACACAATGTGAGAAATAAATCTTGTCACAGTTACCAAGTATGTAACAGTTAAATGTTATTCTCTCATTTATTTTGACTGAAGTGAAGAAGAAAAAGGATCTTGCTCCAAGTAAAAACAGCATAGAACCTTAAAATAAAAAGGAGAGAAATAAATACAGGATGACTTCACTCATATGTGGAATATAAAGAAACAGAGCAAAGGAACAGACTAAACAAAATAAAACAAAACCTTTGGATTCTGACTGCAGAACTGAGGTTATCTGGGGGGACATGAGAAGGGAACACAGAGCGGAAGGACTCCAGGGGTTTGTGCTAGAGGGTTTTGTGGTGGACAGGCTATGCGCCTGTGTATTTGATTTGAGGAATGTGAACCTGAACTCCTAAAATGTAACTGGTGTAAGACCAATGTTATCCTCAATATATTAAGCAATAACTAAGTCCTTGGTAGTTATCAGTGAAGGATTCTTAAAAATTCTCACCTAGATACATTCAATTTGTTTTATTGTTTGTTTTCTAGATACATTCAATTTGTTTTATTGTTTGTTTCTCTAATATTCATATTTATGAAAAGATTTATTTGCTCTTATGACTGGAGCAATAGCACAGCAGGTAGGGCATTTGCCTTGCACACAGTTGACCTGGGTTTGATTCCTCCGTCCCTCTCAGAGAGCCCGGCAAGTTACCGAGAGTATCCCGCCCGAATGGCAGAGCCTGGCAAGCTACCCTTGGTGGATTCAATATGCCAAAAACAGTAACAAGTCTCACAATGGAGATGTTACTGGTGCCCGCTCGAGGAAATTGATGAACAATAGGACAACAGTGCTACAGTGCTACATGAAGATAAAAAAAAGCATTAGATACCCTGGAAGAAGCCCCATCAGGGCCTTTCCCTGACCAATCTTGCTTTCAGTTCTTTGGTCATGCAGGGTGGCTGCTGCCATTGACTTTTTCTTTCCGGGTTCATCTTCTTTCTGAGATAGTTTTTTTTAGGGCTTCGGGCTCAAGGAGGTTCTTTTAATCTCCTTCATTAAGTATTGCGTCAGTGTTTAATGCCACTAGCACTGTTTTTGATTTATTTTTAATTTTGTTATTGTTTGTTCTCTTTCTTGGTCAAACAAAAGTATTAACTTTAGCATTCCATTTGACATTTTAGAAGTGCAAGAATTACAAAACCAACATCAGGTCTAATGAAAACTGGTGCAAACAGATAGACTTTATTCGTTTGACCAAGTAAATTGGAAATTGGGAGTACTGACACATAAATCCCAACTCAATCTTGACAATTTCCACCCACAGAGAACTGCCCCAAGTGCGGAGGCTGTTGCTCTTTTCTAAGGAAAGCATGCACTAGCTTTATGGATTTCAAGGATCCAAACATCAACAGTCCCAGGAGCCCCCATTTTGCTGTGAAAATCTGTCTCTTGTTTCTGTGTTATTGGTTGTATTTCTTTCTCATTTGGTTCCTTTATGTCTCGCTTTCTGTGTGAGTGTGTAGGGTTTCGTTTTGTGTCAACTTCTTTGACTCTATGAAGTAATGCTTTAAAAAAATATTTTACATATTTTAAAATAAAATTTATTTTTATTTTAATTTTTTTAAAATTAAAACATTTAATTTTTTATTTTTTTAAATAAAAATTTATTTTACACATATTATTTTACAAAAATTTTTACATATTTTATGTGATTTCTAAAAGTGTGTAGCCATAGAGTTGGCAGTGTATATATTTGCCACTTATTTTCTGTAAATTTTTTTTATCTATTTGGAATGCCAATAAAAAGAATCATAAAAGCTAACAATTAAGTACATGTATTTTTAAAAATTTGCTTATTTAGAGCTGGAGAAATAGATAGCACAGCAGGTAAGGTGCTTGCCTGGGGTGGGTGTGGGGGGAGTCAGTCAGGTTCAGTCCTTAGCACTGCATATGGTCTTCTGAAGCACTCACAAGTTACTCCTGAGTAGTGGTAAGTGTAGCCCCAAAATGAAAAAAAAATTATTTTACTTAACCAAATCGTTGTAATCTTTCCCAAAAGGACTTGGCAAAATTAAGTTTGATTATGAAATCAGTAACATTCAATGAGAAACTATCAGTGTTCTTAATTTTTGTCATCTTTGGATAAGAGGGCATTTTGACCACACGATTTATATTGAGAACATCAAAGACACAGGCTTTAGATATCCACTTTCATACAATGCAAGACCTTTGAACTTCTAATAAAATTTGCTTCATAAACTATTGCTAATCATCTGTGTTTCTGGTGTTCTACCAAATAAAACATGTAACCATGAATAATGGTCTTTATCAACAATTAAAGTACAATATGCAATAGTAGAGCAAAGCAAATGAGAGGAAGATTAAAACAGTTTTGGAAACTTGAAGTAAAAATACTTTAATTTAGTCAATTCCACCTGGATCGTTGAGGGAAGAAAAACCTGCTTAAAATCTGTGCCTCTGATGATTTTGTATTCCATTTTATTATCTTAATCACAGAAACTAAGTAGTACAAGACAGGGGACGTTCTTTTGAATTACGAGTTGGAGAGGACTTCTTTTGCCATTTCTTTATTGTATCATCATCTCTTTCCAACAATGTCCTTTTTCTATGACTTCCTGATAAAGAGCAGTTATAAAATTTTTAGAATTGCACCCACCTGCAGCAGCAAGACTTAAAGATGGGAGTATTTCCAGAAGGAGAGTTCAGCCACATTCTCAATGACCTTTGGGAATATAAAACAGTCTCTTAGTGACGAGAGAGGCCAGGACTCTGTAACGATAGCAACCATTTATGTGGTGCTCTCACTGGTGGCCCCAGGCTAACCCATGGGTTTTCTCATCCACAGGGAAAAAACAATACTTCTATGAGTAGACCGAGTGGTCTGATGAATAGCACATACAATTTGGAACAAGAGCAAGACCATGTCACTATTAAAAGATCAAGTTGCTATAAAAAGAGAAATCGTAAGAGCAGCTTACACTAAAACAGGTATTTCCTTAGTTTATTTCACATCATAAGACAGCACACTCTTTTAGCACTGAATAGTTAGTAGTCATGGTCATCTTTCTTGCTTTGTTTGTTCTTGGACAACACCCAGTGGTGCTTAGGGATTACTCCTTGCTCTGTACTCAGTGTAGTCCTGGTGGTTCTTGGGGAACCATAGGATGCCAGGGACTGAACCAGGGTTGGCTGTGTGCAAGGCCCTATCCACTGTACTCTCTCCCCAGGAGTGGCCATACTGACCTGTGGTAGCCATAGGACCTCGAAGTAAATTTCTACTTCCTCAAGCTTCCTTGTGAAGAGTACCTGGAACCTATAGACTTCTTAGGGGATTTTTTTTAGAAGCAATTCCTGCCACTGGGATCAATGTTTACCTCTTCTTTATGTAAAGTAAGGATTATATTGAGAAATCTTCTCTTTATAAAAATTAAAATATTAACTAAATGTTAAGTTCTTACCCTTCTGAAATTTTTGGAATAAGGATTTTGATATGTACTGCATAGAGATAGAATGTACATTTTAAAATTTTATATGAGGCACCGTACTTTACATTTAATGATAGACTTTTTAATATGTACATCAATCAAAGGCCATACTCTCCACCAGAGTACCTATTTGCTTCCATCATTATTTCAGTATCTGAACCCCCTCAATGCCCACCCCCACTTCTGTGGTAAGCTCAGTTTAATAGACTAGTTCCCAGTTTCAGTTGCTTTAGCCTCTGTTATTTCCTTTTTATGTTCTTTATACCCCACTTAAGAGAGAGATCATTTTGTATTTATCACTTTTCTGACTCACTCAGGTCAACATGATACTCTCCAGATTTCTCCAGAAAGCAGTAAATTGCATAATTTTGTATTTCTGATCACCAAGTATTATTCCATTGTGTTTGCATACCATAGTTTATTTATTCAGTTATCTGTCCTTGGACACAGGTTTTCTCAGATTTTGAATAATCTGAACAAACAGTGTTGTAATAAACATAGGAGCATAAATGCCTTTTCTGAGCACTGTTTTTGGACCCTGGGGGTGGATGCCCAGAAGTGGAATTGCTGACCTGTCTGGAAGCTCAATTCTCAGTGTTTTTTTTTTTTTTGAGAACTAATAAAATTGTTTTCTAAGAGATTGAACTAGCTAATTTTTCCCAGTAAGAGTGGATGAGGTCCTTTCCCCCACATCCATGACGAGTCTGTTTTACGGATTTTTTAAAAATTTAGTCACCATGGTTTAAAATATTGTTAATGATAGGGTTTCTTGCATAAATTATTCCAGCACTATAACCTCCTTCAGAGTGTCTGCTTCCCTCCATCATTGTCTCAGTATTCATCCCCAGTATCCTATTATCCTATTTCCCAACTCCCACCCCTTCCCCCCTTAGTAAACTGCCTAATGAAGATACAGTGATGCCCAAGGACAGTAGATACAAGGGCCAGGAGGATTGCCTGATAGCTGGAAGACTGCTTCACGGGTGAGGGGAGAAGGCAGATGGAATAGAGAAGGGATCACTCAGAAAATGATGGCTGGTCGTTCATCACAAGCCTACAGCAAGCATCATCCTCAATGGGGAAAAACTAAGAGCCTTCCCTCTAAGAACAGGGATGAGACAAGGGTGCCCACTCTCTCCACTTCTGTTCAATATAGTACTGGAAGTACTTGCAATAGCGATTAGGCAAGAAAAAGATATTAAGGACATTCAGGTAGGAAAGGAAGAAATCAAGCTCTCACTATTTGCAGATGATATGATACTATACTTAGAGAACCCTAAAACCTCTACCAAGAAACTCCTAGAAACAATAGACTCGTAAAGTAAAGTTGCAGGCTATAAAATCAATACCCAAAAGTCCATGGCTTTCCTATATGCAAATAATGAGAGAGAAGAAAGCAACATGATAAAAGCAATCCCGCTCACAATTGTGCCTCAAAAAATCAAGTACTTCGGAATCAACTTAACTAAGGAGGTAAAGGACTTGTATAATGAAAACTACAAAACACTACTTCAGGAAATAAAAGAGGACACAAAGAAATGGAAAGGCATCCCCTGCTCATGGACTGAAAGAATTAATATTGTCAAAATGGCAATACTCCCCATTTCTTTGACGTTCTTCAAAGAAATGGAGCAAGCGCTCCTGAAATTCATATGGAACAATAAGCCCCCACTAATAGCTAAAGCAATTTTTGGGAAAAAAAGAAAATGGGAGGAATCAACCTTCCCAACTTCCAACTCTACTACAAAGCTGTAGTAATTAAAACAGTATGGTACTGGAACAAACGCAGAGCTGCAGACCAATGGAACAGGCTTGAATACTCTGACACCCCCCCCCCCCAAATATATGATCATCTAATCTTTGATAAGGGAGCAAGAAATGTGAAGTGGAGCAAGGGAAGCATGTTTAACAAATTGTCCTGGTAAAACAGGACAGCTACATGCAAAAAAAAAAATGGGCTTAGACCTCCACCTATCACCATTTACAAAAGTCAGATCAAAATGGATTAAAGATCTCAACCTCAGACCAGAATCCCTCAGGTACATTGAAGACAAGGTCGGCAAAACCCTCCATGACATTGAAGCCAACGGTATCTTCAAAGTTGACACACCACTGGCCAAGCAAGTGAAAACAGAGATAAATAAATGGGACTCTCTCAAACTAAGAAGCTTTGGCACCTCAAAAGAAGCAGTGACCAAAATACAAAGACAATCTACAGAATGGGAAAGGATATTTACGCAGTACCCATCTGATAAAGGGTTGATATCAAGGATATACAATGCACTGGTTGAACTCCAGAAGAAGAAAACTGCTGACCGGATCAAAAAATGGGGTGATGAAATGAACAGAAACTTTCCCAAAGAGGAAATCCGAATGGCTGAGAGGCACATGAGAAAATGTTCAACATCACTAATCATCAGGGAGGTGCAGATCAAAATGACAATGAGATATCATCTCACAGCGACTGGCCCACATCCCCCCCCAAAAAAGCAACCGCTATTGGCGTGAATGTGGGGAGAAATAGACTCTCCTTCACTGCTGGTGGGAATGCCGACTGGTTCAGCCCATTTGGAAAACAATATGGACAATTCTCAAAAAATTAGAAATTGAGATTCCATTTGACCCAGCTATACCACTCCTGGGAATATATCCCAGAGAGACAAAAAGTTATAGTAGAAATGACATCTGCATGTCTATGTTCATTGCAGCACTGTTTACAATAGCCACAATCTGGAAAAAAACAAGAATGCCCCAAAACAGATGACTGGTTAAAGAAACTCTAGTACATCTACACAATGGAATACTATGTAGCTGTCAGAAAACATGAAGTCATGAAATTTGCATATCAGTGGATCAGCATGGAAAGTATCATGTTGAGTGAAGTGAGTCAGAAAGAAAGAGACAGACATAGAAAGATTGCACTCATATGTGGAATATAAAGTAGCTGAGAGGTACCAGTTTGCAATGATGCAATTTCTGGCACATATTTCTCTGGACTAAAATACAGAAATTCAAAACCGTGGGGCCGCTAGTGCAGCTGCTAGACCTCATATCTCTTCCTTCTCATCAATGGAAAACAAATTATCAAATGCTTCCTTTTCAGCAGGTCTGACTTTAGGGGGGAGAAACACCAAACAATAATAGTGAGTTTTTTGTTGAAATATTGAATGTAATCAAAGTAAAGTGAAATTTATCAGTTACATAGGAGGGGTAGGGGGCTGGGAAGGTGGGGGGTGGGGGGAGGTATACTGTGATTCTTGGTGGTGAAATATGTGCACTGGTGAAGGGATGGGTGTTCGAGCATTGTATAATTGAGACTTAAACCTGAAAGCTTTGTGACTTTCCACATGGTGATTCAATAAAAGAATATTTTTTTAAAAAAAGAAAATGATGGCTGGAGGAATCAGTCGGGATGAGATGTGTGTGCTGAAAGTAGATAATGGACCAAACATGGTGACCTCTCAGTGTCTGTGTTGCAAACCATATTGCCCAAAAATAGAGAAAGAGTATGGGGAATATTTTCTGCCACGGAGGCATGGGGAGGGTGGGAAAGGATGGGTACCAGGGATATTGATGGTGGGGAATGTGCACTGGTGGAGGCATGGGTGTTTGATCATTGTGTGATTGTAACCCAGATATGAAAGCTTGTAACTATCTCACAGTGATTCAATAAAATTTAAAAACCAAAAACGTGATGAAATGAGAAAAAAATTTATATTGCCTTTAGTAACTTATTATTTGCCTATTACGTTTCATTATATCTTGCATATGAAAGAGATTACTCTGTGTCTTCCTCTTTTCACCCAGTGCGGTAATTTCCAGATCTATCTGCATAGGAGTAAACTGCATAACTTCATCTTTTCTTACAGCTAGCAGTTTTCCACTGTGTGTATGCACCACAGTTTCTCTAGTCAATTATCTGTTCCTGGTCATATGGATTGGTTCCAGCTTTCAGTCATTGCAAACAGTGCTGCCTTGAACACAGGAGTGCAAATATCTTTTCTGAATAGAGATTTTGGACTCTTGGAGTAGTTGCCAAAAAGAGATTGATAGGACATAGAGAAACTCAATTAATACTTTTTTGATGCGTCTCCATATTGTTTTCCCCAAAAAAGTTGAACCAGTCAACGTACTCATTAGCACTGAATGACAGTTCCCCTTCTCCCCACATCCACATCAACAGTGATTGTTTTGTTATTTGTGATGTGACCGCTTTTACTCATGTGAAATGATTTCTCATTTTTGTTTAATTTGTATTTCCCCAATGATAAGTCATGCAAAGCATTTGTTTTGACTATCTATGTACCTTCTATGAAAAAGTAACACTGGTTATTTATATCTCTGAATGCAGCAGTTATGTGTACCTGGGTAGAGAACTCAACATGACAACTGACCTGGCACCTGAGCTACGCTAGAGGAAGAGAGCAGCGTAGAGCACCTTCAAGAGCATCAAAGAAGTGGTTAAGAGGACGAAGAACTTCTGGCTCCGGGCACATCTTTTTGACTCCACCATTCTTCCTGCACTAACATATGCCTCAGATACCTGGGCACTAGGAAAACAGGATGAGAACTCTATTTGGGTCTCCCAAAGAGGAATCGAAAGAGCTATGCTTGAAATATCACGTTTCACTCAAATGAGAGAAGGAATCTGGAGTTTCAACCTCTGTCGACAAATGAGGATCGAGGATTGGGATGCTGCCTCGTTTGCCAAGGCATCGAAAATCAGATAGCCTGGACAAGTAAAGTGATTTGGAGTCGACTGCTGGGCTAGAACTGTTATTGACTGGATTCCACGGGAGTCAAAAGAATGTGTGGCCGCCCACCTACGAGATGGTCAGACGTCTTTGTCAAGACCCTGAACAAAGTGTTTGAGGCTCTTTGTGTTCCTGGAGCAAGTAGACACATTGGACTACACTAGCACACAACAAGGACGAACTGGCACCCACTCGAGCAAATAGATGAGCAACGAGATGACAAGTGATACAAAGTGATAAAAGTGCCAGTTTCACAGATGTGAAGTGATAATGCAAACATGATTCAAAAATGTGAAGAAAGAGGGTTGTAGATTTAGTATAGCAGGTAAAGTGCTTGCCTCGGATACAGCCAGCTAGGTTCTATTCCTGGCATCCCATATAGTCCCCCAGAGACTACCAAGACTAATTTCCAAGGGCTGAGTCAGGAGAAACACCTCAACATCCCTGGGTGTGGCCACCAAACAAAAACAAAAACAAAATAAAGACAAAAATGTGGAGAAAGATAAACAGATTTTTAAAGAATATTCAATACATCTCCTCACATCTGTGATAATGGCACACATAAATAATACAATATAACCGGTGTTCCAGTCTCACAGATATGAAGTGATATCTCATTGTTGTCTTAATTTGTGTTTCCTTTATCGTAAATATTTTTGAAATAGACCTGTTTACCATCTGTTATGTACTATTTGAGAAAGTGTCTGACTATCCATTTCTCTTCATTTTTGCATAATTTTGTTGGTTTGTTTGCTAAGTTTCTGTCTTTTCGGCCACATCCAGCAGTTCTCAGGGCTTACTCCAGGCTCTCCTCAGGAATCACTCCTGGCAGGGCTCTTGAAACATTTGCAAGGAGTGCATAAAATTACTAGTATTTGACTGGCAAACTATTTGACATATGTGACATAAAAAATATACTAAGAGAAACCTAGATACCATGCCTAGCCTATTTAAGAAATGAGTATTTGCTTGAGCATATCAATACATTACACACCAAAATATGCAGTATATATTTAATACAGAATTTTATATAAATTTTATGTGAATTTAAATATTGTACAACATTCTTGTTACCTGATACCTATCCTGAAAAATTGTGTTTGTAAAGTCTAAGGAGAATATATATCTATATATTGTTTATATTTTAATGTACTTTAGCTCATTAAAAAAAAATCTTACAGCTAACTTCTGGCAATTTAACCTTGGAGCCTATATTTTGTAATTACTCTAATAGTATCCCAGCTGGCATTTTTATGTATCTTGTTTGAGAAAATATTAAATTTTTAATATGATATACCACAGTTTTATAAAAATGAGTTTTGAATCTATGAGTTTAGTTTTATGTGTATTTCTAATTCACTGCTTTAAATATCTTAATGAACAAGTTTCAGAATTTACAAAATTAAAGTATGATACTGTATATCAAGCTAAAATTAAAGAAAAAGATACTGGCTGGAGCGATAGCACAGAGGCAGGGCATTCACTTTTTACGTAGCAGACCCGTGTTTGATTCCTTTGCCCCTCTCGGAGAGCCCGGCAAGCTACCGAGAGTATCCCGCCCATACGGCAGAGCCTAGCAAGCTACCTGTGGCGTATTCAATATGCCAAAAACAGTAGCAATAAGTTTCACATTGAGACACATTACTGGTTCCCGCTTGAACAAATCGATGAACAACGGGATGACAGTGACAGTGACATAGCATATATTCATATTTCTTTAAGTGACTTGTATTGGAAGTGAAGTAGTATATTAAAAAGTGTAAACAAGAGGGCAACATGAGACAGATAAATTTGACTTGTGGTATATTGAACAGAAATCATGAATAAAATAATTTAAAGAAATTGTCCTAGAGTGCTGATAGATATAGTATATACAATAAGAAATAAATGCATGTAAAAGTGACTGTGTTCAAAACTGGAGTCAGAAAATTAATATAAATCGATCTATGATACAAAAAAGGAAAATTTACTCTGGTGGCAGTGCTCAGTGAAGGAATAAAATTTAGAATTTTTTGAACAGATATTGACTAATAGGATGAATATGTGATGAACATTAGCAGCAGAGCCACTCAGAATCCCTGTAATAAAAAATTACTCATGATTGAATATAAATCACTTGATTTTGCCTAATATATTGACTATTATAGGAATGATACATATATTTTCTAGAAATTAACAAATACTAGTATTGCTGGTAGTCACTAGATTTTGGTTCTTTTGCCAACTTATTTTCTTAATCTATACATTAAGAAGAGACGATCTTTGAAAAGTTCACAAAGGAGATTTCATTTTTCTTTCTTGGGTTGCACTTAAATCATCCCGAGAATTTTCTAATCAAACACCCATTTGGCTGTTGAACAAAGAAAAGGATCAGCACTCAAGAAATTACCTGAAGCTGTGACAATGATTTACTTGCACTTAGATGATTCAGGAATGCTTGCATTTTAGTTGCGAGTTCAGAAGACAATGTTGATTATTGTTAATTTTTCATAAACTTGGAAGAGATTTTATCCAATTTCTTCTGTCAACAGTGAGTAAAAGTACACTGGAAATGCTTTGCAAAATTAGCCCTGGGAGTTGAGACGATCCATTACAGAGATCAATTGAAATGCATCATTAGCTTTTCATAGACACTAATATTTTCCACAGGTGGCCCTGTAAGACCAACTGCATGGACGCCAGTCTTCTAATGCTCTTGTCCTCAATATCTCTACAGTAACCCTTCAGCCCAGTTCAACGGGTTCACTCAGCTTTTCCCACACTACCATTTCCAAGGCCAGCCTGTGATACCAGCAGCTGCTGCACTGCAGAGTTCCAGCAACCCCAGGCAAACTTCAGCTGGAACGTGCTTTCTGCTTTTGGCCTTCCTGCACTCAGGAGAAAGCAGCCCACAGGCTGGGAGAAAGCCTGATGCCAAAGGCAGTTCTCAACTGAGGCTGAATAGAGACGAGAAGGGGCACACAATTGGAAGGTGTTTGGCAAGTTCCTTGGGTAGTTCCTGGTGCGTGGAACTTGTTACCCAAAGCAGTGACATTAATCAAGTACCTTTACGTTGGAATTTCTTTCTTTTCTGTCTCATTTCCTCCCCCTCACTTCTCCTAAGGACCAACTCCCAAATACACTTTCTGGAGCCAAGCTCTTGTCTTGATTCTCCTTTGGGGACAACCTAGATTAACACATTTCTGATTATTACTATAATTATCATGCTAGTCATCCAACAATGAGTCATCTCAAAATTTTCCAGCTTCATTTGGCAAATATTTAGATTTTATAGGTACTTGGGCCTGCTTGAGGGCTCTGTTTTGTTCCACTGAGAACTTTATATATTGTTTGGGGTTGTTTTTGCACAATAGCACAAATTCAAAGCACCTTTTCAGTATTTTTTCCCACACATAGTAGGGCTCAAGAGTCACTCCTGGCAAGGTTCAGGGGACTATATGGGGTTCTAGGGACCAAACTAGGGTCAGCCATGTGCAAGGCAAGTGCCTTACCTGCTGTACTATTGCTCCAGCACCCCTTTCTTTTTCTTTTGGTTGTTCCTTTATTTAATTTTGGGGGTATACTGAATTTCATCTTTAAAATGCTTTACAACACATTTAATGATTGGTTTTCATGCAGTCACATTCCAATACCTCGCTCTCCATTATAGTGTCTGCTTCCCTACACTCTTGCCTCTCTACTTTCCCTACTATGATAAGCTTAGATCTGTAGAGCGTATCTCAGTTTCTGTTGCCTTTTGCTATTCCCTTGCTATGTTTCTCTATTTCTTTCATGTGAGAGAGATGATTGGACACTTGGTTGTTTTCAGATCTTGGCTATTGTGAACAGAGCTGCAATGAACAGAGGAGCACAAATGTGTTTTCTGGACACAATTTTTTTTTGGAGAGTTCTTTGGGAAATATGTTCAGAAGTGGAAATGTCCCCAAATAACAGCTCAGTTCTTAATTTTTTGAAAGTGTCTGTGTTGTTTTTAATGAGATTAAAACAGTCAGCTTTCCCACCAGCAGTGGATGGAGGGCCCTTTTCCCCCATATCCACGCCAGCATTGGTTTGTCTTTGATAAGTTTTCATGGGTATTAGAGAGGTGTTATCTCACTGTTGTTTTAACTTGCCTTTCCCTGATGATAAGTGATGAATTCTTGTTAGTGATTTATTTTCATAAAAATTCAAAATTAATTTTATCCAATTTTAAGATAAGTTGCACTATGACTGCAGTAAATGATTCCTGCTTTTACATTAACCTTATACATTAATTTGGGAAGAATTGGATTTTAAATAGTAGGTAGTTCCTCTCAGAGAGAAGATAGTTTCCCAAGAGTCTCAGATCATTTAAGCTCCTAGAACTAAATAACATAGAAGGGCTCTTATAAATAAAAGAAGCTTATTTCCCACACTTCTGGAAACTGGGAAGTCCAAGATCAAAGTCACTGGCAGATTCAGTGTCTAGTGGAGCCTCTTCCTGATTCACAGACAGCCATTGCGCCTCTGTAATCTCAGATGTTTGCTGCTATTTAAAGGGTTTATGGATCTCTCTGGGAAACACTTTTCCAAGGCATAATTAGGCTCCGCTCTCATGATCTAATTATGACTCCAAATCTCACCTTCTTATTTCCATAATATTGGAGGCATGATTCCTCATATTAATTTTTGGGAGCGACAGAATTAATTCAATAGCACCAAGTATTCTGGTATTGCTAGCATATAATTTTCTTTCAGCACTTTATCATATATTTCAAATCTCATTTGAGTTAATATTATTCATTTATATTTGTTTTAAATTTGAATTTTCAAACAGTGTTTTGATAAAGTCTGTTCTTTTATAGAGAGTGCAGAGTAGTGTTTAGAGTTTATACTTGGTTCTGCGCTCAGGAATTGCTGTTGGCAGGGCGTGGGGACCATATTGGTGCTGAGCATTAAGCTAGGGTCAGATACCTTAATCCCAGTATTACCTCTCTAGACCCTATAAAACCACCTTTCAAAATCCAACTTACTCATGTAATTCTTGCATAGAGCAAGAACTCACTAGCCGTGAAATTATCCTGCCAACAGGTAGGTATAAGCAACTTCACATTCTCTACTTTTATACTAAATACTTCTACCTTATATTTTTTTCATTTTAAATTGTAGATATCTAACATGATCTTGAATTATTATACTCATAGTTATTAGCAGGAATGTTTTTGTAATTTTTCTTGTTAGCGTGAATCATCAGTATTTAACTATTTCATATGTCAGAGTTTCAGCATCTAGCTTCTGTCTTATTTCAGTAGTTACAAGTATAGTTTTTGCTTACATGGATATTTTATTTTGAGGTTTAACAAAATTCCAGAGATTGAGGGAGGAGGGTAGATTGATGGGGGAAGTTCACATGGTTGTTAGCTGAAGGGAGGAAGTCAGGAACATGAAGGAGGTTGATGCAAGAAAAAGACAAATTAGCATGCATGTGGGTGCAAGAGTTATATACATAAATTATTGCTGGAGAGCTGCAGGCCTGAGCAAGAGGCAAACCCTTCTTTAGCAAAGTAAAAGGGAAGAGAGACAAGGTGCTTGAAGATCCAAAGAAACTACTTGAGGAGGGGGACTTTTTTTGTGAACTATCTCATCTCCTTTCAGATAATTATTGGCTATACATTAAAAATGACAGATGCACAAATCTTATCTTAGGTTAAAGTTTGGCAGGTACGAACATCAAGGTTTCTCTAGAAGGCCTTCTGATATGATTCAGAATAGAGAACATAGACTGTGACACAGGGTAGGTTGAAGAGATAAAGAAAAAGTGCAGAGGAGCAAGAGTGAGTTGGAACGGGTTGGGGGAATAAAAAAGGGTTAATTGCAGGGGCAACATCAGGACTCCTAGTGAAGCAGAACCAACAAGCTAACAATTTAGCAGGACAGCGGCTGGAGTGATAGCATAGCAGGTAGGGCGTTTGCCTTGCACGCGGCTGATATGGGTTCAAATCCCAGCATCCCATATGTTCCCCTGAGCACCGCCAGGAGTAATTCCTGAGTGCAGAGCCAGGAGTAACCCCTGTGCATCGCAGGGTGTGACCCCAAAATTTAAAAAAAACAACAATTTAGCAGGACAGTGGGAAGTGGAATTCAAACCAGAGCACTCCAAAAGTTTGGAAATGGCAAGTGCCATTGATATGGAGGTAAAAGTAAATCTAAAGGGATAATGATATTTTGAGAAGAATAAAAATAAGCAGGTGCTAAGTCGTTGAGGATGCTGGGATTGAAGAGGTTAGTGATAAGTGAAAACTCAGTAATATTGAATAATGATTTTAAATAAAAGTTGCTGGTGGTCTTGGCTAAGGTAGTGTGGTGGAAGGAGTATTCTGGGACATGGGAAATAAATGACAATGCTTTGGGCAAATAAAATCAGTGCCAATTTAGATAGTGAGATACTGCTACAGTAAGGCACAGATAAGGATTCAGGAGGGCTCTATAAATTAGAAAGGCAAGGGAGAATGAGAAAAAGAAGTTGAAAATCGTGTCTTAGTTTATAGTCACATGCAATTTGTAACAGGGAGTTGGGTGGTTATTATTTATATTTTAATGATGAATTATGTAGAACTTTCAGTCCTAAAAGTTCAGTTAAATTTTGTGGTGGAAGGTTTTCAAGAGCTGATTTAACAGTAGGAATAATGGGGTAAAAGTCCTGTTACTGATATGTGTGCAAGCATGTCTCTCGGAGTGTTAGGATTGCCAGATATACCAAATAAAAAACAGAATGTCAAGTCATGCAAAATTTAAATTTCAGGATAAAAGATTTTTTCAGTGACAGTATGATCATATAATTAAGCAAATTTCATATAAAATATTTATTTTAATTTTTTAGTTACTTATCTCAAATATAACTGGAGCATGTGAGGGATATGTGAATAAGTACCAGGGATGAAAAATGATGAGATATCTCTTCAAGCTTAAAAATTTTCACAGAACAGCTTAGAGTAACAATGGTGGAAATATTATCACCATAAGTTTAAATAATAATTATGATTTTAAAAAGCAATAGAATGTGTTCATACTAATATTATTGCAGATATTTAAAAATGGCTTTAAGCCTTAATATTAAATAAATTTATTCTATAAGTAATGCTTCTATTGATTTTCTCACACCAATATTTTTCTTTTTTTTTTTTTTTGAAAGTAGAGGTTTCTATTTTATTTTATTTTTTTTTTAATTTATTTATTTTTAATTAGAGAATCACCGTGAGGGTACAGTTACAGATTTATACACTTTTGTGCTTATACTTCCCTCATACAAAGTTTGGAACCCATCCCTTCACCAGTGCCCATTCTCCACCACCCGTAAACCCAGTGTCCCTCCCACCCTCCCCAATCCCATCTCCCCCCCACCCCACCCTGCCACTGTGGCAAGGCATTCCCTTCTGTTCTCTCTCTCTAATTAGCTGTTGTGGTTTGCAATAAAGGTGTTGAGTGGCCGCTGTGCTCAGTCTTTAGCCCTCATTCAGCCCGCAACTCCCTTCCCCCACATGGCCTTCGACTACAATGTAGTTGGTGATCGCTTCTCTGAGTTGACCTTTCCCCGGAACGTGAGGCCAGCCTCGAAGCCATGGAGTCAACCTCCTGGTACTTATTTCTACAGTTCTTGGGTGTTAGTCTCCCACTCTGTTATTCTATATACCATAGATGAGTGCAATCTTTCTATGTCTGTCTCTCTCTTTCTGACTCATTTCACTCAGCATGAAACTTTTCATGCCCATCCACTTGACTACAAAATTCTTGACCTCCTTTTTTCTAACAGCTGCATAGTATTCCATTGTATAGATGTACCAAAGTTTCCTCAACCAGTCATCCGTTCTGGGGCATTCGGGTTTTTTCCAGATTCTGGCTATTGTAAACAGTGCTGCGATGAACATACATGTGCAGATGTTGTTTCGATTGTACTTTTTTGCCTCTCTGGGATTTATTCCCAGCAGTGGTATTGCTGGGTCAAATGGGAATTCAATATCTAATTTTTTGAGAGTCGTCCAAATTGTTTTCCAGAAGGGCTGAACCAGTCGGCATTCCCACCAGCAGTGAAGAAGGGTCCCTTTCTCCCCACATCCTCTCCAACAGCGGTTGCTTTTGTTCTTTTGGATGTGTGCTAGTCTCTGTGGTGTGAGGTGGTATCTCAAAGTTGTTTTGATCTGCATCTCTCTGATAATTAGTGATGCAGAGCACTTTTTCATGTGCCTTTTGGCCATTCGTATTTCTTCCTTGGTAAAGTTTCTGTTCATTTCTTCGCCCCATTTTTTGATGGGGTTGGATGTTTTCTTCTTGTAGAGTTCAACCAGTGCTTTATATACCATTGATATCAACCCCTTATCTGATGGGTATTGTGTAAATATCCTTTCCCATTCTGTGGATAGTCTTTGGATTCTGGTCACTGTATCTCTTGCGGTGCAGAAGCTTTTTAGTTTAATGTAGTCCCATTTGTTGATCTCTGTTTTTACTAGATTGCTTAGTTCCGTGTCACCTTTGAAGATACCTTTATCTTCAATATCGTGGAGGGTTTCGCCGACCTTGTCTTCAATGTACCTTATGGTTTGTGGTCTAATGTTGAGGTCTTTAATCCATTTTGATCTGACTTTTGTGCATGGTGTCAGGTCAAGGTCTAAACCCATTTTTTTGCATGTGGTTGTCCAGTTACACAACAATATTTTTCAAGACCCTTCATAATGTTTTCTCAAAAATATATTATTTTTGGTATTTGGTAAATTTATAAAACTTTAATATTTAGAAACTAACAAGCCCTGCACATTCCAGTGATAGCATTGTTGACTTCATTAATCTGAACACAATTATAGAACTGTACATATGAGTTCCATATAAGTAGGATGTTAATTATAGCTTAACCTACAAATTATGATTATAGTTGAATTTTCTTGACACTTAAAAAAATTTCAAAATGTGATTTTTAACCTAAAGAATTATTTTTCTTTAATGCTAATTTTTTTAATTGAAGCAGTCAAAATATTATGTGAGTTTAGGCCTCACAGAAGCCCTGAATAATCTGTGTGGGGAAGGCATTTAATATATTCATAGAAAAAGTCATCTTTCTTGTGTTGATGATTTATCCCATTGAAATAGACCTTCTAACTCTTCACTATATATTTTCTCAATGCAGTTCTAGATAGTCTTTGCAGCCCCTTTCTCGTTCTAGATGAGCACTTGTTATTGAGTGCTCACCTATACTTCACTTCTGCTTGCCCCTTCCCTATAAGCTCTTCATCTGCTCTCTGACTCCAGACTCTGGACAGGGAACTGCTGGAGCTCTAGCTCTCCATGACTGGACAAGCAGACAGTGTGCCGCTAATTTATCTTCAGTGTCTGTTGTGTGAATGCATAAGATTTTAGGACTTTATAATCCTCTGTGAAGTGACATACAACCTCCCCAGATTATTAAATTATAATTACATTTTTTACAGATTACATATAAGAGAAATGAGAATAAGAAAGGAAAAGACCAAGGAACTAACATTTTCTGGACATCTGCTTGGTGCCTCACACTATCTCAAATATTTTACAAACATCATCTCATTTAATTCTCATTACATACTTAAGAATTAAATGTCCTAAAAGGCAGGGGTTGTAACACATATTTTACAGATGAAGGCATAGGGTGTCTCATAAATTTTAAGAAACTTATCCAAGAACAAAGATAACAGCCATGGAAGAGAACTCAAATGAGGCCTTCTGGTGTCAAAGGCACTCTTTGTACCATTTCACAGTATTTTTGCCTGAAGATCAGTTTGCTTAAGCTCACCCAACTAAAATATGGGATATTATGGTTCAACTTTAGGTAGGGTTATTCAAAATAAGTGAAAATTACCACTTAATAGGATTGATTAGACCATTAAAAATGTTGATATTTATGGAATATCCAAAAAAAAACACCACAGAGTTTCCTATAAAACAAGTTCACATAACTTGTGTGTGTGAGTGTGTGTGTGTGTGTGTGTGTGTGTGTGTTGTGGGTGGGGCATGGATATGTGCATGTGTCTAATATGGGGAAAATATTTAATAAGTATTTTCCTCTTGCCTCTTCTACCCAGATCCCAAATTTTCGTAGCTAGGCGGTCACACCCAGAAACTGCCCTCGGCATGCCGTGTAATCCCATCAACGACCAACATCCAGAGACTTTAAAACCAAGCTCCTGGAAGCAACATCTGATAGCCTAATTCTCCCCTTCGGAGAACCTGGTAAGCTACTGAGAGTTTCTTGCCCTCATGGGAGAGCCTGGCAAGCTCCCCGTGGCGTATTCATAGGCCAAACCCAGTAACAATGATCAGTCTCATTCTTTGACCCTGAAAGAGCCTCCAATGAGGCACCATTGGGAAGGATGAGTAAAGGAGGCTTCTAAAATCTCAGGGCTAGGATGAATGGAGACGGTACTGAGACCGCTTGAGAAAATTGAGATCAATGGGATGATGACTTAGCAAGCTGTCCTAGAAAAGATGTCAAGAGATCCTGAAGTATGGATGAATACCAGCTTGATTATTTCCCAAGTTTTGATGCATAAGGTCTGTTGAGGCTAGTCATTTGAGTATAACTACTTTATTCACACTTCACTGTGAGTTATGTGATTGTCGTTATTCTAATGACAGTCACAGTAAGTAGAGCACCAAATTTGGATCCTGACATCTTGATAAATTTCATAAGCAGCAAAACTTAGCTTCCAGGGGCTGGAGTGATAACACAACGGGTAGGGTCTTTGCCTTGCACACGGCCGACCCAGGTTTGATTCCCAGCACCCCATATGGTCCCCTGAGCACCACCAGGGTTAATTCCTGAGTGCAGAGCTAGGAGTGACCCCTGTGCATCTCTGGGTATGACCCAAAAAGCAAAACAAACAAAAACCAAAAAACAAACCTTAGCCTCCAGATATATGGTATTATTTAATTTTCTTAAAGGTTGGCATATGCTGTAGACTGGAGCCAATTCATCGGAATAAAATATTAGAGAGACCTGAGATCTAATTTTGTTTCTGGAGCCAATACACTGTGGGGCTTTGGGAAGACTCTTGAGACTCTTGAGACTCTGTGGCTATTGGGATCATCTAGATATGAGCAGGACATGTCTATCTCAAACCACATCTAGATTTCTGTAATAGTGTGACTTACTCATTTTTCCCTTAAAAACATCTAATTACTGTAAAATACCTCAAAGGCTTGGAAAGCATGCTTTGCATGTGAGAAACAAGTTTGAAGCCTCCAGGGCCACATGGTTCCCTGAACACTGTCAGTAGCAAACCTGAAGCACCTAGCTGGGAGAAAAACAAACAAAAAATAAAACTGCCATTGGTTTAAAATACTGTGACCCTTTCTTAGTCCAGCTTCCCATCTCCATATAGATGAGCATTATTATATGCACCACCAGAGTTCCAGTGCTAACACATTACCAAAAATGACACTCTACCTGGTCCTCTCACCTTTCACCCTTCCCCTTTCTCTCTTGCAATCATGATATATGTATTTTTTGCAATCTAACAATTATCATTGCTTCTTTTTCAGTTTTTTTTAATTTGTTATTTATATTCTGCTTTTGAGTGAAAGCAACCAGAATTTATATTTATTTATATTATATATATATATTTTTGCTTTTTGTGTCACACCTGGTGATGCACAGGGGTTACGCCCCACCCGCTGTGCTATCACTTCAGCCCAAACAACCAGTATTTATCTTCCACTTTTTGGCTTGTTTCACTTAGTATAATCTTTTGCTTCTATGTCATCAAGAAAAGCAAGACTTTATCATTTCAATAGCAGCAGTATTCAATAGCAATAGTATTCCATTGAAGACATACACCAAAATATTTTTTTAAATTTCTGTTTAAATTTTTTTTTTAAAATCACTGTGAGATACAGTTACAGATTTACAAACTTTTGTGATTATGTTTCAGTCACACAATAATTGAGTACCCATCCCTCCACCAGTGCCCATTTTTCACCACCAATGTTCCCAGTATCCCTTCTGCCACCCCTAGCCCCCTTGCCTCTGTGGCAGGCACATTCCCTTTTACTCTCTCTCTCCTTTTACACCAAAATGTCTTTATCCAGTCATCTATCAGTGGGTATTTAGATTGATTTCATGTTTTGATTATTGTGAATATTGCTGCTATGAACATAGGAAAGCAAACATTGTTTAAAATAAGTGTTTTCATATCCTTTGCATAAATGCTCAAGGGTAGCATTGATGAATAATAAGGAATTTTAATTTTAAATTTTTTATGAAATATTCATACCATTTTTCATAAGAGCGACACCAACCTATAATTCCACCAATATTGCACAAGGGGTACTTTCTTTCCTGTTAGTGACATTTTTCACATTTTGTTTTCACCTGTTAGGACACAAAGTCATGCGCATTGACTCCATCTCTCTGATGGAATTTCTATAGATAACATAGTCAGGAAAGCCGGTGGAAAATGGAAAGACTGACCTGGGACATTTATCTTGTCCCCTACTATCAAATAAATCATAGAAAATTATGTCCCTGCTTGTTTTGGACATCACTTAAGGATCTGCTGTTCCTTCAAAGGCAGCTTTTTTAATTTCTGAACTTACCTACTGGACATTTGTTTGCTTCTGGAGTTTTCTCCAATTCTTTTCTGACGTGGTTATGATCCTAAGGTAAGACTCTCTGAGGCTTAATTATCACCTGTTCCTTTTGCCATGTAGCACTGGAAAATTACTTCATAGTTCTGTGTTTCAGGTTTCATTTATGTAAAGTTAGGCAGACAATACTTCTAAGTATGCTGCATGCATCTTATTTGTTAATATGAAATTGTTTTGCATAGCATATGGCATATAGTGAATAAATGATACATTACATAAAATAAAGCACTAGAGCCTCCGAAGTGATAAATATAACTTGTTAATTAGTGCTAATGCACCCATGTTTGACTGTACAAAAACATTTTTTCCTATCCCTGAGCGCAGATGCGCCTTTCCCCATTTTACATGTAAATAGTATATGACTTCATGGGAATATCAAGCATTATAGTTTACTACTAAGATGCAGTCATGTCAAGAATGAGCAAGAATTTCTGCTAGATCCAGCAGAGTTTTAGTCTTATTACATTGTAGGATAACATTGGGTTTGTCCTTTCAGCCTTGCCGCAGGGAACTTAGTTTACCTTAAAGCAATGTCCTTTCTGTATGGACACAGGAAAACAGTTAATATTATGCTTTGTAACTTGGGAGCTGATTGACTCCAATAATATTTACTCTTGGGCATCTGCTTTCTCGACTCAGTTGTCCTTAGTTCCTAGCACCCCAAAAGCAGGGTCCCGACGAGGGACAGAATGGACCCAGAGCAAGCTGTGAACTACCCTGGCATTGAAATGGGCCAGGCCAAAACACCACAATACTCAACTACAAGTTGAGAGCATAGTAATAGAAAAATGCTGTCATGATCCAAATGTAACAATGAGACTAGGACCCTGATGGGGTTAGGAAGACTAAGCTGGCCTGAGGACTGTGGTCTGGAATATATAGTGAATGTCCTCAGGAAGATCCAAACTCTAAGTTTGATATATCTCTTACTGTGCTCATTCAGAATGACATTGCTAGAAATATTAGAATTAAATTTACTATAACTATTTAAGTGGATTACTACCTGAGGAAGGAAGAAAGTGACACACCCAAGTTTGGATCCCACCCTTGAGCGGATCTCCTAGTAATCTGGAGTAATCTTCTTAGATGAGATTTTGTTAATCTCCTGGGGAAATGATTTTACCCTTCTTTGTTGATTTGTTAATGTTTAACCCACCTTTGTGTCACCACCCTATGTGATTGCTATATAAATTAAAACTATAAGAGAGAGAGGAACTTTAATAAAATTTAATAAAAGCAGGGAGAAGACACAGGAGAAGACACAGGAGAAGAAACAGAGAGAAGACACAGAAGCAAGAGAGAAGACACAGAAGCAAGAGAGAAGACACAGAAGCGGAGAGAAGACACAGAAGTGGAGAGAAGACACAGAAGCAAGAGAGAAGACACAGAAGCGGAGAGAAGACACAGAAGTGGAGAGAAGACACAGAAGTGAGGGAGAAAACACAGAAGCGAGAGGGCTCCAGAGAGAGAGACTGAAAGAAGAGAGATTGGAAGAGACCAGAGGAGAGACGACAGAGACAGAGAGAGGTCGGAAGAGTCCAGAGGAGAGACTACAGAAACAGAGACAGTGACAGAGATAGAGAGACACAGAAGCAGAGCACAAGGAGGAGTCATCCCTATACGGTCCATACACAGCGGCTTGACAGCACAGAAAGTGAGCGGCGTAGAGAGGGAGAGAGAGAGAGAGAGAGAGAGAGAGAGAGAGAGAGAGAGACAGAGACAGAGACAGAGACAGAGACAGAGACAGAGACAGAGCCGCCTCTGAGAGCCTGAAAACAACACAACAACATGACACACATCACATTCGCACCCTCCCACATGCGCCTTTTAATTTTTACATTCCATCTTTTCATAGTTCTTGGATTGGCATCTAGATGTATTTCTCTCACACCCACCCCAGTTCTCACCAGGCTCCTATCTGATAGAAATGTTAGAGCTCTCCAAGGCAACGCTTACATAGCTTCTTCTGCATGAGTCTCTGTGCTTATCTATTGGCTCATCACTAAACTTTATAAATTAATTGGTATAAATAAAGAATGAAACTGTGGGTTGTTTAGCCATTTGAGTTTGTTCCAGATCCCGGCTATTGTAGAAATTTCTACCACTATCATAATCATGCACGTATCTATTTGTTTTAGTGTTTTTATATTCTGAGGTTATAAAACTAAGGGTACAACTACTGAATGCATTGTTTATATGCTAGTTTCTACCCTATGGTGTTCCATTTTTAATGCTTTAAGAAATATTCATACTGATTTCCAAAAATGGTGAATAATTTTGATTTTTGATTTAGAGTTTCTTTTTCTTCACACCCCCATCTGTACTTATTGTTTTGAGTCATTTTTACATAGACTATTATTACTGGTGTGAGGTGATATTTCCTCTTTCTCATTTACATTCCCTGATAATCAGTGATGATGAGCATTTTTTTTTAATGCAATCTTATTGCCCATCTGTTCCATTTTCACTTAAAGTTTGGGTCAGTGATTTTATTGGTTTGGATAAGAAACTATAGAGAATGAAATCTATTTTTTCTGTTTTGTGGACTCTTGTTTGATAGGGGCACACCCGGCTATGCTCAGATATTACTCCTGGCTCTCTGCTCAAAGGTCATTCCTGGTGGGGCTCCTTGAACCACATGGGGTTCCAGGGATCAAGTCCTGGTTGGCTTCATGCAAGGAAAGCAGCCTATCCGCTGTACTATCATCTGGCTCCAGAGAATGCAAATGAACTAACAGAAAAAGCAAATGAAATAAATCTATTTCCTCTGCTTCGCTTTTCTCCCTTTATTGCTTCACACCCAGAGATTTGTAAAAGTTTTGACACCACGGATAAGGACTTTTTTTTTTTTACAGAATAAAGACATTTTCTATTGATTCTACTTGACATATACAAGCCTCACTGCCCAAGAAATTAAAGTGCCAATTGAGTGAACTTAGGCATCTGAATAACTTGTTGAATTATCAAGAGTTTTTTTTTTCAATTTATATAAAAGCCAGATTGAGCATGTAACTGCTTCAAAAATAACATTCAGAACCTAGAAACTGGCCTAAAAAAAAGTCAAAAATACAATTGAAGCCCCCACAACAGCTGCAGACTTGGAATAATAATTATAGCTATCTGGTACTGATTTTTTTAATGAAACTGATGCTTTTTATATTCTGCTCTCACCAAGGGCAAAGTGTTCTCACTAATAAAGATTGTTTTGGCAATCACATGACAGACTGAAATCTTGTTCTCCAAGCTGTGGTCTGCAGAATGCTGTGGTTTGCCAAAATTCTGCCCCCAACCCCCAATTCACATGGTAGCTAGCAGCAACAGATGTCACATCAACTTAAATATTTCTCCCTTCTTCCTAGTTCACAGATGTAAGAATGGTTGAAGAATTGCTCTAGCTTACCATGAGTATTCATCCACACCTCAGCCACTCTAGGATAAAACTCAATATTTTCACATATTCATTAAGTATTTTTTAATGTTATATTTGTTACTACTTGTGTTTTGTCTCCTTTACTTACTGATTACAGAAACTAGGCTTTCCAGTCAAGAAATGTTTAAAGAACTCCAGGGAAAAACAAAAAGTAGCCTGTTCATATTTAAAAATAGATATTCAAATATTAGCTCTAAAAAGTATAGGGAAGAAATCACTACCCTTCTCAGTCTTTTCCATAACAAAGGATTTAGGAAATTCATCCATGATTTTTAAAATCACATTGTCTACAGCTTCTAAAATAATAATCATCCTTGACAGTCATTTAATAATTGTGAGTGACCTAAGATTTTATTATAAAGTACTCATCAAATGATCTATTTCCTTTACCCCAGGGGCCAACTACAAAGCTAGGGAATTATCTTGGTGATACTTTTAATAACTTCCTGTGGGATTGCAACCCCCAACTGAAGTGACTCGGCAAAGGAGTTAATCATATAATTTCACAGATTAGACACCACAGGGTTACTAATGAGAAACTTGAGTTTAGTGATAAACTTTTTTTTTTCCAGGAATATTTTGAGAGGCCTGTAACCTTTGGCTGACACCCAGCAAGGCTATTAGTTTAACCATGGGATGCACTACCAAAATGCACAAGAGTCAGCAGAACATTTCTGCAAAGTTGAATGTAAGAATAGTTTGGCTAAAGAGCCTTTAAAAATTGATGGAATGGGCAAAGGGGTGGGGGATGATATGCATAAAAGAATTATCAACTTCCGGTGGTTGGCATGGCTTCAACTTTGGGTGTCTTTCCAGCCATATGCTCAAGATGGAAACCACAGTTCACATTGAAATGTCATGCTGCCCTCTGTTCCATAAACATGTATCATCCATCACTAAATATTTAGATCTGAATTGTTGGAGCTGAGTTCTGTGCCAGGGGTAGGGGGATTAATTCCTTTCAAGGTCCTCACATGATGGATTTTCCACTGAAGTAAACATCCGAGAAGAGCTCACACTAAAGCCATAAAATATATAAATAAAGTTTAAAGTTAAATTAAGTCGACATTATTTAAAGTGGTTGTCATATTTTATGGTGAACTTTTCATGTTTATTTTGTATGACTCCTAATAAATAGCCCCTCCTGATCAGACAAAATGCCCAGCTAGTTTAAAGTTAAGGACTCCTAATTTGGGGCCAAAGAAAGAAATATATTCATGAGCATACCTTTTACCCATTATGCTTTTGTTTCAAAAATTAGGCTATCAGCTAGACACTAAATGTGTATTCTGGTTTCTGGTTTGAGGGTCACATTATGCTCTGCTCAGGGCGTACTCCAGGCCCTGCACTCAGGAATCACTTCTGGTAGTGCTCATGAGACCATATAGAGTACTGAGGATCAGACCTGAGGACCACAAGCAAGGCTCACACGCTGTCTACTGTACTATCTCTCTGGCCCCACTATCTCTCTGGCCCCACTATTCTGCGAGAACATTGAAAATCCTTCAAAGCATTATCAATCTTACTTTAAGAGAAATGACATACTCATAAGGATAGGAAAGTAGAACACCAAGTAGAAAAGAATAACTCTCATGATAAAACAATTCGCATCAAATTTTCAGTTCTTATAATAATAAAAAGGGAAAGTACTAATTAAGTTCATATTGACTCATTACCTTCTGAAAATATTTTTTCTTAAAAAATAAAATCATATTAATGTACACACAACCTCCCCTTAAATTCAGTAACCCAGCGAACAAGATTTCTCCTGTGAAGTTAAATGGAAAAATTTATAGTAACATACTCTTTCACAAAACATACATAAGTTGAAAAAAAGTGAAGCTCTAACGGGTTAAGCAACTGACTTCAAAGATACAAAACTGTCAGCCACGCAGCCAGCAAACAACAGACTATCTTCATGCCTTACTCTCACACCCCTCCGTCAGGCACATGTCTGTGGTTTCCCTTGCTCACCAGGGCCCCAAGAAGAAACACTCCATTGCCCTAGGGCTGGCAGTAGACAGTAAGTTTCCCTGAACCCCAGAGAGCCCAACTCGGCTAAGTCCAGCCTTCCCAATTCTCTGAGGGAACATAGAACTCTAGATTTCTCGATATTTAAACCTTACCTCTATATGCATGTTTTCAAAAAAGCCTCATGAGAGCCAAACAAAGCAAGTCCGGGTACCACAACCTTGCAACTTGTCTAAGAGTCTTAAAATCTGAGCACTGGGAAGAAGCTTAAGGGGCTGGCATGAACAGGACCTTGGGTTCAATCTGCAGCACCGCTTGGTATCCAAGTACCACCAGGTACACCCTGGCAGCCCACACACTGCTGGGGAGTCCTCAAATCTCCCCTTTACCAAGAGTATCCCACCCACACGGTAGAGTCTGGCAATATTCGATATGCCAAAAACAATTACAACACGTCTCACAATGGAGCCATTACTGGTGCCCGCTCGAGCAAATTAATGAACAATGGGATGACAGTGCTACAGTGCTACAGTGCTATACTCTTTCACATTCAGTAGATATGAAAACTAGAGATGAGCTCATTTATTTTCCTACTGCAGAGAGCTGATACTTACTTACCACTCAGGATGGACTTTCTCTTTTCAGAGCAAAGATTTCCTGAGTATGACTGTGAGAGTCCTATTTGTTCGTCTAGAAAGAAATCTTTGTCCAACGAAGTTTGTAAGGGCCGAGAGACAGCTCAACAGGCTCAGCACATGCTTTGCATGCAGAGAACCTGGTTTTGCTCTCTGACACTGCATGGTCCTTAGCACCACTAAAAATCTCTGAGCCCTGCCAGGTGTGACTCTAAAATCAGACCAACCCAAAACAAAGAAATATTTTAAGTCTGTAAGAAAACTTTTACAGTTAAAATAACCCATTAGCATACTTGTCCAAACCCGGCATTTCATGAAAAGCAAACCAAAATCCAGAGAGATTAAATGTCCAAATTCTCAGCTAACAGGGGCAGAGTAGGTTTTGCACTCTTAGCCTCCACTGGCCATCTCTGGCTTTCCTAGCCAAAATACTCATCCTGACGAGCTCTGCAGACGAAGTGTGTGGTAGGTAGAACTGAAGATTCTGAGATGAAGCTTGTAATTTATCCTTTTGATGGCTCAGAGACCATGGGGTTTGGTAATAACTGCGCTGTATGTAAAATATAGCTGTTGTGAGAATCAGAGATATTCCTTATTTGACAAGTGCATCCTTTATATAATCAATAAACATACCATCAATGGTAACAGTTGCAATGGATTTCACATCCACATTTATTTTTGCTCTTATTGATGTAGTGGAATACAATCCCATATATTTTAGAGACAAAATTTCACAACGTTTCAAAATATATGTCAATACACCACATCCACCACCAAGGTACAGCTATTTATCCATTGCAATCTATTGGACCCTGCTCCCCACTTTGACTTCTTACTTCCCTTCTCCTCTGTTTACCTCACTTTCAGCAGTCTGAGTCATGGATTTATTTTCATTTTCTCTTTTCCCTTACTTAATTTTCCTGTATCCCACATATAAGTAACATAGTCTAGAGTATCTTTCTCCTTCTGACATATTTCACTATGTATTTGATAAATTAGATATTAAGGGTAAAGTGACTTTAAATTGATCAAGTTGCCAATCTGGCTGAGCATGATTTAACTTCTTTCCCTAAATTGGGGCTTAGTTTATATTTTTTGGTAAATCACAATATCTTATATATATAAAAACAACATAAGTAGATTCCTTCCTGGAATAAATAAATATTATCAAATGGGAAAATGTAGATTATCAAATGATATCACTTAGACTAAAGTTTTTGGTTTTAATGAATAAAAGTACTGGAATCTGATTAGCAAAATAAAATATTAATTTCATTCTTTTTACTGAGAAAAATGTCCTTATACTATCACACTTAGCATATTTAAATGTGATTAGCCATATAAGAGAATTAGAAAATAAACAAGCTTTAATTTATATTTATACTTACATATACATAATTCTTGAAGAATGAAGAAAAGGAAACCTATATATTATAGTAAAAAAACTAGAACCATTTTAAGATCCTATCTATACCCTCTGTTTTGATTTAATTCAGTTCTTCTCAAGTACTTTTGTGCAACCACCAGGTGACTGAGAGTTTCTCAGCTCTCTCTCTCCTCGTTTGGTGGTCTCAGGCCTCTTCTCCATCCAGGATGGCCAATACCATGGGCAGACAAAGGAGGAAACAAGGACCAGGCTGGATGGTGATCAGTTGCCCATAATTCTATTCTCCCCATGTGCCTGTTCCAGTCTTACTAAGCTCTCCATTCCAGCCTCTCCTGTCCCCATGCCCATCTCTCTGTGCTCCCACTAACCATCTTGCCGCCTTGGTCTCTCCCTCATGTCTCCTCAATTCCCCACATTGGGGGTAGCACAATCAACATATCAAATTCCTTCTCTCAAGGGCGAAATGCCACTTACGGGTTTTTCTCCATTCCTAAATCCAATAACTTAATTAACATTAATTAACATCTTAATTTTACTTCCTAATATTAATTATTTTGTATGGACACAGTAAGAGATACATTAAGCTTGTAGGGTGGCTCTCCTGGGGACATCTCGCTATAGATCTCAGACTATAGTACCTAGGCCAGATTAATCTTTCCTAACTTTAGCAGGGTCCTAATCCAGTTGTTCTTTTTGGATTATGACAGAATAAATCCATGACCAAGCTTTTGACTTATAGTTAAGTATTATGGAGCTTTGACCTGGCCCATTTCAATGCCAGGATATCTCACAGCTTGCCCTGGACCCATCCAGTCCCTCAACGGGACTCTGCTTTTGAGGTACTAGGACGTAAGGGTAATTGAGGCTTAAGTCAAAAAAACAGATGCCCAGGAAAGAATATCATTTGGAGTCAATTAAGTCCCATTACAAAAGCATAGTATTAACTGTCTTCTTATATCTATACAAAGAGGACATTGCTCTGAATTAACTATACAAAAAACTTAAGGTGAAGAGAAAAGCAATATTTACAGGTTAAAAAGAGTCTGATTAGGATATAAAGGTGATTGACCGATTGGGGAAGCAGAGCACAAAGGAAGAGTTTACAAATAAACATAGAAGAGTGGGAGCACTGTGATGGGAGTAGCCTAATAAGGCAGAAAGGAGAAGCAAATATTATCCTACACACATACATTATTTTCATGTATATTTTTTGATTCCAATATTTTTCTGCTTCTACATAGCAATTACATAATTATTTATGTTAGGTTTGGGAGCCACACCTGGTGGTGCTTGGGGCTTACTCCTGACTCTGTACTCAGGGATCACTTCTGATGGGGCTTGGCAGGCTACACATGGAGTCAGGGCTTGAACCCAGGTGGACCACATGTAAGAAAAGGAAACCTACCCACTGTACTGTGGTTCCAGCTCCAATAGTGATCATATTTTTAATATAAATATATTTTGTCTGCCAACTGACTCCCTCAGAAATTACATGTTTTGTGAAATAAATGTGGTTAAAAGAAAAAGCTAAAGAAATGAAGCTATTGCTAAACAAGAACTGATTAAGATTATTATAGAACATAGTATATTATACCAAGTACAGATAATTTCACGAATAGGGACTTGAACATAAAAATATGAAAGATTTATTTCATTTCAACATCCAATGGATCTATTTATGAAAAGATCCATTTGAAGATATTTTAAGATCTACTTAAAATTCTCTAAAGCAAAGTTGCTGAAACATAACTGCTCCTCACTTGAGAGATGCTATGCTACTCGTGACATATAAAAATCACTTCTCTGGATTACACTAATGGTTAAACATTCTTTATTAATTTGCACATTCTAAAACTATGTATATATTTTTTTCTATTGAGTTCGTGATGTTGTGAGTGATGCACACAAGGATATCTATCAAGAACTATATATATCAAAACAGGAATTTATTATTATTTTATTTGAGAGATGTTAATCAAGACAGCGTAAAATTGCATGTTTAGAATTTTTAGATACATGAATTAACACCCTGTCTAGACATATATTTTAATAAATATGAAAAACAATGCCACTTGCAGAACTATTATTTTTTGCTTCCTGAAAACCTTTCTTTATTTACACCTTCCTTCATCCAACTAGGGTTTCAGGTGTGTGGTTTCTGATTCTCATAAACTGGAAACCCAGAAGGTGGAATGGAGTATAAGTTAATTTCATTAATGCACTCTCTGAGTAAGCACACGTGCAGCTAGTATTTCCAAACCATTTATTTTGTTTAAACATTTCCCCTCACTGAGTTATTTATACAGCATGCAGTAGAACTGAGTGGGTGCTAAAGGTAGGGTCAGATGAGAACTTTTCCAGACGTTGCTCACTGGTAGTAAATCTTGGGCTTTTATCAAGGAAACTCTTTAAGAAGCAGAATATTTACACAGACATAAAGATGTATGAAAAAGAATAAGTTAAGCAACGAAGACACACCTATTAAACTTTAGCTAGTTCAAAAAATATTTGTTATTAATAGTTGAAATTTTTTGGGAAAATTTTAAGCAACTTTTGTACATTTTTGACCCTCTCAGTACAGTTAATGAGATTTAGTATAAATTAAGTTTTTATTATCTGTGTTCTGGGGTAAAAAATTTCTTTTTGAAGACTGTGTTTCTTGTTATAAAATTAAAGCATGTACTCAGAAACACATATACATATACTTGTGCATGTTTTGTTTTCATGTAATATTTAACTTAGCTATATTTCATAAACTCTACACATTTGCAACCTATAAAGTCATATTATTTTATGTCTTCTATACTTTAGTATCTAGTGATAAAATACATGGATAAATGAATAAACCTTATGAATTTAAAAATGTTATCAACTTCTCAAGGTTGCTAATTCCAAATGAAAAGAGATTTTTTTGGTCTTATACAGGGTTCAATCATAAGGATATAAAGAAACTTCCTTTCTTTTAACTGAAATGCTTTATAAATAAAAGCCAAGGAAGAGTCTGAAAATTAATATAAATAAGGATGTCATTTGATCTACATCATAAAGTTAGTGATTTAATAGCCTACTCTAAAGTGGTATAGACATAATTCATTTAATGTGTTCCATTCAAACCATAAATCATAAAATTTCTATCTCATTAAAATGTAATATCAGTGGGAAACCACTATACTTTCCTGATAAAATACTTTTAAATTTAGTTGTGTTTTGACATTACTTTCACATTTACTATATAACCTCTATTTAGCTTCATTATTAATAAACTCATACTTCAGGTGATAACAATGTCCAAGGCTTTCATTTATATTGCATGTTGAAAACTTGGCAATGTCCAAAAGCTACATATCGTTTATACATAAAACATGCAAATGTGTTTTGATAAGATACAACTTGACTACATGAAGATGGAAGCTTTGTCTTTTAAGAATCTTGAAATGGTAAGATCATTTATAATAAGAAACTACAGAATGAAAAATGAACAAATGATGTGAGGTAATGTCATTGACATTATGAAAGTGGACAAGAGTAAAATGAAACCATGGTTTATTTAAAAATACACACAATTCAACTTGAAAGAAATAGGCATGAACAGTTGATATTTTTATCATAAACTTAAAAAATTAAAGATTAAAATAGACAACTTGTATCTATTTCTTTTAAAAAGACAATTTTTAAAATTTGGTAGCTAATTTGACCTGCACATGATTATTTTAAAATATTACAATAAGTTATATAGGTTATTGAAGACAATCTGATTTCACTTCAGAACTGGCTATATATTAACAATAAGAGAAATATAATATCACCAGAACATAAAAACCACTAAATGCATAAACACTTGGAAAATAGGAAATTAAACTGTGGAGAGTTTATTTGTATGAAATCATGCTCCATAGCATTTTTTAATTTATTTATTGAATTTATCAAATTTTGATTTGTACATTTATCTCCCACTTTTGAAAATTTGTGTATGACACTTTACCTTTACAAAATACCTACATATTTGGATTGGCTGCCAAATATAAATCCAAAACCCTTCTTTTAAATCTCACCACAAAAGGTAAAAAATGTAAAGCATTTTCAGAATAACTAAAGGGAGGAATAGTTAACCACAATGGGAAATACTGGAACTGGTACATTTATATATATATAAAGAATATATATGCTTTTTGGTAACACCTGGTGGTATTCAGAGCTTACTCTTGGCTCTGCACTAAAGTGAGCTGTATGCAATTTCCCTACCTGCTGTACTACCCAGCCCCTGTAATTTTCAAGTAAGGTGACATGTCAGAAATATTGATAAAAAGCTATTGAAGAAAGAGGTTTAGTGGCTGCAAATTTCTTACATACTCCCCTTGCAAAGTGATTCTGAAGATATTACCACTAAGTAAATTCTATTTTGCCATCCCTAGAAAGCTGTCTTAAATATATGATTTCTCCGACTTCTCCGGCCAAAGAACATGATAAGTATGATGTACATATTTATCACCAAGTTTGCTTCAATCAGAGCATGAGAATTCCATCTATTGAGATGAGATGCCACCAAGGGAGGACCCAAGTGTCCTGCCTGAGCTGTGGTCTTTTCCTCCCGTCTGTGTGAGTGAAGCTTCCTGCCATGGTTCAGGGCTCACCTGATGACAGAGGACCCAGGTAAAAGCAGCAGAGGAAATGCCCACCTGCAGTCTAATTTCCCTACCCCCAGAATGGTGAGCTAAGGAATGTTGATTTTTCCATCACAGAATTTATGGCAGTTTGATATTAGGGTAAATGATAAACTAAGTTCTCTCTTTTGCAATTGCATGCAATTCCTAGTCATTTTTTTTTCAATGGTAACAATGAATTATAGTGAACCATGTAATATATTTTAGTGTCTAATCTCACTTTGTCATTAAGTCATGTCTTCAGTAGATGACTTGATTGCTATGCAGTGATTTTCTCTGGAGCAAGTTAACTTGAATTCCTTTGGAATGAGACCCAAGATGCCGATTTTATTAGCATTTTGTTCTTGAACGGAGAGCCTTGGCTCAGATAGTAACTTCAAAAGAATTATCATCAGACATTAACAAAGCCATAGGCATCAGGAGCAGATGAGGACTTTTAGATGAGGACGTATCTTCCTTTCCCCATTGAAATCTGCTGAGTTTTTGACCGCATTAATTTGATGATAACTAGATTAATACATAAAAATATTTTCCTTGGGCCTGAGTGAGAGTATAGCTGGTAGAGCACTTGCCTTGCACATGACCAACCTGAGTTCTATCCCCGGCACTTCATATGGTGCTCCGAGCCCACAAGGAATGATCCCTGCATACAGAGTCAGGAGTAAGCCCTGAGCACTGCCAGGTATGGCCTAAAAACAACAACAACAAAATTTCCCCTCAAATTTTTAAAGGATCATTTTTTTCTTTTTAAATAAAAAAAAGAAAATATTTTTGTGTGTTACTCTGGACTCCAGTCTATTATACTGAATGAGTAAGTCAGCCTAGATATATTACAAATAAACCTATTTCCTTACTAGTTAGTCAGACTTTCTACATTTTTACCAGGATTGAGAAAACGAATATGTGCAAGTACTCACAAGTGTGCACGTGTGTGTGTGTGTGTGTGTGTGTGTGTGTGAATACTTGTCCTCTTTCCACCTGAAGTAGGTAAGCTGCCTCACGACCTTCTCCATCCCTTTCTCAAGTAGGGAGAATGCTGCCTCAGGGCCATTGCATAAAGAGTGCATCAGTTAAAACCATTCATATCCCACAATGACCAAAAGAGAAAAAAAAAGAAAAGAAAAAAGAAAGCCAACACTAGGGAATCTTCAATATAAACATTAATAGTTTCCCACATCTTTGTTTAGAGAATAGCCTGAGGATTTCTAAACTTTTAGATCTTATTCATTCCAGAAGAACTGTTTCACTTATGGCCACATAAATCTTGGGTCTTTAGAAGTTCTAAGATTAAGACTCTGTGGAAACTAGAGGAACAGGGAATTCACAGGTGATCCATATGGAGTATCTGATCCAGGCCTTCAGGAGCCTTAACATTTTCAAAAATGACTTGGTCGTAGACTTGGGAATAAAACACAAAAGGGAGATTTTAGTAACAATTATAGTACTAATGTTTTTAGAACAGAATAAACTTGTGATAGCAAAAGATACACATACTTAATGTAGAGAAATTGAATATTCTTTATTAAAAAATTAAATACCCTAAGTGGATATATTAATATATATGTATATATGCACACACCTATATGTATTCAGTTCTTATTAGCACATTTTATTAATATTTGACTTGTTTTAATGTATGTCATTCATTTTGAATACAGTGATGAAAAATTTCTACCAGCCAACATGTTTTAAAAAGTACAAAAACTAATCATCTTAAATAAAGTGAAAATAAGAGTCCCAGGAGCAATTTATATTCTCTTCTAATGTTCAGTTCTCCATACATTTGCACATTTGCCCAGCATTTTATCATTAAAGGCCTGAAAAATTTCCTTCTTTGTCAATCCAGGTTTTAAGATGGAAGAACTAGCAAACAACACCACAATCTCCTGCAAACAAAAGTAACTCCAAAATCCCTGGCACTTACACCCATTTATCCCTTCAACTTCATCAGGCCCTTCAGCAGACTGGCTTCCCTACTGTACTGCCATCTACTGAGCAATCAAACTTGGTTTCCTTCCCCAGCCTGGTCTCCAAAGTACAGCATTTCCCATAAAAGTTGTCATTACTTGCTTTTGCTCAAATGCTGGGATATTTGGGGCTACGTGTGTGTAGAGCTGACCTGCAAAGGCTGAGAGGGTAGGAGAAAAGTACAGGATTCAAATCACTTTCAACCATTTTGCCTCCCTTTCTCCTTCCCTGTGTCATGTTTGGAAGAGCCCCTATGCATATACAAGGATGGGACTGGTCTAGCCGTAAGCATCATGCTTGCTTTCTGGCAGAGCTACTAAAATTACTTAGTAATATGAATATATTTACTTTTGAATATATCAGATTTTCTTTGTGCAGTCATCTTTGGATGGATATTTAAATTGTCTTCTCATCTTGAATATTAGAAATTGTATGCTCAATTGGATATTCAACACCTAGTATATAGATCAATTCAAGGAATATGGAGACATTCCTATTTTACTGCTCAGATGCAGATGGTTTTGCTGCAATGAACATAAGAAAATAAATGTGTAGATAGGACTATGAAATATATTGCAAATTAGTATTTTAATAAGCTTTGGATAAATATTAGAAGTAGAATTCATGAATTATATACATTTCTATCTTTCATTTTTCACAATTATAAGAAAACAAAATCTGGCATGTATGAAAAAATAAACAGAATTTGGAATTTGAGGTGATCATATTAAGTAAAATAAGTCAAAGTGACAAGAAAAATGGCAGATAGTCTCACTACTGTATGGACAATAGGTAAACAGACAACTAATAACAACAAAAATATTACCTCATATGGACAACAATAATTAATAAAAACAAAATAAAAAATATCCAGAGAATAAAGGGAAAGGAGTTGAAAGACAGGGGTGGGAGGCTTTGATTAGACAGGGATGGATATGGTACTGTAACTTTCATGGTGGGTGTGTTATGGTACATGTATTTGTCAAGGTATATATTCATAAATATTCTATAATATAATAGAACAATGCTAAATCAATCAGAATGAAATAGTATCTAAAACATACTTTGAAGATTTCCTTTCCCACTGAGGATTATTTCAAAAATCTAAGTTTGTTTTGGGCACTGAACTCTGCCCCACAGGCTAGCCTGCATGTAGTCTCGGGAATAGGAATTCTTTGGCTGCTTTGAAACTTCTTTCCAGCTGTTACAGCATACTGAATCAAAGTGCTATGAGGAAGAATGGCATCTCAATGATCGTTGCACATACTCAACTATTTTGATAGTTTTGCTTACCTACAATTATATTGGCTTCACATCTTTCAAGAACTAGTATATAGATCAATTCAAGGAATTTGTAGGCTTTCTTATTTTACCAGTCAGATGTAGACGGTTTTATGATAGGACCTGGTGAAGTAGCAAAGACCGCAAGGCTTGTGGCTTTGATCTGCTATATTCTCAGGTATCAGTGTATCTCTTTGATTTTATTCCCTGAAAAATATATGTCAGTTTAGTCAATCCCTAATGCTTTGATACCTCAGTACTTTACATTTGAATGGAATTTATTCATTGGATTTGTTACTCATTTTGTCATTTCTATATAATCTTTCAGACTATGTGATACATTTGAAGATACTCTCTCTCTGAATGACCTTAACTCAAACTACTATATATGTATATATGATGTATACATATACTTATGTATATAATTATATATTTTATATATAATTGCCATTGGTACATGGATATTCCATGGGAATCTCAAAGTCAGTGCCCAGAACAGAATTCACCATTTTCTCTAATTCTGAGCTTCTCCTATACTTATTCTATGAGGTATCATCACTTAATCTAGAATTCTGGATTGATTTTTCTCACTCCTCATAGCATAATTCATTGACATTCTTATCCTACTAATAATTCTACTAAGACTGGTAGTATAAAGGAACTCACAATTTATTGTTCCAATAATTACAATAGAATTCCAAATTTCCATCCCTTGACTTGATTTCGCAAAGAGTGTTGTCAGCTTGTTTTTCTAAAACATAGATCTGATGATGTCACAATATTGCTTAATATAATTTGTCATTTGTAATTTACCTGCAGCAATACTTTATAGACAGGGAGCTCCAGAGAGAGCACGATGCATCTTCTGAAGATGATTTGAGGATAAAAATTCAGAGTGTTTAAAAATAATTTATTCCTGAGTATATTGCAAAGTTTATGTATTTTTAAAATATGGTGCCTTGAGGAATTTGACTTGAAGGATAACAATTTTAGGTTATTATACTGTCTTCTTGAAGAAGAGATTTTTTTCACTCTTGCTTATAGATGTGTGTGTATGTGTGTGTGTGAGGGAGAGAGAGAGAAAGAGAGAGAAAGGAGAGAGAGAAAATTAGGATAGAATTCAATTTTCTCAGTATCATCCATAATGTTTATTATAATCAGGTTCTTTTTATTTCTCTAGCTTATTCAGATACCTTTTTTTGGGTCACATCAAAGTTTTTAGCTTGACTATATCCTATGTGTCTGTACCTTAGGTTGGCTTTACAAACAAATCTTTCTTTTCTCCTTCCTCATCCTCCGGTTTGAGTTTAGTTTTCCTTGCTCTAAAATCTCTCTAAACCCTGTTTGTGCTTCTAACAGAGTGACCCCATATGTACTTTGTCTTTCAGTTTTCTAATATATTCCATTTATTACACTGTCCAGCATAAAGGTAGGGGACATAGCTCTTTGCGTGTTCAGTGCTTGACAGAGCACATTCTAGGCACTCAACATATGCTTGTGATTGCTTGAATAATCACTCTCTACAGAGCATCATATAGATAATAATGTTCATTTTAGCTAATAGTAATCAGGTATTTCTTCATTAGCTATTTTTCTTTCTCTCTGAACATCCCTAGTGTGCAACTTTTGAATTTATACAACTCAGTTGTCCCTTAATATAAACTTCCTCTACTCCTGCTGGATGGTGACATTGCAGGTGGTACTAGGTGAAACTAGATTTGTGATTGGAAACTGAATGGTTCTTTCCTGACTGGGACTTCTTAGTTGATCAACAGTCTTTGTGGGTTTTTTTTCAGTACATTAATCTGAGTTTAAGATAAATAGTTACAATAGTGGTATTGAGATACAAATTTATTGTACCTAACCTCTACCAGGTCTACATTTCCCCATCCTTTTTTTCCTTTGGTTTATTTTAGGGAAGGGGAGAACAACTAGTGGTTCTTGGGGTTTACTTATGGTTCTACTCTCAGGGATCATTCCTAATGGTAGGCAGGGGACCATCTGGGTGTCATGAATCAAATTTGGATTGTGTGAGTCAAGAACCCTACCTACTGTACTCTCACTCCTGCCCAGTCTTGAAGTGTAGGACTGAAGGTCTGTCATTGTCCTATACCATTTATATTTCATAGATGAGTGAAATCATCTGATATTTTTCTTTTCCTTAGACTTCACTTTATATGATTCCGTTTAGTTCTACTCACATTACAGTGAAGGTTTTTCTGGTCTTTTATCACAGTTGCATAGTATTACGCATTCTGTTATGTCCAAATCTTGACTGTTGTACTAAATGCTGCAATAAAAATTTCTTTTTTGTTTTGTCTTTTGGGGCCACAGCTGGTAGTGCTTAGAGCTTTCTCCTGGCTCTGTACTCAAATACTTCTGACAGGTTCTGGAAACCCTATTTGGTTCTGGGGATTGAACATGATTAGGCTTCACATAAGACATGTGCCCTACTTGCTGTACTATCATTTCAACCCTACATAGCACTGTAACATTGTCATCCTATTGTTCATTGATTTGCTCTAGTGAGCACCAATAATGTCTCCATTTTAAGACTTGTTGTTATTGTTTTTGGCATATCGAATACATCATGGGTAGCTTGCCAGGCTCTGCTGTGTGTGCCTCTCAGTAGCTTGTCGGGCTCTCTGAAAGGGATAGAAGAGTTGAACCTGGGTTGGCCGCGTGCAAACATCCTACCCACTGTGCTACCATTACAGCCCATGGAGTTTTGCTTTGTTTGCCATTTATTAAAATCACTGACAAATTCATTCTTTTTTTTTTTTTGCTTTTTGGGTCACACCCAGTGATGCTCAGGGGTTACTCCTGGCTTTGCACTCAGGAATTACTCCTGGCGGTGCTTGGGGGACCATATGGGATGCTGGGGATCGAACCCGGGTCGGCCGCGTGCAAGGCAAACGCCCTACCCGTTGTGCTATCACTCCGGCCCCGACAAATTCATTCTTTTCTTCTTTTTCCTCTCTCTCCTCTCTAGGAAGAAAACATGCTCTGTCTCTTTAACAGACTCTAGATAAGCTTTCGGCCCCAAATATATCTTAGTAGGCAAATTCCTGGGTGCTTTTGTTATGTTTTCTAGGTGACATTTGACGTATAGTCAAAACGCCACTTTTCTTGATGACTTTTGACATCATTTCTGTTGTATTTTTGACAGAAACTCAGTCTCTTAGTTTTGTTGGCAGATTCTCTTTCTTCTAAGCCTAATTACTTTTACTTTTTAGGTTCTCTCTCTCTCTCTCTCTCTTATATCTCCTGATGTTCTCTATATTCCTTTCTCTATTGTTCTTTGTTAAATATATTACCTAGTGATTCTTCTTTCTAAAGGACATAAGTGTTGCCAATATAATCAAGTTGCTCATCTATCTCTCTTCTGACATACATATTCCTGGATATTTAACCCTAGACATCTCATGGAGATTTCAAACTCAGCAAGAACTTCTTATATTTATATCATCTTTCCTTTCTCTCTCTCTCCCAGGTTCCTCATCACCCTACATTCCCTCTCTGGATTCATTGATAACATCATCAAGTTTTTCAGGTCATAAAATTAGAAATCAGTTCATTATAACCTCTTTTATTTTAATAGAAACTGCTGATGAACAATGTTGACAATTCTTCTAGTCCAAACCTTGGTGTATTCCTTTCTCATTAGTTGGACTGCTGATGTTTTTGGCCCTGGCAGTACATAAACTTATGAACATTAGCTTATTCCACAGGCTTGCACATGCTATGCTGCAGTTGATTTTAACTCTTGTCCTGTTGGGCCCTGTTTCTCTCTTGGGCTTCAACTGCTCCCCTCTTCGGCATTTCTTCCAATCCATACTTTGAACAGCCTCTTCTTTCCTCTACTGAATTATGAGTTATTTCACTATAGAAGCCATGCCTTCCTCAACAGCTCAATAAATATTCTTTCTAGCTCAATAAATATTTACCAAAGAAATGTTTATTGAATAAATTCTTCTAATTCTTTACTCTTTTCTACTACATTTAGCTGGCTGGAGTGTTTATAGGGAAATCATTGAATTTAACAGTTAAAAATGAGATTCCAAAACTAAACTTCATGAGTTCAAGTCCCATCTTTACCACTAAATAATTGTTCTACCTTTACAAGTTACTTTTCTACATCTAGATTTATTATCTTAAAAATAGATAAAATAATTATATCCATTTCCTGGGTAGTATAAATATAATATGAATTAATATACAAATATATAGATGCTAGACTTTTGCCTGATATGGTAACATTTAACAGATGTTCATATTACAATTCCCATATTTCTTCTTCCCTCCCTCCCTCCCTCCCTCCCTCCCTTCTTCCTTCCTTCCTTCCTTCCTTCCTTCCTTCCTTCCTTCCTTCCTTCCTTCCTTCCTTCCTTCCTTCCTTCCTTCCTTCCCTCCCTCCCTCCCTCCCTCCCTCCTTCCCTTCCTCCTTCCCTCCCTCCTTCCCTCCCTCCCTCCCTCCCTCCCTCCCTCCCTCCTTCCTTCCTTCCTTCCTTCCTTCCTTCCTTCCTTCCTTCCTTCCTTCCTTCCTTCCTTCCTTCCTTCCTTCCTTTTTCTTCCTAATTTCACTTTGTATTGTTTTTGTTTGTGATCCAGTTTTCTTCTTTTCTTCTCTACTGGTTTTATATTTACTAACAATTCATAATGTCCCAGCCACAGAGAAGATCTTGCTCTAAGGAGTCAGACAAACAAATACCTCCTCTGTAAGGTCATGTTGATGTGACATTTTAAGGAGGAGTAAACATTGCATGTGGCAGTGATGTAGCTCTGGAATTTGACTGCAACACTGACTGCTATAGCATAGAATGCAGAACAATGGTGTCCTTGAATTACATCCGAGCAGGCAGAGATTTTCTGGGATATTATTAATTACGATGCTGAGAATAACACTAAAGCAGGCTTTGAGTAATTTCTTCATAGTTAGGATCAGTATCATCTGACAGAGAGTCCTTTTCTCAACTTTATTCTGAGCTTAGTGTTTTGCACTGTGCAAATGAAGAAATTCAAAATGTACTTTGCTAACTCTCATCTTAGTCCTCACATTTAACTTCCTCTTGATATTTGACTGGCTTTTCTATTCTAAATTTTAATGATAAAATGACTATTATGCACATGCCTCATTGTCAGTAGACAATTATAATTGATAACCTTAGTTTTCCAAAATGATCTGTCAGTGTGTGTAAGTTTTAGATATGCATTTACTTATAAATAAAATTAATTTTGAGTTTTTATTAATATTTTGATTATAATTTAGGTAATATGGTTGAAAGTGTGTTATAGATTACAATATTGATATATTAGATTATTATGGTCCACCACCACCAATGGCCTTCCACCACTGTCATTGAAGTAGTGGTATGTGTCTTTTAATTTTTAAACAAACACATACATTTGTGTGTGTTTTTATTTTTATTTTAATATTTAGTTATTTAGTTTAATGTAAACAAAAGCCATAACTGTTGATATGATTCTGATCTGAAATTTATTAGATAATAGAGTTCCAATATTATAATCAATAAGTATAAAAATCTATTTTAATATGAAAGTTGTTATATTTGGTCATGGTGTTATTAAGTCCTTGTCAAAGAATTTATTAAGCTGTTTGTTACTAGTTTAGCCTTCTGTGCTATTGTTTTGTTGGTTGAGTTTAGTTGGCTGCTATGTTACTTTCCTATCTAACTTGGTGTGTTTCCTATTAGAATTTCGGTATTGAGGAATTAGGAGGTGTCATGCAAATGCATATGTGGCTGAACAGTCTAGAGAATTCAGGATCTATGGTGTGGGCCAATGAATTGACGTAGTGATTGCTATAGAAGGTGGGCATGGCTTCCAGGACTTCCTAAAGTTCAAGGAATGTGGGGAAGTCATCAACCCTGATTCTGAGAAGGCACAAGAGTTCTTAGCTTGGGCGCGGGGGTACCGACAGTATTTTGCAGTTTGGTGTCTCTGCAAACAATGTTTATGAAGTGGTGGCCTTGAGATTTTGGCATAGCGGTAGCAGTGGAATGTGAATTCAGCTGCTAGGGCTTCAGCAGGGCAGGTATCAGCCTTCCTGTCTCCAAAGGACCCCCAGAGTGTCCAGCCATGGGGAGCAGTGTTTCCATAAATTTTAGTGCTTGGTGTGTATCTCCTGAGAGATTAAGTTGGGAATTGGTAGAGCAAATCTTGTGGGAAACTCTTCATGACAGTTGCTATAGGAGATGACCTGTGTGTATGCTTCTTCTTCTTCTTCTTCTTTTTTATTTTTTTTGCTTTTTTGGGTCACACCCAGTGATGCACAGGGGTTACTCCTGGCTCTGCACTCAGGAATTACCCCTGGCGGTGCTCAGGTCACCATATGGGATGCTGGGAATAGAACCCGGGTCAGCCTTGTGCAAGGAAATGCCCTACCCGCTGTGGTATTGCTCCAGCCCCACTTCTTTAATAAAGAGAACATGTAAGGAGATTTTGATAATATGCTTATCCTTTGAAAGAGAATGAACTAGAAAAAACGAGAAAAGCTAAAGGTCTGTTTTTATGTAAATAATTAAGAGAAAATGCTTTCTGTTTTTATGATTGATATTTACTCTATGATTATAATTGATTATATATTAATTAGGTCATTAAGTCACTCTAACATTCTGGGAAATAAAGCATAATACTTGTTTATAATATGCTCCTGACAGCTGTTTGAGGGATGCACTGATGAAGAAGTGAATTCATAATTATGAAAAAGTTTTCTATAATATAAAATGGACTAGATACATTTTTTTGGAGGAAAAAACATGTGAGTACATAAGTCATGGTACCTTAAATGAGAGAAAGTTAAAAAGGCGAAAGTCTAGGGGCCAGAGTACAGCAGTTACTCACCTTGCATGTGGCAGAACCAAATTTAATCTCTGACACTCTATGGCTCTCCAAACCTGCTAGGAATAATCTTGAGTGGAGAGCTGGGAACAGCTGGGTGTGGCCCCAAAATAAAAATGGTGAGAATCTAGAATAAAATGTATTTAAAGAGAGGAACTGGAGAAATAGGCTAGCATATAAGGCACTTATCTTCCATACAACTGGCCTGTGTTTGATCCCCAGCACCACATACGATGCACTGAGTACTTCCAGGAGTGATCCCTGCACACAATGCCAGGAGTGAGTAAGTCCTGAGTACTGATTTTTTTTTTAATTTTTAAGAATTTTATTTTATTGAATCACCATGTGGAAAATTACAATGCTTTCAGGCTTAAGTCTCAGTTATACAATGCTGAAACAACCATCACTTCACCAGTGCCCATATCCCACCACCAAAAAAAAAACAAAACACAGTACACCTCCCATATCGCACCCCGCACCCCCCTCCCCGCCTTGTAACTGATAAATTTCACTTTACTTTCAATTTCTTTGGTTACATTCAATATTTCAACACAAACCTCACTATTATTGTTAGAGTACCCCACTAGAGTCAGACCTGTTGTGAAGAGATATGAGGCTACCGAGGCTGAACGGTTTTGGATTTCTGTACTTTAGCAACTAAGTCCAGGGAGATTTCTTCCAGATATTGGATCATTGCAAGCTTGTAAACCCCATCTGTGGTTGTCATAATATGGTGGTCACCACGCCCTTCATCCCCGGAAAGGAAGAGGCAAGAGAGAGAAATACCTTTCCCCTCCTGGGCGGGCATGGGGCCGCGGCTTAATTTTCAGTCTGGAGACATTCTGCGAGGAGCTGCCCATGCCAAAAAATTTAGCTGGCATCTGGAGTCACGCTGGTGCAGCTTCGGAGAGGTCGCACACACGTGCGGCCCCCGGGATCACATCTTGGCAGCAGGCCCTGAGTACTGATTTTAAGTATTGTATTCTCCTACCTTTTTCCTATGTCTTCTAATTACCAATATTCCAGCCATGTTCAGTTGTGAACACTAACCAACCAGCCAAATCTCTAGCATATTCTTCTCCCACGAGATGTTAATTTGTGTCTCCTTTTTTGATTGTTGGGAAGGATCAGATTCAACAACCTATCAAATACCTTGTAGAAGCTATTTCAATTGTACATTACTGGACTCAAGGCACTTGTTTAACTGATGCAAAAGGACCTGAGCTTCTGTCTGTTTTACTTAACATCCTATAAAGCAATTTTTTAAAAAATAATATGTATAAAATAGTTGGCTATTTCTACTGGCCAATATTCCAAGGTATTTAAACAAAACAATACCATCAATATAGTGGATCAACATGATTTTCTTTTTAGAAAGGAACAGAAATCTAATTTCAGATAATTTAATTAAAACCAGGATTAGAGATTAGCTATATTAGGTTAATTAAATCGATGAGCAACAGAATGACAGTGACAGTGACTAGATATAACTAAGGAAGTTGAAAGTTTATTTTGGGAGTGTGGGGCTGTCACACCTGGTGGTGCTTTGGGGCTAATCCAGGCCCTGTGTTTGGGGGACTAGACAGTGATAGGGATTGAACACAGGCTTCCTTCATGCACAACATGTGGTCCAGCCTGTTGAGTTATCTCTCCACCCTTGAAAGTGTGCTTCTGACCTTGCCAAGTGAAAGCAAACTATACTGGTGACCATTACTAACAGATATAAGGGGAAAGTCAGAACAAGTGCTTTCTACAAAGGTACCAGGAGATGTTTAAATTATTTAAACCATAAAATTATATCTGATACAGCAACTATGATTGGAGGTACCACTTGATTTTGTTTATCATAATTTTTTTTACTCTCCAAATTTATCAGTGATTTTGCAAAGGTCACATGAGTGAATCGACTGGATATGTTGTGCTAACACCTACTCCTGCATCTTTCAAATTGATTATGTCGGACTAATCACTGCAGTTCAGGAGTACTGTTTTTAGGTTTGCTGTTCTTGTAGGGAGCAGCAGTTTTGGTATTTCCTTTTTTTCTTTCCTAATACTTTCCCAGTATTTTCCAATTATAGAATTAAGCTGAGGACTCTGAAAATCACTGAGTCCTTCCAAACTATGCACTCTGTAATAAGGGGAAAGACATAGGACAGTTTTAGGGATAAATGATGAGATATCTCCCAGCTAGAATTTTGTTAGTCAATTGACCTCTACACTTCTAACTGGTGGATCACAGTGATATTTGAAGTCTTCAGAAATTAGTATCAGTTCAGATTTGAGCCCAGGAGTTCTTCACTTTCATTACTGCAAAATTACTCTTGGTTCCTCTGGAGAAAACCTAAGAAAAAAGTATAAATTTTTGACCTTGTAGTAGGGTCATTCCTGAAGAAGACGTTCCTGAAATGAAGAAAGCCTGGTTCAGTCTATAGACACTCACGTTTATTATACATATACACTAGTTTAACCTTTGCCAAAATCTTCCAAGGTATTTGTTATTACCCCCACATAATATATGAGGAAACTGTGGGTTGCATGTCTGAAAAATTGACGACCCAATATTCAAAAGAGTGCATACTTATTTCAAAGTTCTGTGCTATTTGTGCTATTTAGACTAGCTGTTAAGTTTAGAAATGCACATTACTTTTAATAATGTTTAAACAATAGGCTCCTAAAAAAATTAGAAACTGAGCTCCCATTTGACCCAGCAATACCACTTCTAGGAATATATCCCAGAGAGGCAAAAAGATATAGTCGAGGCAGCCAAGATGTGATCCCGGGGACCACACGTTTGCGGCCTCACCGCAGCTATACGAGCATGATTCCAGAGGCCAGCTAAACTACTTTTGGTATGGGCAGCTCCTTGCGGAATGTCTCCAGACTGAGAACTAAGCCACTGCCCTATGCCTGCCCAGGAGGGGAAAGGTTTTTCTCTCTCTCGCCTTTTCCTTGCCGGGAGCGGGAGGAAGGGTGTGGCGACCATCATATTATGAGGACCACTAATGAGAGATTGCTTGCAATGATCCAATTTCTGGAAGAAATTTTCCTGGACTCATTTGCTAAAATACAGAAATCCAAAACCTCATATCTCTTCACAGCAGGTCTGACTCTAGCGGGGAACTCCTAACAATAATAGTGAGCTTTTTGTTGAAATATTGAATGTAACCAAAGTAAAGAGAAAGTAAAGTGAAATTTATCAGTTACCCAGGCCTGGGGATGGGGAGAGGGGAGAGTGGGAAGGATGGGAGGTATACTGTGTTTTTTTTTGGGGGGGTGGGTAGTAGAATATGGGCACAGGTGAAGGGATGGTTGTCATTGCATAACTGAGACTTAAGCCTGAAAGCATTGCAATTTTCCACATGATGATTCAATAATAATATATATATACACATATATATAGTCGAAATGACATCTGCACATCGCAGCACTGTTTATAATAGCCAAAATCTGGAAAAAAAGCCTTAATGCCTGAGAACAGATGACTGGCTAAAGAAACTTTGGTACCTCTACACAATGGAATATTATGCAGCTGTCAGAAAAGATGAAGTCATGAACTTTGCATACAAGTGGATCAACATGGAAAGTATCATGCTAAGTGAAATGAGTCAGTAAGAGAGAGACAGACATAGAAAAAATTGCACTCATCTGCGGAATATAAAACAACAGAATGGAGGACTAACACCCCAAAATAGCAGAAATAAGTACCAGATTTGCTCCATGACTTGGAGGCCGGCCTCACACGCTGGGGGAAAGGGCAGTTCAGACAGAGAAGGAAATACCAAACAAAAATGTGGTGGGAGGACCCACTCTGGATGGGAGAGGCGTGCTCAGAGCAGACTGTAGACTGAACACATTGCCCACCCAAGATCTCCATTGCTAACCACAGTGCCCCAAAAGAGAGAGGGAAGAGAGGGGAATGCCCTACCAAAGAGGCAGGGTGGGGAGGGTGATGGGGTGGCAGTAGGAGTGGGTGGGAGGGATGATGGGATCTTCAGCGGAGGACAGGCACTGGTGGCGGGATAGATACTCAAGCTGTATATGACTGAAACACAAGCATGAGAATATGTAAATCTGTATCTGTACCCCCACGGTGATTCATTAATAAAAGAAAAAAAAGTAAGGTAGCCCCCCAAAAATAATAATGTTTGACCAATAAATGACTTTTCTACTTCTTGTTGAACAAAGAGAAAATATGTTGAATAAATTACTATCTGTAGTTAAATTGTGTGAGATAAGTGCTAAAAGTACTGGTTTTAGTATATAAAAACTTTGGTAATTTTCAAAATATTAGAATAGTTGGATGACACAATCCCTTGTTTGATTTTCTTTGGCATAGAACAGTGCCTCATAATAAATGTATCTTGATTCAGTAAATTAATTTTATTAAACATTCATACATATCAACATAGTACATGTAAATAAGTGGCACAAAGCCCATTGGCAATTCTGAGATAAAATTATAAGGATCTAGGGAAAAATGGCAAATTATAACATTTTTATTCAACATTAAGTAGGAAAGTAAGGAAAGTAGTTAAACTAGTCATCTCACAATACGAAAAAAAATATTTAGATGAGGGTAAGTAAAGTGCAATAAAGTAATCTGGAAAATAATGACAAAACTTTAAAACAACTAGCAATAAATAAATGTTATCTAAATTGAACTGACAATTTTTAATGTATCGTATGTAATTTATTTGTGTCCAGATGAGGCCATAATTTTTTCCAAAGTTTATATCCAATTTTTTTCTTCATTATGAAGATAAAGTAGCACACATACCAAAAATCATTTGAAAGAGGCTGCAATTTAATCCAAAGAGATAGGGAAGGCCCATGTCCATTTCGGAGAAGCTCATATTTTATTGCATAACATGGTTTGTAACAAAAAGTTGGCTGTGGAGTAGCAGTTTATTCCATAAGCAGCCAATATATTCACTAAAATTTTAGTTCTTTTGGTCCTAATCATAATAAAATCTCTTGGGACCATTTCAATAACAATAATTTCAACCATGAATAATATCCAACTTCAAACACTCATGACAGAGATGTGCAGTTATGTTCTATAGGAAGTTTATGAGGTATGTGTTTTATGTTTTGATGTTTTTTCATGCAAAAGACTTCTCTTTCCTAATATATTGCTCAAACAATTTGTGGGTGGTATTTGAAGACTCCATTAAAAATGGGATAATATCTAAGTTTCAAATACTACTCTTATTTAACAAAAAGCAAATAAGAATTATAACAGATGAGAAGACAGTTTAATTTCTATGATATGCACTTCAATAGAAAGGGTCCATTTGTGACTACCTGGGCTATTAATAAATGAACTAACTACTAACTAAAATTCATCTTCAACATGATTTATATTTTATTTATATAAATCATATGTTTAGTGTTTTATTCATAAAAAATTGCACAACATATTAATGCTTAAAATATGAAATATCTAGGTAAATAGCATTCCATTTTTTTTTCTTGGAAGAATGTATGTAAAAGGAGTATCATTATTTTATTAAAAGTGCTTGAAAATGATTTGTTTTTAAATTCTTAAATTTCAATGATCAGTCAGAATAAGATCCAGGAGTCAAGGAGCATAGCTTGCTGTATGAAAGATGGGCTTGAGAAGATACAATTATTGAACAAGAAAAAAACTAGAGCAAAAATTAATAGTAAAATTCTTTGTGGAGGTTTTCTTTATACTGAGACTTAAAGGATTGAGATTTCCCCTCTGTGGAAAATATTCCTAAACTCATGACTAGTTTTTAGCTCAGAAATTGAGGAAGTCTTAGGTATGAAACCTTTTGATTCCACTTTCACAATTTAATGTATAAGGAACATTCTGTTTCCTAGTCACAAGCAAATGATAGAAGTATTTCTGAACATAATATGTCTCAACAGTAAAACACAGGTAGACCCCATAAAATGTTATTGATGCTGGGACCAAAAAAGCTGCTATGTGATAGAATACTAGAAAAAAGCCCTCTGAAATAAAAATGTCCTTTTAATAGAAGAACTGATAAAAATCCTGATTAAGAAAGCCCTTTCATAGAGGACTTTATTGAAAGAAGCAGAACTTTGAAACTGTTAAAAGTGAAGAGATTCATGGAAGTCTCAGATAAATTTCTGATGTTCAATAGTGGATGTTAGAACTCAGTCTGGGCCCTAGTCAACTAGAACTTTAGAGGAAATTAAACAAAATGTCACAAAACTTTTTGATAATGGTGATGATTCCTTGAATTGCTACAGAGAAGGTCACAAGAATGGAATACTGGACAGCACAAGTAGAATTATGATCCAAATGGTTGCCTACATCAAGACTTGTTTTGGAAGTCTCTCTCTCTCTTCCTCTCTCTCTACTTTAACTCTGTCTTCTAAAAATAATTTACATTTCTCTGCTATTTTGTTTCTTTGTTGTTTGTTAATTTATTGTAACTAAAAAATCAAGAGAAATTAAAAGAATATATTTTTTAATTTTAGGGCCAATTTGTCTGTATTAATTAATCAGTGAACACTTGGTTAATAAAAGGTTGACGCTAAAGGAGCCATTAACAACCCTTTCATATATTTATTCATTTTACAAGTTATAACAAGTAGATATTTTTTGCTATTTATGTGTTGTTCAGTTTAACTCTTAGATAGCCTTTATTGTATTAGCTTACTTGAAAGCTTATCTCTATACCCTCCAACAGTCCATAGCTAAGGTATTGCATACCATTCTACACTGTCTGTCTGTCACTGTCAATCACTGTCATCCCGTTGTTCATCCATTTGCTCAAGAGGGCACCAGTAACGTCTGCATTGTGAGACTTATTGTTACTGTTTTTGGCATATTGTATATGCCACGGGTAGCTTGCCAGGCTCTGGTGTGCGGGCGAGATACTCTCGGTAGCTTGTTGGGCTATCCAAGGGGGATAAAGGAATTGAACCAAGGTCGGCCACATGCAAGGCAAACACCTTATCCTCTGTGCTATCGCTCCAGCCATTTTACACACTTACTTAATTTCATTTGTTATACTATGCACATAAATCAGAGATAATATTAGATGAGAAACTCAACAACAGAACTATATTCAGAACAGAAAAAATTCCAGAAGAAGGCAAATAATACTCTGGGGTGATGTGTCTTATGGAAAACTTGATAAATTGGTTTTATCAGCCTTTTCTAGACATGGTTACTGGGTAGGAAAAGAGTGGATAAAATGTGAGAGAAGGGAGGCATGGAGGGGAAAGTAAGTAGTACATTTGTTCACAAGAAGAATTATGTTTTTTTTAGAAGTCCAGTCACTAATTATGCTTGCAAATATTTCCTTGGCAAATGCTATGTCCCATTACAGATTGCAAGTCATGGTGATCCAAAGGCAAGTTGTAAAAGTGACAATTTAGCTTTGTTTTTTGTCTTTTGCTTTTTGGGCCATATCTGGCGGAGCTCTGCACTCAGGAATTACTCCTGGTGGTGCTAGGGCGACCATATGAGACGCCGGGGATCTAAGCTGTGTCTGCTGCATGCCTGAAAAGTTCCCTACCCTCTGCACTATCTCTCTGGCCCCAGATTTTGTTTAGTTTCTTCTGTTGTGAGACTAAGGAGTTTTTACTTTATTTTGTAGAGAATAGATTGGAAATAGTTTTGAATAGAATAGATCAAACTTGTGTATTAAAACAAACAGCTGTTTAATTTCTTCACAGTAGAAAGTTGCCAACTTTCTTTATTAAAAATTATTGTTCAATTGCATGAGGGAAAAGCAAGCATGGAAAGATGTGAATCTGTAACTGTACCCTCACTGTGACTCACTAAAATTTTAAAATTTTAAAAAATTATTATTCACGCATTGGTCTTTCTGTGTTGAGATGTTAAGTATCATTAATGCCACTTGAATATGAAGGATCTGAGTAGACTCACATAATTTCACAAATATGCATAGCATACATGCACATCTTACACAAGTAGTGTAAGTAAGCCTTCAAATTAGTTTAGTCATCATGAAAACTGGATCTACCATGCTCTTTTAATATCTCCAAATAGTTAATTTTATCAATTGGGGAAAATAATACGTTTTTAATTAGATAACTAATCTTTTTTGGTTTTTTGTTTGTTTGGTTGGTTTTTGGGTCACACCCGGTGTTGCACAGGGTTTACTTCTAGCTCATGCACTCAGGAATTACTCCAGGCAGTGCTCAGGGAACCATATGGGATGCTGGGAATTGAACCCGGGTAGGCTGCGTGCAAGGCAAACACCCTACCCACTGTGCTATCGCTCCAGCCCCAGATAACTAGCCTTTACTCTGTTTATTTTGTAAAAGTCTTTGATTGTTATACTGATTTGCACATTGACTCTTAAAAATTAAAACTGAAGAACTCCTCAGTCCTCTTTTTCAGAATGGTAGGAGGGGAGCCAGGGTGATTGTACCACGGGTACGGCACCATTTGCTTTATATGCAGTGACCCAGATTTGATCCCCTGCACCCAATATGGTCTGAACCTCTCCAGGGGTGATCCCTGAGACACACCCAGGAGTAAGCCCTGAGCACAGCAAGGTGTGTCCCCAATCCTCAAAAAAAGAATAGTAGAAGGCAATCAGTATCTTTTCCCAATATCAACATGTCTATAGTTGAACGGGAATATATGTAACAATCACATAAAAGCAGCCTAAAACAAACTTTTTTCTCTATCCCATGACCAGAGTTAATATAGGTAAAAGTCAAAAAGAGTATTCTTCAAAAAAAATTAAAAACCCAGTGAGGTAGTACAGCCTATAAGGTTTTTCTTGCCTTCGATGCAGTTGACCTGGGTTCATATTCTTCCATCCTTGATGATCGTTGAGCCCTGCCAAGAGTGATCTCTGAATGCAGAGCCAGGACTAGCCCCCGGAGGAGCACTGGGGTACGGCCTCAAAACAAACAGATGGACGAAAACAATGAAAAAAGGACTTTCCCAGGATCATTCAAAAGATTCATCATTTCTTAGACTTAATATATAAATTTGAAATTCCTATTCTACTTTCTAAGATGTGTTAAAGCGAAGATAGGGTTAAGTAGAAAATCTATTAATATTGTGTGTCGGCAAAGAAACTAGAAAAATGATAGTCATATGTAACAGTTTTAATCTCAAATGAGCGAAAAAGAGGTGAAGAGTCTTATGGAGAGTCAGGAAAACGCCTGCCAAAGGGAAAACTGGCGGAGCTGTGCTGGTAACGAAGTTGGTGCTGCGCCTCTGACATTCTTGGTGACAGCCCCGGAGGGGGCGGGGCCTGAGGTCTTCTGGGCTGGCTCTCTCGCACAAAGGGTCCGCGGACCGCGAAGCACACTGCCAAACTGTACAGTGGGTCAAGAGGGACTTGGACTGAGTTTTGGAAACAGAGAAAATGCACAGCTGCTCCCAAGATTTTCAAGTTGAGGATGAGGAGTTACTGTGTAAATGAACTGGTATTTCCTGGACAGGTTTCCATTGCGTTTCTGTCTTTTCCAAGAGTCAAGTATTTCACTAGTGTTGTTTTTTTCCTTTTTTTGCTTGAACTCTCAAGCCCGAATAACCTTGGACTTTCTGTCAATATCTTCTGTCTAGCATCTGATGAGACAAAATTTCCATATGATTGAAGTTGTTGTTGCATCTTAGCCTGTTTTACACCGTCCAGGCATTGGTCAAAATCCTTTTGGGATTCTGTGTTTATCATCTGGAAATTAGGAGAAAAAAGGAAATTGACTTTGATAAATAATGTAAATCTATATCTTTGCTTATTCCTTTAGCTGCAGCTGTGCCAATACATTTTTTTCTCAAAACAAGCTCATGGAGATGGATAATATTATCATTATTTGTATTAAGGCAATGACCACAACTGGATTCAGGAAGGCTAAAAATCGTAATCAAAGCGAGTGGCAAATCTACACAGCATTAAATGTCATGCTCAGGGGCCATAACTGAGAGCTGTCACTGCTTTACAGTTATGTTATAAGAAATGTCCTAGTCATGGACGTCAAAAAACTTGGAAAGGGCACATAGATTTGAAAAAATCAATGGTATTTATTGATTTTTATAGGTGCAGGACAGCATCAGCAATAGCTAGGATAGAATCAAACATAGAGGATAGAACCCCCTTTTCTTAATAACATAATAAAAAATGCATAAATGTGCTTCAATCATTGTATCACTGTCATCCCGTTGCTCATCGATTTGCTTGAGCAGGCACCAGTAACATATCCATTGTGAGATTTGTTGTTACTGTTTTTGGCATATCATGTGGCGAGATATTCTCGGTAGCTTGCTGGGCTCTCTGAGAGGGGTGGAGGAATTGAACCCTGGTCAGCTGCGTGCAAGGCAAATGCACTACCCACTGTGCTATCACTCCAGTATGTGCTTCAATAAAAAGACCAAAAAGAAAATATTAATTATTTGTGATAAGACTGAATGACAGTCTTTGCCCCAGGAACTAAGGAGCAGACAACAGGTGGAAATTAACATAACCTTTCACGAATGTCATATTTATTCTTTGTTTTTTAATCAGTAGATAGTTATTGAGTCCTATATGCCAGGGATACTCACAGTAAATAAAAGGTAGTGCCTGCCCTCAATGCTTACATTTTGACCATTCAAAGTGCATCTCAGGTGTTGACATAATGGAAGAAATTCCACCATTCTCAGTTTCTCATTTTTTTTCCAAAGGGACCACATGATAGTACAATTTCTATTCAGTTATGAGACTGTTAGAGGAGCCAGGGATGTGGCTAAGAGTTTGAGTTCAGTGGTTGCCTTGCATGTGCAAGACACTGGGTTGAATCCATGGTACTGTGAAAGAAAGAAGGAAGGAAGGAAGGAAGGAAGGAAGGAAGGAAGGAAGGAAGGAAGGAAGGAAGGAAGGAAGGAAGGAAGGAAGGAAGGAAGGAAGGAAGGAAGGAAGGAAGGAAGGAAAGAAGGAGAGAGAGTGAGAGAGAGGTAGGGCTGGAGAGAGGAAGGGATGAAGGAAGGAATAGAGAAGGAATAGACTTAGAGAACCTTGCAAACATCTGAGATCTCACAACCTTGCAAACATCTGATCTTATATCAATGCTCTAGTATTCCTTAAGCACTGAATGTGATCCTGGCAGCTCTTCTGTTTAAGCCTGGCAGGGATGCCATCTGTGATTCCTGGCACCCCAAAAATAAAACAGAATGAGCTTAAGGAAACCTCTGATATTTTTCCAAGTCTCTAATTTTTTTAGAGGGGGTGTGGGAGGGACTCCCAAGGAATCACCATCTGTAACTACAAGTCACAGGTTCTGGTTTCACTACCTCTCAGTCCGCTATTTTCAGGCTTCTCACAAATAATACTCAAAATTTAATTTGTAAATATAAGCATTCAAACCCATGTAACATATCTAGTGGGTTCCTGATAGTCAAGGGCCTCCCAAATAAATGTATGTTCTATGCATCCCCATTTGCGATTGATGTTGGGGATCAAACCCCAGGCCTCGAACACGGGAAGCATATTTTGCTTCAACCTCAGATGACCTATATCCCCAGCCCCTTCACCCCATTCTTTGTCATGGAAAAAATAAAAGAGAATGGCCAAAAGTGTGAGGAAAAGTGACAGAAGTGGGTATCTGGAGGCCAGTGGCAAGTACAACAAAAGTGCTTATGTTTTTGAACCTTGAGGGATACAAGGATATCAGCGCTGTTCTTTACCAGCAGCTGATTGTTTTAATCCTGTTTGCCCCACCAAGGGGTGTGACCCCAAAAGAAAAACAAACAGGCAAATAAATATGAATGATTAAACATCCCTGTTGAACCAGTAAGATTTTAGCTTTTTATTTGGTTTGAGGGCACCCAGTGGTGCTCAGGGACTGGATCCTGGCTCAGTGCTTGGTGGACCATGTGGTCCTGAGGATGGAATCCGGGTCTCCTGCATACGAAGTATGTTCTCTAGTCCATTGAGATTATCTCCTTGCCCCCAATTTTTAAAAAATTTTCATGTCCAAACACAGGTAAAGAAAAGGGATGAAAGCAGTAAAGATACCTCTTACATATTACTTAAAATAGATCTTTTTAAAAAAATATTCCTTAGTGTAAAGTTTTTCTTTATGTTATGAATTCCATTAACATTTTATTTTGAAGGATACTAGATATTTCAGTTTATATTTATTTATTTATTTATTTGCTTTTTGGGTGACACCCGGCGACGCACAGGGGTTAACTCCTGGCTCTGCGCTCAGGAATTACTCCTGGCGGTTCTCGGGGGACCATGTGGAATGCTGGGAATCGAACCCGGGTCGGCCGTGTGCAAGGCAAACACCCTACCCACTGTGCTATTGCTCTAGCCCCCAATCAGTTCATATTTATTGAGCGGGGTTGCGTGTGATGAAACATAGGCATTTCTAGGAATTCAAGCTTTATTTAAACAGAACAGCCTTCTAGCCCAGCAATCTCACTTTCAACTATGCTCCCTTTTCATCAGCAGGTGATTCTGTGCAGGATAACATTGGTTTGTCCTTCCTGCTTTGCCACAGGGAGCTTAGATTTATTGGGTTGCTCCCATCACAGTGCTCCTATTCCTCTGTGTTTATATGTAACCTCTTTCTTTGTGCACTGATGACTTGGAAATATTGCTTTTTCTCTTTTCCTTCAGTCCTTTGCATAGTTAATTCAGAGCAATGTCTTTTTGGTATGGACAGAAGAAGACAGTTAATGCTATGTTTTTGTAACTTGGGAGTTAATTGACTCTGAATGATATTTACCTCCTGGACATCTGCTCTCTCAACTTAAGGCTTTCATGTTTGGGTTACAATCACACAATGATCAAACACCCATCCCTCCACCAGTGCACATTTTCCACCACCAAAGTCCCCAGTATTACCCCCAATTCCACCTGTCCCCCTGCCTTTACGGCAGACAATTTCCCCATTCTCTACTTTGGGGCATTATGGTTTGCAATATAGATACTGAGAGGCCATCACGTTTGGTCCTTTACCTACTTTCAGCACACATCTCCCATCCCGAACGATCCCTCCAACCATCATTGACTTAATGATCTCTTTTCTATTCCAGCTGCCTTCACTCAAGAGGCAGGCTTCCAACTATGGAGCAATATTCCTGGCCCTTGTGTCTACTGTCCTTGGGTATCAGTCTCATATTATGCAGAACATTCAGTTTGTTTATTCAAGATAGGCTGTCTCTCCACTACTTATATTTTTAAAATATATTTATTACAAACATTGCAGTCAGCTATGGCTGATAGGCCAACAATCACACAGTTCTAACATTTCATAGTGTGAAGCACATGTGACCAATGTATTTTTCAATAAGAGAAGTGATCGAATTTTCTGTCCACTCTCCAATGTTTCCACTGACCATTCCATGGCCTCATCAAGACCAGTGCCTTTGGTTGCGGCCACAGAAATTTTGAATATTTGCCATTTCAGTCCTTCAAAGGATGGTCACCCAAGTGAATTTGCCCTAAGGGCGTCAAGGTCTGTTCTCCTCCAACAAGGCCACCAACTCTGATTCAGAAAGATCAGTTCGGTTTCTGTAGCAATGGTCTACTACATATCTGTGTTAGAATAATAACATCTCTGGTACTGCCTGATACTCGTATGTTCTACTAACGCCCAGACTTGGAATTTAAGATTTTTGCATGTTACCGGCTCAATGGGTATGGTGTTTGCCTTGCACGTGGCCAACCCAGGTTCGATTCTTCCATCCCTCTCAGAGAGGCCGGCAAGCTACCCATGGCATATTCAATATGCCAAAAACAGTAACAATAAATCTCACAATGGAGACATTACTGGTGCCCGGGAGCAAATCAATGAACAATGGACGACAGTGCTACAGTGCTACCGGCTCAACATTAAATCCAATGCTCGGAATTACAGTAACACTTCTCCAACCTGCAATCTGTAGAAAATTGTAGTTTTCCCTGCTGCATCTAGCACAAAATTAAAATGTACGTTTTCCGGGTTTGAAGCAGACTAGAAAAAATATTGAGAACCGCCCCCCCAAGATGTCTCCCCTCGAATCCTCATGCCAGCCCAGCTCCAACAAGGACTCAGGGTTGTGGCTGGTCACCGCTTGGACTCCGGGAGAGTTTTTCTTGATTAATCCTCTTACGAAGACTCCCTGCTTACTGATTTTCTTTGTATATCCTCCAAGTTTTATTCTTCCATAAAATCTCCATTACCTTGCTTCAAATTTATCTTTCTCTTCTACAATGCCCTATTGTATTCATTTTGTGTGACTCTTGGTATTCTCTGTTCTGATTTATAATTTGAATTGGACTCTAACTCTTGTTTTGCAATCAGCAAAATAAGAACTTGTGCTTTTTGAAACAAACTGTAGAAATTTTAATATACAAGGAACACTTGATACTTATTCTGTCACACCTTGGTTTAGTCTCCCTAATGTAAACTTGTCTAATATAGCAACTATCCTGTTTCAGCTTTGCAGTAGGGAAATCAAGTCTATAGTAAGATTTTCTCCTTTGGGGTTTATCACAGATAGTGAGGAGTGATTCAGCACCATTTGAAGGTGGTGCAGAAGTCACTGAGAGTCATATTGTCTTCCCATTGTTCATTGGTTTGCTCGAGAGGGCACCAGTAACGTCTCCATTGTGAGACTTGTTATTGTTTTTGGCATATTGAATATGCCACAGGTAGCTTGCCAGGCTCTTCCGTGCAGGCAGGATACTCTCGGTAGCCTGCTGGGCTCTCCGAGAGGTACAGAAGAATCGAACCTGGGTCAGCTATGTTGGCCACATACAAGGCAAATGCCCTTTCTGCTATGCTATCGCTTCAGTCCTGAGAATCATATTATCATTATTATTCACTGTCCCATGTCTAATACTGAAGATAAAACAATGGAACACTACTCAAGTATAAGAAAATATGAAATTATCCAACTGACCATTGCATGCATGACAGATAATATATTATGCTGGGTGAGGTCAGCCAGAAGGAGAGGGACAAACACAGAATGATCTCTCAAATGTGGGATATCAAGAAATATAGCGATAGATCAACAAATGTCAAAGGCATTTGGTAGAGTGAAACAGGACCCTAGGCATGGGTATGGTGTTAGAACATCGTATGCATGAAACTTTATCATTAAGGATTGTGTAAATCACTGTGTGGTGATTTAAAATTTATTTTCTTTCTGAAAATATATTCAGCTAAATGTGACTGCATAGTTATAAATAAAACTGTATATTTTGACTTAGAAGTGGAAGACAGTTACAAATTTCTTGATATTGTTTGGGTTGTTATCACTCAGTATAAAGCATACAAACATCTAGCTTTTGCTCATTAAGGTCCTGTAACAAAATATTGCCTTCCCAGAAGACCTGAAGTTCCTGAAGCTGGGATCTAAGCCTTGGTCCTAGCATGAAAAATAGGACCTGCAGTGGTTTAGTAATCTTGTGTTCTGTAAGCTCTGGTCATTTGCTTTGTCCTAAGACTCTCTCACGAATAGCTGCTAAATCTATGAGTAAAAGTTTTGCATGTATTGATGTTCATTTTCTGGGTCAGCTGAAATATTTGAGGGAATCTGAGAAATTTCAAAGTCCAGAACTACTCTAGTTTTAAATCTATAATTTTTTTTTAAGAAACATGTACTGAACCAACTCAGTACTTCACTACCTTGTTTGGAGTCAAACATCATTGAACAATGATGTCTTTCACTATGTTGGTATAATCATGTGGATTTTCCTTTTCCCTAGTCTATTGATGTGGTGAAACACGTAATTGAGTTTCAAAACTTTCTGAACTGAACAAAAGATTAAACAAACTTTCATGCTTGGGGAAAAAAATTCATCATCTCTTTCATCTATGTCTTGATACATTGTTGGGTTCTTTGTTGAGAATTTTTTTATCTATGTTCAGGAAAGATACTATTTTTAGTTTTTATTTTATTTCATTTATAAAATTAAATTCTTTTATTTCATTTATTTCTTTTCTTTTATAATATCTTTTCTGGTTTTATTGGTAGAATGATGTTGGCCATGATGAATAAATCGGAAAATATTCTTCTTGCTTTCATCATCTCAAAGAGGTGATAGGAAATTGCTTTCATTTCTTACTTTAAAACATTTGGCAGAATTTGCCTATGAACCAGTCTGAGCCTAATGCTTTCTGTTGTATATAGTTATTACTTATTCAATTCTTTTAATAGAAATGGATATATTTAAATTTTGTATTGTTCTTGTGTGAGTGGATGGATAGTATCATTCAATAAGTTGCTTCTTTTCCTCTAGGTTATTCAACTAGGTTAAAAATACCTGTAGGCATAGAGTATTTTAGCTGTATGAAATCATCAGTAATAACTCCTCTTTAATTTCTAATATTAGTAATCTGTGCCCTTTCTCTGTTTATCTTGATCTGGCTTGAGATTTATATGTTTTGTTGTTCTTTCCAAAAAAAACATCATTTTGTTCATTGATTTTCTCTATTAAAGTCAAATTTTCAATGTCATTGATTTATGTTCCATTTTAAAAAATATTTTCTCCTGCATCCAATGAACTCTTTGCTTTTTTTTTAAATTTAGGCATCATTATTAAAAATGCTGTTGATAATAAAGCTTCAGGAATAGAATGTCCCATCATCAAGCTCATGACTTATATTAACATCCCTTCGTTAATATCTTCATATTTCCTTTCACTCCCATACCATCTTCTTAACAGCATAGTTATTTTTATTTAAATTATTATAGCTTAGTTGACATTTTTACAATGGAATTGGCTCTTTTGATTTGATGTATATAGTTAACTGATCTCTCTCTAGATTCCTAAAATGAACACTAAACTGATTGATTTTATATATATCTTTATTACAGTGCATGCAATGTTTCAAATTTACCTCGAAGCACTGCATTTACTGCATACTATAACTTTTAAGGAGTTTTATTCTGATTTTCATTTAGTTCAAAATAGTTTATAAAATTTCTTTTCAGATTTCTTCTTTAGTGCATGTGCTATTTAGAAATGTGGTGTTTCAATGGTATACAACAGAACTGTTAAGAAAAATAAAATCATGGAATTCACTTATAAATGAATGGACATGAAGGGCATCACGCTGAGTGAAGAGTCAGAAGGAGAGGGCCAAACATAGAATAATTGTACTCATCTGTGGTACATTAAAAACATAGTAAGAGAATAATACCAAAAGACAGTAGAAACGCAGCGCAGAAAAGTGATTCGTGTTTGAAAGCCTGCCTCAGGTGCTGGGGGCAATTGGGATATAGAAGAAACCACTATGGCAATGATAGTTGGAAATAATCATTCTGTCATTCTGGATAAAAACTGCGTGCAGAAAGTAGGTAAAGGACCAAACATGATAGCCTCTTGGTATCTGTATTGCAAACCATGATGCCCAAAGAAGGGTGGGGAGACAGAGGAAGAGTCAGACAGAGAGTAATAGAGACTGAGAAGAAAAATGCCTACCGTAGAGACAACTGCCGATGGAGGTTGGTGGGAGGGAAACTGGGGTCATTGCTGGTGGGAAATGTATACTGGTGGAGGGGTGGTGTTGGAACATTGTATGACTGAAATCTGAGCATGAACATTTCGTAACTATATCTCACAGTGATTCAATTTTAAAACAAAACAGGGTGGGGATTAAAAAAATAAATAAATAAAAACAAAACAAAAAAGGAGATGTGCTGGTTAACCTTTAGTATTTTGGAATTTTCCAGCTGTTTCTATTATTTCTTTCTATGTAAATTTCACAGAAGTCTGAGATAAGCATTGCACAATTTCTTTTTAAATTTTATTTAATTTTTGCATCCTAGTACATGTCTATTTTAGAAAGTGTTTCATATGAGTTGAATAAGAATGTGTAGTCCACTATTTTGGATGTGGTAGATCAGAGAAATTTTTGTATTAAACTGACTAGTGGTTCTGTTGAGTTCAACTATGACCTACTAATCTTGATGCCACCTACTATAATGACAGAGAAATTTTTTCTCCTTAAGCATCTTTTGGGGCTGGAGCGATAGCACAGCGGTTGGGGGTTTGCCTTTCACGCAGCTGACCCGAGTTCGATTCCTCCACCCCTCTCGGAGAGCTCGGCAAGCTACCGAGAGTATCCCGCCCGCACGGCAGAAAAAGAGAATGAGGGAGAGAGGGAAGCTACCCGTGTGTAACGGATATGCCAAAAACAGTAACAATAAGTCTCTCAATGAGAGATATTACTGGTGCCCACTTGAACAAATCGATGAGCAATGGCATGACAGTGAAGCATCTATCAGTTTCTGAGGACAGATCCAAACTCAAAGTGTTTGATTCTGTGTTTTTTTTGTCACATAAACATTGTGCATTGTTATATGTTCTTAAATAATTGACACCTTTAACATTATATAATCCTCTTTTTTATAACTGAAAATCTTCTTTGGTCTGAGCTCTACTTTATCTGAAATAAATATATCTCATAAGTTAATATATTTGTACTCTTGTTTTCTTTAGATTAGTGTTAAAATGGAATATGTTTTTCTATATTTTGTCACCTTAAAAATATTTTTGAAAATCAATAGCTTTAGGGCCTGTAGGATAACATTGCCACAGGTAGTTTAGGTTAATTTAGGTTATTCCCATCACAGTGCTCCATTTCCTCTGTGTTAATTTGTAACTTCTTTCTTTATGCTCTGTTGACTTGTAAATATTGTTTTTCTCTTCTCCTTGAGTCCTTTGCATAGTTTATTCAGAACCATGTTCTTTTGTATTAGCACAGTAAGACAGTAGTAAATGCTATGCTTTATAACATTTGACTCTACATGATATTTTCCTCCTGGGCATCTGTTCTCTCAACCTAAGCCTCAGCCTAAGCCCCTTACTTCCTAGCACCCTCAAAGGCAGGGTCCCAAGGAGGGACTGGATGGACCCCAAGGCAAGCTGTGAGTTGTGTGCTACCCTGGCATTGAGATGGGCCTGGCCAAAGTGCCTAATGCTTAACTATAAGTTAAGAGCTTGGTCATGGACAAATGCTGTCATGATCCAAAAAGTAATAACTAGATTCAAACACTGCTAGGTTTAGGAATGATTAATCTGGCCTGAGCACTGTAGTCTGTGGTAAAATGTTCCCAGGAGAGCTGGAGAGCTACTCTATAAGCCTCAATGTATCTCTTACTGTATTCACACAAAAATAGCTAGGATTAAGATATTGATTGAGTTTTTGGACTGAGGAAAGGAGAAAAACACCTTAAGAGGTTTTTTGCCTGCAGGCAGTCAGGAAGCACTTTCTTATGTTAATTTTTCTACCAGACTGGGTGTAATGGGGCCCAGAGGGCAAGATGGAGAAAGACAAATTGGAGTGGAGAGACCATGGGGGTGAAGCAGAAAAAGAGAATGAGGGAGAGAGGGAAGCAGTCAGAGTCAGAATCCAGAGAAGCAGTCAGAGTCAGAAACTAGAGAGGAGATAGAGAGCCCAGGCTGTAAGATGGAACATGGAGAGATGAGTGGGAGAGACAGGAGGAGACGGGAATGAGGGGCAGAGTGAGACTAGAATAGGGAGCTCAGTGAGACTGGAACAGGTGCATGGAGAGAATGGAATAAACAGCAACTGATAAATCAACCGACTTGGCTCTCATTTCCTCTTCCATCTGCCCCATAGCCTGAGCCACCCCAGTGGGGCAAATGGCCTAGGACTGACCCCCCAAACCTGGGGGGCTGATGGGGAGAGTCGCTGGGCCTCTCCCCTGGCCACCCCCAGCAGAATTATTTACAAGGACCACAACATATTCTCTGGATTTCTACTATTTTTTAGAAATTTTTCTAAAAAAAAAATTATAGACTGATCACAACAGATTTAGAGTCAATATTTATATAATCATTCAACCATGCTAATTATTTATTATGTATCTCTTATCTTTCATACATGCTTGATTCAAACAAAATAATATAATAGTAAGCATGGTAAATTTTCTTTCCGATGTAGTCTTTTAAAAATTATAGTGTAGAGGGAGTGGAAAGATAGAACAGCATCTAAGGTTCTTGCATTACATGTGGCCAAACTGGGGTCAATCTTTGGCACCCCATTTGGTCTCTGAAGTCTCATCAGGAGTGTCAGGAGTGATACCTGAGCCCAGAGCCAGGAAAAGTAAGTTTACAGCACAAGTGGGTATGGAACAGAAACAAGAAAAAAATACATAGTGTAGATCATCTTCCTCTTTCCAATTTTATTAGAAAAGATTTATTTCCTGTTTGTTTTTTTTTTACGCAGCAACCAGTGGTGCTGGGGGCCATTCCTGACTCTATACTGAGGGGTCACTCCTTATAATACTTGAGGTATCAAGGATAGAGCATGCAAAGCAAGCATTTTAGCCCCTGTATTACCACTGCATTCTTGCATTACAAGAGATTTTACTTAATGAATTAAGTAAATTAACATGGGTTTTAATACCTATATAAAACCCATAAGCCATAAGACTCACCCTGCTGGCATCAAATAAATTCCTCATTGGCCGACCTCCACTACCCAACTGCCGCCAAACTCCAGGCCGCTTTTCCAGATATGTCATGGCCGCGAGACACATCATAAACACTTCCTACCCATTTTCCATCATTACCACACCATATTTGATGGGGTTCAAACAGTGTGAACCATCAGAACACCTATAATGGCAATTGGAGTCAGCCTAAAAGCCTTCATACCTCTCAGAGAGCCCCACAAGCTACTGAGAATATCCCGCCCACATAGCAGAGCCTGGCAAGCTACTCATGGTGTATTTGATATGCCAAAACCAGTAACAACAATGGGCCTCATTCCCCTGATCTTGGAAGAGCCCCCAGTACGGCAGCATTAAGAAGGACGAACAAGGAGAGGTTGATAAAATCTCATGGCTGATGTAGGCTGACCAAAGAAAGGACTAAAATGATTACCCAAATAAAAAAACAAAGAAGGACTAAAATGACTATTTGCACTTTTAGTGCACTTACACTGGCATTGGAAGCATCCATCAAGGACCTGATGGTACAATCGAGGAAGATAAAGTATGACGTCATTGGATTGAATGAGACAAGTAGGCATCGAACATATCACACCGTTTTTGACACGGGAGAAGAACTGTTCCTCAGAACATTTGACAGTAGAGGATTCAGTGGTGTCAGTGTCCTTGTCACATGAACTTAGCCATGAGCACTGATTCATTCGAATGCCTAACAACCTGAATCAGATGCTTACATTTGAATAGATGTGGCTCGTTGCCAGCAGTTTCTATCTTCATCATCTATCTTCGCACCAACATCCAACTACAACAAAGAAGAAATTGAGAAGTTCTACAGGGAGCTGGAAAAGTTCTATAAAGAAGACCACACCTTATACAAGATCATTGTTGGTGATTTTAATGCCAAGATAGGACTGAGAAGGTCGCCCAATGTGGGACCCATGGCCTAGAATGGAACGAATAGGGTAAGAGATTGTCTGAGTTCATCATGTTGACCAAGTCCATCCATGGTAACTCACAGTTCCAGAAGGCTGAATCTAAACGCTGGACATAGGAATCTCCCGGTGGACAGTTCCACAGTGAAATTGACCACATCATATTCAATCTACAGTTTTGTCTGACCAATGTCGCTATTGTCCCAAAATTCCAAACAGAATTAGACTACCATCTCCTTTGCGAGAAATTCTACTTCACAGAGTGGGGAGAAAGGGCTGCAAAGTTTAAGAAGAGCACTGCCAGAATGACCACCAACTGGGAGCTCTTTGGCACTACTGCAGCAATATGAGAAGATGCTGTCATTGACAACTATTGCCTGATCTGCCTGTTGTCCATCATCTACAAGTTATTCATTAGAGTCATCCTGAATAGGATTGGCAGAACACTAGACAAAGGACAACCAGTGAGCAAGCTGGGTTCCAAAAAGGATTCAGCATGATCGACCATATCCACATGGTGACCAAGCTCATTGAGGTTTCTCGAGAGTTCAAGATGCTTCTGCCTAACATTCATTGATTTAAATAAGGCCTTTGATTCTGTTGAGACTGAAGTGGTCATCGAAGCCCTAGCCAAACAGGGTATTCAAACTCAATACATCAGGATCCTCTGTGAGCTGTATTATGGATTCACCACCAGGATCTCACCATTCTACAAAGAAGTGATCATTGACGTAAAGAGAGGGGTTCAGCAGGATAACATTATTTCACCATAACTCTTCAGTGCCACCCTCGAGAACATCATGCGACAACTAGAATGAGAAGGAATGGGAGTGAAGATTGGCAACTACACCACCTCCACTTTGTTAATGACATCATTCTCATTATACCAAATATCTGCCAAGTGGCACGAATGCTGGCTGACTTTGACCGTGAGTGTGGAAAGGTCGGACTGCAGCTGAATTTCATAAAGAAAATGTTCATGAGAAATGGAATAGTTCCTGATGTTCTATTTGCTCTCAATGAAACAAACTTCTCCGAATGCACCAGTTATGTGTATCTAGGTTGAGAAATCAACATGACTAACGACCAAGCACCTGAGCTGCACAGGAGGAAGCGAGCAGTATGGAACGCCTTCAAGAGCGTCGAAGAGGACGAAGAACCTCTGGGCACATCTTTTCGACTCCACCGTTCTTCCTGCATTAACATACGCCTCAGAGACCTGGCCCCTGCAAAACCAGGATGAGAATGTTATTCGGGTATCCCAAAGAGGAATTGAAAGAGCTATGCTTGGAGTATCACATTTCACTCAAGTGAGAGAAGGAATCTGGAGTTCCAATCTCTGTTGATGGTCAGGAATCAGGGACACTATCTCGTTTGCCAAAGCATTGAAAATCAGATGGGCTGGAAATGTAATGTGATTTAGAGACGACCCCTAGACTAGAGCTGTTACCAACTGGACTCCAGGGGACATCAAAAGAACACGTGCCCGCCCACCTATGAGATGGTCAGACTTCTTTGTCAAGACCCTGAATGAAAGGTTTAAGGCTCCTCATGTTCCTGGAGCGAGCAGATGCCATTGGGTTACACTAGCATTCAACAGGGACAAATGGAGACGTTACTCGCGCCTGCTCGAACAAATTGATGAACGATAGGATGAAAAGTGATACAAGTGATACCTGTATATGAAAAAGAAAATTTGTAGATTAGGTTGTTTCTTATAGCTTAAAACTCTATATTTGTGTGCTTATTTAATTTTTTCCCAAATATTTGGGAAAAGCAAAATAAAAACTAAGGAAATAATAATGTTTGCAGTCTAACTTGTAAATGATCATAAGAGTTAGGTCTCTCAACTAAAATGTATTTGAGAAACCTATAAAGGACCTTGACTCAATCCAAAGTAAAAATTAGATGAAAAGACAAATATTTTATATAAACCAAACAGATATATAAAACATTCTAAAGACATAAATAACCTGCTAAACATCTTTTTATTGAAAAAATAATAGTTATGAAATGTTTGAGATCTCTTTCAAAGCTGTTCCATAAGTGTAATTACCATAAAGAAACCATATTACTAATTTTGTGGAAGGTACAGAAGCATGAACATAAAATTACTCTGAAAACATTTTTTAGAGTTAAAAATTAGGGTAAAAATGTTAAAATATATATCATTTGTATTACAGTTTAGTGATGGGCCTTCTACGTATAGCAAAGGGATGGAATTGTTATAATTTTTATGGTCTCTTTTCTTTCTTCTTACATGCATTAATGCTTGCCTTTAGTTTATAAGATTCCTGAGACACAAAAAACTACCTATTTCAAGTCAAGTATACTGTGTACTTAAAGAACAAAGCTTAGTATGTGGAGGTTTCATATATTCACTCTACTTTTATCATCCTTCATGCAAGATATGTATAAACTACATTTGACATAATAAAAATATTATGACAATTTTTCCACATATTCATAAAGTTGTGCTCAGAGATGCTTCCTTTCTTTTCAAGGTATAAGGACTTGGGCAAGGTACAAATAGGTGAATTTCTCATAATATTATATAAGCTTTATGGGAGTCAGATTCTACCTCAAATAAAATGAAATAAATCTTTCCTAATGGTACCCACCCACACATATCTCCTCATATACCAGAGGGAATAATTTTATTATCAGATACTGGTTTATTTCTCATCCAAAGCTAAAACTCAAAATACTCAGTAATTTTATTTATTTATTTTTTACCTTTCCCCTTTCCTTTTCTTTCATGGCATTTAAGCAAATAACAAGTTTCCTGTTCAAGGGAAAATCATGTGGCAGAATGCAAGACAGAACCACTTTCTGTCTTGTGTTTTCAAAACCCTGAGAGCATCATCAAACTCACAGGACACCCAGGTGAGAATCAGGAAGGAGAGAGATAGTTATAGTAGAGGGCATAGTGATTTGGCACACATAAAGATATTGGACACATATGACAACCTGCATGAATATCTCATTACCCAGGGAAGATTCCTTATCCCCCAAATAGTGCAGCAATGTATCTAAACCATATGTATGAGAACATTGCATAGATAAATGGGCCTACCTTCAAATGTTTTGCCCATCTATGTCCACAGATAAGTGAAAGTAATCAGAAATTCAATAGATGAATTTATTGAGTGGTTTTGAATTCCAGGAAGATGGGAAACTAATATGCACAAAGTCATAGAGCTAAGAGTCAGAAGTTCCTGTGGAACATAGTAAAATATCACCAAAATCATCAGAGAAACAACAGAATGAGGGTTGCTGAATAAAGAGATTAGGATGAAATGTAGGAACAATTGTTACTTAGGTTGAACAAACTAAACTAACATTTTCCTGTGCAATTGAGTAGGGGTCAAGGAAATGAAAATTTCTCTTTTTTAAGAAGTGCATGTGATGTGTTTGGAGGAACTCAAGGAAAGAGGAATGCAGTAGATGATAGTTTGTAGTGAATCAGGTGTGAGGTAATGAGGACATGAGTCACGGGAAGCAGAGTGGATTTTACAGTCTAGTTTAGCAGCCACCAGTGATGATGGTTTGGGGTGTTAGAAAAAGAGAAATATGACTCAGCAGCCAGGAGTCCATTGCTTGAGTAATCTTATTGCCAGGAAAGATAAGTGAACATTTGCAAGTAGGGGAAGGAGAGAGGACAAGAAGTGGAGAATGATTGTATCAAATAATAACAAAGGTGAAAACTTAGCTCTACATCTGTCCCAGATAGAAAATATTAGCTACAATACAATTTTTAAAAATCATGTTGAGTGACATAATAATCATTTAAATCTTACCTTCATCATCATCATCATGATCATCATCATCATCATGATCATCATCATCATCATCATCATCCCGTTGATCAACAATTTTCTCGAGCGGTTTCAGTAACGTCTCCATTTTTTGTCCTAGCCCTGAGATTTTAGAAGCCTCTCTTTACTCATCCTTCCCAAAGGTGCCACATTGGAGGCTCTTTCAGGGGTCAGGGAAATGAGACCCATCATTTTACCTTACTGATAAAAAAAGACTATGACAGGGAAATTATTGTTTCTTGAGTCTCAGTTTTCTCATTGGTACATAAATGAACAAGCTAGTTAGTTTGGGGAGGTTTGGGCAATACCCAGGTCTGCTAAAGGTTTATTCCTGGCTCTGACCTCAGGGATCAGTCCTGGTTGTGCTCAGGGGACCATGTTAAGTGCTGGGAATCAAACATGCTCAAGAATGTGCAAGGCATGATCATTCCCAAATAGTATCATCATACCAGTGATCACGCTGGACAAGAACTGAGTGTTAAAAGTAGGTAAGGGGATATTCTTGATAAACTTTCAGTATCAATATTGCAAATCACAATGCCCAAAAGGAGAGAGATAGAGAGACAGAGAGAAAGAGAGAGAGAGAGAGAGAGAGAGAGAGAGAGAGAGAGAGAGAGAGAGAGAGAAGTGCGGGGTGTGGGAGGTGATGGGATTGAACCTGGGGACACCTGTATTGGGAAACATACATTAGTGGATAGACGGGTGTTGGAGTACTGTATGACTTAAATCTAATCATGAACAACTTTGTAAGGTTCTATTTCACAATGATTCAATAAAAAAGTTTTTTAAAAAAAGTGTGCAAGCAATTTACCCACTGTCCAATTTTTCTGACCTGAACAAGATATCTCTTATCTTGATGGTGATTAAAGTTGAGTGAAAAAAGGCATACAGGAAACAGGAAACAGGAAACAAGGTATTTTACATGGGGGTAGTGTTCTGACATGAAGAGGAGGATACATAGATAAAGAGTAACTGGATGAATAATTATGGTAAATCTCTCTAATAAATGAACAAATGAAAATAACTAAAGAGTACACATGAGATAGAGAGACATAGACAGAGACAGACAGACAGAGAGAAAGAGAGACAATGAATTATGCAGAGGGGTCCCGAAGGGGAACTGTGCCTGATGTGTTTGAGATGCAGGCTGCAACAGTCTGAACACAGAGAGAAGGAAATTAACTCAGAGAACTTGTATGAAAACCAACCACATATGGCACATTGGGCATGATCTTGGCTTCTATTGTGAGTTTTCAAAAAAAATATTGAGATTGAAAGCAGAGAAATAGCATGGGATGATGTGATTTACATTTTAAAATAATCGATCTGATGACTGGATGGGGATGACATTGGAATGGTGAGTAGATGACAGCTAAGAGACCAACAGAAAGATTTTGTGATAGTCTAGACCTTTCTCTGGGAGACGGTCATAAAATAATAATAATAGGATAGATATTGATATAGAGTCAACAGAAATTGCTTTTGAGTTAGTTGACCAGCAGGAATTAAGAGGGACAGAGTCTTGCCTTCACACAGACAACCCAGGTTTAATCCCTGGTATCCCATAATGTCCCCTGAGCCTACCAGGAGTTAACCCTGAGCACAGAGGCAGGAGCAATCTCTGGGCATCATTGTGTATGGACCAAAAGCCAAAAAAAAAAAAAGAAAAATAGGAATTAAGTATGTGAACATACATTGTCATTAATTAATGAAGACTTTAGACTAGATGACAACTTTGTAATGAAAGGTGAATGGGGTTAAATTATGGGTCATGTTTAGGATATTTCAAGTCTGTATACCCTTGAGAAGAAAAGTTATCTTAGTATCTGGGAGTTGTGGGGCTGGTTGCGTCTAAGTCTTAGTTATATTTCTAATGATCTCTGATGGTGGACTTCAGTACCCATTAGGCATCCAAATGGGAATTTTAAGACAGTAGGTCAAGACTATTAATTTGTACAAGCAGTGGCACCATATGAAATACACTGGCAGCAGAGGGAGTGAATAAAAGCTCAAAAGACTTATTCAGAAACACTTGATGACTAGAGATTAGAGAGAAGAGGAAAAATCAAGCAAAAGATTTTGAAAAAGAACTGTGATGAAAGCAGAAAAGTTGAGCAAAAGCAGAATCCAAGAAGCCAAGCAAAAATGTGTTTAGAGACAGAGGGAGTGAGGAACTAGGTCAAAGATGAGATTTCATGTAATCTAAATATAGGGATCTGATTATTTCATTTGCAATGTGGAGGTCATTAGTGACCCAAGAAGTGCAATAATTGTGACGTGATTAGAAGACAAGCCAGATTTCAACAAGAACATGAATAAAGAAAGGGTAGATAGTGCATATGAATAATGACTGAATAATTTTTGTGGTAAAGGGAGTTAGGAAGAAATGGAGCAAAAGCTATAGAGGGACATGGGGAGCTGAGATAAAAGAAAGTTAATCTGTTTGGGTTTTGACAGTGAAGTGGAGCATGTTTGTGTGCAGTGGAAGTGACTCAGTAGAGATTAATTAATCAGAAGTGTGAGATTCAGATGCAAGGGCATCCATCACAGATGGGAAAGCACAGTGTGAGGTATAGTGCTGGTCAGCTGACATCCGTGCTGCTCTAAGGACGTGGGTGTTTACTTCAGACCTTCTGAATCTTCTGTGAGTATTCTTTCTCATTTTTGAAGGCAAAAAGGAGGGCCATCAATTAAATTAAAACCAGTGAGAGAGTATTGGAAAATTTGAGAAGGGATAAAAAGTTGTTAGATGTTCTCTAAGGGAAGGAAAGCATTTTCCCTATGTATTTTATTTTTCTCTTTATGCCCCATTTGCTTGAGCGGGCTCCAGTAACGTCTCCCTTCTGAGACTTCTTGTTACTGTTTTTGGCATACCAAATAAGCCACGGGTAGCTTGCCAGGCTCTGCTGTGTTGGGGGGATACTCTCTCCAAGAGGATATCCTCTGAGAGGATATGTCCCATATCCTAGACAAAATGTTACAAAAAGTCTTTAAATAAAAATCCATGTGCAGATATTATTATGCACAGCTTTCAATAATTTCAGTTACATGGGTGTATGCACATGTAAATATACACCAAAATAAAGATTATCATGTTAAGTCTACTGTTTCTTTAAAGGTAAAATCCAGGAACTGAACCTGGTGAGCAAGGCAAGCACGTTTGTTAACTAGGCAAGCACGTTGTGCAATGTGCAAGCACCTTATGCACACTATTGTCTAATAGAGATCTTAAAATAGGCTAAAAACTCCAATTTTAAGCCTAGTACATCAGATTTCAAAAACTAATTCAATAACTACTAGTTAACATTGAGTAAATTAACTGTAGTCAGTAATTATACTTATTTTCACAGATTCCTATAAGCATTAAATATAATTCACAAAAAGCATCTTATATATCTGGTAGTAATGGAAAGTTAATTAGAGTTTATTCCAAACTTGAGAGGTTTTTAAATTTAGAAAAATAAGATTTTTATGATACAATTACTTCATATGTTAAATAAAATGATTATCATTTCTAGCATTTAACTCTAAGCTTCAAAGGTAGGGATTTTGTATGTAACAAATATCTATAATCCCAGAACATCATATAAGTAGAAACATACAAAAGTTGCCAAAGAAACAATTAATTTATGTTTAACCATTTAAATATTCATTTTTAAGTCCATGAGTTATAAATTAAGTATTTTAACTAAGCAAGTAACATCAGTAGTGTGGCTACTTGAATGGAACAATTGATTCTATTGTTATGGACAAGGATAGGGAAGTCAAAACAACTTAGATAAACAAAAATGGAGCAAAGAATACTCTAATCATTTACGACTGGGGATAATGACAGTGAACTGGAATACATTTGATCGGACATCTTATGGTGCTTCAGTATATATATTAGGGATCCACTGATTGCAGTATGGAGTAATCTCTGCTTCAGTGACTAAATATTAGCATAAAGAATATCATATTTTTTATTATCAAACAACAGAATCCTAAGACTCTCATTCTTCCACACTGAAACTATCAATTATTGGTCTATAAATGTATTTATCATCTTCCTACCATCTATGACTCTAACATATCTCTCAATTTGTTTTGTAATAGTGTCATTATAGTAGGCAAATACATTATATGATAGATTTTTCACCTACCACTGACTATCCAAGATGCATGAGTGACATTGACTAAAAGAATAGGTAAATCAGGCTGGACGGATAGTATATAAAGTACTTATCCTGCATGCAGCCAACCCTGGGTTGAATCTTGAAACCACATAGTAGTTTACCCTAAGCCTCACCAGGAGCGATCCCTGAGTACAGAGCCAGTAGTATGCCTTTGCACAGTTGGTAAAGCCTCATACTCCTCCTCCCCAATAGCCTCAAAATCAATACTCCTCAAAACCAACGAATTTCAATGAAAAAAAATAGTGAGTACATATATGAAGTCATATAAAAATAGATTATGAAGATCTAACATGCTGAGCAATAAAAGAGAAATATCAGGTCAAAACAAATTACATTTGTTTTACTTTACTTCTCAAGAAAAGACTGTTGCCAAGGCATCTGAATGAATCCTTCTATGACAAAAAGATGATTAAGAAAATCTCCTATACAATCTAGTTAAATATAAAACATTTTATAAATGGAGGAGCTGGAGAGATAGTACAGTGGGCAGGGTACTTGCCTTGGATGCAGCCAACTTGGGCTTAATCCCTATCACACTATATGTTTGCCTGAGCCCGCTAGTATCCCTGGGCACAGTCATAAGGAACTCCTGAGCATCACCATGAGTGGCCCTAAAGCAAAACAAAAACATTTTATAAAACAAAAGTATTTTATTCTGACTTTATTAAATGCTTTCATAGTATCACTGTATCGCTGTCATCTTGTTGTTCGTCGATTTACTCGAGTGGGCACCAGTAAGGTCTCTATTCCTTCCAGCCCTGAGATTTTAGCAGCCTCTCCTTACTCATCTTTCCCAGTGATTAAAGGCTCTTTCAGGGTGAGGGGAATGAGACATGTTGTTACTGTTTTTGGCATATCGAATATGCCACAGATAGCTTACCAGGCTCTGCATATACATATACATGTATATACATACATATATATGTATATATAGAGAGATACGTATATATTATATATAGGTATAGATATATATCACTGTATCACTGTCATCCCGTTGCTCATCAATTTGCTTGAGCTGGCATCAGTAACGTCTCCATTGTGAGACTTGTTCTTACTGTTTTTGGCATATCGTATACGCCACGGGTAGCTTGCCAGGCTCTGCTGTGAGGGCAAGATACTCTCGGTAGCTTGCTGGGCTCTCCGAGAGGGACAGAAGAATCAAACCGGGTCGGTGGCATGCAAGGCAAACGCCCTACCTGCTGTGCTATTGCTCCTGCCCTATATATAGGTATATATAGGTATATATCACTTGTATCACTTGTCATCCCGTTCATCTTCCAGTTGCTTGAGCAGGTGCCAGTAATGTCTCCATTTGTCCCTGTCATGTGCTAGTGTAGCCCAATGATATCTGCTCGCTTCAGGAACAGGAAGAGCCTCAAATCATTCATTCAGGGTTTTGACAAAGAAGTCTGACCATCTTATAGGTGGGCAGCCATGCCGTCTTTTGAGTCCTGCAGAATCCAGTCAGTAATAGCTCTAGTCCAGAGGTCGTCTCTGAATCACATTATGTGTCCTGCCCATCTGATTTTTGATGCCTTGGCAAAGGAGACAGCATCCCTGATTCTTGACCATCAATGGAGGTCAGAACTCCAGATTCCTTCTCTCACTTGAGTGGAACATGATACTCCTAGCATGGCTCTTTCGATTCCTCTTTGGGATAGCTGAAATTCGTTCTCATCCTGTTTGCATGGGGCCTAGGTCTTTGAGGCATATGTTAGTGCAGGAAGAATGGTGAAGTCGAAAAGATATGCCTGGAGCCGGAGGTTCTTCATCCTCTTAACCACTTCTTTGACGCTCTTGAAGGCGTTCCACGCTGCTCTCTTCCTCCTGCAAAGTCCTGGCTCCAAGTCGTTCCTCATGTTGAGTTCTCAACCCAGGTACACATAGCTGCTGCATTCAGAGATGTTCGTTCCATTGAGAGCAAATGGAATGTCAGGGACTAGTTCGTCCCGAGTGAAAACAGACTGGCGTGGAGTAGCGTGGCATGGCTACGGGGGCCTCATCTTATACTCCCGTCTGGAAGGAGCAGCCATTGAGATCTGGAGAGTGGCTGATGAGGAGATTATCTGGTGCTGGCAGGGTGTGGCAGGGTGTGGCTTATGGGTGTGATCCCTGGGTCACCAGAGACTGGGGGATAGCAGGCAGAGGATCTCTGCTTCCGGTCCGTTGAGTACAGAGTCCACAATTACAAAGCTCCACATTATCTGGGTTCTGTGGAACTTCATTCATGCATGAGACTTGGCCAGAGCCTCCTGAAAGCAGTCTGGAGCATGGCGGCGGCAGTTGTAGTGGACTCTGCATCAGGCTGTTTTCAATTGGGGCTCCCCAGAGGGGGGCGGGTGAGAACCCTCCCTGGCCCAAGGGACCCAGCCTGCAGCTACCTCTCCTACCCAACGGCTTTGTAAATTGAATAAATGTTATTGGGAAAAATACATAGAAAAGTTAAAACTGAACTGAGTCTCAGAGAGGTTTCCTAAATCATGCACCTAATTCCAAAATTAGAACCTTAAAGTTTCATTCAATGTCTTTTCAAGTACACTCTTGGTTTCCAAGATATGTGGACATAGTTTAGTTTAATTAAAAATGAGTTATAAGGCTGAAAATTTATTTAAAAAATTCTGCCATCATAACATTTTTTACTAGGTAATGATAACATGGAACCGAGGCAGACCAGCTTTTTCTGCATTAAGAATAAGTCCACTTTTCAGAATGGAAAATTTGTATTTGCTCTTGTAAATATCGGTGACTGATATAAATTTATTTTCCTCCTCAACATCTTCTAACAATGCAGCAGGGTTTTTGAAAAATAACAAAAGTTCTGAGAGGAAATCAGCATCGGTTGAAAGGTTCTTTTTGTGTCTCTTAAAGGTGCTGCTTTTGAAGAATCAGTAAGACTCGGGATATCAACGTTTAAGAAACCATGGAACATTAGACATGCTTATTTGAGTCAGAGATGTATGTCAAGGTGGAGTTTGGAACTTGAGTAAATGGAATAAACAGAAGGAGATAAAACAATAGGGACATAAATTAGAATATGCAAAGAAATATTGTTTCTACAGACAGAAGGATCATAAATTAAAAAAAGAAAGATTTGCTTCACCCTCTATTTGCCAAATATATTTGTAATAATCTGTAAAACCACATCTCTTCTGGAATAGAACAATAAAACCTGCTCAGTTTTTTCATTATAAAAAGTATATTAAGGTTAGTTTTATCAAAATCAACCCCATTTCTTTTTAAAATAGAAAATTCTGCTTAGGAGACACCTCCTTCTGTGGAAATTTTCCTGCTTTATACCCTTTCATCTCCTTTATCTCAAATAAAATATTTTCTAATTTGAGAAAAAATTAACATAAATCTTGATTTTTAGGATTTCTTTTACCATTTTTATTGACATACCAGGATTTATAATTCAGTTTATCATACTATTGTTCATATATCATTCCAACACCACACCTACCACCGGAAAACTCACTTCCTTCTGCTGGTGCTCAAAGACCCCTCCCACTACCCCACCCACTTCCATAGACAAAATATTCAGTTCCAATGACATTGACTATTGGTTCTTCACTTACTATGTTTCCTTTTTATCCCATATATAAGATTTCTCTCTCACTCTCTTTTTCACTTCTAATCAGTGATAAAATGCAATCGAAATCATAGGAGTGCCATCTGAACTCTCTATCCAACTTGTGCTGATTCCTTAAGAAACTTCTTCTGCAGAATGCTCTGACATAGAGGTGAGGTGGGTGGAGGGAGGATGGGGTGGGGGTGGTGGGAGGGATGCTAGAACCATTGGTTGTGAAAAATGGGCACTGGTGGAGGGATGGGTACTTGACCATTGTATGACTAAAACACAAGCACAGAAGTATGTAAGTCTGTAACTGTACCTCACATTTGCAGCTGCGTGACATCTCATACTTTATACCACTAATGTACCAAGAGTAGTATACCACATTTGATGGGGTTTAAAGTAGAAGAATTAATCCCAGGAGCAGGGGGAGGGGGCATATATTTTTGAGGAGGACCATATATATATACATGTATATATATGTATATATATGTGTGTGTTTGATTATACATATATATGCAATAAATAAAGATATTTATAGAACAAGAACTGAAAACTAAGGGTACTGGCTGCAATACTAATATACAAATCAATATAATTTTTTTGCATACCAACAACAGAAAGCTATGATATATCATAATAGATTTCACTGAAGATGTCAACAAAATACAAAATGCATAAGTACATATGTGTAGCAAGAAATTTGTATTATTACACAAAGGCTTTAAACACAAGAAAAACACTAAAAGTATGTAGAACCAATTACTATTACTATTCATCCAGTCCCAAACAAAGTCACTTTTTTTGAAACAGAGGAGAGGTTTGGGAAAAAAATTGAGAATTTTGTTTATTTGCAAATGAGCAGGTAAGTATAGCTAGGAGAAATGATAGTTTTAAGGCCTCCTTGTTAGTCTTTTACTCTCTGAGAAGGGAGGAAAATAGAAAAGATATTCTTCGATGTCCCTCCAGTGGACTCATGAATAGAGACTTTGGTTCCAGAGGCCCCACGGGGGCCCGGCTGAGCCTGAGAGGACAGTGTCAGCAGCTGTGAGTCCTCACACAACATCTCACTTAAAATGTCATGTGTGCTACTTGGTTTAAATTGTCACCCCTCCAGCAACCACAAACAATGCAGACACAGCAGATGTGTTTTCTATTTAGAATTAAACAGTTTATCTCAACCACTGTCATTGTTGTAGAGAAAAAATAAATAAATATCCATCTTAATGTAAACTTCAAAAGGTACTTTCTGGCAAAGAACGTATTTTCAAATCCAAGGTCCTCTGAGAAAATTAGGATTTGACCACAGATTTTTTTTTCAAATTGGGATGTTGGCAGCTCCAAGAATAGTAAAACGTATCCTGGTCAAAGATTTTTGGCCAGATATTACATATAATAACTAATGTCATTTATACTTAATGGTCCAAAATATTAAGTAAACATCATAAATGTCTTTTGTTATTAAGTGTTATATTCAAACTTTTTGTTTGACTCTTGTACAGTAGAAAGTAAAAAAGCTGTATTGGTGATTGGCCCTTACAACAATCCTTGATTCATCTTACAGAGATATTTTTTTAAAATGTACGCCATCCTCAATGTTTCAGGAAAGAAAAATAGCACCTTAATTCCATGCTTTTGTCTATACATTTTATCTCAGAAAGTTTGGCTACTTGTAAGCTAGACTGTTAGGTCAAGTTCAATTACCACCCAAGTTTTCAGAAGACTCTAAAGCCAGAAAGTCAGCCTTCTTTTATATGGATTTTTTTAATGTTAAATACAAAGACAAGTAAGTGCTACTTTTAAAAATAATTTTTTAAAAATAATTTTTTAAAAGTAACAATTGCTATAGTAAAACAAAAACAAAATTGATTTGTTAAAAAGAAAAGAAAAAAGACTGATTACAACAGTGATCATCTAGTGTAGTCTACTCTAGTCTACATATCTCAACATAATTTATTTGTGTTTCCATAATCCGAAGGTTCCATTTAGTCACTAAAACATGACTCATTTTATCCTGGATCTAACCTAAGTTTTTCTCCGGTAGTGGGTTTTTTTGTTGTTCTTTTCAAACTGTGGCTAAATCATCAGTAAAAAAGACTTAAAGTGCCATTATTCCTGTGTTTTTCCATGGAACTTCTTTTTTCCCAATTTTAGTAAAAGCAGTTGCTAGGATGTCCTACTTGGGTAATATGTTTTCATGTGCTCATGTGCTGAGTTACTGGGATGTTTTTCTGGACGTATTAAGAAGAAGATCATACAAATATCACCTTTAGTTTATAATTTTCTTTATACCTTAAAAAAGTCTAAAATTTACTTGGTGATGTTGCATACTATGTTAGAAGCTGTGTCTTAAGTCACATATAGAAAGTCCTACATGAGTGATAGTGTGGGGAGGGGATAGAATACCTGCATTGCTCTAAGTAACAAAATTTTCCAAATAGAAATCCTGGAAGTTTGTATTTTCCCAGTTCATCTATAATTCACTTGTTTATTCATTCACTTATTCACTCAATATTTTATATGAAAGTTATTTATTAAACATCCCTTATGTTACAAATGAGGAAATCCTGTCTTTTCCTTGGTGAAATTGCGAGTCTGCAACTGATTTGCAATAACCCTTTTCCTGCTTGAATGAATATAATTTTCCCTATATATAAAATTTATCCAAAAATCCTTTAGGAAAATCCATCAAGTCCCCAGACATATCAGTTATGGAATTGTCAACAATATTCATTGCATTATTTTTAGAACTATGTTTAAATAGTGCTTAGCACCACCAAGTGTGCATACGAATGGTAAAAGCTAACGGGACTGTACAATTTTATAATAAAAGCAGTAGCTATAAAGGAGCAATGAGATCAACAAAGATGTTACATCTCTTCTGAACTTGGAAAAACTGAACATTTCTAATAATTACTCTAAAGTATTGTCAGGGGTGTCAGATCTAATGCCCACACAAGTAACTACATATAATTTTAGTACTCTATAAATAAGTTTGTAATGAGGCAGCTCTATAGCAAAATTTTTCTCTGTCAAAAGTATTAAAGTTTCTGGGGCTGGAGTGATAGCACAGCGGGTAGGGCCTTTGCCTTGCACGTGGCCGACCAGGGTTCGATTCCCAACATCCATATGGTTCCCTGAGCACTGCCAGGGGTGATTCCTGAGTGCAGAGCCAGGAGTAACCCCTGTGCATCACCAGGTGTGACCCAAAAAGAAAAAAAAATACTACTAAATAGTCTTTTATGTCTCCATTATATATCTGATATGTTACTGTGTTATAAACAAAACTATAGCTAGACCAACATTTGAAAACAAAAACTGAAAACAGTGTAGATATTAGGCACCTTCATAAATCTGTCTTTGGTGGGAGTAAGGGAGAATGTCAAGAATTCTGATAATGTAAATATAATTAAAAAATCAGCTGATTGATTCTTTTGATATAATTGTATTTAAATAGAAGTTTATCTGTGCTTTTGGAAATTTATTTTAGTAATCAATGCCTAAAATTATTTATTTCCATTAAAATTTTTTAAAAATGGAAGGGGAAAAATCTTGTAAACTTTTCATAATACAGGTAAATATTGAGGCCTGATTTCTATTAAAAGTATATTTTTCCTTTCTTTGACATTAAATTATATCACAGAGTGAGAGAAATGTATGCATCAGCTTCACTAAAATACCAATGAACATTTCTTTATTTTCTATGGTTGAGGAAATATTTAAATTATGATTATCCTGATAAACCCTTATAATAATAACTGCTATAGAGTGTTTAAGTCATAAAGGACTTTTGTAGAAGTTATATATCTTGGGACCTACTACCATTATGTTAAAATTTTTCCAGTTTACTATTTTAAAAGCACAGGAGTGGGATTGGGATGTCTTTGCAGTAGAGTACTCGCCTATGTGATTGAAAGTTCTAAATTTTGAAGGGTGCCTTCATTCGTCTTCTTTCTTTCTTTCTTTTGGCTTTTTGGTCACATCCGGTGATGTACAGGAATTACTCCTGGCGATACTCAGGGGACCATACGGGATGCTGAGAACCGAACCCAGGTCAGCCATGTACAAGGCAAACTCGCTACCCACTGTACTATCACTCCAGTCCCAGGTGACTTCATTCTTAAGCTAGTTAAAACAATCTGTTGTTTCATCTGCCTAATTGAAGATACATGCTATAAGAAAAATATTAGGAAGTTCTCTAGATTTATATGCAAGTATTTGGAAAAAGAAAAGCAATATGAAAGAATTAAGAACAATCATCTGGGAACCAGGATGCCTGTGTTCTGTCTCTCACTTGAAGCCAACTCAGCCATGAGGATCCACGAGTGACTTGTCCTCTCTGCTTCTCTTTTCCTCTTCAATAAAAAATAAAGTGCAGCCCTCACTTAATTCTAGTGATGATCATGGTAAAATATGTGAAAAATCTACTACACTTTTAAAAAAGAAAACTAGTAACTGCAGAAGTTGTAAGTGAAGAGACTATTTATTCTTAATAATGCAGAGATACAAAACAAAGCAGATTCTGTAAGAAGCACAATGATACTTTAAATTGGTGGTATCAGATAATCATTACATTCTTACTAAAACATACCATTCTATGCATAATTATGCACCTTAGTAGTTGGTTTATAGTTGATAGCAAAACATTTTAGTAAACAAAACAAACATTTTAAAATAGAAAGCCTATTTAGGAAGTGTAAAAACAAAGATATTCTTTATGACTCAAAGTAGTCCAGTTTATTATAGAACTGTAGGAAAATTTTAGTGTTTGCACATTTTATTTATTATTTTTTTTAAAGGAAGGGGAGGGCATTAAGTAATAAGAATGTTGGAAACTCATCCTTATGACTAGTTTTCTTTGTGGTGAATTTTTTTCAATAGTTTTAATACTAAGGCTCCATATATAGAGAAATGACTAGATATTTTCCAGTGCGAATGACATAAATTCAAATAAATTTGAGCTCACTTAGTAAACAAATGAATCAGGCAAATTTTTCTATATTTATGATATTACATTGTTTTATAAACCATTTGTCATTAGTTTGATGTCATAAAGAGAGGTTAAGAAAATCATTGGCAGAGAAGGCAGCATGAGAAAATATACAAAGGGTAGGAGACATACTTGATGGAACATGCCAGCAGTATATAAAGATGACTGAATCTCAGTCATGAAGAGTCATGAAGAGGAATATGAAAATGAAAATGCAGCCAGACAATAAGGAGTCAGTTCATTGCTAAGAGACCATTGAAGACGAGTCAGAAGAATAATAGATGAAAAATAAAAGACTGTTTAACCAAATGCATGGGCTCCCCGTGACCCCATTCATTTTTGTTTTATTTTGATTGTTTTGCTTTTCGAGCCAATCCTGGTGCTTTTCAGGGATTACTCCTATGTGAACGAGCTGGGAAAGTTATTTAATTTTGAAAAGATGCATTTAGACCTAGCAAATAAGATATTTATGTTAATTAATTATGTCTAAGAAACTTAGGGCAATATTTGAAACATGGCAAGTACACTAACAAAGTGTTATTATTTATGCTTTAATTTAGTGAACATGTGAATCAGGTACAAGTTGGACAAAAATTATTAACATTAGAAGATAGAGTTTTCTGGGTAGAACTTTTAAGCTTAGAAGACTGACATTTTCTAAAGGTATTTTATGTGAAATATCACTACGAGAAAAATAGTATAGGTATTGTTTGTATGAGCCTCCATTTTCTTTTCGAAAATGGCATTAGTAAGATTGTGAGAACTAAGTGGAATCATTAGCATAGTGGAAAACTTGGCATAGTGCCTAAAACAAATTAAGCTCTTACTGAATGTTAGTTACTATTAATAATGTTAAGTGTGCCTTTGTTGAGTTCTTGACACTTGATCAAGCTAAGAGTTATTCTCTCATCAAAACGGTTTGTGATAATTAATATTCCACCTAGTTGACTTCACCTATAGCTTCAAATAGGACAGACAGCTTATTTTATATTATAATTGGGTTTTGATCAGTTTTATAAAATGCCCACGTGAACAATACTAAACATGAAAGTATTTTGAATTTGACTCAAATTCATTAGTATTAAAATACTGAGAAGCAAAATTCTTTAGTTTTGTATAATGTCAAGTTTAGTGTGTGTCCTACTTTTAAAAATAAGACAATTATGCAGATGGAGAGAACAGATGGATTGGATCCGTGAGTGTTTATCATTTTTTAATATTTTGAAACCAGATGTGCTACATACACATTGTTGGTTGCCTTCTAAGGAAGCTTCACTGGTGGGTTACTAATCTTTAATAAGAAATTACAACATTTTCATCCAGCTTAAATCAACTATTTCTAATATACAATTGGACAACCACTGCTGCAATCCCTTAGAAAATAGAAAACAGATGCTTAATAGAAGGAATACCATCAGCCAAGAAATTCATGATGATCTTTTTATAGAATGTAAACTTACATATTTTATGGGCTTTTTAATGAACTGCTATCGAACAACTTCAGCAGTCAAAACATTTCATGAAAATAGATGTGAACAATTTGTCACTTGTTAGCATATTCGCAGAAAATCCTTCAGTTGCACTCCTGGGAAAATGGGCATAATGGTGGCTCTTACTCTGTTATTAACAACATCTGTTATTTACCAAAGATCTGAGTGAATCCACTGAATATAGAGGAATTAGGATAAATGAATCAAGATGCCTGTTTTTTTAGTTGTTTCTGCTGAGCCTGGTTGGCAACAATCTCCCTGCTAGTTATTAATACATTTGTGCCATAGTGATCACAAGGAGATGCAACTGAGGCTGGAGAGATTGTGTTCTGTTGCAGGTGTGCTTCTAAAGAGAAATGTCCAATAGCAACTTGGACCCTGGCTGCAGATGGATTGGGAATGTGGCTCAAGTAGGAGAGCGCAGAATTGAGGTTAGAAAAGTTGAAAAGGAGCCTACCATTTTCTCATTGAGGCAATAATATAGTAAATGTTCCATTGACTTAGTTCAACTATGGAATTGGTAAAATGGAGTAGCAACCAAATTCTGTTCAAGACTCTATTGGGTATTCCTCTGTGCCCCTCCAAGTTGGAATATGGAAGCAAGGACAGAGAGAGAAAAATTTATCCCACCATTACCATCAGTATCTTTACCTTCCTTCCTACTGAGTCTGATTAAAAATATCCTTCATTTTTAATCTAATATGAAGAAAGCGAATAAATAAAAGAGAAAGTACAGAAGATGAAATGATAGAAAATTTAAAGAGCAGGATAATTTCATCCCAAAGGAAGAGAATAGGTCTGTTTCCTTCCTTTTGTCTTAGTTTTGATTTGGAGCCACACCCCATGGTGCCTGAGACTCTGTGATGCTGAGATTGAACTTGAGTCTTCTTCATGTGCTCCAATATTTAAGCTGCTCAGAAAAGGATAGCTTTTTAACAAATAAAACAAAGTAATATAGTACCTTGCCCAATCCATCTCAACACTGTTCATGAGAGAAAATGAAAACTGATTATCCTAAGGTGCTGAATCCATCATGTTGGAATAATAGCAGGAGGACACAATTTCTTTTTCTCTAAGTTTATGAAAGCTACTTCCTTTGTTTATAAAAAAAAAAACTATCAATGATGTGATTCAGTGGTAGAGTGAACATCATTAATATGTGAGGCCCTGGGTTTTATCCCAAGCACTGAAAAAATTGAAAATAAATAAAATAATAAATAAGATAATATAATGAAGAAAACTGTGCTCTTTTGATCTTTGGGAAGCACATCAAAAATTTCTATATGTAGAGAAGTTTGATTGTATAAATTGTTTGAGCTCTGTAAGAAGAAATCTTGATCTTGAGAAATTAAGCATAGAATATAATACTTATAGCCTAAAATAGTGTTAAATTAGAACAGGTGTCAGGATATGGGAAAATTCTACCTACATACACTTCAGGAAAAGTTTATGTGAATGAATATTTACTATTTACTTATTTAACAAATATACACATCAAATATGTATCAAAACTCATAAAAATGCACATCCATACTATATACTGTTCAAGTTTGACAGATATAGTTTACATGCTCTTAAGCCTCATAGTCTTCTAGAAGCAGTAAAATAAATATTAGGATATGCAAACTGACTTTGATCTCTCTCTATGTATATACTAAACCATTTTACAAATTGAACTCCACCACCTTGAAATCAGGTGTTACATACAATTAGATTTTGATATATTGTAGAATAACATAGCTTCAGATAGTTTAGGTTTATTGGGTTACTCCCGTCACAGTGCTCCCATTCCACTGTGTTTATTTGTAGCTTCTTTCTTAGTGTTCTGTTGACTTGTAAATAATGTTTTTCTCTTCTCCTTGAGTCTTTTGCATAGTTTATTCAGAGCAAGTCCTATTTGTATGGACACAGGAAGACTAAACAAATGTTATGCTTTTGTAACCTGGGAGTCATTTGACTCTACATGATATTTTCCTCCAGGGCATCTGTTCTCTTGACCTAAGCCTCAGCTGCCCTTACTTCCTAGCATCCCCAAAGCAGGGTCCCGACGTGGGACAAGAAGGACCCAGGGCAAGCGGTGAGTTTGTGCTACCCTGGCATCGAGATGGGCCTGGCCAAAGTGCCTAATGCTTAACTATAAGTTAAGAGCTTGATCATGGACAAATGCTGTCATGATCCAAACCAGTGATAACTAGATTCAGACCCTGCTAGGGTGAGGAATGATTAATCTGGCCTGAGTGCTGTGGTCTGAGCCTGTGGCAAGATGTTGCCAGGAGAGCTGCCTTGCAAGCCTCAATGTATCCCTTGCTATGTCCATACAAAAATAACTAGTATTAAGATGTTAATAAGTTCCTGGACTAAGGAAAAGAAAAAAACCTTAAGAGAGAGAGGAAGGGTTTTGGAATGCCCTGCCCTCGGGAAGGGCTTTCTTATGTTGATTTTGCTACCTGGCTGGGTGTAGCCTAGAAGGCAAGGTGGGAGAGAGAAGGAGGAGGAGACAGAGAAGCCAGGGAGAGGCGGCAGTAGATCCAGAGAGAGGCCGGAGCTGGGAATGCGGGAGATGAGAAAGATGGAAGATTGAATAAACGGTAACTAATCAGCAACTAGCTTGGTCCTCGTTCTTCCTTCACCTTTCCTTGACCACCGGCTGTCCCAATCCAGTCCACACACTGCGGTTCCAGGGCACGGAACGCGGGCGGTGAGACAGAGCCGCCCGGAGAGCCCGCGAGTGCACTCGCCCCTCGGCGAGCTTTAGTTTTTTACAATATATTTTGGCAGAAATGCATGAGGTTTTCTGAGAAGGCTCCCAAAGAACAACTGACACAGCTGAGAAGTGTATCTTAGCCCTTCTTCTCACCCTTTGTTTTTAAGTTTCTGGAATATCTATGGCTCAGCGTTTAGTGGCTATTTTAAATCTTAAAGCAACTCTTAGTATGAAAAATGTTCAGCTAGAAAAATAAAAAGACAAAAGCATTTTATAAAATTCAGAAGTCTATATATTAGACATATGCATTCATCCCAGGTCCCTTCCATGAAAGATAGTTAAACTGTTTTGTACAGGCTTGACTTAATATTAACTGATGCACTAAATGCTTGCAATCAATGCTGAGAAGTTATAAATGCTTTTTAGTGAAGTTGTTTTCCTTTTGATTTTTGGGACACACACCCAGTGATGCTCAGAGGTTACTCTTGGCTCTTCACTCAGGAATTACTCCTGGTAGTGCTTAGGGGACAATATGGGATGCCAGGGATCAAACTATGCAAGGCAAGCTCACTACCCACTGTACTATCACTCCAGCCTCTATAAGAGCTATTATGCAGGAATAAATAAAATGTCATGAAGCTAGGGATTTCAGGAGAGGTGGTCTCAGCTACCATAACTAAGTAAGAGAGATTGGGTAACTTGATTAACAGAAATCTACTTTCTCTGGTTGAATTCCAGAAGTGTAAGGTGAAGGAGTGGTTAGTGTTAGTTTCCTTGTAGAGTCTTTTTCTGGCTTGTAGAGAATTGCCTGCTTCCTGTGTCCTCACATGACCTTTCCTTCCTGCACTTTGAGGGGAGTTGGCGGAATCCATGATTTCTCTTCCTTTCCATCTTCTAATAAGGTCACCATTCCTATCAGATTAGGGTTTAACCTTTTGACCTGTTTTTGTTTGGGGGCCACACCTGGAAGTACTCTTGGGTTTCTCCGGGCTCTGCACTCAGGGTTCACTCCTAGCAGACTCAAGTAAACATACGAGGTGCTGGAGGAAAAAAAAACCTGGGTCAGTTGTGTGCAAGGCAAGTGCCTTACCCATTATGCTATTTCTCCAGCCCGTCTTGTGATCTTTTAAAATCGAAATTTCATCCCTGAAATTTATATCTACAATATAGTCACATTTAAGATTAGGGTTTCAAGATAAAAATTTTTGATGGGAGGGACCTGAGTACAGCAGGTAGACATGTGGCTGACCTGGGTTCAATTCCCGGCAACCCATATGGCCCTCTGAGCCTGCTAGGAGTGATCCCTGATTCCTGAGCACAGAGCCAGCAGTAAGCCCTGAGCACTATCAGCTGTGGTCCAAAAACAAACGAACAAAGATTTTGAGAGGAGACAATTTATTCCATAACAGGTGGTGTATATGGTAGACTTGAAAAGTTAAGCAGGACTTAAATATATACGACTGCCAAAATTGAAAACCAAGAACCAATTTGTTAAAGTTAGGAATATCCAGGTTTTAGCATTTTGGTTTTAGCATTTTTATATACATAAAAACATGAATGATTCCACTTGATCAGACTCTTAGGTCCAGTAAGGTAATTGAGTTTATTAAGAGTCATAAAGTAGAAGACCGAATTAGAGTTCTAGTTTGGAGATTGAATGCCCAGCTCAAGTTTGTATTTTATTGTTCAGAGAATAAGGAGTCATTGGAAGTTTATGAGCAGAAGAATGACACAATTGGAATTGAACCTCAGAAAGGTGATTTGTGAGAGATGTGTGTAAGAGATTGGAGCAGAAAATGGATGCCAAGAAAGCACTAACAACCACGCAGTATTTTAGGGAAAAGATGGACTCAGTTTCACAGCTCTTGAAGCAAAGTGGCTTCAAAGTGGCCTCGCTTTGAAGTGGTCTCCTCCAAATTTCACAGTAGATACGGCCCAGCAGAAGCACAGTAAATTCTATGTGGAAGTTGCATAGAAGCCCAGCAACCTCAATGAGTGAAATAATAACACAGAAAGAAAGCTCAATCAGCACCAATCAGCTCAGAAATCCTGACAATGACTTTAGAAACATTGTGAGAACTAACAATCATGACAAAATGACTAATTAATATATTTTCTGATCACATTTGTCATTTTTTTGTAACAAGTAATATGAAGTAAAACTTCATGTGCCTAAAGTGGACAGTCTTGTGGGGGGTGGGAGGGAAACTGGGGACATTATTGGAGGGAAGGTCACACCAGTGGTAGGATTGGTGTTGGAACTTTGCATGCCTGAAACAACTGTATTATTATTTTTTAACAACCATATTATTAACAACTATTTTAATCATAGTGTTATAATAAGAAAAGAAAAATTTTTAAAAGAAATCCAATTAAATAGAAGTATTGTTTTGCCTGAAGTAGAATTCTTAGTGTTTCTTCTTCTTCTTCTTTATTTTTTTTAAATTTTTCTGTTTTGGTTTTAGCATTCTCTTTTTTTTGTCAGATAAAAATAAAGATTTGTATATTACAATTATTACACACCTAGAAAGGTTAATTTGTTTTTTTTAGCATTCTCACCCTTTAACTTTGCCTTGGCATCTTGTGTTCTCCAGACTTAATTTCACTATTGGGAAAGTCATGCAGACAATTTGTGAAATTCATAACCAATGACTAAGGAATTTTTGGAAGCGAAGAAGGCAAAAATAAATCACCTGCTAGAGATCTGTAATATCAAACATGAACTTGGATTTGCTTACTTATAGGAAACCTTACAATTTGGCTTTCATAAAATTTAAATATTTTACAATTAAAGATGTAACTGGAAAATGCTAAGCTGGTAGTTACAATTTTATTTATACACCTTGTATTTAACTACCAAAAAGACGTTTGTCCTGTTATCCATACCATTAAAAATAAACACCAATGCTTATTATGTGAATAAGAATTTAAAAAGCAAAACAAAAAATTCTCAGCGAAACCTCATGTATTGCAAAAGCAGCATATTTTCCTTGTATTTTAGCTATCAAGTTGTTTAATTTTTAAGACTTTTTTTTTCCCAAAACAACCTCATTTCTTCTTATTCTGGAACTCAGCCTGTATTTCTATTCATGATAACCAGAAGTCCTGTCAGTTTTGGTTTGGCCTTGACCCAGCTGATCTTTAGCCGAAATAATTTAGTTATTGTTTCCAACAGCCTCTTCAGTTATGTTGCTATTTTCCTTCTCAGACTAGATACCCTGGGGCTTATTGCACAGGCTTTCCTTGACTTCACGACTGAAGTCATAATACACTTCTGAGGTTTTCCGAACAAGAAATGAATAAATCATTAATCATAAATAGCTACTGATTCACTGTCATGAGCAAGACAATAGAGTGCTTAATTCCCACTGGGAATACAAATAAAACTTTTGCTCCATATCTTAAATATCTCATCCCTTTTACCACTTGTTAACCTCAGTTCTTTAGTCAAAGTTCAATGTTTTAATTATAGACTATTTTTCTGCTTCTTTTTGCAAATGTGAGTGAGATGATTATTTGTCCTTCTTCCTCTGATTTATTTTACTCAATATGACATCCTCTAGTTACATCCACAGTGTAGCAAAAGGCAAGATTCCAATTTTTATAGCTGCATAGCATTCCATTGTGTACATATATAATTTATTGGTTCATTCATCTCCCACTGAATATGAGTTGTTTCTATATACTGGTTATTTAAAATAGTGCTGCAATTAACATATGTGTCCACATACCTTTCAAGCTAGTGATTTTACATTCTTGAGATAGACACCGTGGAGTGAAGTTGTTGGGCCATATGGAAGTTCTATTTTAATTTTTTGAGAAATCCTCATACTGTTTTCTACAGAGACTGAACAACACCACATTCTCACCTCTTTTGTTCTCTGCATTCCTGCCACAATGGGTTGTTTCTAGACTTTTTGATAAAAATGATGAGACACAATATCTCATTCTCATTTTTCTTCTGTTTTTATTTTGGTTTTTGAGTCACACTCATGGGTACTCAGGGCTTACTCCTGGCTCTGTGTCAGGGATCACTCCTGCTCAGGGGACCATATGGGTTGCTGAAGACAGAAACCAAGGCATCCAGGTGCAAGGCAGTGCCCATTCTGATGTACTATTGTTCCAGCCCTTTATTTACATTTTATTGATGATAAGTTATGATAAACACTTTCATTTGCTTACCTTCTTATACCTTCTTAATGGAGTATCTATTAATATCTCCCTATTTTTAAAAAATATTTTATTGAGGTTTCATAGGTTACAATACTATTAAAGTTATTTTGCAGTTGTAGTTGCCACTACACCAAACCCTATGCACTGTCCACTGCACTGTCCTCCTATTGCCCATCAATTTGCTCAAGAGGGCACCAGTAATGTCTCCATTGTGAGGCTTGTTGTTACTGTTTTGGGCATATCGAATACGACACGGGGAGCTTGCCAGGCTCTCTGAGAGGGGCGGAGGAATCGAACCTGGGTCAGCCTCCTGCAAGGCAAACGCCCTACCTGTTGTACTACCGCTAGCGCACCAAACTCTCTAGCAGTATTTAGGGTCCCTTCCTCCATTATTACACAGTTATTTCTTCCTCTCCTAGACTCCTCATTTCTGAGTTCTATTGACCATGTCTCAGCTCTTCTTAATTTTTGGTGGGATTGTTAATTGTTTTTTCTCCTATTGCTGAGATTTTTGAGTGATATGTATAACTTAGTCATTACCTAAATATCATATATAAGGTGTGCAAATATTTTTCTACAGTTCAATATTTTTAATTTTATCTCATTTCCTTCCTTCTTATTTTTATCTATTTTTAATTACATTTTAGGTAACATGGCTACAACAATTTTGATGTTTATGGTTCTGATGTACAAAATTATTGTACATATTGGCACCTTCACCACCACCAATATAGTGTGCCAATATTTTTGCCCATTCAGTATGTTGCTTTTTTATTTAGCCTTGGTTTTTTCTTTCATGCAAAACCTTTTTAGTTTTATGTAGTCACATTTTTTTCTTGTTTCTGTTTTCTTTGCAGGTGGAGTTAAATTATTGAAGAAAACCCTTGATGTTCATATCATGCATAGAAACAATTATATTTTCCTAAACATATTTTCAAGATTCTGACCTAAATTTGATCTCTTTAATCCTCTTTGAGTTGACCTTTGTATTTAGTGTGAGACACAGATAAAATTTCTTTCTATTTCTTTCTTTCTTTCTTTCTTTCTTTCTTTCTTTCTTTCTTTCTTTCTTTCTTTCTTTCTTTCTTTCTTTCTTTCTTTCTTTCTTTCTTTCTTTCTTTCTTTCTTTCTCTTTCTTTCTTTCTTTCTTTCTTTCTCTTTCTCTCTCTTTCTCTCTCTCTTTCTTTCTCTTTCTTTCTCTCTTTCTCTCTCTTTCTCTCTCTCTTTCTTTCTCTTTCTTTCTCTCTTTCTCTCTCTTTCTCTCTCTCTTCCTTCCTTCCTTCCTTCCTTCCTTCCTTCCTTCCTTCCTTCCTTCCTTCCTTCCTTCCTTCCTTCCTTCCTTCCTTCCTTCCTTTCTTTCTCTTTCTTTCTTTCTTTCTTTCTTTCTTTCTTTCTTTCTTTCTTTCTTTCTTTCTTTCTTTCTTTCTTTCTTTCTTTCTTTCTTTCTTTCTTTCTTTCTTTCTTTCTTTCTATTTTTTTTTTTTTGGCAAGTGGCTATAAAGTGTACCCAACACTGTTTGTTGAAAACATTATACTTCAGGTTACTTAATTATAATACTGTAGGTGTTTATGGTTTGATATGCAAAATTAAGCTTCACATCACCACTTTATGAACCCAACTCTTTGTCATAGATTAACTGTCCATATACCTGAGGATTTCTGGGCTCCTACTTCTCGTCTCAATAGTCTCAAAGTATGCTTTATCCTAGTAACACAGTTTTTATTCCTATAGCTTTAGAGTTAAACTTATAACCAGGAAATTAAATACCTCCCATTAGCTTTTCCCCCAATGTTAATTTGGCTATTTAGGTAGTTTTATGATTTCATAGAAAATTTAGTAGTTTTTGAGGATTTCTTAACTGTTTGCAAGACTGATCTGATGACTCTGAGTCTCATGACCTGGATGACAACAGAGAATTTGAGATCACCAGAGACTTGTCACTGTGATAGAACCAATGTTTAATTGGCCTTGATCTGGTAAATTTAATGGTAAATTTTAATGTTTTAATTTTCATTTTTGTTCATTTCTAAATACTTTTATTTTGAAATTTGTCATTGGTCCATTCATTATTAAAAAGGGTATTATTAAATTTTGAAGATTTTTTTCTTATTTTTATTTTGGTTCAGGTGTAATTCTATTATTGCATATAAAATGCAATAGATAATTTAATTATGTAAAGTTTTTAGATTTGTTTTATGACCTAAGATATGCCAGATGTCACACATACAACTGAAAAAAAAAAAGAATTCTGTTATATCGATTGTAATCTTTTTTACATGGTAATTAGAACTAGTTGAATAATGGCATTATCTTTTAAATCTTTGCTTATGTTCTCTGTATCATACTTTACTCTTCCTGTAATGATAATTATTCAACTGTAATTATGGGTTTGTCTCTCTCTTCTTAATCCCATAAATATTTTTTTCATGCATTTAAAACTCTAGTGTTAGGAGAATTCACATTCAATATTATTATACCTTCAGGATAAATTAATTTTTTAAAAATCAGATGTAATGTCTCTTTGTTTCTGATAATTTTTTGCCCTAGAATCTTAAATGCGTATTAATTTAATGAATTAATTAAATTCATCAATATAAATGAATATTAATATAATGTCATTTTTATTAGTGTTTACATAGTATACATTTTATATTTATTTATTTTTTTGAATATAAAAAAATTTAATTTGGAGGTTTTTGAAGGGGTAGAAGAAGAGAAAAGTAGGAGAGAGAGAAGCTTGCTCAAAAGAGCACTGGTTTCCCCAAAGGCCTCTACCTACACACACTCCAGCATTAGATCGGAAAGTACACATCTCAAGAGGGGAGATGTGGGTGTCACATCTGCTCAGGTGCCATATGTGTTCAGCCACCACATGGGCGCAAGCATCACATGGGCTCTGGCAGCATATACACGCCCATTAGCTTACTTTTAACCTACCAGGATGATTGTATTTGAAGTGAGTTTTTTAACAGACAACACATGCAAACACATATTCATGCATATTCAATGCAATATTGATATATATGGTTATACAACTTTCATTTAATTATTTGGATTCCTGGATACATTTTATTATTTATCAGTAATATATCTGACTAGTGACTTTTAACCAGTAGTACATAAGAACACTCAAAATCAAAAGAAGAAAGAGTAAAGAATCCAATTAATCTGAAAAGTCATCAACAGATACATTAAGAAAAAGGATATTAAAAGAGAAAATGGACATATAAACTATGCTCAATATAATTTGTCATTATACAAAATAGATATATAAATTAAAACTATAATTAAATGTTATACAACTTTTAGATTAGTTAAAATATAACTTATGGACAAAACTAAGCTCTGATGGCCTACCTTTAGAGATTGGTAGAAAAGAAAAACTACTTCAGAAATGATATTGACATAAATGTTGCAAAATCAAAATATTTAAAACTGGACACACATGCTCACACTTTTAACCTATGTCTTCTGTGAGTTGATTCTAATGGCATAAAAATAAAATAAAATTTAAACAAGTTGGATGACCTCAAATTGACAGTTTCTACATTGTGGGAAAAAGAAAAACCAATAGCTTATCAGAAAATAGAGAGAATTGCTGAAAACCACCAAGGAAAGCAGGAAGTCAACAGAAACATGAGGAAATGCTCATCATTATTTAAGAGAAATATAAACAAAAATGACAATAAAATATCACTCCATACTTATGAGAATAACCTATAGCAAAAGGCTTGGACTGATTGGAGAGATAGTGCAGTGGGTATGGCATTTGTCTTGCAAGCTGCCAATCTAGGCTGGATTCCTGGCACCACAGATAGTCTCCCAAGCTTGCCAGGAGTGATTACACAGGAGCCTCAACACTACTAGGTGTAGCCTCACTGAACCTCCTACCATACACACACACACACACACAGACACACACACAGAGGTTAGGATCAAATGCTGCAGAGGGCGAGAAGAAATAGGAACTCCTAACACTGTTCATAAAAATGCAAATTGCTCCAGTTCCTGTAGAAAACAGTACAGAGAGATCTCAGCAAGAAAAATAGATTAACCATGTACTACAACCTTTCCACTCCTAAACTGATAATAATAAAATCTGAATCACTGTCACTGTCATCCCGTTGTTCATTGATTTACTCAAGTGGGCTCCCAGTAATGTCTCCATTTGCCCCAGCCCTGAGATTTTAGCAGCCTCTCCTTATTTGTTTTATTCAATGATTGGAGGCTCTTTTCAGGGTCAGGGGAATGAGACCTGTTATTGTTACTGTATTTGGCATGTCGAATATGCCACGGGGAACTTTCCAGGCTCTTCCAAATGTCTCATTGTTGTTAAAAAATACTTGTGGGGAGTGGAGGTGGGAGTGGAGAGAGTACAATAGAACAGCTAGTAAACTGCTTTCCTTGTACAAGTTCAACCCGGGTTCAATCCCTGGCAATTCATATGGTCCTGAAAACTTTCAGGAATGATCTCTGGGTTCTGATTAAGTAGTAATTTACACAGTTGTGTATGATACAGAAGCAAAAATAATTTATTTGTAAGGGAAGAATAGAGAAATAACCCAATGGGTTGAGTACATGTTTTGCATGCAGGAAACCCATGTTTGATCTACAGCATTGCATACTTCCAGGAGCAATCCCAGAGTACTATGCCAGGAGTAGTCCCTGAGCACTACCTGGTGTGACTCTCAAACCAAACAAATGAAATACTAGTAAAATGAAAATGCATCTGGGCACCTCCTATCACCAGACTTTGTGCAGATCTCTATCAAAAAAATAAACCGCGCCTTCTGCTGGAGTTCACTGCATTGGAATATAAGCACACGCATTTGTGGCATGGTAACAATTCTTTACGGGAGATATAAGGGATGTGCAGGCACAGAGACAAGAAAACTGTGATATCTGAACTGGGACTTCCAGGTGGATAGTGGTGTGAGAGTGAAAGAGGAGCAGGTGAGAGAGTCCATTGCAGTCAGAGGATGTGCGGACAATAATTATAGTTAGAGTATGTAAAGGTCCAAAGGATCTATAAACATATAATTATAAGGTTGAGGAAAACTCTGATTCTTATTCTCATGGAATATTGAACATGAAAATTAAAACACGGAATATAGAGAAACATTATAACTACACACTTCTTGGGACCAGAGATAGTGAAGCAGTTGGAATGCATTCTTGCCCTGGGTTGAATACCCAGCATAACCTCTAGAACATTAGCAGTGTAGCCCTGACAGCCCTCAAGCACCATCAGAGGTTCCTGGGTAATCTCTATCACCATGGGCCACCCCCTCCAGCCCCCCAGCACCACTTTGAACTTTGACCCCGTTGGCCAAGCATCAGTGGTTAGATGGAGTATGTGTATATGCATGCATGTACATGGTGAAATTATAAGTAAGTAATTGAACATTATATATCTCAATATAAGGGTAGAAATTAGCTGTAAAAAGAAAAATTTTAGGCAGTCAAGTAGTAGAGGACTGGAGCGATAGCGCAGTGGTGTAAGGCATTTGCCCTGCACAAAGCAGACCCGGGTTCGATTCCTCCTTCCCTCTCAGAGAGCCCGGCAAGCTACCGAGAGTATCCCTCCCACATGGCAGAGTCTGGCAAGCTACCCGTGACATATTCGATATGCCAAAAACAGTAACAAGTCTCACGATGGAGACGTTACTGGTACCCATTTGAGCAAAATGATAAACAGGACGACAGTGCTACAGTGCAAGTAGTAGAAGTACCTAGGGAACTTCTAATCTAATGTTAAATTCTTATTATTTCTTATGTTTGGTCATGGCCACACATACTATACTCTGAAATAATACAGGACCTACTTTAGGAAAAGAAGAAAATAATGTATATTTAACAAATTTAAAAAGACAAAATACCATTTAATTATATTTGAAGCAGAAAAAATATTTGATTAGACAAAACTTATGGTGCTTTTTTTTTTTTTTTAATGGCTCTTTTGCCACACCTAGCAGTAGTCAGGTCAGGGCTTACTCCTGACTCTCTGAACTCTGGAATGACTCCCGATAGAGGTTCTGGGACCATGTAAAGAGCCAGGGAGTGAATCCAAGTCAGCTGCACGCCAGGGAAATGGCTTACCTGTTTTACTAGCTCTCTGGCCCCAAACTTTATTCATTCATTCTTGTTTTTTTTTTTCTTTTTGGATCACACCCAACAATGCTCAGGGGTTACTCCTGGCTCTGCACTCAGGAATTACTCCTGGCGATGCTCGGGGGACCATATGGGATGTTGGGAATCGAATCTGGGTTGGCTGCGTGCAAGGCAAATGCTCTAACAGCTGAGCATTTATTCCAGCCCCTATTCATTCTTAAAACTCAGAAAAGGCATGGAAAACAACTTCCATAATATAAAATGAAAATCACACCAATACCAGACATCTTCATAAAATATTTAAAGTATTAAACACATTTAAAAAATGTTGCCTACTTGCATTCAGAATTCTATGCTGAACCCAGTTATCTCAGTCAGACAAGGATAAGATGCAAAGCATTAAGACTGGAAAAGGAGAATTAAATTGCCTTCTGTACTACAGTCTTTCCCCAGCTGTGTGTCTCTGCTGTTCATAGTCCCTATGAGCCCAGTGGTCCAGTGGGACCCAGCAGTACAGCTCCCTGCTTCTTTAGTCATTTACAGCCCAATTTTGTCATTGCAAGTCTCTCACGTAGAAAGAAGTATCAAGTCAACCAAAGAAAACATAGAAATGGAACTTTTGTCATCCCTAGAGCTAAATTTGTTATCTCCTTTTCTCAAGCCCTGGAGATCAGCCTATAGAACACATTACACCCTCTTCCTTGTGCATGTCTTTCTAATTTGAAATGTTCTTTGAGCAAAAAAATTGTATCAAAATACTTTTCCTATGTGTCTAGGTTTAGGCAAGTTGCACTGTGTGATGTGTTGGAACATGCTGGGTCACAGTTTCCTATTGCTTACATTTCTCATGATGTAAAGACTCACTTTATCAGCTATTCTTGAAATCTGCTTGAAACACAATAAACCAAGTATGTCTTCACATTCCTTTAGAGGAGTCAATCTTTCTTTGTAAGGAGAATTAGGAGAAGAAAGATTTTTCCAAGTTAGAAAACTTACTAAACCAATACTTTAAGTATAAACAAAGAAAAATAAAATGAGTCAATGAAGCAATGAACCAATCAAAATATTTATATTTACTTGTTTCAAAATACTCATATCTACTTGCTTGGCTGTTCCAAATTCATTTGATCCAACTATTAATAATACTGAATACAGGTGTAACAACAGAAAAAGATGTAAAGTATGCTTTTAGATCTCAAAGATTAATTTCAAAATGATAATTCAATGCATTTTTTTTGAAATGCACAATTCTGGGGCTGGAGCGATAGTACAGTGGGTAGGGCATTTACCTTGTACGCAGCTAACCTGGGCTTGATTCCCAGCATCCCATATGGTTCCCTGAGCACCGCCAGGAGTAATTCCTGAGTGCATGAGCCAGGAGTAACCCCTGTGCATCGCTGGGTGTGACCCCCCCAAAGTGCACAATTATTATAAAATGTAATTTAAGAAACAATATTTTTAGAAATTTCTTGGACACGGCAAGTTTTATGATGTAAAAATGGAAAATATGTCATATTTTCCAATGATTAATGATCTTAAATTATTATGTAAAATTTTATGTTAAAAAAGAGAAATATGTCATCAAATTTTGAATTCTATAATCATTTCATTCTGATGTTTTACACTTTATTAACATCACTTGTTTTTAAATGCATGACACGTAATCAACTTGTATATTTTTCAATAAGCAGATGTGTCAAAAATATTTTACTAATTGCTCTATATCTTATCTTTTTAATGAGTATATAGCATTCTAAGGAATCAATAAGATAAAATTTAATTATTATCTTTTTGTTTTGTTTTGTTTTGTTTTAAGACCAGATCTGGTTGTATTCAGGATTTACTTTCTGCTCTTTGTACAGGGCCCATGGGATCATATGGAGTGCCTGGATCAAATCCAGGTTGCCCACATACAAACCAAGTACCTTCCACGCTATACTATCTCTTCAGCCCTTGTTTTGCTAATTCAGGAAGTAGCTTATTTTCAGAGACTACTATAGACTATGCATGCACTGACAGATTTTCTTTTTACTTAAAATAATACCAGATTGTAAGCAACATGATGATAAGGTCAGTGTTTAAGTTAGGCTAATGATGGAATTTGCATCTAGTCTAGCTAGTTTGCAAATTAGAAGTAATGGGTAATTATTTTCTAATTCTTTGAAGTAAGAGACTCTTGCTCTTATTCTGCACTAAAATTATGGTTTGATTACCAGTTCAAGCTAACAATGTATGAATATTTTCAATAGTTTACTTTAAATGGGATATTTCACTGATGGAGATTATTACATTTTTTTAAATTTCATATATTGTAGTGTGTATTTCTTTGGTAGAAATAAAATACTTAAGAAAAATTTATGTTTGCTACTCAGATAGTTTCTCTTTTGGCTCATTATAAATAACCAAGAACTGTGCATCTAATGGAAATTAGACAAGTATCAAAATTTGATTATCAGATGTACAATCAGGTGACAATAGTTCACTACATGTTAGTATATAAATAAAATTTAGTATATAAATGAATTTGCTAAGATAATAGAACTTGAAAGTTCTCTCTGCCATACACACATGACAAATGTGTTTAGTGATGAGTATGTTAACTAAGTGTGGGGTGTTATATTAAGTATGTATGTATGTACTCAAGTCACCAAGAGGCATCTTAAAAAGAAATATGTTAAAAAGTATGGTACATTTTTATAGGTCAGTTATACTTCTAATAAAGCTGAAATTTCAAAAATTAAGCAAGTATCAAATATCTAACTTGTGACATATTAAAATCTGTTCTCTAACGTAATATTCCCAGTATAATTTTGGAAAAGCAATTCTGATTAATTAGGTTACAGAGTGAAAGGCTCCAGATATAAGTATTTATGACTTGGCATCTGTATAAATTAAAAATATATAACAGCGACTCCAAGGATTCTATAAATTCATAGTAGTTGAACCTTCACTGATTTTTCTATTGTTGGTAATAATTGTTTATCACCAACTATTTTAATTCAACAAGTTATTCCTGAATTTTTTTAATGCTTACAATTACTTAAAATTTTTACAGGGTTTTTCTTTTTTGCTTTTTTTTTTCTTTTTGGGTCACACTCAGCAATGCTGAGTTACTTCTGGCTTTGCACTCAGGAATAACTCCTGGCTGTGCTCAGGGGACCATGTGGGATGCTGGGAATCAAACCCAGGTCAGCCTCGTGCAAGGCAAATGCCATACCCGCTGTGCTATTGCTCTAGCCCCAAAATGTTTACAGGTTTGATAGAACTTTGTGGGTTAAACTCACTTCAATTACATTTTAAACTGGTTGTAGTTTTTAATAGCCCCTTTATTATTGTAAGGCAATTAACAGAATAATTTATGAATTTTAAATGTAGCTCACAGAAGATAAAAAAACTGGAATCTGAGAAAGAAGATAATCTTTCAAAGAGATATTAAGGAGTTATGATATGGTTATATACAAGACCTATAATGAGAAAATATAACCTCAAACTTTTGCTAACTACCAATCAGTTTCCTTTATCACTATTGTGCTCTCAGAGAAAATTATACCTCATGGATGTTTGCATTTAAATGCTTAATTTCTGGCACTTTGGGTGTAGATTTTCAGTCATGTGCAATATATTTAAGTCAGGTGTGCTAGAATAAGATTAGGCCAGTTGTAGCTGGAGGAAGAGCTGAAACTGTCACTCAGTGAGAGTTTGAAATCCCTTTGTGGTCAGAATTCTAAGGATAGAACAAACATCTTGGAAGAATAGCTAAGGAGACCCACCTAAACTATTAGTCACCAAAATTTTTATTTTCTTTCTCACTGAAACTGCACTGAACCAATAGTCAAAAAGAAAAAAGGACAAAATAATATATGCAATGTGAATATTGGAGAGAATAATTTTATGCACAGCTCATAATGTATATAGATGTTCAATGCATATACATATTATACAATGCCTCTACAGTGCCCATACAAGCACATATGCATGTATATGCTAATTTTAAGGACATATATGCTCCCTTTAATTCTCTTTCTGAGAAATTTTGTTTCTCTTAGGTCTTTGCAACAATAGCACATTTATGAAATAGGTGGTGGCAGAAAAGAAACCCATTTCCAGCAAGGAAGTTGCCACAGTGGAAGTAAGTTTTTTCTACAGCTTCATCACTCACTCCTGAGGATGCTGTGATTTCTGCTTTTGCTCTTAGGATGCTAGGCAATCACCCTTTTAGCCTTGGAATAATCCTAAGTACTTATAAAATGTGCACAAATTCTGTATGCATCAAAATATTCACCCCAAATGATAATAAATTATACTATATTTCTTCTACAAGTCATGCCACTTTGCGCTTTAGACTATGGAACTGTTCTTAGAAGAATTCCTCTAGTAAATTAAAATTGGTGCTCTAAGGGATATGATTTTGGAGATTTCAAATAGTTTAAATGGAATGCCCTCTGGTGTTCTTTCGAAGAATTGCCCATATGGAGACAAAAACAAGTATTACTGAATGGGAAGATAGAGGGAAGCAGGTTTAGGAACTTTCTCCTTTCCTTGAGTACTTAAAAAAAGTGTTTATGTGTCATGTTAGGGATAAATTCAGGCCCTCAAATATGCCAGGTTTATACTCCACTGCTGAGTCACATCCCACCCCCAAACAGGATACACTTTAATAGTAATCGGGATACTTCTGGGAATTATCTGGTTAGATGTTCTTCGGAGTCCACCTAAGGAAATTCTTTGTTTTTATCTCAAACCTTAGAATTATGGAGTTTATATTATTTTTGATTTTTTCTCATCTTCAGTCAGTCCTTTTTTGCCCCCTGCAATCTTTGGGCTCTATCTTTTGCCCTTTTAGAGCAGTAACCTTGACCAGCAAAGTTATACTAATGCAACCCTTCTCTGTACCAGGTTCTGTGTTAATTGTTGCAAGACAAGATTGCATAACACTTTCTCACATACTCTAAAATTTCTTCTGACTCTTTAGATTCTCCTGATTGTTTAGTGAATCCTTTTTGCAAAGAAACCTAGGATCAACTTCCTCCTGACTTTAGTTATAATCAAATCCTTCCTCCAAATTTCTGGGGAATCACATAATTGTGTCAAATGGGCTAGAGAATTATCCTCTTAACTATTTATTTATAGAACAACCCAGAAACTACTGAAGCATGAAAAGTCACCTCAAGTAGGAAGAGACCCTGAAATATTTAGTATATTGCACGTTGTTAGATGAACTACCAAAGTCTTCAGCAGCAGCCCGGCTCCTCATCTTCTATCATTTGTATACATTTGGACATAAATTATGGCTTATTTGGCAAAAGGGTACTCTTGTAATTAGATCATTGGTCTTGGAAGAAATTGAGGAGGAGGTGGTCATTATAAGGGAAGCATATAATGGGGACAAGGAAGTTGGGAAAGTGTGGAACATAGGGCACTGTAGCACTGTCGTCCTCCCTTGCTCATAGATTTGCTCGAGCGGGCACCAGTAACATCTCCATTGTGAGACTTGTTGTTACTGTTTTTGGCATACCGAATACGAACATAGGGCACTGTGCAAAAATTGCTGGTTGGGGAGAGGATGGAAGAGAGAAAACAATATGAGGATGCTGGACACAAAGTAGGAAGAGAACGTGCAACAAGTTGGAAAGAGATGCACCAGAACAAGCTAATAAGATCAAAGGAAAATTTTATGTGTGGATGCATTCTAATTCCAGTTAGAGGGTGGCCTAGACAGAGGACATGGCCAAACATTTTTTTAATTAAAATTTTTTAATTGAATCACGGTGAGGTACAGTTATAAAACTTTCATGTTTGAGCTTCAGTCATATAATGATTGAGTACTCATCCTTCCACCAGTGTACATTTTCTACCACCAATGTCCCCAAATGTCCCCAGTAATTTCCCCCCACCCCCACTGGCACCTATGGTAGACAATTTCTCTTTTACTCTTTCTCTACCTATGGGCATTATGGTTTACAATACAGATAATGAGAGGCATGGCCAAACTTTTGTAAGGAAGTATTTCCTCTGTCCTTTCCCTAAGGTACAGGTCAGAAGAGTTTGGCCAGTAGTCACTCTCTTCCTTGGTTTGGTTTTAGGGCATCTCTTTAGTGAGGTAGGTGAAATAAACTATTGATCCACTTGGTATCTTTTGGATACACTCATTTTTTCCTCCTCATTGTTTAAAAGAAATAGTAATCACCCTTAAATCTGTAGACCTCAGAATATTTAATTAGGCACAAGTACAAATTATAATCTAGTAAGAAAGGAGGGACACCAAATAATCTAGTTAGTCATTTTAAATTTTACCATCATGAGGAATAGTCAGAGAGAGAATGGAAATGGCTGGGGGCAGGGGGTGGGAATCTCCTGGTCAGATGACAAAAAAGACAGCATACCTTAACCACATCCACGAGGCTGGAGAACAAAGGAAAGCCAGAGAGTTAAAGAGCAGCTGGGCAATGGGCCTTGAATGACAGACCATATAAGCCCAGAAATAGCTAAGAGCATCTGGCATCAGATGGGGACAAAAGACACAGGACACTTCATGACACCGAGGGGTAGACCAGGAGGACAGCAGAGGACACTGTGGACTTCAAGGCACAGAAAAGAGAGATATCATCATACACCTCAGAGACTGGCACACATCTAAAAGAGTAAGAACAATCAGTGCTGCACAGATATGGGTAGAAAGGGACTATTCTTCGTTGATGGTGGGAATGTCATAGGTCCAGCCCTTTTAGAAAAAAACATGGACAGTTCTCAAAAAACAAGAAATTGAGCTTCCATATGACCCAGGAAAACCACCTCTGGGGATATACCCTGGGGGCATAAAAGCAATGCAGAAAGGCAGAAATGACATCTTCACTTCTTTTTTTTTTTGTGATTTTTATACATTTTATTTTCATAAAGTAGTTCACAATAGTTCATTACAGATAATATTCAAACACCTAGTTCACAATAGTTCATTACAGATAACATTCAAACTGCCATCCCACCAGAAAGCATCTTCCCACCATAATAAGAGGGAAGTTTGTGAAGTTTGTTGTATTTCATTCTAGAGCCATTTAAGCCCGTATATAAGAGAATATAAGCACGCATATTAAAACCAAACAAATGTGTGCTTCTTTAGGTACATTAGAGGGCTAGAGTATAAGAGGTTGTGCTGCTGTGAATGTGGCTGTATACTCCAGGAAATACTACACTGCTCTCTTCCGGGAGCTTTATTTTATAGTCTCTGGATCTTGGCCGTTGATGAGATTACATGGCGCCGGAAGCAGTTTGTGGGTGTGACTGCTAAGCTACTGGCAAACTGGGGAGCTGGGTGGAGGAGGCCTAGTCCCGATTTGAGCAGGCTTGGAGATCTCAGCCATGGGGCCCGCATACCTGGGTTTCTCTGCCGGTTCCTTCATGGGTGAGGCTGATCTGAGCATGTGGAGAGTGGCCTTGAGCATGGCTGTGGCTGGGTTCTGGAGGTTTTTGGCTGATGGGGTCCTGCTTGGGACAGGGAGGGAAACCCAACCTGCCCCTCTCCAAGGGGGCCTCAGTGAAGACAGCCTGGCATGGGGTCAGTAGATTCTGCCAATATCTGTATTTTTATGTTCATTGCAGCACTAGTCACAATAGTCAGATTCTCACTTCCTGAGAATAGACAATTGGATAAAGAAATGATAGTACATCTACATAATGGAATACTACACAACCACCAGGAAAAAATGAAAACATGAAATTCACTACAAATGTATGGACATGGAGAGTATCATGCTGAGTGAAATAAGTCAGAAGGAGAGTGAAAGACATAGAATGACTGCACTTATTTGTGGGATATAAAACAAACATAGTATGTGATTAATTCCCAAGGATAGTAGAAATAACGGCCAGGAGGATTGGTCCGTGGTTGAAAGCCTGCTTTAAGGACTGCAGGATAAGGCATTTGGGACAGAGAAGGGGCCATTATGACAATGATGATTGGAAAGGATAACTTTGAATGGGAGATATGTTGTGAAAGTGAGTAGTGGATCAAAAATGATGACCTCTCAGTATCTGTACTGCAAATCCTACTGCCCAAAAGGACAGAGAGAAAGAGAGAGAGAAAGAGAGATAGGAGGATGAGGAGGAGGAAGATGAGGAGGATGAAGAGGAGAAGGAGAAGGAGAAGGAGAAGGAGGAGTAGAAGAAAGAGGAGAAGAAGGAGTAGAAGAAAGAGAAGGAGGACAAAAAAAGAGGAGGAGAAAGAGAAGAAGAAGAAGAAGAAGAAGAAGAAGAAGAAGAAGAAGAAGGAGGAGGAGGAGGAGGAGGAGGAGGAGGAGGAGGAGGAGGAGGAGGAGGAAGAGGAGGAGGAGGAGGAGGAGGAGGAGGAGGAGGAGGAGGAGGAGGAGGAGGAGGAGGAGGAGGAGGAGGACAGGCTGGGGGTAGCAGGAGGGATAGTGGGAATATAGGTGGTGGGAAATGTACACTGGTGGAGGGCTGGGTGTTGGAACATTGTATGACTGAAATAACTGAAACCTGATCATGAAAGCTTTGTAACTGTATCTCATGGTGATTAAATAAAAAAATAACAATAACAACAACAACAGTATGGATCAAGGACTACATACATGGGAACCAGAAAGGAACCAATGTGAGATCTTGACAGAGGACATTAAGGGACCCAAAATTTCTCTCTTAACGCTGTTCAACTGTATCACTCTATCACTGTCATATTGTTCATCAATTTACTTGAGCGGACACCAGTAACATCTCTATTCTTTCCAGGCCTGAGATTTTAGCAGCCTCTCCTTACTGGTCTTTCCCAATGATTGGAGGGTCTTTCAGGGTCAGGGGAATGAGTCCTATCATTACTGTTTTTGGCATATCGAATACACCATAGGTAGCTTGTCAGGTTCTTCCTGTGCAGGCAGGATACTCTCCGTAGCTTGTCAGGCTCTCTGAGCAATATGTGGCTTATGGGTGTGATCCCTGGGTCGCCAGAGATTGGGGGATAACAGGCAGAGTATCTCTGCTTCCAGGCCCTGTTGAGTCCAGAGTCCAAGGTCACATAGTTCTGCATTATTCAGGTGTTGTGTGGGAAACTATATGGGATAACGGGGATTGAACCAGGATCAGCTGTGTGCAAAGCAAATATCCTACCCAGTATATTGTTGCTCTCACCCTTATGGCCAGATGATTTTTTTAACAAGAAATATGCTTATATTTATTTATTTTTAAATTTTTATTTTTTTATTGAATCACGGTGCAAAAAGTTACAAAGCTTTCAGGTTCAAGTCTCAATCCCTCAATGATCAGACCCCCATCCCTTCACAAAAAAAACCAGTATACACTCCTCCAACCCCCCCCCCCACCTGTGTGGCTAATGATCTTCACTTTCTTCTCTCTACACTTTGAATACATTCAATATTTCAACAGAAAACTCTTACTATTTAGAATTTCCCCCCACAATCAAACCTGCTGAAAAGGTATCACTTGATAATTTGATTTCCATTGCTGAGAATGAAGAATATATGAGCTCTTGGATTTCATGGTTTTGGATTTCTTGGTTTTGGATTTCTGATATTTTAGCTCAGTTCACAGTTTTGTGTGCAGCTGCTCCAGATCTTGTCTGGGTGGAGAGCATGCCAGTAACACCCCCATCCCAAGATCTCCTGCGCGCCACGTCACTACAAGCTTGTACTTCTGGGTAGTGGGTTCTAGAAGATGGTGGTTGCCACGTGGGTGCCACCACCACTGCTGCCACCTCCCCCGCTGAAAGAAAAGGTCCAGAGGGTTAGATGATTTTTAAGAATATCACTTATATCACTCAACAGGAAAAAAATATTCTTAGCAAATGTTATTTTAAAACTGGTTATTTTCATGAAAAAAAAAAAGAAGTTGGACATTCATTTTACACTGTACAAAATTTCAATTTAAATGCATTAAAGACCTAAATGTTAGACCACAAAATAATAAGTTAAAAACAACAACAACTCTTTGGGGCTGGAGTGATAGGATAGCAGGTAGGGTATTTGCCTTGCAGGTGACTGATCTGGGTTTAATCCCTGGCATCCCATATGGTTCATTGAGCACTGCCAGGAGCAATTCCTGACTTGACAGGTATAACTGGTGAGCAATGGTGGGTGTGCCCTGCCCCTCACTGATACCCCCCAAAAAAACCCCAAAATATGCCCTAGAAGAAAACATAGAAGGAAATCTTCATAATATCGAAACTAGAAATTATTTCTTCACTTTGATGCTAAAAGCATAGACAAAGGCAAATAGATCAACAGAATGATATCAAAGTTAAAAAACAATTTTTTGGTATCAAAAGACAATACAGAGCCAATAAAAATATTTAAATCATAGATATGACAAGAGCAAATATATAAAAGAATTACAATTCAACAGTAACAAACATTAAAGCACAACATTTTAAAATGTGCAAAAGGGGCCAGGAAGATAACTCAGGACCAGGGCATAAGCTCTTCATATGCAAGAACTCAAGCCTGATACCACAAGTCATCAGGAGCACTGCCAGATGTAGCCCTGGAGGCCTATGCAATGCCAGTGTGGATCTGGGCTCAAGAGGCATGGCATCTTCAAGTCCTGATATAGAATCATCTGGACCAATGGCTGAGTATCACTGGGAATGGCCCTAGGGCTCCCTGATCACTTCAAAGGAGGGCCCTTCAAACTAAAAAAGAATAATGATAAATGGTCAAAGAACTTGAATATATGGATGAGATAAAGGCACAAATATATATAAATGTATGAAAATGATAAAAATATATAGATACAAAGATGATATAAAGATATATATTATCTAAAAGCATCTTTAATGATGAAATACCATGACCAAGCAAGTGGAAACAAGCATAAACAAATAGGACTGCATTAAACTAAGAAACTTCTGCACCTCAAAAGAAACAGTGACCAAAAGACAGAGAGAGCCCATGGAATGGGAAAGAATATTTACCCAATACCCATCTGATTTAGGGTTACTATCCAGGATTTACAAGACACTGGTAGAATTGTACAAGATAAAACCTCCAACCCCATAAAAAAAGAGGGGGGGAGAAGAAATGAACAGAAGCTTCCTCAAAAAACAAATACAAATGGTCAAAATGTATGTGAAACAAATGCTCTACATTGGTAATCATCAGTGAGATGTAAATCAAAACAACAATGAGATATCATCTCATACCACAGAGACTGGCATGCATCAAAAAGTACAAGAACAACCAGTGCTGGTGTGGATGTGGGGAGAAAGGGACTCTCTTTCATCGTTGGTGGGAATGTCAACTGGTACCAGCTTTTTTTGGAAAACAATATGGACATTCCTTCAAAAACTAGAAATTAAGCTTCCACATTACCCGGAAATACCAATTCAGGGAAATATATCCCAAAGGTGCAAAAAAAAAACCACAGTAGAAATGACATCTGCACCTGTATGTTCATTGCAGCCTTATTCACTATAGCCAGAATCTGGAAACAACCTGAGTGTCCAAGAACAGATGATTGGTTTAAGAAACTTTGGTACATCTACACAATGGAATACTATGCAATTGTTAGGAAAGATGAAGTCATGAAATGTTTTTAAGTGGATGGTCATGGAGAGTATCATGCTAAGTGAAATGAGTCAGAAAGAGAAGAACAGATATAGAATGACTCCACTCATTTGTGGAATACAACATTACATAATTATGAGACTGACACCCAAGGATAGTAGACACAAGGGCCAGGAAAACTGTTCCATAGTTGGAAACCTGCCTCATGAGCTAGAGAAGGCAGCTGGAATAGAGAAGGGATCACTAAGTCAATGATGGTTGAAGGGATCGTTCAGGATGGGAGATGTGTGCTGAAAATAGATAAAGGACCAAACACGATAGCCTCTCAGTACCTATATTGCAAACCATAATGTCCCAAAGTAGAGAGAGTATGGGGGGAATTATCTGCCATAGAGGCAGGGAAGGGTTGGGATGGTAGGGGGATGTTGGGGACATTGGTGGTAGAAAATGTGCACTGGTGGAGGGATGGGTATTGGATCATTGTATGACGAAACACAAACATGAAAGCTTTGTAACTGTAATGTTAATTAAACAAAATCCAATATATAGCACTACTCATATTTGAGGAAAAATATCACAAGAAGCAAACAAGATCACAATAAACTGCCACTTTATTTTCAGTATCATAAGTACAAAATAAACAGGAGGGAAAATGTTATTAGCCAAAAGAGGTGTTGGTGAGAGTGGAAAGAGTGGAATTCTTGTGATGTAGGCATTTAGACAGGGAAAGGCCCCCATGGCAATGGAATTCCTAGGAAGTAATAAAACCAATTGACCCCAGGCCGAAAAAAGCCCACTTTGCAGACACCGGAAGGAGGACCTGATAAGACCCTTACCTGGCACCAGCACAGGCTCAGAAAAGTCTGGACCCCTCTGAGAGAACTTCCAGCTGGAACAAAGGCCAATGGAAGGAATTTTAAAGAAGTTCATCCACCACTCCCAACTCTTGGCAACCACCCTAGCAACAGATTCTCACCTAATTTGGAAACCCCATGTGGAGCAGCTTGGAGAAACCAATAAATAACCTATAAACCTATAAATGCCAACATGAACAAAGAAGCTCCTACATATGCTGTCCAAGTCCATGTGCTGCTTGTGCCAAGCACATGTGGTGCCAAAGCATACTTGTTGCCCACATCTCCCCTCTTGAGATGTGTACTGGGGCTCTCTCTGTCCTTGGAGACATGTTATTCACTCTCTCTTTCTCTCCCCCTTTTCTTTCCCCAAAAGCCTTCAAGTAAAATCTGTTTTTACTTCACTGCTTATTTACTTCTGAAATTCTTTTCTGTTAGTAAGACAAAAACCCTGAAAGCCTGGGTAACACTTAGAACTAGCTACTTTATCAGTTTCAGTCCTCCCGGGTCCGTCTTGGGGAGAGAGCATTGGATAGGGAGAAAGTAACCATCTCTCTCCTCTCCACTTCACATATGTCCCCTGGGGTCCCACCAACTTCACTTGTATATTATCGGTGGGAATATAAACTGATATAACTTATGGAAACAGGATGGTTTCTTCAGAAAGACCGAAAATAAGTAACCTTTGAATCAAGATTCCCACTAGTCCATATATACAGCCCTCCATCCCACCCCCCAAATCAGAGCATATTCTTGCAGAGATATTTTGTATACTTATTTTGTATACTTAAGTTCAGTATAGCACTACTTACAATAGTGAAGATGTGGGAGCAACCAGTTTGTCCATCACCAGATGAACAGGTAAAGAGTATATATTTATATATATATTTATATATATACATATATATACAAATATATATACACACACACACACACACATATATATATATATATATATATATATATATATATATATATTTTGTCCCCAAGCCTGGCTGTCTTTACCGGGGCCCCTCAGAGGGCATGGGTTTCATTTTCCCTCCCCACCCTGAGCAGAGCCCCTGCAACGGAAGCCCTCAAGAGCCCAGGCACAGCGATGCTCAAGACCCCTCTCCACACATTTGAACAAGCCTCATGCTTGAAGGAACAGGCAGAGGAACCCAGGTGTGTGGAACCCGGTGCTGAGATCTCCAAACCTGCTCAGATCGGGACTGGGCCTCTTCCGCCTAGATCTCCCATGTTCCAGTAGCTAGGTGGTCACACCCAGAAATGCTCCCGACACCATGTAATCCCACCAATGGCCAACATCCAGAGACTATAAAACCAAGCTCTCAGAAGTGTGCTACATCTTATAGCCTAGTTCTCCCTCTGGGAGAACCTGGCAAGCTAATGAGAGTTTCCTGCCTGCATGGGAGAGCCTCGCAAACTCCCCCCCCCCATGGTGTATTCATATGCCCAAACCAGTAAAAATGATGGGTCTCATTCCCCTGACCCTCAAAGAGCTTCCAATGTGGCACCATTGGAAAGGATGAGTAAAGAGAGGTTTCTAAAATCTCAGGGCTAGGACGAATGGAGATGTTACTGAGACTGCGGGAGAAATTCGACGATCAATGGGATGATGATGATATATATGATGCAGTATTATGCAGCCTTTAAAAGGAAGGAAATTTTGTCACACAGATAAGTCTCATGGACTTTTATGCTAGGCGAAATAAATGTTTCACAGAAAGGCAGATATTGTATGACTTCTCTCACATGAAATATCAAAAATAGTCAAAATTATAGCAAGGAAGCAGAAAATTTGCTGCCAAGGCTGAGAGGATGAGAGAGGATTAGTGTTAAATGGGCTGAAATTTCAGTATTAAGATGAAAAGACTCAAAAGCTCTGGTGCACAATGTGGATATACTTAGCACTCCTGAACCAGACAATTAAAAATGATTCAGATGCTAAACATGCTTTTTTTTTCTATCAAAAGAAAAGAGAATGAAGACACTTTCTCTTCTACTTAAAAAGTTCAAATGCACAGCTTTTCTCAGCGAGTCATTTTATCAGTGAAGTCTCCAGTTTTACTGAAAACATTGGTGATGACAAAAATGATAGCACTTAATACCACCGAAATTTCACACTTCTGGCCATCTGCTCTTCCAAAAAAAGTGAATCTTGAAGACAAATTAACATGTGGCATATGAAAGAAAAGCCAAAGAATTGGGACTTTGCCCAGAGCTTCAAAGACTAGCACTATCCATTCCATTTGAAAGCAGTTTTCTTACATATGGGCAGGTCCTTCACATTCCGGGCCAAGTTATTTCTCTATATAAACAATCTCCTGGTGTCCAAGTTATCCAATGTTCCTCTGTTAGAATCATTCAACCTCAAGCATAGCAACCTGCATGCCTAATTGATCGCTCCACAGATCCATTCCTTTAAGATTTGGCTTTCATCCTCACCTTCTTCTTCATCCTATGATGCAGAGGGCAAAATAAGCTATATAAAGTAGATTCCCATAAAACATAGTAATTCATTGAATTTGGGAATTCAGGAATGCATTGCATTTAAGAATTGCCTTTAGGAAAGAAACTAAAGGCATCCTTGGCATTTTTGAAATAATGCATTGGCTGAAGCAGCAGGCCCTGGGAACTAGTTAGAAATACACGTTTTCCGGCTCTATCTATCTTGACTGATTCAATAATGCTGTGCTCCTGAGCCTCCCAGGAAGGGTGCTTTCACTCTTCTAGGTATCAACTGAAATCTGGGTGTCCCCAGTGTACCTTATCTATCTGTCTGTGACGGAGGCCAAACACAACCCAAGGGTATAAAAACTGCAGATGTGGAAAAAAAGAGAGACAGCAGGTGGCAGTGTTGGACTATTTCTGCATTTTCTGGACCCATAGAACTGTATCCTAATAGAACAAATCAAATTGCTTACCTTGAAAAGGAAGCATTAGATAATTTGTTTTCCATTGCTGAGGATGAAGAGGTATGAGGTCGAGTGACCACATTTAGCGGCCTCTCAGTTTTGGGTTTCTGTATTTTAGTATTTTAGTAACTAAGTCCAGAGAGATATCTGCCGGAAGTTGCATTGTTGCCAACTTGTACTTCTCAGTTACATTATATTCCACATATGAGTGCAATCTTTCTATGACTTTAGGGGAGAGACTCTCCAAACAATAATAGTGAGTTTTGTTGAAATATTGTATGCAATCAAAGTGAAAGTAAAGTGGAATTTATTAGTTACAGAGGCGGGGGGGGGGGCTAAGGGTGGGGGGCTAGGGGCGTGGGGGGGTTAGGGGTGTGGGGGGGCGGGGTGGAGCTATACTGGGATTCTTGGTGGTGGAATATGAGCACTGGTGAAGGGATGGGTATTCGAGCATTGTATAACTGAGATTTAAACCTGAAAACTTTGTAACTTTCCACATGGTGACTCAATAAAAAATTAATAAAATAAAATAAAATAAAATATTTTCAAGGATTAAAAAGAAAACAAAAAAAACAAACAACAAAAAAATAAAAGTATTTTGAAAAAAAAAACAAAAAAAATTGCTTACCTTGAAAACACTGCAGGTCATTTGGTGTAAAGCAAATGCCACTGTCTTTTTTCATTCCAGGAAAGGACAAAACTTTGGTTTTTCAAAAATGCAGGATTGAAACCTAAAAATGGGGATACATATTTTTCTTTTCCTATCGTCAACTTCTGGGGATTTTATTTGGAGGTAATTTTTAAAAGTAGTATGATACTAATGTAATAAAATGCCTGTATTAGAACCTCTTATGTCTATTGACATAGTCAGATACTTACTTTCCTGTCCACACCATGCCACTCTGTATTTTTATTGATTTTTTTTCTATTCTATGCAGCTATATCTTGAACTTATCCAATTTACATTTGTCCCTGATGTGCACAGTGACTTTAAGGAAAATTTATCTTTATTTATTTATTTTTTGTTGTTGGTTTGGTTTGGTTTGGGAATCATATCTAGTGTTGCTCAGGGCTTACTCTCAATTCTATACCCAGAGATCACTACTGGTGATGTTCAGGGACCACTGGTAACTGAACCTGGGTCAGCTGTTTGCAAGACAAGCAAACACCTTCTCTGCTATACTGTCTTTCCAGCCCCTGGACAGTTTGGTTTGGGGGTTGGGGCATACCTTGCTGTGCTCAGGGCTTACTCCTGATTCTGCACTTTCAATAGTAAAGAAAAAGTGGATGGGGTTAGAAAAACTATCATTGCCTTAACAGCCTGGATTATATATATATATATATATATCCAGAGCAAGGAGCTGAAGAGAGAATACAGTGGGTAGGATGCTTGCCTTGCATATGGACGGTCTGGGTTTGATCCCAGCATCATATAGGTTCCCCCAGGATCTGCTAGAAGTAATCCCTGAGTGAAGAGACATGTGGTGGTAAACCCTGAGCACCACTGAGTGTGTCCTGCCCTCCAAACAAAACAAAAAACAAAAGGGCAAAATTCCACAGCTAGACCAGCTGCTTTCTAATCATCAGATATTTGGGGGTTCCGCCACCGTCTACCTGAAGCCTTCTGGAAGGCTGCCCTCCCAGTGACCCTTCCTAGGTGGCACAAACTCTGACCCACTGCACTGGACTTATAAAGGAGGGACCCTAGACTTGCCCAGTTGCTCACTTCAGTTCTTAGCATTCTTTTAGCATCACTCTTTAAGCACAAAGGGCTTTTTCTTTTAACATTATTATACCCTGAAGGACTTTTCTTGATGAATGGCCCCTTGAATGACAGATATAATAGGATGCAGCGCCTTCCCCAAGACAAAGTACTCTGCCAGAGGACAGATACAGTCAGGACTTCCACTGCCTATTACAGAGCTTTGTTTTGTTGATGTCCTTTTATCTCTCACATCAATTTGTTCCTGTCAGCAATGTGAAGCGATGGAGGCAGGATTCCACGCAGAGAAGGCAATGCTTGGACTTCTCTACTGGCAGCATGTTGAATATATTTTCCTGGAGCCATATTACATTCAATATTGGGCTGCTCGGGGAGAGAAATACATCAGTGCCTCTTCGGAGAATGGTCCTATCTTGTCCGGAGATCACATTTCAGGATCCCTCAAGCCAAGAGTACATGGGGTCTGAGTCACGGCCAATAAATGTGATTCTGGGACATAGATTGGGATTACAGAAGATAAAGAGGTCTGGCTATGAGGCATACTGTAAGAACACATGTGCTTATTAGATTGCATCTCATGTCTGTTTCAGGCTCCCCGCTGCCAAGACCGAATGCTACTAAGCACATAGCTCCCCTGGCTCCCGAGTGACTCACAAGTTTGCTTTCACTCCCAAAGCAAAACATAACAGTGAGGGAGGCCCAGTTCTGCACAAGATCTACAAACTGTCAGTTCATTTGGGGACAGAGGCAGCCGTCCAGTTGATGCAGCGCCCTAATAACGCCAAGCGGCTCCTGTAGCACTCTCACAGGTGCAAGCTATTTCTTCCTAAATGAATCACCAGTTCTCCTTTGACTTTTCTGTGCTACTCATTGTTGCTTGCATCACAGAAATACGGAGGCCGCAAAGGCTCACACTTTGTTCCAACATCAGCAAGGAGTGGTCATCTTAAGCATCTTCCTCCTTATAAGGTCATAACTCAGCTCTGAAATACTGATAAAGCAAGGCCTTATCTTTAAAAGGAATGGGAAAGTCAAAAGTGATGTCAGGGCACCAAGATTTTCTTTGTTTTGTTTTGTTTTGTTTCTTTGATTTCCTTCCTGCTAAAACTATGTTAAAGGCAACTACCTTCAAAATGGAGTTACACATATGGAACCATAAAATTCAAGTCATAGGTTTAGAGTTATTTTTGGAGTCATGATTCCAGCTTATTTGGAAAAACTCACATGCAGAAATAATTCTTCTCTCATTTTATCTTTCCATCTGCAATCTACCTGATAAAAAGTGTGGGGGAGGGTATCATAAAATCTAAAAACAGAGGGTACAAAACAGCTTTATCAAAACCATATGGAATGTTTGCTAGATGTTTATTGTTACTGAATCCGAATCACATGGCTTGGGACCCCAGAAATTTGCATTCAATGAGATTTTTGGGTAATCTTTTTAAACACTAAATTTTGCAAACCATTTATCCAGGAACTCAAGAGACCTTTAGGTTAGACTGCAGTAATGTCTTTAATTAAATGATCATGCAAAATTTCCCAAAGGCAACGTTTGTCTATTGTGTGCGTGTGTTTGTGTATTCCATCTATATATAATTTCTCAAGGGCAATAATCATGTCTTTTATTATCTTTGCAATTTCAGCAGTGATGATTGCAACAGAAGCAAGATTATAGTAAGCAGGGACTGTTCTTCAAATGAACCAAGAAACACACATAGAGTAAGAAAAGCGAGGCTAAATCTGTATCATTTTATGGTATCACACTGCAGGAATATCATGCTGATGCTAAGCTGGAGTCCTGAATAAGATCCCTGATTGCCTAAGTCCACTGAAGCCCTTAAGGACAAGTCAAGGCTGATGATAGGACTTTACTGGTTCCTGGCAAATTTCTGTTAAGAGGGCAGCACTTACAAGGTGAGGTGAAACTGGGCTGATTCAAAATGTATGCTGCGAGGGAAGACCCCGGCATACTAGGTGTTCAGTAAATGCTTGCTATATGAAAATGATAAGCACAATTCCATTGCTTTTCCATGTTTGCTGATTTATAGCTTCTCCCCCTCTTTAGTCAGTTGTTTAATTCTTAGACCCTACTATATACTTGCTCTAGAACTCACAGCCTCATTGTTCATATTGAGCAATACTTAATACAGAAATACCCAGTAGTTTGAATGAAGAGAAGCAGAATGAATTTTATTAGGCAGTACTTACTGCCATTCAGGCAATTTTAAGCATTAGATCTAAGTAGAAACGCTAGTGTGACTAAGTTTTAGAAAAATCAAAATACCCAAGCTTCTAGGAAAACTGTCCTGACACTCTACCATTTATTTCAACTCATGAACACTATCTCAGATATGTTGGTTGGAAAAGAGTGTTTCACATTATTATGACACATGATGACACATTATTATTTTACCCCCACCCCCATTCAGAATGCAAACTCTGTGAAGACAGGAACTAAAAATACACTGAGCAGTCTTCATGGGCATGAAAAAGTTTCAGAGTTTAAACAGCTTGTAGGCAGTTAATAACACCTAAATACTAGAATGGATGACAGCCTGAGTCCTGCAGGGAAAAAAAAAAAAGCTGCCAGGAAAAACTAGTCAAGCCAAGAGGGGGTTGTTGGATTATAAGGACACTTGAGAGAAAGTCTAGTGGGAAATTCTTGCTCCAAGAAAGATTAGAGCCAAATGCTTACTTACTCCCAAGCACTGGCCTGAAAGGCTATTCTTGGGGGCGGGGGCGGGGAGAAGAAAGAAGAAGAAAAAGAAACCCTCTAAATGTAGTCTAAGGATTTGAGGCCAAGCCCCTGGCCCTCATTCATCCAGCTCCCGGCTCCCAGTGACTGCCCGTTCCCAGCCTTCCCGTTGGGAAACAGGTGCCTCCTGCCAATTAGGATTTAAAAATCAACAGGGGCTTCCTGAGAGAATGATGACAAGTCTAATTGTAAGAAGCAGCTGTAGAGCCCTTGGCAACCTTAGGGTGGGGTTTATTAATCCCCATTTGCTGGGTGCCTGGCGCTGAGCTGGGGTCAGCTCCCCTGTCACACAGGGTTGAAACTGTAAAATGTAGGGCGAGTATTTAATGACCCGTGCTCAGCAGGAGGGATTAGAGTGCCCGGCACAGAGCAGGCGCATTGGGCAAGTAAAATTCAAGCGAACATGAGGGTGTGCCTTTTCTTTGGGGCCTGGCTACTGATTGTTCTAGAGTATACAGTGCTCTGGCAGGAATTCGGTTGTACCGTGTTCACTGGTCTCTTCTCAACAGTCCATTCACACCTGAGTCCAGCCTCAGGACCTGGGGATGCTCTCCCAAAGCATTTTCTTTAGTACACACACTTATTTGGACATGACGGGACGCCTCCTTTGAAAAGACACACACGAAAAGTGACAGCATACTATATGAGGCATGGGTTTGGCAATCACAGCAAACAACACCCATGTACATAAATGCAAATACACAACCCCTAAATGTGGGTCTGTGAGGGGGTCTGTGAAGACAGACATTACAAAGTAAATAAATAAACAAGGGTGAGGGATGTGGCTCAGAGGTAGAGGGTTTTTCTTGTCTGTGTAAGGTTCTGGGTGGATTCCCCCATGCTGCAAGTAAATAAATCAGTGGGAAGTAGTAACTTGAAAAAGTTGGTTAGGTCTTCCCAATGGCAGAGCTTCACTTATTCCCGGGACCTTCTTTTAGAGGTCTGAATTTTCTGGGCATCATGGGGCAGATCTTCACTCCTCAGCACTCATCAGCTCCCAGGAGGCGCTCTCAGACCTGCTCTAGGAGCACACTCTATACTGCATTCTAACTGTCCTTGGAATGCATGTGCTGGTCACCTGGTGCATTCACTATAGACCAAACATTCATTTTTTTGGTAAGTGGGTAGGGGGTGTGCCTCTCGCTGTGATGAGGGCTCAGGTACACATTCAGAGTGTTTGGGGATGACGGAAATCACCTAGTGTCAGGGATGAAGGAAATCATCTAGTGTCATACTGACACCTGAGCCACATCTCTGACTGTAAAGTCCAAAGTTTGTAAGGGAACGTGTGTGTTTTGCTTTTGAATCCTCATCTTCTTTTTTCTTTTTGGTTTTTGGACCACACTAGTGATGCTCCAGACTTACTCTTGGCGCTGAGCTCAGGATCACTCCTGGAGCGTTCAGGGGATCATAGGGTACCAGGGATCAAACCCAGTCAGTCACATGCAAGCCAAGCATCCTGCCAACTGTTCTATCATGTCAGCCCTATATCCTCATCTTTTTTTTCCCTATAACATAGTAACTACTCAATAAACATTTCCTTAAATTCTCACCTCCCACATCAGGAAGGGTGAAATCTATCTGCCAAAGCATTTCTAACAACTGCCAAGGCAAACACAAGAAAATCATGTGATTCTGTTGCCATCTAAGAAGTCATTCTTTTAAAATGCCAGCAAAGACAGGAAAGTCCAAGAAACATTCTTCTCGAGGCACATGCAAATGTCCATTCTGGAATGCCTTGGCATTCTCACGTAAGAATAGCTTAGTGAGAGGCTAGCAGAAAGCAAAATAATGCCAGAGCCAACATCTGCTCATAGAAACTTACAAGCTTAATAGAGGTAATGCTGACAGTGGGGAGGCTCAAGTGGATTAAAGAAATGAGGAGTTTACAGCAGGGAAATTCTGCAAGTCCTGTGAGAGTCTTACAGAAAAGACATCCGAGAACAACACATTCTTTGAAAACTAACATTTACTGGAAACTTTTTCTATATTTACTTTGTTCTGAACAATAACCGTCCAAGATGTATGATTTAACGCCCTACAATGAGCCCTCATTCACTAAATTCTATGTTCTACAAGCAAATGGATTGTAAACTGTAGGGAGATGATTTCAGGATCAGCAGGATTTTTCCAGCATGAGATAAAGATATAAACATTTTCAAAAGACATTGTAGGAAGAAGAATTAGCAGAAGCCATGAAATTGCATGGTGTTTAAGGAAGAGCAAATGAGGTCCATGTGAAATTCTGAATCCCAGTGATAGGAGGTGACAGAGAGCTGATGAGCAAAGATGGAGAAAGGTGAATTCAGTAGTTAGTTCCACGGGGTCTTGCAAACAGATTTTAAAAAAACAGAGAGACTGAGACCAGCTCAGGTCTCTTTTTTTTTAAGTGTGCACCAGCTCTCAGGTTCCTGTTTGCAAACATTTAAAATTGAAAGCAAGGAATAGAAATTAAATGCTTAAATTCAGAAAAGATGTATCTAAGAGAAGGAAAGAAAGGGAAGAGAAGGCAGGGAGGCTCCCACATTATGGGATGAATCTTCTTAAACAGAATTTCAGGGGAAGGCTTCTAGAAATCTTCTTCCTTTCATATCTATTTTTACAAAAGGCGTAGGTAAGTACTTTTTGTTGAGTTTAAAGCAGGTGGGGCAGGTAAAACTGGGGCTAGGATGTTGAAGGTGTCCAGTAATCCTGGTCATTCAGGGTATCAGTCACATCCTGGGTCCATCCTTGCGACACTCCTTCCTTTAGGGCCATATTCCTAATCTCATTCTACCCTGCCTACTTCCCTTTACTTTTATCATTTATCATCCTGTGGGCTCAAGTGGATGCATTCGAAGAGTGAGTAGTGACCTCAGAAAATAATATACTAATATTGCTTTTCTTGGCAAAATGGAGTTTAATTTTTATTTTGTTTTATTTTCTTCAGATAGTTTTCTTTTTTTAGTTTAGGCACCGTGATTTATATTTGTGATTTGCAATTACTAAATGTTCAGAAGTACAATGTTCCAGCACCTCTACCACCGCCAGTGTTAGCTTCTTTCCAACAAGGTCCCCAAGTTTCTCCCCTACTCCAGCCTGCCTCCTAAACAGTTACTCATGAGGGTGAATTATAGGGAAACCAATTGTCCAATATCACCAGCTCATTGGCTTCAGCTGTGTCCACCCAGAAAAAACGGCTTTGATTGACTTGACTTTGTCCTGGACTTCCATGACATTTCTGAGGGTACTACTGTTCTTGGATACTCTTACATTTCATTCTACTCAAGACTGTTCTTTTCTCAAAGCTCCAAAAGGTGAATATAGAGCCATGAAAATTCCCTTGGAACTAACTACAAATGTGTTTAATGGAATTTACAGAAAACCAGTTGTGGGCCTGGAGAGAGAGTACTGTGTGCAAGGCAGCACTAAGTAGGGTTATACCTACAAAATATGTACCCTAACTAGGCTTATATTTTGCCACCACAGATGGACCCTAGAGGCCTACCAGGTGTGATCCTGAAGTTTAATTTTTAACTAGGTACAGGGCCAAGGGAATGAGGGCAGAGATTTGAACACATAGGAAATCGTATTGATAACCCTGAAGAGAAATGGGAAATATAGGCTCATTATCAGGGCCAAGTTTGGAGCCCAGGGTCACAGATATGGTATGGATGATGATCAGAATGGTAGAAGATGTGTCACTTTAGGTCTTTAGATGAAAATTTCATTTTGGACAGATTAAGTTAGAATTTATAAGTAATGCCAAACTTGTAAAAAAAAAAAGCAGATTGAATTTAAAACAAGGTCTGAATTTATGGTTAATAAGGGCTTCCCAAATAAAATGCCAAGTAGGAAAACATTTGCATAAAGTGTTAAATAAAAAATCAATCTTATAATATCAAATAATTTATATATTGTGTAGAAGGTGGCAGAACCAACATACTAAATTTCCAAAATACAAAAAACTGAATTTACACGAGAGAACTCAGTGGGTCTCATCAACCAAATATCTCATAAAGTGAAACATTTGAAAAAAAAAAGGTTTTTGGTTGTATTAATTTGCAGTCTTGAAGAAAATGATTTTGTGTTTGAAGCAGAAGGAAGAATAAATTGATCTGAGTCTTAGAAACACATTCCTTCTGTGATCAAATTTTTGGCTTTGAAAATATAAAGTTATCACTGATCACATGGCTTTCATATTAACATTCACTAAAGCAAGTGTTTGCTAATTAGACAATTTTAAAATCAGATCTAGCCAAAACAACTATGAGATACCACCTCACACCACAGAGACTGGCATACATCCAAAAGAACAAAAGCAACTACTGTTGGCGTGGATGTGGGGAGAAAGGGACCCTCCTACACTGCTGGTGGGAATACCGACTGGTTCAGCTCTTTTGGAAAACAATATGGACGCTTCTCAAAAAATTAGAAATTGAGCTCCCATTTGACCCAGCAATACTACTCCTGGGAATATATCCCAGAGAGGCAAAAAAGTATAGTTACATGACACCTGCACTCAAATGGTCATTGCAGCACTGTTTATAATAGCCAGAATCTGGAAAAGACCCTGTTCTTGGGCAAGAACAGATGACTGGTTAAAGAAGCTTTGGTACATCTACACAATGGAATACTATGCAGCTGTTAGAAAAGATGAAGTCATGACCTTTGCATATAAGTGGATCAACCTGGAAAGTATCATGGTAAGTGAAATGAGTCAAAAAGAGAGAGACAGACATAGAAAGATTGCACTCTCCTGTGGAATATAAAGGAACAGAATGGGAGACTACCACCCAAGAATAGTAGAGATAAGTACCAGGAGATTTGTTCACGGCTTGGAAGGTGGCCTCACATGCTGGGGGAAAAGGCAGCTCAGATAGAGAAGGGAACACCAGGTAAAATGTGGTTGGAAGACCTGCTTGAGATGGGAGATGCGTGCTGAAAGTAGACTATAGATCAAACACGATGGCCACTCAATACCTCTATTGCAAACCACAATGCCCAAAAGGAGAAAGAGATAACAAAAGGGAATGCCCTGCCACAGAGATGGGGTGGGGTGGTGGTGGTGGTGGTGGTGGTGGGAGGGATACTGGGGTCATCGGGGGTGGAGAATGGGCACTAGTGGAGGGATGGGTACTTGAGCATTGTATGACTGAAACACAAGCATGAAAGTTTGTAAGTCTGTAACTGTACCTCACAGTGATTCACTAATAAAAATAAATAAATAGATAAATGAATACATAAATAAATTAATAAATAAATAAAATATAAGATCTGGTATTTTTAAGTCACTATAGTCCTTTAATTAAAATTAACAGATGACACTCGGGTTTTTTCCAGATTCTGGCACAGATGACTGGTAAAAGAAACTTTGGTACATCTATACAGTGGAATACTATGCAGATTTTAGAAAAGATGAAGTCATGAACTTTTGATATAAGTGGATCAAATGGAAAGTATCATGCTAAGTGAAATGAGCCAGAAAGAGAGGGACAGACATAGAAAGATTGCACTCATCTGTGGAATATAAAATAACAGAGTAGGAGACTAATACCCAAGAATAGTAGTATATAATACCAGGAGGTTGGCTCTATAGCTTGGAAGCTGGCCTCACATGCTGGGGGAAAGGCATCCCAGATAGAGAAGGGAACACCAAGTAAAATGTGATTGGAGATCCCATGCCGGAAGGGAGATGCATGCTGAAAGTAGACTAGAAACTGAACATGATGGCCACTCAATACCCCTATTGCAAACCACAACACCCAAAAGGAGAGAGAGAGAACAAATTGGAATACCCTGCCACAGAGGCGTGGTGGGGTAGGGGGGATGGGATTGGGGGATGGGAGGGATACTGGGTTCATTGGTGGTGGAAAATGGACACTGGTGGATGGATGGGCTCTCAAACATTGTATGAGGGAAACACAAGCACAAAAATGTGTAAATCTGTAACTGTACCCTCACGGTGACTCACTAATTAAAAAATAAATTAATTAAAAAAATTAGCAGATGAAATTGGTTTAAAATTAACTTCATTCATTATGATTTAGCATAGCCCCAACTTGCAAGTGTTGCCTAGAAACACGGGAACTTAGTTTACCTTTCATAGTTCTGGATAAATTGTACGACAAATGCAGTAACACATAATTTACTGCACTACTCTACTGAGGAAAACATTTGTAAAAAAAAGAATTTTATTTCTGAACTTTTCCTAATAACAGAAAACAACCAGCAATTTCCAGTGTTTCCAGATGTTTTAGATTTGTATGATGTTAGCAATTAATATACCTTTATTTTACTAACACATTCTTTTTATTTTGTTACTTGCATAGTGTTCTAAATTGTGTCACTGTCACTCTAAATAATTTTACATTTTCCAATTCAGTATTGAGGTAAGACAGCTGAAATTCAGAATAGTTTCTCATGGAACTTAGGAGCTACGTGCTGTGTGTTTTCCTTTGTAAATTATTGATTGTGCCTGTCAAACTGTTTAAATACTTTAAATTCTAAGGTAATTTTTGGTAAGGCACCATTTGGTTCCCTTACAGCTGATGTCTGGGGCTATATGTGTCTCAGCTGTGGTCCTGGTCCTGCCAGGCTGACAGAATGCTTGCTAAGTGGATGTCTAAACAGATGTCTAAACACATATGCCTTCTCTCTACTGGATCAACAGAAGGCTTGCATTTTTTTTTGGAATCCACTACACTGTTTATATTGTGATGTAAGTATTGGAAGCTGTTTTAGTTCTTCTTTTAATGCAGCTGAGGAGTTTTACTTACAAAGTTATTAAACTGGAAATAACATTCATTCCAAGTACTGTATAATATAGCTGGAGTCACCGGTATTATCCTCGTTATTGGACTTGTGGCTTCTTTGAAGTATGCTCCTTCCTAGTTTCCAAACATTTCTTTGGGATCTAGATGCAATTCCTTTGTTATCTAGTTCATTTCAGATCATAATATGTGCTTAATTAAATTTTGTTGAATAAATGTGAATCAGTAAGCTTGAAATGCCACATGCCACATTCTTTCTTGTTTTTCAGTTTGGGGGTCAAAATGATGCTGGAGTGATGTTACTTCTGATTCTGCACTCACGAATTACTCCTGATGGTGCTCACGAAAATATATGGGATGTTGGGGATCAAACCCGTGACAACTGCATGGAAGGCAAATGCTCTGCCTGTTGTACTGTTGCTTTGGCCCCACTACATTATTTCTTAAATGTAAACAGAAATCATATACTAGTGTTATTATGCTCATTTCCAACCAATTATAAATACTTAGACTCCCCAAATAGGGGAACCAATTATTTCCACTCTCAAAAACAAAACAAAACAAAAAAATAGACTCATAGCTGCTAAAGCAGAGGGTGGGCAAAAAGGAGAGTAAGTGTTATTAAACTATATGCTTAAAAATCAATAATGTAAAATAATAACAAACCAATAAAAAAGGGGAAAATGACTAGACATAGTTAAAATATACAGCTTCCAGTTCTGAAACTGTGCTGTATAATTGAAAGTTTTTGAGAGCTATTAATGTTCTAATCATAGGAGAGCAAATGTGTAACTGTGTGTGGTGATGTATATTAGCGAGACTCATTGTGAAAGTCATTTTGTTACTATGGAGATAGAAGGATGGAGTGGTGGGTGAACTAGGTAATTTAGTCAGTCACTTTAAATCTAACAATTGAAAAGGTGTCCAATCAAGACAGATAATGGGATGGCTGAGGGTAGGAGATCCTCAAAGTTGGTTCTTATATCAATGAATTCCCCAGTACTGCTGGTGTGATCCTGGTGCCACCAGAATTACTGGACATAAGTAGCACCACATTTCTCGTGAAAACTGTTGGGAGGCCTTTCCCTCCTCTGGCTCCAACTCCTCCACCCATAGCCCCCCAAAACAAACAAATAAAAACCCAAATAAGAGCAGAAAATTGGAAATAAATCTCTTCCTTAAATCACTACTTTCCCTATTTCTCATACTAGTCTATATATATATGTGTATATATATATGTGTGTGTGTGTGTGTGTGTGTGTGTGTGTGTGTATTTCCATTTGTTCCATTTAAAAGTATTTTGTATAAATTTCGTCTTGTTAGCAGCAAAATTGGGTCTGCTACTCCTGCCATAGAAAGCAAATGACTGACAACACGGAGCTTTCCACAAAGGAAACTTTTATTTCAGGAGGTACCAGTTTGAGAAAATGCAGAGTCTGCAACTCAAAAAAAAAAACAAAAATCGTCTTGAGTTTGAAACATCCTTTTTTCAAAAAAAAATTTTTTATAAGCATAATGGTTGTGGAATAATAGGTCCAGGTGTTCCTTGTAAAGTGACTTTCTAGTCAGCATGTTGATATACAATTCCGTTTTACTTGATGTACTTGTGAACAGTCAAACCCCTGATACAGTTCTAGGAACAAGATCTTAAAGGCAGGTTGCTTGTCAGACCACCAGGCAACAGTCATTGACTACAGCTAGGAAGGTACATACTCCTAAAAATGTTAATCAGTTTGTTTTAAAATTTCCTGCGGAGAGAGTCTCCCAAGTAATGCTGAGGGTCTCCAGGACATCCCCAGCAGCACTCAGCTAATTCGACTGGACAGTTCAATGACTAAACCACTGAGGGTGAGAACCTCCAGGGCTACTGCATATACTCCCAGGATCATACCAGGGACCAAACTTTGGTCTCATGCATGCAAGACACGCGTCCAGCATTCGAACCATTTCCCTGACTCAAAAGTTAAACCAGTCTAATGGGGAAAGAATGTGCCCTTCTCTAAGGTCAGACAAAGTGCATCAAAATGACATTGACAATGCTCAATTCCACAGGTGATCGATACCAAGATTTCCTTAACAACTGAAGAAAGAATTTCTAATGGCATTTAATGTCATTTCTAATGACAAAGGAAATAACAATCAATTATATAACTTAATTCTATTGTTATAGCAGAGGTGGGGAGGAGGAGTCAGAGATGTAAAATCGTCTGTTGGTCCTTATGCTATTTATTTTGGTTGTAGTACAAATCTACACACATATGCAGTATAAATCTTCATATGCAAAGGGGGAATGAATGACTTTATATAAGCATTCTAGGCTCCAGGCTCTTTTCACTCTGCTTGGGCTTTTTCTTTATGCCTTTCTTTTTCCCCAGGCTTTACTTCCTCTAGGGCTATAGAGAGCCCCTCCAGCATTGCCCCCAAACTCCCCTGTTGCTGCTGCTCCTGCCTTGTGGTTTCCACTTCTGCCCTGACCTTGAGCTATATTTCGTAACCTCTATGGCTTTGAGCTGTTAGGAGTTGTTTTCCTCCAAGGACTTTCCTGCTTTAGGACTTTTTCTTTTTTTTCATTTTGAGGACTTTTTCCCACCTCACTGGTCTTTCCCTGCCTAGTAGCCTTCTGCCACCCACTGTTGCAGTTGCTCTCCCGTTTTTGTAGCTTCAACTGCTGGAGAGACAGAAAGTATTTTCCTGGTCCTGAGGATGAACATGGGAGTTGCTGTAATAGACACTAAAGGCTTCTGGTGTTTGGGGTACTGTGCTTACACTCCAATTACAAGGGCCACCATCAAATTAATGCATCAGCTATTGGGTGGGTGCTCAACAGTTCTCTGACTCTGGTCTTCAGTTTTATTTAGCTGCAATGCTCTGAAGAGCCCTAGAAATGCTCTTGTTGAGGACATCATTGCATGTAGAAAGAGAGAATCTTGCCTTTAAAGGAGGAAAATCAGCTTGAATATTGGAATCTATGGATCTTAAAAGTTGTAAACTCAATTACACTACAGAAATTGAAGAAATTCTGCTTCAATTATCTTATGATAAATCCATTACTGTGCGTACTTAAAACTATTGAAAATGATTCTTTGCTAAAGGCAGATAACTTGGCTACTGTAAGAAAACCAAATAAGTAACAGACCCTTGGCTCCCTGTTGACTTGAAATCATATATGCACCTGAGTTCAAAAGATTTAAAAGGAGATCCATATTGTATTGCCCTAAGCAACAAAAATCACTGCTACTGAAAATGAAAGAGACACAGGAAAATTCAAGGTGAGCATTAAAAGCTAAGAGATTCACTTGAAGGACATTTAAACAACTGTGAGGATGCTGATATTTCAACATGGTTCTCCAGAGATCAGAGTCTATGAAGAAGACATTTATGAACTCATTGTCTAGTAATGACTGAGGAGGCTGGATAAGGTGTTCATAAGTTTGTTGTCTGAAGTCACACCTGGTTGTGTTCAGGGGATGGATCTCATTCTGTGCTTGGAAGTTACTTATGGCAGTGCCCAAGGAATCATGTGGGGATAGAAATGAAGTCTCCCACATGCAAAGCACAAAGATATCCCATTGATATATTTCTATAGTCCATGGTGTTCAAAAGTTTGGTTGTTTAGGTTAAGGTAAATAATTGTTTCTCTCCTAATTTCCAATCACAAAATATATTTAGAAAAATGGTTTATTAAAATTGAATAACTGTTTCTGGGCAGGAAGTTACAGGAAGTTACATGATTCAGCTCTATGTGATAAAGTACTTTGTGATGATACACTCACTTTGTGGTTAAAGGAAATTCGATATTACTATAGTACTGTAGCACTGTTGTCCTGTTGTGCATCAATTTGCTCGAGCGGGCACCAGTAATGTCTCCATTGTGAGACTTATTGTTACTGTTTTTGGCATATCAAATACACCATGGGTAGCTTTCCAGGCTCTGCTGTGTGGGCAGGATACTCTCCGTAGCTTGCCAGGCTCTCCAAGAGGGCTAAAGAATCAAACCTGAGTTAGCCACGTGCAAGGCAAACACCCTACCCACTGTTCTATTTCTCCAGCCCAGCCTCTCTAGACTATTCGAAAATCTTCCCAAGAGCCAATCAGGAATAACTCCTTTGAATCTACAGAAATGCTCCTGAAAGTTCATAGTAGTATCTGTTAGCTCGTCCTGAAGATCTGCTCATTGGTTCCATTAGGATGTTACTATAGTGTTAATAATTTTTCATCTTGAATGAACATTAAAATTTCTGGAAAAATAAACATATAACCACTGTCCAGATATCACTTCAAATAATTTAAGTAAGATCAATGGGGATGAGGATTTTGTAGTTTTTCAACAGCCTCTTACATGATTACAGCTAATAGTCATGATTTTGAATAATTTATTTAACAAAAGGTGTGTCATATGTCTAGATGCTCAATTGCCAATTTATATTCTTAGAAACAACTCTACCTCCATCTCTTACTCTACTGAATTTACTTTGGGTCACGTCCTCTTTATATCTGAGGCAATACTGACTTCGAAATTTTGCTTGACTCACAAGAACTAATTGAGCCCTCCTTTCTTCTCTGCGCAGGACCTAGATTCTCTTTCCTCACAGCTCACATATCTATTGAATTAAGCTTTCATGTAAGGATAGAATTTTCTGATGCTTGTCTCCTTTGGTCAGTACCCTAGAGAGGATGAGGAGCCACTTGATGTTAGAGACTGAGTCACACTGGCTTTCATAACTTTAGCACAGGTGCTTCAGGACTTAGGAAGGCAATCACTGGTGCTCCCAGGAAGCCAGTACAGTAATCCAGGAGCACTACCTAAGAAATCAGTCATGGAAGGGTAACCTAAAGAAAGATACTGAGATGCTATCTCATTTTACCTGCACACCAAATGTATTAAGTGGCATAAGAGTTATCGATTATCCAGTCAATTAGGACTTAAGATGACTATAGCTCTGACAGTTTGATTGTGATTTGTGAGTATGTGGACTAGACCTATTCAGCTAAACTGCTCTTACGTTACTAACTTTCTACACAGCATGTAAGGTATTTAATTCTGGTTTTAAGTTGCTTAGTTTGGAAGTTATTTATTACACAGTCATTGATAACTAATACACAAGGTTGAGAAGTCTTTCTACAGAAACGTTTCTGATACAGTTAGGTTGAGAAATTTTAGTGTTTGAAATCACAATATTTTGATACCTCAAGTCATGTAATGAATGATGGATAAAAATCTCATCTAGGCTAGATTGTTAGTATTCATCTTGCTTCCAGTGTACCAATTATAAAAAAATCAATAAATTTCTTATCCACAATTCATAAATTGAAGAACACACATTCCTCATAAGCCCTGGACTCTTTAGTGGGCTGTGGGTGGTTATTTATAGCTGATTCTGAGTTATTATTCCATGACATCCCCAAGGAGTTTGGACAGTATTTATTGAACAACCTTTAATGAGGAATAGAGTGAGAAAAACCAGTCAGGGAACATGGTAATAACAGTACATAAATTTTATTTTCATTTAGCATGAAAACAACTGATCTCCTTCAACATTGTAAACATGTCACATTATTAGGCAATGAAAGGATGATGGATTTAGATGTTCATTCAGACACTGTTTTGAAATAAAAATATATTTGAATTTTCTTGTCTCCATTATATACTTGCCTACACTATTACAGATCATTTTATTTTACTTATTTTATTTCACTTTGGTTTTCTTTAATTAAAAAGAAATCCCTAAGAGAGAAAACAAGAAGAAAGTTTTCTTGGGATACGGTTGCTTAAAGATGTCTCATTTTTTATTCTATAGAGAACAGAAAGGTACTCTCAGGATAGAAAACTTAATGGTCAGAGTCAGCAAGTACCTCACTCTTTATGAACATGACTAAAAAAACATGACTAAAATATTTGGATGGAAATTAGGTGTGTGAAAAGGATATGGATTTTTAAAAACAAAGCACAAAATGTGCTCAAATACACATTTGTCATAAGTCAAAGCAGGGAATTTCAGGTATGGTAACATATTCATAGTTTAAATATTAATGTAATAAGAATCTCCAAGCCTAAATTACTTCCTTTTCTGTAAAGAAATACATGAAAGTTTTGGCAGCAGCCTCATTATGATCATATTCATGATTTGTTTCTTTATACTGATGTGTTTTCTAGCATTATGCTTCTATCCATTGTTGAAACTCCTACTTTCATGGATTGTCATTCACTCTTTGAATAATAAAGACACTCATTCATTGTTGGTGGGAATGCCAACTGGTCCAGTCTTCTTGGAAAACAATATGAGCATTCTTCAATAAACTAGAAATTGAATTTCCATACAATCCATCAATATCATTTCTTGGAATATAACCTGGAGGCACACAAACACACAGCAGAAATGACATCTGCACTTATACATTTATTGCAGCACTATTCACAATAGCCAGAATCTGGAAACAACCCCAGTGCCCAAGAACAGACAACTGGATAAAGAAACTATGGCATATCTACACAATGGAATACTACACAGCCACTAAGTAAAATGAGATAATGAAATTCGCTTACAAATGTATGGACGTGGAAAGTATCATGCTGAGTGATTTAAGTCAGAAAGAAAGAGACAGAAATGGAATGACTGCACTCATTTATGGGATATAAATATAACATAGTATGATACTAACACCCAAGGGCAGTAGAGACACAGGTCAGCAGGCTTGGTTCAAGGTTGGAAGCCTGCCTCAGGTGCTGGGGAGAAAGCAACAGGAATAGAGAAGGAACCACTATGGAAATGATAGTTGGAAATGATCACTCCAGATAAGAACTGAGTGCTGAAAGTAGGTCAAGGAACAAACATGACAACCTCTTGGTATCTGTATTGTAAACCATGATGCCCAAAAGGAGAGAGAGAGAAAGAAGAAAAGTGCCTGCCATAGAGGCAGGCTGAAGGGTATGGAGGGGTGGCAGGAGAGAAACTGGGTACATTGGTGGTGGGAAATGTACACTGCAGGAGGGAGGGTGTTGTAACATTGCATAACTGAAACTTGATCGTGAACAGCTTATAACTGTGTATGTATATCACCATGATTCAATTTAAAGAAAGAAAAATGACTCTGACAGCTCTTAAAAAAGCACTGCATGTGAATGCCAATCTGTGTATTTTAAGTTAAATGAGAAATATGCATAGAATAAATGCATTCTTAGCCACTATGCTAGTCACAATCATATAGAAAGCTTGAATACACCTACATATTATTCAGCAGTGCCTTTTAATTGAACATCCCACCTCTAGGTAGAGCCGTAATAATTTAAGGTCATAGACCAACATTTTTTTTAATTGAATCACCGCGAGATACAGTTACAAAACTTTCATGATTGAGTTTCAGTCATACAATCATCTAACACCCATGCCTCCACCATTGTATACATTTTCCACCACCAATGTCTCCAGTATCACTCCCACCACCCCCACTCCACCCCCTGCTTCTATGGCAGGCACTTTCCTTTTTACTCCCTCTGTGTGTGTCTACTTTTGGGCATTATGCAGACCAACATTCCTCCCCCCAAAAAAAATAGTGGAATTAAATAATGGTTACAGAGTTGAACATCCAATTATCTAATTTCTTTCTAAACTGCATTTCATATATGATTAAGGTATGAGATCACATGAGGTGAATGTTGGGTGGGGCGAGTACACAGATCACCATGATCCCATGCCTAGAAATCTGGGTTCCCAGTATGGCCACCTTTTGAAGTGACATAAAGTGAGGAGACAAGAATTTTTTTTTTTTTTGCTTTTTGGGTCACACCTAGCGATGCACAGGGGTTACTCCTGGCTCTGCACTCAGGAACCACCCCTGGCCGTGCTCAGGGGACCATATGGGATGCTGGGATTTGAACCCGGGTCGGCCGCGTGCAAGGCAAACGCCCTACCCGCTGTGCTATCTCTCCAGCCCCAAGGAGACAAGAATTTTTTACTGCAATATGGAGGGAAGAAATATTTGAATGTGACTTTCAGCAACCACTGTGAGATACTTTCAACCTCACTTGTTTTAGTCACCTTATGATATCAAGTTTGTTATCACTGTGTAACTAAAAAGAGAAGATCTTGAGAGTAAGAGTATCAAAAGACTCTGTATATTTTAATTGACAAAATCTAACTTCCAGAAGGCAACTAGGACCAATTAGACCAATTTGTTATGATTGCAAAGGATAGAAACCGAAGTGAAACACATTAAAGCAAAAAGGCAATAAGCCTTGGTTTATGAAACTTAACAATCTAGGCTTGATTGCTATTTAGAGGCCCTGACTCTAAATAACTTAAATGCTCAAAAAGTATTATCAGGGTATGATTTTTTTATGCCTCACCCCTCCACAGTCGCTTCATATTCAGGTTTCTCCCAAGGTAGTGAGAACGGTCTTGTTTTCTAAGCTGACATGATCATCAGCGCTCATGCACCTAGAAAGTGTGTGTCTCTCAATAGCCTTGGAGAAAATATTTGGTTTTTTTGCACAGGCCTAGTTCAGAGCCTATGCCAATCCTTACACATGTAAATTACTATGTCAAATAGAATAGAATATTCTGACTGGCTAGAGCTGAACCATATGCCCAGAGGTCTGGTGGTTCCCAAGAAAGAGAGATTCTGAGTATATAAAAAGATCACATTTCCTACAATAAAAAGGCAGCTTATGGAATGGCACAAAATATTTGCAAATCATGTATTAGAGAAACAGTTTAGACTCAGAATGCATATAGAATTTCCACAATTCAGCACTAGCATAGAAGAAAGCAACTCAATTAAAACATGGGCAAAGACTTAAACAGATATTTCCCCAAAGGATTGACTGACCATATTCAAATAGCCAATAAAAACAAAAGAGGTATTCAACATCAGTCATCATTAAAGAGTTGCAAATCCAAACACTTGTTTATTTCACATACATCATAATGGCTACAATTGAAAAACATGAAATAAGTGTTATGAGGATGAAGAGGAATAAAATGCTTGCAGGAATGTAAAAGGTTGCATTGCTATTGAAAACAACATAAGAAGACTAATTAAAAACTGTACACAGGGGCTGGAGTGATAGCACAGCAGATAGGGCATTTGCCTTGCACGCATCCAGCCCGGGTTTGATTCCCAGAATCCCATATGGTCTCCTGAGCACTGCCAGGAGTAATTCCTGAGTGCAGAGCCAGAAATAACCCCTGTGCATTGCTGGGTGTGACCCAGAAAGAAAAAAAAGAAAAAAGAAAAACTGTACAATAGAATTTCTATATAATCCAGCAATTTTAGCTCTGGGTATATATATTTTAGCTCAGAGTATCAAAATCAGAGACTGTGTATTTATGACCATAGGACCATCATTTGTAAGAGTTTAAACATAGGAGCAACCCAGTTGTATGATCGAGCTATCATCTATGCATCTATCAATGTATCTATGAATCTATCTAATAAAATATTATTCAGTCATATAAAGGAAGGAAACTGACACATATGATGACATGGATGAACCTTGAAGACATTAAGTTCAAGTCACTCACAAAAGGATGAACGCAAAATACCTATTCCTTCATTAGGTACTGAAAGTGACCATATATGCGGACAGAAAGTAGAACAGTGACTGTTGGGACAATGGGGAGTGATAGCTCACTAAATGCAGTATCACTTTTGCAAGATTAGTATTCTGTGGAGAGATGGTGATAGTAGTGCAAAAATAAGGCTGCTTCATACCACATAAAGTACATTTAAAAAATGGTAAAGATAGTCTAAAAACTTCTTATTTAATTTGTCTATTTTTTCTGTACTACATGAGTAATGATATCATACAGCATTTGTCTTTCACCACTTGGCTCTCTTACACATGATTTTCAATGAGGCATACCTGAAATATGCATGTTCTATATAATGTAATGTTCCTCCACTAAAGATATATGCTATAAACCAATATAGACTATATTATTCATAAATGTACAGTATATTTTATATTTTCTTTATATGAATAAGGCATGCATTTAAAATTATGTTGAGATAAAAATGTTAGCACGATAAATTTTCTGTGGATTTTACAATAATACAAAATGTTATTGGGCATAGTGTGGAGTTCAGTGGCCTGCATTGCAAGCCTGGGGCCCGGGAGACAGTTCAGTTTCCTACATAACCAGATATTTGAGTAGACCCCCTACAGCTTGGTAATTTTGGACCCTTAGTGCCACAGCAAAGAGTCTGACTGCTGGCAAGCACCATCATGAAAACATGCAGAAGTACCACCACCAAAGTGTGACTTTCACTGACCATGTATTATCAGTCTTACAATCAATGGTGTGCATTGTTATCACAATGACACAGGGAGAGAAAGGACAGAAAAAATCTTGAAAAAATATCATGTCCAGTCAGAGTTTGAAACTTCTGAAAAGAAATGAAGTTGATTGAATTAATTTAAAAAATTATTTCTTCACTTACCCTTTTGGGACACCCTCGGAATATCTGCCATCCAGACAGTCTTGAAATCATACCGATTTTTCAATGAACTGCCTAGATATAGTTTTTGCATCGCAGAGAATTCTAGAAACTTCCCAATATACCCACTCTGGTCTGTCCGGTGGTTTTCCTCAGCCACAAGTTTTAGGTGAGGAAGTATGTAAATTAATTATGCCCAAAGCTACAGCTGGATGCTATTTCAAACTGGGGTATCTGGAAATGTGTTTGTATTAAGTCAATTAAACAGCTTTCAATGGAGAGAGGAATCTTGTGAGTTTATACAGAGAACTGGATGCAATTATGATCCCTAGCACAAACGCTCAGCTCAGAGCATTTTACCACATATTTTCACAAGTAATATTACCAACACAAAGTGTCATTTGCCACCTAGCCTACACAGATGTTACTCAGGTAACATTCTTCTCCTTGGTAGAGGAAAAAGTTACAGTTTACTTCACTGCTTAAAGTTTTCTATGCACTTGATAGTACTTTTTCTCAGATCCTAACTGTAAGTTCTGAGTAACTCAACTGAGTGCAAAGAGTGCAAAGAGCAGAGTCCTATCATACACAAAGTCCTTTTGATACAGCCATGTTCCAACACTGACTCTGTCTCCCTCAAGTCACATAGCCAGGGGAGGTCACTTAGATTCTGCACTGAGACTAATAATGAAGACTTGCAGGTAAGTTCTGCTTGAATGAGGGAATAGTGAATGAGGTACATGATTGGCTTACTGCCTCTTTAAATGTAAATCTCTTGTACCAGAGGTTGTCAAACTTATTTGACTTATTGCCCTCTTTTCAAAAAAAAATATTTACTTGATACCCTCCTAAAATCTACCTTCTTTAAGTGGACAAATAAAGCACTCCCTCTTAAGTGAGGACTACAACCTGAGGTTTGTACTCCCTCTTCTGAATAGTTCCAGTGGGCCCCGGAGGTGTCACTTACTCTAGGAAACACTCTCCTACAGCTTCTCCCTTCCTCAAGTCCTCATGTGGGCTCTAAAGCTAGTGATTAAACCAAAACCTTCCCACCTCCTAAATTTCCCATTGCTTCCATGATGCCAGCTGTCTCTGTGCATATACTCCCGAATCAGAAGAGTAAAAAAGACAACAATAGTTGTGACTTTACTAATAAATAAGGAGGCTTATGAATGAAGATACCTGTTCTTGTTTATTTTTCAAATCTGTAAAAAGATACCTTTATCAGTTAGGGAGATAATTTACAGGACAAGAATGCGTGCCTGGTATACCTAAGGTTCAATTTCTAGCACCACATGGTATCCCTACTACCAAGGTGTGTTATCTCTGATGGCCTCCCCAACACTGCTGAAGTACCTCTTCACCCACAAAAGATGCAGATTCTACATGCAAAGCAGGGTTTGTGAGTTCAGATATGTTCATCAGATTGCATCCCTCATATTAACATATTTGAAACTGCAAAGACCACTGGAGATAACCTGTGATAAAGCCAACACTAGAATCCAAGGATCCAGTATTCAGTTCACTACACATTGTTATGTACACTTCTATACCAGGAAGTCACAGGGTAGGAGTAATAGAACTCCATTAAACCTTATAAGATCCCTGTTCTTAACCAGAAAGAAAAGGTTTCTCTCTTCTTAGAAAAAAAAAATTCCTGAGCCATGCCTGGTAACAACATAAAATGGTCAGCAATGGTAGTAAATTTAATTTCAAAAATCAGTAGATCCTCCCAATCTGGAAAATGTACTTTTCATTTGTAAAATTTGGATGATAATTTTTATAAAGTGATGTGGTATACTACTTCATTTAAGAAACCACTTTAGAGTCTCACCTACCCTACCCTTTTCTAGTCTCATAACTGAAATAGAAGCAATTTCACCAGCCAAATTGAATGGCTTTACAGGTGGGTGTCTGGACTTAATTTTCATTTTTATTTATGTACAAGTTATTGCTGCCAAGTCTCGTGAAGCAGTTTATTCTACCATAAAAGTATTTTAATGAAAGTCATATTTCTGTAATACCTTAATCTGTCTAAGAATTAATGAATAAATCACCTTTCATGGAACTTTTTCTCTAATGGATTTCTTTGCTTGGGTAATACATTAGAAGTCATGTTTGTTTCCAAGCAGACACAGCTGGAAGTGTCTGTACAAAAGTTAACAATGAAAAGTTCATAGAGGTTTTTGAATATCTTCAGTTGAAATATTTTTCCATAGTTTTCATCGTACACAGGATTGGAGCAATAGCACAGTGGGTAGAGCGTTTGCTTTGCAGGTGGCCAACCCGGGTTTGAATCCTCCTCCCTCTTGGATTGCCCAGCAAGCTACTGAGAGTATCCCGCCTGCACGGCAGAGCCTGGCAAGCTGCCCGTGGTGTATTCGATATGCCAAAAACAGTAACAACAAGTCTCACAATGGAGACATTACTGGTGCCTGCACGGGCAAATTGATGAACAACAGGACAACAGTACTACAGTGCTTTAGACAGTCTACGTTACTGCTACCATTCATAGCTTTCACCCTATGCTGTCTCAAGGTTGCACAAATGGTCTCTGCTTCTTAAATGACTACCTTGTCTGATGCAATGGAATTGTTTAGAATTTTATAGACTTTCCAAGAGAAATTCAATTATGATGTGGCAAGATGTTTAACAAGCTGAAAGTCAATACAAATTCAATTTCCTGTGGACAGTTCTTCTCTGTGGTCCACCATCACTTCAGAATTAACATTTCCAAGCACTGGATCCAACATCTTCTCCCAATAAGAAGTATTACCAACAGAATAAAAATGGCCACAAAACATCATTTCTATTTTTGTTTCCAGTCTTTGAATGATACTACACATTCCAAATTTCCCAAATTACAAACCTAAAGGTTGGGCTGGATTTGCCTGAGGACATGAAAGAATAGTGACAACCGCTAAATCCTAATCATTCTTAGAGTCTTACTTATTTAAACCTGTACACTTTTAACATATTCATGCCATCACTAACTCGGGAATCATCTGAAACTCTTCCCAATTTTGTAACAGCCTCTCAGATTCCTCACTCTCCAACATGTGCCCATAATAACTGTTATTAAGTACAAATATCAATATATACATCCTCTATTTACAAAGCTTTTGTTTGATAGTTGCTGATCCCAGGTTAAAATTTTAAAAAATAATATATTAAAAATATTAGTACATTTATTTATTTTCTAGTCTTATGTGTGCCATTCCCTGTCTTTAATCTATCTATAAACAAAAATTATTTGCAGTTATTTGGGCACACAATTTTACTTTTCTCCCTCTCACCTACTCTTTAATTTTTTATCTGGTCCAGAAGCATCCAATTTCCCATTTACCTGGCCTTTTGCTTTCTTCTTGGAGTTGCAGTTTGGGAATAATTTTCTCCTTAAATCTTTTCTTTGAAGGCTGGTAAGGTGCCTCTTCAACTTATTGGTCATGCTTCACATGCTTACACATTGTGTACCCATCAGCCACGGTTCACACAGTCACTCCCATGAAACTGTGTCATGATTATCAGGAACGTGAGGAGTCCAGTCAGCCCAAGCCTACATTGATTCTGTGGAGACTGATTTTCTTGCGGTTCTCTGTATATCCCCTGAAGGCTTCCCAGAGAACCAGAACCATTGCACAAAAACATATTTCATGACATAGACAGATAATATAGAAATTTCCTTTTGATCCTTTTTCCCCCCTCTTTTTTCCCACAGAGCATCCTGCAAGACCCAATAAAAAGTTATTTTATGGGATGAGGAAGGAGTCATCTGAATAGTCTATAGTTATCTGCTTTGTGAGAAATTCCAAGCATGCTATGTTTGGAAATTTTCAAAGCGAACTCTAACCCAGTCCTGGAAGTTTTTCTGGAAAGAAAAAGACATTCAAAGTCAGAACTTGGGATGATTTACTCCTTGGTGTATGAGGAAACATTTTTGTTCAACAGAGTACATCTGCAGGATTTATTCTGACCAGTCAGAATTGAGACTTTTTAGAGTTTTTACCTGTGAATCACAATATATGTAATTTTTTAAACCATTACATACAATAACATCTTCAAAAAATACAAACCATGCAGAAATATTAAATTATAGATCTTTGCTAAGGAAAACAAGATACAACACTATAATATTTTTTCTTGGATTCAGAACCATAAAATACAGTGTGCAAATATCTGATTTCTATAGGATATTTTAAAATTTTAAGCAATTTAAATAAGCTCAACATACATAGAGATGTTGCACAGTGTTCTTATTATGTAAGACCAAAACAAAGATAAAAAAGTTATTAGTGACTCTCCATGAACTTATTTTAAAGTAGCAGATCATTCTTAGTTGGTATAAAATTTTTTCCAAGCATACCTTTGCTTATAGTTATCCTTACTTTTTGTATTCATGTAATTGGACTAGACACTCCTGCTAAGTTTTAAATAAATACATTAATATCATTCAAACTTACTAGTTGGTTTTTTCATGTTTCTGTTGTTTTTAATTGACTCCTATCATTTTAAATCTCTTTAATTTCAGAACGTGATAAAGAATTTTCCATGGTTTATTTATTCATAAAACAAATATTTTTTGAATACCTACTATATACTAGAGACTTTCCTAAACATTGGGTATACAGAATCAACTAAATAAAACAAAAATTTTGCTTTACAAAGCATATATTTAGTGGTAAATCATACAAAAGACAAGAAAATTATGTGCAATTAAGAAAAATAAACTTGCATTATTTAGCAGAGAAATGGAAATAAGGTAAATGGTATGTAGTAGTGGGGGTGGGGAGATATGGAAATTTAAACACAGGAATGTACTCAGCAATTTGGGTAATAATGTTCTAAAAAGTGATAAATGAGGACTGTCAGAAATAGCCTTTGGTTTATATTTTAAAAATAGATTTGAGCAGGAATTGTACCTTATACAGTATGTAAGGGACTATTTTATCTCTTTCTCAAAAACTCCTATCTTGAAAGCTACTTATGAATCTTACCCCACATACATGTACGAGAAACTTACATAAATATGATAACTATATTGTAAAGAGGCAAGATAAAGGAAATAATATTTTTGTAATAATTTTGCTACTTTACCTTAAAGTAGCAAAATTGCTGAGTAGACTGAAAATTCAGGCATGTATATTGTAATCACTATAGTTAACAATTAGTGGAAGCACACAGATATTGCCAAAAGTAATTAATAAATTTAAATGGAAAGCTAAATGTAAATTTTAAATAAAATAAATATTCTAAACAGCATTTCTGTATCATTAATGAATCAAGACTATGTTATAATTATGCTTGAAAATAGCTATCAGTCTGTAGAAAAATATACAAAGTGAATTGTGAAGTAATTCTTTCGATTACTGATATTCCATGTTACAGCTCAGTGTGTCTTAAGTGTAGAACATGCAATTGAGGCATAAAAAAGAGGAGGTAAGAATACATCAATTCAAACAAAACAGCCAAAATATGAATTTCACTTCATTTAGAACAGTACCAAATACATAAAACGAAACTCCACAACGTGAGCAAGTGAAGAAAAGGAAAACATTTCCAAAGGTATTTATTGAGAAATAGTAAAGATGTACATATTTTTACAAGCTTTTAATATTAATTTACATTTCTTTAAATTATGTAGGCCCCAATAATCTATACTTTTCTAATACATGACAGAAACCCTTGACTTTATGAGGTTTTCATAATGCTACCATAATTGGGAATCAAAATGCAACTTTGGCTCATTATGCTTGTTTGTTTTTAAAAGAAACACTAAATACCATATTCAATGAGAATGTAGGCTGGTCATTAACAAATATGCTTTTTTGAAAAAATAGCTTCATACTGGAGCATGCTGTTGACACTATTTTGAATCTTAGCTCACCATAGACTAAGGAAAAACATTTTTAGAGAGTCATTACTTGCTTTATGTGAACAAGCTGCCTGCATGATTCTAATTTTGGTTTTTTTTTTTGCCTCCAATTTTGGTTTACAAACCTTCTGACTCACTCTTCTACACTATCAAATGGTAGCCACACCACCTGTTTTTGAATTATTTCAGATGTTATACCTTTCTTAGTAATGTACCACGTCTGCTTATAGAGTAGCAAAGACTCATGTTAGTCACACATTTCCAAACTGGTTTACAATAAGGCACAATATTCTCTATATTTCAGAATTATGTAGGAATTATCAAAAGGGCTGTTTTGTTGTTGTTGTTGTTCGTTGGTTAGTTTTTTGGATTTAAGATCAGAAAGGAAGAGGATCTTCTATTTCCAAGAGAGGAAGGGAAGAGTTTTGATTTGAGCAGAACTTAAGTTACATGCTCAAAAGCCATAGGACAAATTGTGACACTGACTTCTGGACCTGTGCCACTACAGTGCCAAAAATTGATGTTCTTCATAAAATGAGCATTTTAGTTTTATGCTGTCAGTCTCTTCTAAAAACATAATCAGAGAAGATGTGAGAAACAGCACTGGCTCATGCCATCAGTGACATTTCCGTTTCTCCAATGAAGGGGTGTTCCTTTCTCCAACGGCAGGGTTAGCAGCATAAGAAGCCTTGCTTTTGTGATATGAAAAAGAATGAGAAATTTAAGTGTAATTCCACAATTCTACCATTTAAAAAAACTGTCTATACAGTAAAGATTTTTTTTATTCACAGTAATAAATACTCAAGGTTTTAGTGCACACCATGTAATAAGAACTGATAATCAATGCAGCTCTTTAATTTTTCAACTATTATTTTCAATATAAAGGTAAGTTTAAGAATATGATTTATCATCATCAACACCATTATTGTTAAAAGTATTCCAACCTACTTTTCTCACAATAGTACTTGGGGTTGCCAATACACCAAAAATTTAAAATTAAGGTCAAAGTTTGTGTGAAAAAAAAATCACAATCTTATACGACATTGGATCTCAATCTCTTTCTGTTCAACATAAACATGGCCTTAGTATTCAGTTAAGGAAAAGAGGTTTACAGTATGGAAAATAATATTTCATTTCCATAGTGAATGTTCTATGCCAAGCACCGATATCATTGGATCTACTGAAGTCTATTATAATGAATTGTTATGGACCAGCCTCTGGTTAGGAACCCTGCTTAGTTGCTGGACTCCAAGTTACACATTATTGCTACTACCCATGGAACTTCTGGTGCAGATACAATTAAACAGCTCCCAGTTCATGAAGTCTTAAGTTTCCATAAAGAAGCTATGTCATATGAAATGACAGGAGAACCAGTACTGTGTTCCTAAGATGGGTTATATATACCAAGGAGAAAAACACATGCAAACACAATGACAACAGGTTCTCCTTGAATGAACATAGCCCTCTGTGCAGCGATGGTACAGGCAGAAACTAAGGGAGACAAGTTGGTAATGAAGAGAGCCTGGCTTTGTGTGTTAAAACTGAAACCCAGGTACTATTTCACTGTTGTGATTTCAGTGATGCTATCCAGATCTGGTTCATTTGATCACTTATTTTATGATGATATTCCACATAAAATTTTAATTGATCCATTTTTTTCCTTAGAACCAATATATGGCATCCACTTCCCATTACTAAGGATGTTTTATTTTCACCATGGCCTTGGCTTTTATAAGTGCCCTTCATTTTTACTTTAAGCCATGTTATCTCACTGTGAATTTTAAGTTGTTTATGGCATGTTCAAAGAGTATTTTGGTGGTATTTGCTCATGATTTTCACACAAAAATAGTTCTCCCTACACAACTTAAACATATCGAAAAGTCAAACTTAAAACAGTGCAAAATGTCACGAATATGGCTCTTAGTTTTCCCCAGTAAAAGTCTAGAAAGAGTAATCGAGACTTCAACATATACTTCACTTTCTAAGCAAAGGTCCCACAGTCTTTCTCAAACATTCTGCTTATGGTTGGATACACAAGTAGTTGCCTCATACAATTATTGGAATTATTCAGAACCCAAATAAACCACAAGATTGCCTTTATTATGACTTTTCTCATTGCAACAAATAATTTCTTGATGGTGCAGTATTGAGATTCGATAGCTTGAATTTTAAATTTGGTCATGTTAAGAATGATCAGAAAAACGCTTTTTGGTTTCCATTACCTACAGGGATTTTTAACCAAAGTTACATTGTAACACACAAACTCTGTCTTGTCTTTAAGGCACAACACATCAGTATGAACATTCTGCTTGCCAAACTTAAAAAAGAGACAATATTAGATTCCCATTGCCCTTCCCGTATCCCTCCCCAACAAATGAAAGAAAAATTGCATCCATTTTCAGCCAGCTTCTAATAAAAGTCACAGTAAATTATTTTCATCAATAATTTACACCAATTATAGGTCTAGATAGGCTTGTCCTTTGACAGTCTGAGTGCATTCCAATTCAGATTCTCTGGGCTAGGTAGGGTAAAGTCAGATTCAAACCTCAGGGCTGAGAAGATCTCCCATGTTGAGGAATGTTGTTGAACATCACCTTGTCAGATGGAGCATGTGTTGGTGCTTTGACAGGTTAAAAGTTCTTCACTAAAGCTGTTAATTCCAGTTAGGACTCATTCGGTGTGTACCAGCAACCTCCACAGATTTTTTTAAAAACCATTAAAGTGTTGTAAATATAAGACCATAGAGCTTCCTTTCTGTAGCACTAAACTTTAATTCCATTCAGCAACTGAATTCTTCATTCAGGAATTTTCATTCCAAATTATGATTTCATCCTTTAAGACAATTTGTATGTGTAAAGCCAGAGGCATTAATCACACATAGAAATTCAGTGTACTTGAAATATAAAAACGGATCTCCAGCTAGAGAACAGTTACAAATACTCTAATTCCAGTGCTTGATGTAGAGCCAAGAGGTCTGAATGACTTGATATCCTCCAAAAGGGCATGTTGTGCTGTGTGTTAGAGAAGAAGGGATGAGGGTGGGGGGAGGAGGAATGGAGAGAAATCATAACTATTGTATCAATGAAGCATCCAAACACACAAGGGTACATAGTCCACCCAGTTAAGGGAGGGGACTCTCAGGAGGGATGATCACAATTGAAGACCGGTAGCATCAATATGGCATTGCCAAAATAATAAATAGATCTGAACTGGATTATAATTAATATAAGAACAAATACTGAGATTCCTCACATTGTTTAATATTTTCTTCTAGAAAGTATCATCACTGACATTGACATCTAAAAAAGCAAGCTGAGCAAGTTGGGCATCACACCCTGTGGCTTGATAGAGTATTTTAATTTTAATTCCCATGTGTCTAACTTAAAATTTTGTTTTGTTTTGTGTTGTTTTGGGGCCATACCCAAATTGTGCTCATGATTACTCCTAATTTTGCACCCAGGAATCACTCCTGGAATCACTCAGGGGAGCAGATGCAGTGACTGGGGTCAAACTCAGGTTGGCTGTGTGCAATACAAGCACCCTATAAAATGTGCTATCTCTTCTGCTCCAATCTTTAACAAATATTAAAATAATCTCTAAAGCCCAAGGCTTTTTGTATAATCAAAAAGATGGTGAATTCACTTCTGTGTAAAGTAAAATTCAAAATTGAACCATACTTTCTAATGAGATAGACAAAAAGTATGAGCTGATTAATTTTTTTAATTGTCTGGGTAAAATAGTGATCAAAGTCATAAGTGTTCACTTGATTTATTTCACTGGCAAGGGATTTAGAGGTGGCATCCTAATAACCATTATTAATGGGGAAGAAGCCACACCCAAGATGAGAAAATTTTTGTGGTACAAAAGTTCTTAGATATTTAATGGGCTGTGGTCCTACAAAGACATATGAGTACTGTGAATAGTGCAGTATACACAGTTATAGTGAGTATAGTGCACCGAATTATATTTTCATGGAAGACTGTGATAACGAAAAAATAAATGTATAAAAGAATTCCACTGCAGATAATAAAGAAAAAAAAGGTACACCAGAGCAACTAGCCAATCACTGCATGTTTTATCTAATACACTCTTATAGAATATTTTAGAGCTATACATATATGTAGATATAACACATAAAACCCAATTTTACTCTAAAAGTTAATCAAAGTAGTAACCATCACTGTTATACAAGCATTTCTGTCCAATGTGTTAGATGTGTTAGTCATAGCCACAGGTACCTATCAAATACTTTGAAATGTAGCTCATCTGGCTCAAAATTTATAATGAATTTCAAAGACCTGTCATGTAAAATAAAAGTGTAATCATCACAGTAACAATCTCATATGTGTTAGGCCTTGAGACAATAATATTGAAGTGAAATTGAAATATGTATTGAAGTAAAATATATTAGTGCAATAATATATATCTTTTTAGGTTTTCAATGTGGATTCTAGAAACTTCAAAATGATAAATATTACCACATAAAAGTTATAGGGGATATCTTTTAGATATGAGAGCAATTTAGCTAATAATTTCTAAGCCTTAAACTTTCTTCTTAAATTTAACAAAGTCCAATTTTTAAGGTCAAATTTAAGCAGAGAAATTCACCTGTAAGTTTTAAAAAATATTTCAGCTCAGATCTATTTGTGATTACAAAACAGTGCTTTTATCACTGCACATGCAATTATAGCTATATACAAAGAAAAGCATGCATTCTGGGTATTTAAGAACCAACCACCTGCATTTCAAAATATAGAAATATAAGCCATCACCATCACCAAAACTGTATCTACACAAACAACTATTTGGAAATAGCATTCTAAATTCTTTTCCACTTGGAGTCATGCTTTTTTATCCTGAAGTTTTAAGTGTAAAGTAGAGAGTATAAAAACTGATATATCATAAATAGAGTACATTTTATAAGTTTAAATTTTCAAGAAATATACATTTTCTGATTTTGAAAAAAATACTTTTATTATTATGCCTAGCCTAAATACATGTGACTTTCATAGATGCTCAAAACCATGAAAAGTATTTTACTGAGCTTTCTGCAAATACTGTTATTTCCTGTGTTCTATTATGGTGCCAATATGTAAAATTAAAACAAGCTGTGAGCCACTGGATATGCACCCGTCCAAAAATAAAAAGAAAGGAAAGTTAAAACAAATATGACTTAAGGCATTGACAATTCACAAAACCTAGGAGATAATTTTAATTATGTACAACTAGAAAGCATTTCAAGTAGTTGTCAGTGATGAAAGATCTATTTCTAGTGACCAGACTTCTGACCATAGTCCTTGGGTTGTGGGCAACAGTCTTGGATCGATGACATTGTTAAATTAAACCAAGATGCTTGGGCGTAAGTAGACTCCATACTGCCTTTCTTAATACTATGAAAGGCAAGGCACAGAGAATTTCAAGGTGGCGGCCAACACTTCACAAAGGTGTTTAAAGTACCACTTGTTTGATTTTAAAAATCTTATAACCTTAAATCATTTATTTCTTCTTTGTATTATAGTTATAATGATTTGAAAATTTAGACCTAAAATTTTGACATAATAAAGACACATTCTTTCTACTAAAACAATACAAGCTGATCTGTCACTGTTTAAAAACAATGAAGACTCATTATTTTTCTTTGTTTTCTAAGTGAGATTACTTTCATATTGGGTAGATTATATTTTACTTTCATTCACAGAAAGAAGCAATAGATTTCAATGTTGTGTTGATTTATAATTTGTTTTCTGGGCCCAACAGTGTTATCATTCTTCTTTTGATATTGAGTTAACCATCTAAATATATTTGATTACATTTATTTCTTCTTCATAATACTGGCCTGATAGAAATGCTTATTTAAATAACTAAGGCTCTGAATCATTTTTCCAGTCAACTTCTTGGCTTTAATCAAGTACCAAGACTTACTAAAACAAAATATAAAAAATGTGAGATATATTGCCTCAAAGTCTCTGTAATGCATTGGCACAGCAGAATCTGAGTTAGATATCTCAATCCTGCAACAGTTATGAGATTTCCTCACAACAGATCTTTTCTTCAAATTCTTTAATATTATTCTGGCATTTATCATTAAAATGTCTGCTTATTACTAGACACAAGTACCATATGGCCAAGAGGATGAATGAAGAAAGACCTAAGAATGAAGGCACTCATAACACTTATCCATAAAGCTCACTAACTTCATTAGCATCTTAAATTTCATATGCTTAAGACTGGTCATTCTTCCTTCTTACAAATTACTGTGCATGTATGTATTTAAACATAAACTATTTATATTAAGTATAACTGTATTATGCTGCATTATCAAATCTCAGGCAAAAAATGCTAGACTCCAAATGGTTAATTTAAATGTAAGTATTGACCTCATGCTCTTAACTGCTTTGTATCTATAAATTTATATAATTTGTCAAGCTGCCAATGGGTCAAACTACAGGAATGCAAACAAGAAAGCTTGCATTACAAGTATCACACCAACATTGTTTGAGACAGGTTACCTTTTTTGCTGCCTGTTCTTCTTCTACACCATCCCCAATTACAACATACACTACTTTTCTGCCAAACCTTTGCATTATTCGTTCAAAGCAACTTTCTTTTCCTGGAAGATAAATGAGATAAAGTTCAGAGTGAAGTTACCTGGTTAGCGGCATGCTCCTCATCTCGGCCATCTCCAATCACAACATAAGTTATGTTAGTGCCAAATCTGGACACTATACGCTCAAAACAGCTTTCCTTGCCTGAAAAACAATGCACTGCTTATTCTTCCATCCATTGCATTCATTAACCTAGAGATTCATAAAGTGTTAGTTAATTATTCCTGATTAATAATCACTTAAGCTAGCTTGCAACTCCGGGGTTTATGAAATCAACAAGTGTTTAAATAATGCAAGTCTTGATTTGAGACAGATTAAACAAATAACTTTGCATTCAAAAGAGGTCAATAGGGTAAAGCATTTGTATTTTTAACTCCTCCAATGGACAGTTGGAATAATTTTCCTAGTGAACTTAAAATTTAATATTCACTTTGACCCTTTATTCCAACTTTAAGTAGTACACACAAGTCAGTTGAAAATATTACTTTGAAAAATTTAAAATATATCTTAATTTTTAAAGGAATGAGGAGATAATAGATGTGAATTTACCTATATAAACAACTTTATACAAGTGACTGGGAATTAGTTTTCTCAGGTTAATTGCACTAAGAGCACTGTCTGATTGGGTCACTGTATGGGACAAGAGAATCCTCTGACTGCAATCAGGGAACAATGCTGATATTTTGACACATCTGTCTTTTCAAGAATTGTTATTATTCTTTGAATTTCATACCAATACTGTTCATGTAGTCATTCGGATTTCTGTCTTGATATAATTTAGAAGTCCCCCAAAACTTATACTAGTGTACAGGGAAAAATTATTTTAACAATTATCTTTAAATAATTGTTAAGATTATTTTTAACAATTGATATGAGGAAATATCTGGCCAATACAAAATATTCTTGAGAAAATATTTATGTTGGTGCAAAATGGCTTAGTTTGTCAAAAAACAAAATCAAGTTCTCTATATGAATTCTGTAGTGTAAATATTTGCATCTATATTAAATTTTAGTTGGACTGTTATCAGGCTCTGAATTATAGCATTATAAAAATCTACAATTGGTATTATGAAAGCTTGGTTCTCTTTAATCATACTTCTGAAACAGCTGCAACTGGGGGCTCCATTTGCTTGTGTCAATCTCAAACATTGTTAAGCCCACAGCAGGTTATTTTTGGTCAGAAATGTTAGGATTTTTGAATTTCTCTTGTCAAGTTGCCAAGATCTGTTTATTAACCTTTAGGAAACATTATATAACCCATCTATTTCCTGAGGCATTTCCTTAAAAGTTGGATACATGAGCTTTTTTTTAACTCTTTTAAGATAGAAAAATTTCTTAATTGTGTATTAGAGATCATGGGCAATAAATACACTTAAATTCAAAGATTGGTCCACATTTAGATATATCCAAATAAACAAAATTAAAATAGCTCTTTGTTGTTGAAGAGTTTTGCAAATGTGAATTTCCAACCAATGAATTTTGTGAATGCTCCAATTATGTTTAAGATTCATAATATTTTTTATTTCTGAAATCAAAAACATTAGTTCAATTTAGAAAATAAAAATAATTTTATCTTAGGTTTAAGTTATTTTTCTGTTGAAGTAGCAAATTATAAATTTATGTAAGTATTACATAGGTATCACTAAAATATGTATGCATACTGTCCTATAGTATCATTTCATCATACAATTGATTATTGAATATGCAAGGATTAAATATTATATACATCATAGTAATCAAAATAGTAAACACCAAGTCTATAAATAATTCATATAATAAGATATACCATGATGATTTGAATATATATACCACAATGTACTGTGTATAAACATATTTACATGAAATGAGTTAGAACTATTCAGATACTGAGATCAGAATTCACTAGGTAACAATTTCTCTATTTTATTTTTTTGGGTAGGGGAAGCACACCCAGCAGTGCTCAGAGCTTACTCCTGACTCTGGGCTCGGAGATCACTTCAGATAGGGCTCAGGGAGACCATAGGGTGGTCAGGGATTGAACCTAGTTCAATTGTGTATAAGGAGAGCACTCTACCTTGAGCTATCTCTCCAGTCCCTCAGTATTTCCTTTTGTAATTTTCATAAAATATGCACATGTACAATGAATTGCAGGGGACTCAGGACAAAACTCTAGTATTCTAAGAGCAAAATTTGTGAAAAAAAGGAATCATGCAGAAACACACACTATGAAAATTCGCCAAAACACAGATGTGAACACATTTCATAAAGAGTAGGAATAATTTTCTTACCTATTTTAGTTGCACTGTAAATATTCTCAATGGGGAAAGCACCTCCTAAACTATAGAGTAGAACCTTCGCAAGTGCTGGGATCAGTTGGGTTGTTGTTACCAAAACATTTACGCAGTTACTCCTAAGGTAAGGGAGGAAATATGCACATTTTTTCTAATATAAAATTATCATAATATAAATATGTTCTCTAAACTCCATAATAAGACAGACTGTAGTAACATAACATGATAATATTCAACACCCATTAATGGAATGCCTACTATCTGGCAGGCACCATGAAAAAATCAAGAATTATATCCTCAAAGGCAGAAAAAGAAAACAGGCAACATGAAGTCAGGAAGAAATGATGCCTTTGTGTTCCAACCTCCAGGACCATAACACACACACACACACACACACACACACACTCACACACAAATAGATATTTGAAATAGGTAATATTTTCTCTAATAGATTTTCTCAAATCCTTGTAGAATTTCAGAGAAAAATACCCACTTCAACATCAACAATCATGGGAAGGCTATCGGAGAGGGGATGGCACAGCTCTAAACTTCGAAAGCATCCGTATCAGGTATTTTACTTTTTAATGTTGATAGAGAGCTGTGTGTGCCAAAGCTTTCAGAGTCTGGGAAGCAGGGAATGTAGGCAGGAAGAAGGTGATAGAATGGTCACATAAAAAGGGGCTGACAGTAGTATGTGAGACACAAAGATGGAGGAGACTTAGGATGGAGGGGTCAAATCCCTAAACCTCTTCCTCAATCACAAGAGAGGACGTGCAGTATTTAATAGACCCCCATTTTAATGCATCTACAAAAGCAATACCTTTTGTATTTGAGGATCTCTTATTTTATAAATTTGCAGTTATTTCTTTAGTTATTTATTTTAGTGATAGTAAAGGAGGGAAGTAAAAAGTCAATAAAAATGAATTGCGAATCTAGTAAAAACAGAGATCAACAAATGGGACTACATTAAACTAAAAAGCTTCTGCACCGCAAGAAATACATTGACCAGAATCCAAAGACTATCCACAGAATGGGAAAGGATATTTACACAATACCCATCAGATAAGGGGTTGATATCAATGGTATATAAAGCACTGGTTGAACTCTACAAGAAGAAAACATCCAACCCCATCAAAAAATGGGGCGAAGAAATGAACAGAAACTTTACCAAGGAAGAAATACGAATGGCCAAAAGGCACATGAAAAAGTGCTCTGCATCACTAATCATCAGAGAGATGCAGATCAAAACAACCATGAGATACCACCTCACACCACAGAGACTAGCACACATCCAAAAGAACAAAAGCAACCGCTGTTGGAGAGGATGTGGGGAGAAAGGGACCCTTCTTCACTGCTGGTGGGAATGCCGACTGGTTCAGCCCTTCTGGAAAACAATTTGGACGATTCTCAAAAAATTAGATATTGAATTCCCATTTGACCCAGCAATACCACTGCTGGGAATATATCCCAGAGAGGCAAAAAAGTACAATCGAAACAACATCTGCACATGTATGTTCATCGCAGCACTGTTTACAATAGCCAGAATCTGGAAAAAACCCGAATGCCCCAGAACGGATGACTGGTTGAGGAAACTTTGGAACATCTATACAATGGAATACTATGCAGCTGTTAGAAAAAAGGAGGTCAAGAATTTTGTAGTTAAGTGGATGGGCATGAAAAGTTTCATGCTGAGTGAAATGAGTCAGAAAGAGAGAGACAGACATAGAAAGATTGCACTCATCTATGGTATATAGAATAACAGAGTGGGAGACTATCACCCAAGAACTGTAGAAATAAGTACCAGGAGGTTGACTCCATGGCTTCGAGGCTGGCCTCACGTTCCGGGGAAAGGTCAACTCAGAGAAGCGATCACCAACTACATTGTAGTCGAAGGCCATGTGGGGGAAGGGAGTTGCGGGCTGAATGAGGGCTAGAGACTGAGCACAGCGGCCACTGAACACCTTTATTGCAAACCACAACAGCTAATTAGAGAGAGAGAACAGAAGGGAATGCCTTGCCACAGTGGCAGGGTGGGGTGGGGGGGAGATGGGATTGGGGAGGGTGGGAGGGACGCTGGGTTTACGGGTGGTGGAGAATGGGCACTGGTGAAGGGATGGGTTCCCGAACTTTGTATGAGGGAAGTATAAACACAAAAGTGTATAAATCTGTAACTGTACCCTCACGGTGATTCTCTAATTAAAAATAAATAAAATTAAAAAAAAAAAAAAGAAATAAAAAAAATGAATTGCGAATGTCTGGACAAATAGAAAGTGAGTTATTTTCTTTACAAGCTTTTTCCACGCACATGAAATTTGGAATCAAAAAGCACATGACTAGGGGCTTTTATCTCGTCGAGAGTTTATAGCACAATCCCTTGAATTTGTGAAGACCACCCAGTAGTCTTTATAAATCACTAGTATAATTTTTCAGCAACCTTTTACCCTCCTGCAAATTCTGTAATTTTGTAATTGCCCTCCTGTAATCCTGAAGATCAGTTTAATGTCAACTTTTCATGACTGTGCATATGCTTAGCCTACAATGCATTTAATAGTAGTCTTTGTTTTCTTTATATACATGTATATATAAGTATATTATATATATAAATGTTGATAATTTTTTTTTCTTTTTGGGTCACACCGGCAATGCACAGGGGTTACTCCTGGCTCCTGCACTCAGGAATTACTCCTGCTGGTGCTCAGGGGACCATATGGGATGCTGGGAATTGAACCCAGGTCGGCCTCGTGCAAGGCAAACGCCCTACCCGCTGTGTTATCGCTCCAGCCCCCCAAAATTTTAAATTTATTTTAAAACAAAAATCTTTTTATGTGTAGCTTTTTATACCATTTTTATTTCTAAATTCCCCATCGACACCTGACTTTATAATAGGGACTTGATTATATAGCATAAAAATACCCTGACATTTAAAAGAAGATGTTTAATAACTATTATCAATGTAACCCTTAATTTTACTGATGATAAAATAAAGACCCAGAAAGTACTTACTAGTATATTAGAATACATGGCTTTCCCAAACAATGCCAGATTACTAAAAGTAATACATGAAACAACAAAATCTAACACTTTAAATTAAACAAAATGTTTTATTTATTCAATGCTACATACAGATAAATGTTACAAAATCAGAACATGGTGAAACAAAATTGAATACATTTTTAAAATTTAAAGATGTGGTTTTAAAATCTGTTTTCACTTACACCATATGAAATTCAGAGTTGCATCATTTAGTTTTTAATAGTGGGCACATTCAGCTGTGCTCTGGGGGTCCTGAACCACTCTCAGAAATGGAGGACTGAAATTTCACATCAATAATTTAAAATTATAAGTGCTGCATAAATTTGCAATATAAATTTATAAAATAAAGTCAAGTGTAAGGAAGAAAAGCATCAATGATTTAATCATTTGGAGTCAGTTAACTGCTTTTTCTATTTTGTACATTTTTGCTTTGCATGTCTGTATATAATTTTGTCATTTGGATCATACTATATAGCTATATGTTCTGTCTTCTACTATTTTTGTTATAATTTTGTCATTTGGGTCATACTATAACTATAGGATTCTGTATTCTACTTTTTTGTTTGCAAATATTATAGTACATTCATTTATGGCATACTGTCTAATATTTCCTTTCTCCTCATAAAACATAATGCAGGAAAGATACTCTATCATAGATTTGCACCATAACTTTTTACGTTAGTCACTTAGACGGTTATGATTTCTCTTTTGTTTTTGTTTTGTGGGCCACCCCCGGCTGTGCTCAGTTCTGACTTCTGGCTCTACACTCAGGGATCACGCCTGGAGGGACTCAGGGGAACGTGTGGGGTGTTGGAAACAAACCCAAGTTGACTTCATGGAAGGCAAGAGCTTTACCCACTATACCTTCTTTCCTGGACCAGTTTTGGATTCCTTAATAATATACTTTTTTTGGAGCCACACCTGGAGGTAGTCAGGGCTTACGCCTGGCTCTGAACTCAGAGGTCACTACTGGAGGTGCTCAGGGGACCATATGAGATGCTGGAGATTGAATCCATGCCAGTCATGTACAAGGCATTGTAGTATTGCTCTGGCCCATATATAAGTAATCTGTATGTCAAGTTCTTTTCTTCACATCTTAGTATGTTCTGCAACAATCTTATTAGATATTAATTAATTAAGGAGGAAGGAGATGGATGTTGACCTCCTTCTCAGATAAATACAAATCCTATTTACACTCACACCCAATTTCAGGGGTCCAGAAATCCTCACATTCAGTTTTCCTGACCTGAAGGCCTTTAGACCCCAACATCTTCAACTGTGGATGAACCCCTGCCTGTGTGTGGCAAGGGAGGGTTATAAACTGAATATGAGGGTCATGGAAATTTGTTTCACAATAATTTTTTTTGATGTGTCACCAGTAATTTTTTTATTTATATATCTATTTTATGTACCCATGTACCTGGGGTCATGAGTGGATGGAGCCTAAGAAGTCTTGCTTTAAGTCACCAATTACAAGTCAGCATGTGAATTCTCAGATAACTTTGTTAGAAAAGTCTCCCCTACATTGATTCCAAACTTTCCATTTTAGAAGTTCTCATCTATTCTAATTTTCTCCTTTACAGGTAGAGAGAAAAATGCACTTTATTTTCAACATAACATCTCAAATCATTGAAATTGAAAATCTTGTTCTACACATGAGTTCTCTTCATAATAAATTTTCTGGCTCCTCTCTCCAACGGTTGCTTTTATTGTATTTTCTGCCTAAAACCTTTCTAATGTATGCAGACAGGAAACTTTAATAGTCAAAGCCCAGAACTGAGCAAAATCCTCTGTTGGAGTTTGCCTTTCCCGATGCAGAAAATTACTTACCCCTTTTCTACCTATTTATATTTTCTGTAGCAGTGTGTTGCTCTTTTTGTCTCTAGGCCTGAAGTCCGTGCAGGATTGTACAAATATCCACTTATTTCCCTGTCCTGAGTAGTGGTATTAACTTTATTACTATCAATATATCAATATTTATCTGCTATCTCTCAGAGAAAGAGACAGAGACCAAGTATCTTTCTCTGAATTTTGAGTGTCTCACAAATTTTCTTAGCAAATTTATGCATTTGAAACATGAAACTCAGATAATTGGAAGATTCAACTATATATCACCAGTTATCATTTTTTATGATTTGTAGCATTTTAATTTTATAAAGTAAGTATGTTACTACATAAGTACTATAAACAGTAACATATTTATGGAACACATAATTCAATTATTTACGTCTATACAATTCTATTACTGACATCAACTAGTCATTCAAAAGCTATAAGTATTTCAGAAGATTTTCCTGCACTTTTTTGTACACTTAATTATGTAAAGAATATATAATTGGCTCAGAAGACTTAACAGCCTGCACTTGTTATAGATATACTATTGCTTTCTTAATCTTTGCTGTCATCTCCTCTCTTTTACCCCTCATAGAGTGCTTTCTTTCTTCATTAGAAGCAAAATCACCTTACCTTAGGATTTGCTAGTAGTTATGAAGAGAGAATATAGATAAGAGCACCAGGGTACTCTGACAAGTAGCAGTTCCTGGCCCCATCCTGACATGAGCACACACGCGTGCGCACATACACGCACACACACACACATACACACACACACACACACACACACACTGAAAAATCATTTGACAGAATGAATTGTAAGGTCTAAAACCACAAAACTTTTTTCCATAGGCTGTATAATTGGACCTACATCTTCAATACCGTTTATAATAGAAGCTGCAACAATACTACTTACCTAGTACTAATAATTGATAAAGATTTAAGTGCATTTGTTAGCCAGGAATCTGTTAGACCTTCAATCTCTGCTCGTAACTGCAGCCATGCATCTCTCTTGGCTGGGCCAAGGAGACCTGAAATTCCAAAAGCAAGGAATAGTAAAGAAGTGGACATTTCTCAAGAATACTTAGTTTGTTCTGCCCTATGTCTAGATCGGATGGTTTTATTCCAACCTTTACCAGAAACGGAGATCAATTTATATCAAAAATGGTCCTGCACTTGGAAATTTATTATTTATTCATTCAATGAACATTTATTGAATCACTTTTAGATTTCAGATACTAGGCTAACCTGGGGAAAGAATAGTAAAAAAGTGAACTTGGGTTTTGGCCTCACTGAACCAGATCTGTTACCATGAATGCCTAGCATTTGAGAAGCACTGATATTGCCATTCTTACAGCCATCTCCAAAAGACTGCGATGAAATAGATTTACAGGAATCCTTCAGTTTTAGCTTAGAAAGTTATATCTCAAATAGTCTGGCTGCTTAAAAGTGTATAGTTGGTCCATATTCACAATCATTTCCACTTTTAAACATTAATGATGGAATTACCACCTGCAGCTATTAGAACGTTTCTAGAAGCAGTAATAAAGTTATCAAAAATATTTTATTTTGAAAAAAGAAGCTAAGAATCATGGTTATAGTCCTGAAGCAAACAAATTTCAAAATCCAAGTGGTGTCTTTAGGACCCTGGGCAAGTCAGTAGCCTGAAGGAGCCTATTTCTCATTTGGAAACTGAAGTCTCATGTCTGTGTTCACTTTTGGTTCTGTATGATGATTATTCTTATTGCTATTAGTACTATTATGTGGGGGCTGGAGCGACAGCATAGCGGGTAGGGCATTGGCCTTGCACGCGGCCAACCCGGGTTTGATTCTTCCGTTCCTCTCGGCGAGCCCAGCAAGCTCCTGAGAGTATCCTGCCCGCACGGCAGAGCCTGGCAAGCTCCCCGTGGCATAGTTGATATGCCAAAGACAGTAACAACAAGTCTCACAATGGAGACGTTACTGGTGCCTGCTTGAGAAAATCCATGAACAATGGGATAAGAGTGCTACAGTGCTATTTTTATGTGGATCATGATAGTATTATTATGAGGACTGAACAAAAGTCCTGATACATAGAAAGCTTACGCTCTACCAAGAAACATCTCTAGTCTTCTAACCCTGTCTGTGGCATTGCAATTTGTCATTCTCCTGCCATTGTTGGGTACCTAGTGAGCACATATTATATTTCCAGGATAATTAGGCAAGGGAGATACAAAAAATAAAATAAATACAATCCCACCTTCAGTATATATGTCAGTATGTGCAATATATACATTTATGCATATATTTACATAGAGAATTATTGTTCATATGTTCAATGGTACATGCGCATATGACATATATAACAAGTACACATATATTTAGTTATATTATTCCCTTTCATTTGGGGAAGAGGAGCACATCTGGCAGTGCTCAGGACTCACTCCTGTCTCTGTACTTAAAAGATAACTTCTGACAGTACTCGGTGAGCATACTGGGTACCAGGAATTGAAGCTAATTGGCCAACGTGTATGGCAAGTACACGACCCATTGTACTATTGCTTCAGCTCTATGATTTCATTTTAGACTCTAGTTTCTGCTATTCATCTTCTTCTCATATTCTTAGGGAGACAAAACCTCCAGGAGATAAATCTCATGTGACTTATAACGTATCATGTGTTTGTTAATCTCAAATTAATCTTAATAAAGAGTCCACAAAAACTTATTTTATCTAAAAAAACTCCAGTATCTTAGTTAGATATTATGGATTTGGGTAACACCTGTAATAAACAGATAAGTAAAATCTGGTTTAAATATTTTCTACAAAGTATTTGAATTCTTAAATGCCATGTTAATCACAGTTAATAGGATATCTGGGAAAGATACACTGTTAGAAAAGATGCAATTTTTTTAGACTAAAATAGACTAGCCAAAGGTATTTGAAATGACACAAAATATTGAGTCTATTCATTTTCTGTGGGATTCTAAATGGTAATGGTTGCTGATAACTCTACTTTAAGGATGGATTTGTCATAGTCAATGTTTTCTTCCCGTTCCCTCAATTAGTTAGTTCCTGGGTCTAGTTTTCTCAATAGTGTTCCAAATACAAAAAAGCAGAAACTATTTGCTAAAGTAATGCCCTCCTGGAAGTTTTGACAAAACATCTGAGCACAGAGATTTTCTAGATCCTGTTCAAGAGCAGAATATTTTATTCTGCATTTAGGCACCCCTTCCCTCCCGCACGAACTTGAAGAAGCTAAAAAGGTGGGCTCAGTGTCATTCAGCATGAGCTATTTGGCAATTTATTTTACAGAGGGAACAGTTGCTGACACAAAACATAGAACTATGCTTCAAATTATACCTCTGTCTACAGTACTTTGGTTAGAGTGAAAAAGCTTCAGGTACCTCCGACATTGTTCTTGTAGGTGTTGTATAATTCTTTTACTCTTCTGTAACGAAAAGCCAACTTCCTCATCCAGTCAACTCCTCCTCTCACACCTGTTGGCAAACAAAGGTTTGCACTACTTGCAGCTGCATGGAAGCCATCAGTTGCAAAACTGTAGGTACTGCAACACCCAAAATACATTAAAAAGAAATAAAAGAAGTAATTACATGTGCAAAACTCCAAGGCAGAATTTCTGTAGGAAACATCAGCTGAAGGCATGGCTTACCTTAAGTCCTGCCCATTATCATCAGAAGAAACATCATCTATATGAACTTGATCACACTCCTGTCAAAACATTAAAAATGTGATTTGCTTTTCAAATGATGCCTCTCACAGCTGAAGATTTTCCACCTTTCCATTTGAGTAGACTGACCAGCAGAGGGCAGCATCTACCCAACCATCCCACAACCCCGCAGTGGGAAATGCTACCATTTCTAGTCTTAAGATCAAAAGGGATGGGTGTTTGATGATTGTGTGATTGTAACCCAAACATGAACGCTTGTAACTATCTAACTGTGAATCAATAATTTTTTTTAAAAATCCATAAAAGGGGCCTGAAAGTATTTGATCTACAGGTTTCCTTAGAGCTTTAAAATGAAAGTTAATATTAAAATTACTGACTTGGACTTTTCTTTTGAATATTTATAACAAATTGTATTCACTCTCAAGCATTTCTATTGCAATTTCTATTTCTTAACCTTATTTCTGTTCCATTCTCTGTAGGAATGGGAGCAAAGCTAAATTGAAGGTACATAGAACTTGTTTGGTCTCAACACCTCAGATGGTTACTATTATTCATTATTTGTTCAGCAGCAACAGCAGAGCTCCATAATTATAGTGTCCTGCAAAATTTCTCTGACATCCTGTCTTTTGCTGGGTAAGAAATACCATGTTGCTGTTTAAGGAACCACATTGCTGTTAAAAAAAGTCATATCATTTTAACACAGAAAAAGAGGTAAGGACTATCAATGATGTTTTCTTTTGTTAAACTAAAAAGTACCCACTTTAAACCTGAAAGGATGCCAGGAAGATTTACCATCTCAAATACGCCATAAAACTTAGGGGAAAATAAACTTTAGGTATGCATACTCACACAATTGGCCTGTCTTAAATTACAGTGTCTCAGAAAAAATGATAACTATCCCTGATAAGAATTCAGTTGTTTGTTGTTCTAAGACTCTCATTCTACTTCAGATAATCTACAACGTTTCAGTGAAATAGTACATGACTTGATGAAAGAATTTGCAAGCAGATTTCAAATACCTGATCCCTGCTATGCTCAGGACTATTATGGTCTATGAAATGGGTCCCTGTTCTCAATCTTTCTTAAATGATTTTCATCATATTTATAGATTTTGGTTATCTAATTCGTATATCTTTCAAATTTTATGGAAAATTACTCATTCTATAGATAAAATGCAATACTAAGCAAAAGTTTTTCAGCTATTTCTATACATTATAAAAATAAGAAACATGTAGTGGTGAAATATTTAATCTCATATCTAGTTATCCACAGAATATATTAGATCTCACAGAAGTTTGAGAATGAATTTGTTAGCTCAGGATTCTTTTAAAATTTAGCGACTAGCCCAAACAATATAATTTTGGCACATAAACTGAAAATCCAGTAAGTTAATTTTAAATGTTCATATGTATCACTGTATCACTGTCATCCCATTGTTCATTGATTTACTTGAGCGGGCACCAGTAATGTCTCTATTACACTCAGCCGTGAGATTTTTAGCAGCACTCCTTTACTCATCTTTCCCAACGATTGGAGGCTCTTTCAGGCTCAGAGGAATGAGACCTACTGTTACTGTTTTTGGCACATCGAATATGCCATGGGTAGCTTGCCAGGTCAGCCGTGTGGGCAGGATAATCTCAGTAGCTTGCCAGGCTCTCTGAGAGGTGTGGATATATCTTTTACTGTATCTCTTTATTTTCTTAATTAAAAAAAAAATTTTGCCCATACCCAGCAGTGCTAACTAGGCTTGGGTGACCATATGGGCTGCCAAGAATCAAACCAGGGTAAGCAGCATGCTTAGCAAACACCCTACCTATTGTACTATAGCTCTGGCCTCAAGAGACAAGACTTTAAAGAAAAACTAACATCACAGGCTATAAAGACATTATCATTTTATCTTCAGAATAACAGAATTAAGAGCTCACTCAAACAAGTTCCTTCAAAATCTGAATGTTCAGAATAGCCAGATTATCTACTTTGTCATTCAGATCAAATGTTGGCAAACCCTTTCCTTAAAGGATAAGACACTTTAAAATAAGTTATGGCACTGGTGATTTTTAAATAAATTTATCTACAGTTATAGGTAAGGCAGGATCTGGAAAACGTAATCAATTAGAAATTCCCTAGGAGGCAGGGGGAGGAGGATTCATTATCAAAATATACCTCCACAAATGACCCCCATATGACATAAGCATGAAGCCATTTCTTGTTGAATAAATGGCTTTATTCTACACAAATCATAGCCCCTGACAGAATCCCACATTCATTCAAATTTACTAACACAAAATTATGATGATATAAAATGATAATATTCTGTATGGTAGGAATTGTAAGAAGCTTGTTATAACATAAGTGGAGGAGAGAATGAAAGAATAGTAGATGAGTTTAATCAAACATATCAAAGAAGGCAGACATTAGAAAAGTTTCATCACTATTTACATTGATTTTGGCTGAAAAGATTGTGGTCCAAGCTTTAACCAGAAGTTTCATTATGTTTCCAGAAAACTCTCAGGGAAAAGTATTACAAGCAATAATAGTTGTGTTTGATGAGGCTCTAAAAGACAGAGTGATGAGATTTTTTTTTAAAGTCGTTAGCATGAAAGCTGAAAATAAAGTTCCTTATTTTTTGGTGATGGTGGGGAGGAGGCAGGAGAAGGATGCACACCCAGAAGGACTTTTTCCTGGCTCTGTGCTCAGGGATCAGGCTGGAGCGATAGTACAGCAGTAGGGCATTTGCCTTGCATGCGGCTGACCCGGTTCAATTCCTCTGCCCCTCTCGGAGAGCCTGGCAAGCTACTGAGAATATTTCACCCGCATGGCAGAACTTGGCAAGCTACCCGTGGCGTATTCAACATGCCAAAAACAGTAACAAACAAGTCTCACAATGGAGATGTTACTGGTGCCCGCTCGAGCAAATTGATGAGCAATGGGATGACAGTGACAGTGACAGTGCTCAGGGATCACTCTTGGTGGACTCCGGGGTGAAATACATGGGGATGCTGAGGATCAAACCCTGGTGGCCTGCAAAGTAAGCACCCTGCCCACTGTACTATCCCTGGAAATGAAGTTCTCATCATAGAAAAAGGAGAAGCAAAGTAGTTGTAGATGACAAGGACTATTTATTATTTAGAGAGGCTGAAGATTTTGATAAGAATGTAGAATGAATGATATCAGTAATGAAATAGGGTCATGTGAAGGGCTCATCAAAACACTGAAGCTATGAAATACTTCTCATTTAAATAATTTACATATTTTCCTTTGACAAAAAACTAATGTCATTAAAAGTTGGGAGAAATCTTTGTAAATTATACTCTTCATTAGAAGTTATTTCTATATTAAATACTCATTCATCTTAAGTTTTAGAGAAGTTCTTCTAACATTTCAAGTATTAACTCACCTGATTATTTGCACATTTTGCCCCCAAATTTATTTTTTACTCCCAACGACATCAGTATATCAAACTTATTGGGGCATGAGTTCCATATTTTAAGTTATGTTTGAGGTTTTTCCAAATGGAACTTCTCCTTAAATTTATGCCTAGTTAACTATGCTTGTTGACGCTGGCCTCTTGCCCAAGGATTACAGTCCAGTGAAGGAAACTCGAACTTCAATCACTTACACTTTTAGAAAAATCTAAATAATTGTTCTTCAATTAATTTTCACCCTGAGAACTGTTGTAAGAATCATTTTAACCAAAGCCTCACATAATAAAAAGAACATAGTACTTTGGCTCTTTAGTAAGTTTTAATGTAAAAAATGCAAACATTGAAGATGATTCTAGTACTACTCTTAAATTCATTAATTTTGACTTATAATGCAGCCACAAATGTCGCTATTTTTATCATTAGAATCTACAGTGGTCTTCTCTCACTACTGTGAGTTTGAACTCCCTGGTGCCTTCTTTTCTGGAAGTTATTCTAACTAAAATAATATTTTATTAATACAGAAATCATTCTCTTCTTAGGGGACTAGAGTGAGCATTTCTTTGCAGTTGGACAGGATGTAGTGAAGGGAGGGTTTAAATCTGTTATCTTTTAAGGAATTATGTGAGAACAGCTGCTATTACATGCATTGGTGTATCTATTAAAGAATTTGTGTCTCAAATTAGATTTGGGCAGATAAAAAAAGTCTTGAGAGATTAAATATGTTAAGACAAAGTACATAATAGACTAATGATCTAGTTACTCTCTTTAGGAATTTTCCTCTTTGACAGCAGAAGCAGAAATAACTTAGTAACTATTATAAAATCTATTAAACTTTTTGCTTGATTTTATGGAAATGAAAGATTAGGTGGTAGTAAAACTGACTTTCAAAATCAGATGCAAATGATAACAGACATTTTAAGAGATTGTATGGCATGATCTTAAAAATTGTTTAGATTTTATTAGCTTTTATTTTTATCTTGTTCATTATTAATTTTATTAGCTTGTTTATCTTACTTGTCGTAATTAGCCTCTGAGTACCTTGAGTACTTCACTGGGCTATGAATGTGTACATGTGACATGCATATGAATGAGTCATGTACGTGAATTCAGTCAATTTTTATGCTAATATTTCATCATTTCACAAATAACAGTAGCACTGAATAGGTAAGTTTTGGTGCCTGAATTAAGAGGAATTTTTATACAACACTAAAAAGGAACTAAAAATTATAACACAGAAGAGAAATTCAAGGCCAATATTTTCTTTTATAATTTTTTACTTTTTTTTTTTTTTTTTTGCTTTTTTGGTCACACCCGGCGATGCACAGGGGTTACTCCTGGCTCTGCACTCAAGAATCACCTCTGGCAGTGCTCAGGGGACCATATGGGATGCTGGGAATCGAACCAGGCCGCTTGCAAGGCAAATGCCCTACCCGCTGTGCTATCGCTCCAGCCCCCTCTGTTATAATTTCTAATGAGATTCCCCCAGATATTTTAAAAATACATTTTACATGGTTTCTAATCCAACATAAGAATTCTCCAAGTGCTATTGCTGATCACATGTTTCTTAAGTACCAATATTCATTCAAATGTCCTTAAAATATTTGAGGATTCACCATACGCTACAATAGTGCCCTCACTTTAGTGTTCTACAAAAAGTTGGGTGGTAAATGTACTCCATTGGGGGTCTAACGTGTCACTAAAATAGCAAAAGGGACATTTATTTCAAGTAAAGAATAATAATTGAATAAGTCAAAACAATAATACTGAATAACTTCTTCTATTTTATATTTTGCATGTTCAAAAGAAAATAATAATAAAATCCCCCTTTGAATTGGAATGCATTCAGTTTAATCAGCACAAACCAACCTAAAGTGTTATCACTATATATAAACAAATTTAAGCTTGAAAGGTTAAAATGTGGTTCATATTATCATAAGTATGAAAAGTTTATTTTGAAAAACCCAAAACCTTCTTTTATTAACAATATTTAAATGTTTATTAAAGAGAATAAACCTTTAACAGTCAGTAATTTTATTTTCTAGGAAAAGGAGAAACTGGTTGCAGAGAAAATGAGAGCAAAATGCTATTTAACAGGCTTGACTATATATATTTATGTGATATGATCAATACTTTCATATTCTGATTCTCAAAGATAAACTTAAAAGAATCTTGTCAAATGGAAAAGTTACTATTACTTTAGACTTATCATAAGGTTAACCAATTGCTTGGTTTTTCATTTTTGCACTTATGTTAATTTCAGCACGTTATGGGAGCAGAGAATCTGTATTCTAGATACAAAGAAATTTTAGGGTGTTAGATCCAAGCTTTACCTTTTAGAGGGCAAGTAACCTTGGACATGACTTTTATGCATTTGGATATTGGATTTACTCCTAAACTGTGTGCTAAACCCACCTAATCCAAAAGATTGTTAATTAATTAATAGAATGATAAATATTAAACATTTAACACAAGATGAGGATTCAGCAATGATAATTTTACTCTTCATTCTCAATATGATTATGAATACTTTGTGTTGAGAAACCATGATAAAAAAATAAATGTTATCTAAATTAGAAATGTCTTTATTTCAACTTAGTTACTATACACATTCATTATCTTAGTCATTATTTTAAATTTCATCTTAATGTGTATAACTCAAATGATTATTACCCAAAATATGTACCTTACTACAATAGCTAGTTATTCTAAGGTTATGTGAATAGCTCTATTACTGTGCTATCCAGAAAAAGTAGGAAATAGGGAATGATAACGTTACCTATAATTAAGTTTCAGGCTATTTACAAAATTTAGCGACCCTTGCTAAATGAATTGTATCTGTGACCCTAGTCCAGGTATTAATAACAAAAAAAATGGTCTTGGTTACAAATCTGGAAAATCTACTTCTCATTTCAAAGGTGTTAAATAGATTGTGGGTTAGACACAAACAAGACCAGGGGTAGTATCTAGGAGTGGATAGGACCTGGAAAGCTCAAAAAGGACTGTCTTCTTTTCTGAGACACCTTTGTCCTATGACAATTCAAAAGAAATTTAGCTTTGGTTTATATTTTTAAATAAAAATTCCCCTTGACAGAAAATTTTGTGTTCATTTAATCTAACTTTCTCTCATTTTTCATAAGGTTACCATCAAACTGCCTTAGTGCTGAATAAGACATCCTTACCTTTTAAAATTCTTACCTCTAAATCATTAAAAAATAAATGTGTATCAGCAAGATTAAAAATCATTTCCTCCATTCGGAGTCCAAGAGTCACAGCCATAGGGGGATCCTGAAAAAGATGCACACAGAATGATGTGATTTCTAAGTAACTATTGTTATTAATAAAAGCAGTTAAGTTTAAACAGTTGTGAGATGGAATGGGGAAATTATATGAATTTCTAATTAATAGTTGAAAAAATCCCTATTATCTGAAAAGGTTTATTCTAAGAAGTTATTTAAGACACACTATGCAGATAAATCTTGACTTTGTAGGTATTTATTTGCTCATAAAGATGATTTGGGATACATTTTTATGGAAATTCATGCATTCATGGAAGGAAGAAGAAAAAAAGAAGTCTAGTTCACATAATTCAGTTCTCATATAGACTATGGAAAGTCTTTTAGTAGAAAAGAATTTGGATGGGCTGCTGGTAAATGGAATAGAACAATTTAGCAGAAAAAACAAAGCATGTTCTTTCAATAATCACAACAAATACTCTGAAATCAAGGATGAAGAAAAGTACTCTGTATGCTGCAAGGACTGAACTGCTAATGATGTCTAAGGGTGTGACAGGGAAACAATGCTGTAGCATTAAGTAAGCCCGTCAGTTAACAAAAATAACTTAATTCACTGCATGTAAACCAGGTAAAAAATATATATGTTTAGACCTTTAATAAAAGGGTACTGTGAATGGAATGACTCCATTTCTCTTTAAAGGGAGTAAAAATTAGCAGTAGCAGAGAGTTGAGAATTAACACCAGAGTTTGTACTTTATCATGAATAACTGCCATTCAAAGCCTAGTATCAGAAGATGTAAGAGCTGGAAAATGGGCTGGAGGGAGAGTATAGGGGTAGAGGGATTCAGGAGCTTGCCTTGCATGGGGCGGACCCCAGTCTGATAATCCCCAGGACAGCATCTGATTCTTCCAAGCACTGCCAGGAATGACCCCAGAGCACAGAGCCAGGATTAAAAAAAAAAACCAAAAAAACTCAAAAAAACTAAGAAGAACTTGTGATAGTGATGGGGAATTAATTAATACGTGAATTCTGTGTTTAATATTATCAAAGGTGGGAGAATCTCTAAAGTTGAAATGGTATAGGTGTGACTCTGGAGGTGGAGAAAATAGAAATCCTGAGGGTCAAATCCTCAGAATATGAGATCAAATGGGTGAGCGTAGGAGAATAAGGTTTCAAATAAAGCTGACAAGACCACAAGGATACTATTGATTTTGGCTGAGAAGCTATTTTGGAAGAACATAGAGGGTGATTTGGGTTGAGAAACTGGGCCAGGAGCCAGACTGCAGGGATTTGAGGAGAGAAAAGTGAAATTATGATTTTAATGTTGTCATAAATGATATTTTAAGAAATGTATTTAAACCTGGGAAATAAAACACTAACCTTACTTCAATTTATGATAATATACAACCTAGGTCAGGCCAAGAAGTATTCAAATATACCCCAAATGTATCCCATTTGCCTGTTAGAAGTGCTTTAGCATTCCACACCTATACTGTAACAACCAATTTTCTTCCTTTATTTCCTTCATAATTCTTTGAGGGGGAACACTGTGGGATGTAAAAGTTATTTGAACTAACTGTTACCATCATAGTTTATAGAGATTAAAACCTAGGGAAGAGGAGTTGAGTGCTTAAGAACAGAGATCATTGAGGTCTGTTGAGCAAAGCTAAGTCTTAGGTGGAGATGAGGAAGCTGGACAACAATGATACATTAGAGGTCAACATTTCTTCCTAACGCTTTACATCTTGCTCTTTGAAATTTCTGTGGATTTCACAGCTAGAGAATCTCCTTTCCAAACAGATGTTCATCATTCATATACTTCGTGACATCCTGGTATTGTGTCACAGTCATCCTGCCTCTGCTGTTAGACAAACTTATCTGTCCTGAGAAACAGGCTCATGAGTGGGAATTATATCTCAGCACTGGCCTCAGTTTCGTGATACCCCAGGTTCAATCCCTAGCATCGAAACAGAGCGAATCCCAGAGGCAGTATCAGTTGAAGGAGCACACCCAAGATAAAAAAAATTCTATTTATCCAACTGTTAAAAAATAAAGAACAAGAAAAAAAATCCTGACTGACTATTTTGTGCACTAAGGTGTTCAGAATGCAGAGATATGTCTTGCTTTTTTTTAAGTAATAATTTCCTCCCCCCCTCACTTGGGGTCTCAGTGGCAGAGTACCTGGGTTCTATCATACCACATTGAAATGATGCTGTTAAGTAACTATATCATCATAATGACAACAGCTAGTGCCAAAAAGTAGGAAAGGATAAATATTTTTAAATAAATTGTTTATACTTTTTGTTCATGCTGTTGTTGGAAGAAAATATGTGAAGACTGAATAAAACAAAAATTTGTATTTGTACTTGTCTGCAAAGAAATTCTTATTTCTAAACTTTATTTTCCTGTTGAGGGGGGTTGTTAAGCTTAAGACATAGAAAACTTGTAAATATTCTGTCTTGTCATGGAACCAGGAACAAAAAGTCTACAGAATATCAGGAAAAATCAAATGTAATTATAGCATGAAAACACATAATTCCATTAGTGATGCTCTATGCTTTTGAGGAATGTTCACTGATGCAAGAGAATAAAACGGAGCTCCACACTACTCTGGCTATGTTTCTGATGATTATTGCCCTGAAGATATCTATTTCATATGGGGGTTCAGAAATATCTTAATTAAAAGGTTTGCCTTTTTGAGATGAAGTTGGTCACAGTCTTGTCCTACAAACTTCCCATTTTTTTCTTTCATTAAGTTTGAAATGAAATTGTTGCACTTTAAAAAAAAATTCATGCCTATCATTCTTTTACATTGGTAGATCAGATTTTTGGGGGTGAGAGAAATACGGCTCCTCTTTGATTGCTGCTTTCATTGATTCCATACTTCTGAAATAAACAACTCTGTGCATCCCAGAGAGTGCTAGGAAAAAAAAAATCCACAAAGAAAGTGTTTTGTACAGCTAATAAGCATGCAAAACAATGTAATTTAGAAAGCTCCCCTAATTATTTCACAAGTTAAATCGTATATGGCATGATAGTCTATGGCATGATAAAAACTGTCATTGAGCTCTCCGTTGGAATATAACCTCACAGTACTGGAAGGGCTGCTCATTTGGTTTTCAAGGTCTGATGATTTCACATCACACATTCTATGAGAGCCAGCACTGAGTAAGCATTTTGGCAAAATATCATTTGTTTAACTGAGAAAGTTTCGGCTTGAGGTTTGCTGGAGTAAATCTAGCTATATTTTAATAAGAATTCCAGAGAAAGGCCTTTCAAAGGGAGGTATTCCGTAGCCATGGCAAAGACTCAGCACAGAAGGACGAGGGCTAGCGATGTCTCAAGCCAAGAAAAACCATGCCTGGAAGAGGTGGTTATCTTGTTTCTAAGAGAATGACTCAGGAGGACTTACTTTCAAATATCTAATTTTACTCCTCCACACCCCCCCACCCCTTATTCTGTCTCTGGGACAGCTAATGCTAAGAAAATTACACAATCACTTTTTTCTTCAGCTATAAGTAACTCAGAGAGCTAAGAATCCAAGAAAGATGATCAAGAAATTTGATGGCTCTGGTCTCAGCAATGTCTCTGTAATGTCGGGCATCGTCTGCTGGGCCAGATTGCTTGCTGCAAAGGAATGTCAGAGCTTGCAGTTCTCTGGTTTTATCAGGCGTGTGAGAGTCGATCATACTTCTGGGATGGAGCCCAAGTTTTGTACAGAGATGTTTGCTCATTTTCATAAGATGTTTGTAGAATTCTGGACACCTTATGAATCAAGAGTTACTGTCTTTTTTTTCCCAGCTTAAATGTGTTGAGTGTTGAGTTTAAAAAATCTGAAATGAAATGATAGTGAGAACTTGGATGGAAGAGGAATTAGATAATAAAGGTGATAATAGGGTTTGTGGAAGCTCTGATGTTTATATATCTCTAACAGCTCTAGTGGGTTCAATGGATCTGCAAGAGAGTTTAATATGGTGTGCTGCTCTGTTAAAATACTGAAAATATTCTCAAGAGAATGTGGGAGAGTGAAAAAGAGAACGAGAGAAAGATAGAGATGTAAAGAAAAATAATTCCTGGTCCCTAAGTGTGTGGTTTAAACTGCATATCACAGTGTATAACCAAGTCAGGATCAAGCACAGCACTTCGCTGTATCAAAATACTAATGCCTATTAGTCGTGTTAGCACAGAGCATAAACTGGAGCCAGACTGTCTGTCTAGGAGCTTCTGCCCTGCATTCGACCATCAGCTGGAAACCCTCCTCCGGGGACTCAATGTAAAAATAATCTCTAGAGAGACAGTAATTTTGTATTTTTAAAGAAATGGAGGATTTTTGGCTGTTGCTGCTAAAGAACTCCAGCTCTCAGAATAATTATTCCCCCGAGACCTGGTGCACATTTGTAGACTTGTGTACACAGAGGCAGAAGATGCACTAGCTCCACATGCCAGGGCAGGAAGAATCGAATCCTCTCATCTCTCCTCTCCTCTCCTTTCCACCCCCTTCTCTTGTCTCCTCTCCAACCTTCCCTTCTCCTCCCCACTCACTTCCTCCCTTCCCCTCTTCTTCCCTCCCCTCTCCTTTTTATTTTTCTTCTTTGTTTTCCATGAATTGTAATCACTGACAAAAGATGAGATGAAATCCAGTCATGAATCAGAAGGGAAATCTTAGAATTGAGATATTTGTCTTATGATGAATAGTCAGGCTTAATAACTCTCTGGGGGAATTGGAGGGAATGGTTTTGGAGACATTGATTTAGCACCTATTTACGGAGAGTCTACTAAATGTCAGGCGTATTTAAAATTTGGATCGAGAGCAGAGGAGCAAATAAGCACAGGTGATGAGACTATTCGGGTCAGCAGATATGGAAGGCTGTGGGGCTGGCTAGTGTGGGTTCAATGAAGTGTAGGCAAGGGCTTTCTCAGCGGATGCTCAGGGCAGGATGGTAGTTGTGCACAGATATGGTGGTGGCTGGAACCCAGGAATGTGAGAATGAGCCGTGTGTGTGTGTTTGTGCGTGCATGTGTGTGTGTGTGTGTGTGTGTGTGTGTGTGTGTGAGGGTGGGAAACAGTGATCCAGGTCAGTGCAGTGAAGTGAAGCAAGTCATTTAAGAGTCCTCGGCTCTATAAAAAAGTGAAAAGAGTAAAAGTACCAGGCAGATTTGCTCAATTTGTCTAGGAAGTTGTTTCTCAGGCTTGAAAAGAGGTGTGTGACTGGCAAGGTGTGGAAAAGCAAAGGACGCATCGAGTGGAAAACAGTTCCAGGATGGGACTATTACAGCATATGCTGTGCCCATATGAATGATCCAGAAGAGTGAATACTTACGGATTTAGGAGCAGATACTCCGTTTAGAGGACGTGGTACGAAAGCAAGGGTGGAGGGGGCATAGAGAAGACAGCAATGGGGAAATGGTGCAAAGATGAAGTGATTCTTTTCAGATTATTTTTCTTCTCTCTCTCTCTCTCTCTCTCTCTCTCTCTCTCTCTCTCTTCTGTCCCTCTTGGTCTTCCTTTCTCTCTCCCCTCTTGTCTTCCCCTCCCCCCCACTTCCTTTAGACAGCTAAGGAATCTTGTGCAGAATCGAGATTTTGACGGTATGAAATGAGAGATGACTTAACTGGAACTAGTTGGGAAGTGGGGTGGGCACTCAGCTATGAGGGGCAGATAGAAAGTAGAGGACCATTTTTCGAGGTGATTCCAATGGAAAAAAAGAGGCTAAGGAAGGTGAGTCTCTACACAAAAGCAAGGTCACTTTTATACCTAGAGCAGGATGATGGTGTTTAAAGCTTGAACACAGTTGGGAAATACCTGGGAAGCTTTTTCATTTTCACTTATTAATTTCTCTGTTGGGTGCACATACATGACGGTTAGGGCTTACTCCTGGCTCAGCACTCAGGAAGCACTCTTGGTGGGCTCAGAAAACCATATGGACTGCCTGGGATTGAACACAAATCAGCCATATACAAGCACCCTAACTGTTATACTCTCTCCAGTCCATGGGAAGCTTTTTATTTTATTTTAATTTTTTGAATTTTCTTTTTTTTAATTTATTTTATTGAAACACCATGTGGAAAGTTACAAAGTTCTCAGGCTTATATTTCAGTTATACAATGCTCAAACACCCGTCCCTTCACCAGTGCCCATATTCCACCACCAATAAAAACAAAAACAAAACAAAAACAAAAACAAAACAAAACAGTATACATCCCACCCCTCACCCCCAACCCCCCCGCCGCGTTACTGATAATTTCACTTCCTTTTCTCTTTACCTTGATTACATTTCAGATTTCAACACAAAACTCACTATTGTTGTTGGAGTTTCAGCACAGACTCACTAATTTTGTTGGAATTTATCCTCCAAGAATACAGCTCTATTGACAAGGAAATATTTGATAATAAGTTTTCCACTGATGAGAATGAAGAGATAAAAAGTTTATAATTTCTGTATTATAGTTATTAAGTCCAGGGAGATTTAAGTTGGAAAATGAATCATTTCCCTTCCTGGAACAGCATGTAGCAAAAGCTTAGTCTTTCATAGTCTGCATACATGGTTGCAAGCACTCGCTGGAACCCCAAGTCCTAAAGCTGTCTCTGGTTCCTGCTCGTTCCACATCCACGTGGCTGTGCAAAGGCATGGCCACCCCGGTCGAATCTCAGCTGGAGCCTGAGCTCCGGCCCCGGCCTGAGACTGCCCAGGTGTCCCTCGGCTATTTCAAGTTCAAAGCACATTTTTTTTTAATCCAGGCACATAAGTCACCTCTGCATTGACTAAGTTAGTTTCTGAGGTGGGACCCAGTGCCAACCATGTCAAAGCTCTCCAGTGAACCCATTGTTTAACAGGACAGAGAACTAGCAGACAATGACCTTGCTATTTAAAATGTGCTCTAGCCCTTTGCCACCCTCCACGCTGGTTTGCTCCCTCTTACAGCAGGTCTGACTCTGGGGGGAGAAACTCCAAACAATAATAGTGAATTTTTTGTTGAAATATTGAATGCTATCAAAGTAAAGTGAAAGTAAAGTGAAATTTATCAGTTACACAGGCGGGGTGGAAGGCTGGGGAGGTGGGGGGTGGAGGGGAGGTATACCGTGATTCTTGGTGGTGGAATATGTGCACTGGTGAAGAGATGGGTGTTTGAGCATTGTATAACTGGGACTTAAACCTGAAAGCTTTGTAACTTTCCACATGGTGATTCAATAAAAATAAATAAATAAATAAATAAATAAATAAATAAATAAATAAAATGTGCTCTAGAGACTCTGTCCACACTCACCACCTTTCTGGCCGAGAAATGGTTCAGCTCGACAAAATGTCCCAAAAGTCATAATCTCCAAAAGAGAAAGATGTCATTGAATCATTCCAGGTAGACTGGCACAGGCTGAAGTCTCTCTGGTGTTCTGGGGATGGGGTGGGCATTTCTGCCTGCAGGCACAGCAGCCCACAGCCGCTATACCTGACACCCACCCTCTTACACAAAAAAGGTCCAGCTCCACAACTGAACCTCATCCAGCTGTCAAACACCTAATCTTTCCAGATTCATGGCTCCTGGATGGCAGGACTGCATACACCTCTAAATTTCATTGTACTGTGAACATGGTAAGATCACAGAAAGTCTGAAGGGGAAATGACATAGAAGACCACTAAGCTCATTGAGCAAAGCCTAAAACCAACCAACCATTAATCCTCCGACCTCAGTAACACCATTATGAGATATAACAAAGATCGCAATCTACTTTTATTGATCTGATTACTGATAATGACGGGTCCATTCCTCTGAACCTGAAAGAGCCTCCAATTACACACCGTTTGGAAGGATGAATAAGGAGAAGCTGCTAAAATCTCAGGACGGGGACGAATGAAGATGTTACTGATGCTGGCTCGAGCAAATCGAAGAACAACGGGATGACAATGATAGAGTGAATTACTGATAATGCCATTTGCCTTTGAGTTGTTAACACACAATATGAAATTGATTTGTGTCAGCTAAGGTGGTGGGTGGGAAACTGGAACATTTGTGGAGAAAAGGTCACACCGTGGTGGGATGAGTGTTGGAACATTTAATGCCTGAAATAACTACATTATGAAAAACTTGATAAATCAGTATTATAATAAAAAACGAGGAGGATCTGAGGGAAAAAATGAAACCCTAATAGTAACAATATTGTAAACGACAGTCTCTACAATTATAAAAATAATCTTTTTTAAAAAGTGTGGTCTACAAACCAACATTATTGCCATCAAATGGGAGAGTGTTAGAGAAATTTCACTACTGAAATGTCCATGTGTTGACATGATGATACACACAGGAAACATACACACTACTATAATACAATGATACTTCAATAAAGAACTTTAAAACAAATCTATTTGAAAAAAATAGAAGGAAAGACAAAATTCAGCCCCTGCTGCTGAGGCCGTGGCAGTTCATACGTATTCACTGGCTACAGAAGCACCGGTGGCTGAGCTGCGTGGAGATCTGCACTGCTTAAGGAAGCAGAGTTTTCCTTTGGGGCTACACCTCTGAACACTTCCTATAAACCCTTAAGATGAGTCAGGGAGTAAAATAGTGGCTCAATATAACTTCCTGGGAACTAGAATCCTCTAGAAATTTCCCAGAGATAGGAGTAAGTTCATTTCCCACCTCTCCCCAAGGAATTAACTTCCTGGACCAAAGATCAGTGATGCTGCTATCTTAGGTTTTCCTACAGGGAAACTGGTAAAGATGTCAGTTAATTTTTGCTCTGGATTAAAAGGATCTGTTAAAACCCCAAGTGCCGCCTGAAAGAAACATTTGCAATTGAGCCAAAAGTCATCAGGGATTGAACTGCCATTCATCAGAGATCCTCAAGGGAGGGTATGTATTTACCTACAAGCTGCAGCTTGCACTGTGCAATTAAAAAAAAACGTCCAGTAAGTCAGGAACAACCAGATAGATTAAACTAATATTGGAATCAGTATATTCCAAAAGGAACTAAAGTAGTAGTACAAAGCAACAATAGTAACACAATATGAAATGAAAAAGAATCAAGCCGATGAGTCTAGTCAAGGAGGATGAGTATAAATCACAGGACTTAGAAGTGGAATGACAGACCAGGCTAGTGCTAGTGTCTACCAAGCAGTAGACAAGGACTCAGGTAGAAAAGTAAACCAGGGCAAGGCTAAGAAAAAGCTGAGTGGGTTATTAATTTAGGAATAAAGGGAGATCACAAGTATGTAAGAAATTTTAAGGGAAGCTAACCATCTGATAATTAGATTTTCACTGATCTATTTTTTTCCTGCCCCATCTCTCCAACAATTGAGACTAAATGATCATAAATTGAGAAAACGTAAAAATCTGAAAGGTTATGAAAGCTCCTTTAGAAATCTGTGCTTTTTTTAAAAAAATCAGGGTCATTATTAAAAAGTGGTCACTCCTAGGAGTGCCCAGACCAGTAATGCTGGCCAACTCTCAATGTAATAGCTCAGAGGTGCCCAAGGGGCATGTGATGCCCTGGAGGCAGGTGATACCAAAGAATGAATAAGAGCTCACATATGTTAGATATATGTCCACCACTCTAAGAGTTCTCTCCAGACCCAAAAGTACATGCTTACAGAAACTAATTATATGTATGTTCATTTCTAATTGATTAATAAATCATGCCTTCCAATAATTTTGCCCCTTTTCTAGTGCACTGGCAACATTGAAACCTTGGTAAGGTTGGAGTTAAAAGGTAGAAAGACATTTGGTTATGTATGATATCACCTAGAACCATTCATGCTACTAGAAAAAAAACTCTCTAAAATAAATGTGTTCAATGGAAGAGTAAAAATAGCACACAGCATTGAGAGAAGTCAATAAGTACAAATGCTCTAAAACAGAGTGTGAGTAACGTCCTTGCCTTGCCTTAGTTTTATATATGTATAAACTTTCTCTGTATATTCATGTAGACACACATGTACACAATCACACATACTATAAATCTGAGTGTATGTTCTACTTTCATGTTTTAATGTATATCACAACTACTCTTAACATTATCTGCTTCTTAACATTTGCACAAGGACCTCACATGAAATAAAACAACCTATCTTAGAAAACATCCAGATTCTTTCTCTTTTAGCTCTCCCACTCAGATGCCTTAAAGACAGATGAAATAAGCTAAATTTATTGAATGTTGACTCTGGTAGGCAATATGCTGAGTTCTAATGTGTTTTTAACTCATTTAGCCCTTCTAATTAAATTATTTTCTTATTATCTCCACTTTATAGAATGTAATAGTCTCACACAATCTATAGACATTCCACACTGTCTGTCAGTCACATCTGAGATCAAGTCTATTTTCCCCCAGAGTCATAATACAATAAGCCTAGAATGTCCACAGGGGAGGTCCCAAGGCTGCTGCCAAGTCAACTCACTTACCGTCTCTGCTCTTCAGATTCATGACCTAACTCTCAAAGGAGATGCAAGCCAAGCAGCTCGAATTCATAGACAGACCAGTGACCCTCCCCTGGCTGAAAACTCCAGGCACCCTTGGGAGGGTGGTGGGCCAGTCCCCGCCCGGCTGCAGCACCAGCAGCCACACTCACACTCCACCTCTCAAACACCTTACCTTGCCATACTTCTGAGCATACGATCCTGTGAGTAGTGAGTGAAAAACAATGATGGTTTCATCCAAGTCCCAGACAAATACACGCTGAAGACAAAAGATAAACAACAAATAATTACTGCTAAGAAAATGAAAATACCTTTACCAGCAGAAAACACCTATCGAATGTATTCTTGAAAAATTATTTTGCTCACTAATTCTCTTTTCAACTTGGTTGCAAGATCCATGTTCTGAAAACCTTAAGTTGCAAATGGAATGCAAGCAAAAATAAGCTTAGGTATCAGGGATGGAGCAATAGCACAGCGGGTAGGGTGTTTGCCTTGCACGCAGCAGAACCGGGTTCGATTCCTTCATCCCTCTTGGAGAGCCTGGCAAGCTACCAAGAGTATCTCGCCCGCACAGCAGAGCCTGGCAAGCTACCCGTGGTGTATTCAATATGCCAAAAAACAGTAACAACAAGTCTCACAATGGAGACGTTACTAGTGCCCACTCGAGCAAATTGATGAGCAATGGGAATGACACTGATACAGTGATCAGAGGCCTGAATTTGAAGAAATTCATCCAAACATTTATTTGCAGTTTACACACAAAAACACACATCTGGACTTCAAGTGTACATAAAACCAAGTTTTAAACTTTTGCACATCAAGAATTCAGGAAATGGTGGAGCTGGAGCAATGGCACAGTGGGTAGGGTGTTTGCCTTGCACACGGCCGGCCCGGGTTTGATTCCCAGCATCCTATGTGGTCGCCTGAGCACCGCCAGGAGTAATTCCTAAGCGAAGAGCCAGGAGTAAGCCCTGTGCATTGCCGGGTGTGATTAAAAAAAAAAAGCAAAAACAAACAAAAAACAGAAAGAACTCAGGAAATGTTGAAACTCATGGACAGAATTAAAATTTAAATAACACTTAAAAAACTTAGTGAGTACATCATTCTAAACAAAAAATGTGACCTTTGGACCCAAAGTCCTGAAAATGTTGGTTTGTACAGTGTTTTGAAATATTTCAAAGATCTAATCAACATATCAGGATTAGATGTCACAGACATGACAAGGTTTTAGTGGTAGCAGAGAAACTGGAAGTTGTAGCAATGCTGGTTGAACAACTCAAAGGGTAGTGAAAGACAGACCTCTTTAGAATCAACCTGAACTTCGGGTGCTTTCTGAATCCACTCACTCATCTATCTCATTTATATCTGCGTCTTGAAGGCATTTGGATTTACACATATTGTTCAAGTTAAAGAAATAGTTTCTTCTGAAGGGACACAATAAATACTGCACTGTAGCATTGTCATCCCGTTGTTCATTGATTTGCTTGAGAGGGCACCAGTAAAGTCTCCATTGTGAGACTTGTTACTGTTTTTGTCATATTAAATATGCCATGGTAGCTTGCCAGGCTCTGCTGTGTAGGCGGGATACTCTCGGTAGCTTGTCAGGCTCTCTGAGAGGGATGGAGGAATTAAACCCGGGTCCGTACATGCAAGGCAAACATTGCTCCAGCCCACAATAAGTACTACTTGACTTAATCTAAACTTTTTTTTTCTTAAAATATATAGTTGTATAAGAAGAAACATCACAGATTTAAACAGTTTTTCCCCCCTGGTATTTTAAGAAAGAAAAATGCTTACTATAGGTAGGTTTCAAAAGAGCTCAGAACCAGGAGCTGGAGCAATAGAACAGCAGGTAGGGCATTTGCCTTGCATGTAGCCGACCCGAGTTCGATTCCTAGCATCCCATATGGTACCCCAGCACTGCCAGGAGTAATTCCTGAGTGCATGAGCCAGAAGCAACTCCTATGCATCGCTGGGTGTGACCCAAACAGCAAAAAAAAAAAAAACAACCCAAAAACAAAAAACAAAACTCACAACCAGAAAATGTGACACAGACATTTCCACAAGTATAAAAAAATGTTTACTTTATATCACACTGTATCACACACTGTCATCCCGTTGTTCGTCAATTTACTCGAGCGGGCACAAGTGACGTCTCTATTACACTCAGCCCTGAGATTTTAGCAGCCTCTCCTTACTTGTCTTTCCCAATGAGTGGAGGCTATTATAGGTTCAGGGGAATGAGACCTATTATTACTGTTTTTGGCATATCGAATAATATCAATAATAGAATATTAATTCTTCTTTCTAAATTAATGATTATTCCACTTTCATAAAGTTTTTTACTTTTATTTGGGAGGTAGGGTTTGGCCACACCCATTGGTACTCAGTGGCTATTCCTGGCTCTGTGCTCTGGGGTAAACCCTGGTCATATTTGAGAGATCCAGAGTTAGCTGGAACCACATCCCCTGCACCTTATCCCCTCATGTCTTTGTCTCCTCTATCTCTGGCCTATCTTTTAAAACTAATTTACGTAAATACCTTTAACTACTTCAGTACTATTAACTATAGTTTTTCTCAGAAAGTCATTCTGCATAGAATGGCTTCATTTTAAAATAACTGTGCCCAATGTGATAGTACATAGGGCAGAGTGCTTGCCGTGCATATGGCCAGTCCAAATTTAGAACCCAGCACTACATATGGTCCCAAGCCCACCAGGAGTTATCAATGATCACAGAGCCAGGAGTAAATTCTGAGCATAGATGGTGTGTACCACCGTCCAAATTAAAAACCAAAAAAAAAAAATTAAAAACACCTGCTAATTAGATTAAAATGCAATTATCTCAGGTCTAGAATTTATGACATCATTTTGCATCAACTTTTAGTTCCACCAATGTAATAAACTTTGAAACTTCTGAACAATAAATAGTAAACTTTTTAAGGTTGGTTTCTTAAATTCATGACCTAATTTTTCTTTAGTCTAAACCCTTGTGAAACTTTAAGGTAAAAAACATATCATTGTATCCTAGAAAACATCAAACATCTCTTGAACTATGAACCCAGCATACCTCCAGGTCACTGTCAGGAGGTGGGGAAGGATTATTTTTCCGGCCTCTTCCTCGGGACTTTGACCCAGAACTCCTACAAGTTCTCTCATCAAGATCTTTGATAGGTGTTGAGGGACTCTGCACCGTGTCAAACTCTCCTACAAATAAAACAAATGATGTCAAAGATAGAACTCAGGTCTAAATGAATGTTTATATAAACTTTAGATGAGTCTTGATCATTCATTAATGAACAAATTCTTAACAAAAAAATCCTTATGAGACCGATACCAACTTAGAGTCCTAATTAAAAATCTTTTAATTCAGTCAAAAATGATCTAAATCTAGTTCTATTCTTGCCTCCTTTCACTGTACTTCAGAGGAGGAGACAGTTTCTGGAGCAATCCCACCTCTTATCATAAACTTGTCTCCCTAGCTTCATTTCTCACATTCTGCAAGTTAAGACTCAGCATTCTAGTCTCACCTTTCCCTCAATATCTCCTTTTTCAGTTGAGGGCACAGATGAGTTTAAAAATCCTTCCCTTTTTTCTGGAACTTACATTCAAAGGCTAACTTCTCATTTCAAACTAAAACTTTTAAGAATATGCTTCTTTCCCAGCAGGTCCGACTTTGGGGGGGGGTGGAAACTCCAAACAATAATAGTGATTTTTTTGTTGAAAAATTAAACGTAATCGGCCGAGATGTGATCCCGGGGGCCGCACGCATGTGCGGCCTCTCCGCAGCTGTACAAGCGTGAATCCAGACCCAGCAAAACCTCTTTCGGTGTGAGCAACTCCTTGCAGAATGTCTCCAGCCTGAGAACTAAGCCTCGGCCCCATGCCCGCCCGGGAGGGGAAAGGTATTTCTCTCTCTCGCCTCTTTCTCTCCGGGGATGAAGGGCGCGGTGGCCGCCATATTAAGAAAAATTAAACGTAATCAAAGTAAAGAGAAAGTAAATTGAAATTTATCAGCTACACAGATGGGGTGGGGGGCTGGGGGTGGGGTGGGGGGAGGTTTACTGTGGTTCTTGGTGGTGGAATATGTGCACTGGTGAAGGGATGGGTGTTCGAGCTTAACTGAGACTTAAGCCTGAAAGCTTTGTAACTTTCCACATGGTGATTCAATTAAATAACTAACTAACTAAATAAATAAATAAATAAAAATTTTAAAAAATAATAGTTTATATCAACACTCACTGCTATCCCATCATAATACAAGATGCAACAGATTAAACCATATATATAATTTTTGAGAATCTATGTTAGAATAAGTTAAAACTAAAATTAATTTTATCCCTTATCCATCGAATATATCCAAACACACTTCCAACATGTAATCAATATATTATGATTACATTGCGTATTTTTTAAATCAATCTTCGAAACTTTGTATTTTATACTGAGAGTAGATTTCAATCTGTATAAACCACACTCACGTGCTTAATAATCACAGCAGCCAATGGCTATAACAGTGGACAACACATTTGTTTCCTTTTTTTGACATCAAATTTGTTCTACTAGAACATTAGTTCATCAAAACTCTAACAAAACTTTTACTCAGAATTCCCAATAACTATCCAGTTGACAAATGCAAAAGAAAGACATAGTTCTTATTTTTCTGGATCTCTGTGCTGTGTTTGATCTTTTAAACACTGTGTCTTCAGAACATCATTATTTGGCAACAGACACCTTGTATTACCCTAGTTACTTATTTGCCTAATTCCAAGTCTCCTTAAATGCCTCACCATAACTGTTTGTCAATGAAAAATGGACTCCTTTTCCTCTTCATTTTTATGCTGGTATTTAGAACTTTCATTCTTTAGTCATTATCCCTTCCTCACACTATTTTTGTGATCTATCATTCTCAAAGATTAGTCTTGTATCAGACCTTCCATCTAATGACTTCTACATGTCCTACAGATACTAGAAAATCCTTGCATCTCAAGTCAGTGGGAGAGCCTCCTATGAGGTTAGGAGTAATGAGCAGTGTCATTTCTGTAAGAGAGATATTCAGATAAACTGAGAGAACAGTGACATGCAATAAAAGCTCTCACAGAACAGGAGGCGGACTTACTGCATCCCTTCAAGCATTGAACTCAATGTCTCTAAATCTTAGTTCCTTGGCTTATTAAATCTTTACTAACTGTTTCTACTTTTAAAAACTTAGTGAAATAAGTCTGATTCACATTTAATTGAATCAAATATATCAAATCAAATTGAATAAAATATAAATCAAATATATTAAACAAACATTTCCAATAGCATATACTGCAAACGACACTAAATTTGTTACATGACATTTTTAGTGGTGGTTTTATCTAGAAGGTGGGCTTGTAAAATTGCACAATTTTAAAAGCTAAAAACTTTATGACTACTAAGCTTTAAAATAAAAACTAAACAATTGTTAGAGTAGCTAGTTAGTAATCTAAAAAAATCTGAAGAAATAAGACAACACATAACATATTTCTGAAACATTTAAAGCAATTATGCCAGGCAATCTCTGATCATTTCTATTGCTTATATTTGGGAAACACTGTGAATGTCAAGAAAGTATCAAAAATATGTCAGTGCTTCAAATTTTATCTTCTCTTTGAACGTCATAGAATAATTCATTGTATGGGTCTCAAGAAGTGTGAGAGTAAAGAGCATAATAAAAACTGTCTAAATTATGGAGCTGGATATATCCCTATCTTATGGTAAATAGCATTTTGGCTAAGTATAGGCATTAAACGAGACTTTAGGTATTTTCTTGATCAAACAAGAATTACATGTCCAAGAACACTATTTGCCACAACAGACATTTTGAATAAGCTTGCCTAAGAAGGCTTCTCGAAGGAGGAAAGATTTAAGGGAGATGTGATGTCTTGACATTGATCCAAAAACTCAAGTGAGTCCGTGTGTGTGTGTGTGTGTGTGTGTGTGTGTGTGTGTGTGTTTAGTAAAACTGAGTAGCTTGTTTGAAGAAGAGATGTTTATATATATACATATATATATATTGTAGTAATGCTGGTTTTAAGAGTGCAGTTTCATACCTCTTCAAAACTTATCACACCACACCCACCACACAACTGCCAATATCTCTCTAACCAGTCCAAGGATGCCCTCCGCCCATCCAGTCCCTTTTATCTGTCCCTTTAGTAACCTCAGTTCTTCGTTCAAATGTCTGTTTTCATTTGACTTTGCCTGTTTCTTTATCTTGCTTGTTTTTTAATCTCCCACATATGAGTGAGATCATCTGGTATTTGCCTTTCTCATTCTAGCATGAACCCAGATCCATTAATGTCACAAACGGCAGATCTTTTACAAAGTAAATGATTAGTGTTTCACCTTGTATATATAACACATTTTCTTGATGCGCTTATCTGTCCTTAGGCTTTTGAGTTGCTTCCATATCTTGGCTATCATAAATAATACTGCAGTGAACAAAGATTTGTGTATATCTTACTGAATTGGTATTTTTCTGTTCTTTGGCTAGATACCCAGGAATGACATTGTTGGGTAATATTGGTAATTTATTCTTACTATTTAAAAAAATATCCATGCTATAGTGTGTGAGAATTCCTTTATCTCCACACCTTCACCAGCACTTCTTGTTTCTGGTCTTTTGTTTTAGGCCCTCCTCAATGTCATTTTGATTGGCATTTACTGATAATGATTATAATTATTTTTTCATGTGTTTGTGTCTTCATTGATGTAGTGGCTGTTCAGCTACTCTAATTTGTTATGTTTTTTTTTGTTTTAGTTTTGAGTTTTGTGAATTCCACATATATACATATATATTTAAATATGATATTAATATTTAAACAAATATCATACAAATATTTTCTTTTGTTAAATAGGATGTCTTTTTGTTCTAATAATGTTTCTATTATTGTGCAAAATTTAAATTTTCTGTAATATCATGTTGTTTGTTTCCTTTTGTTTCCCTTGTCATTGTAGTAATAATATTCCTGAAGATATCAATGAAACTAATATAATTAAGAGTTATTCTGCTTTCTTCTACGTATTTTACAGTTTGGGGTCTAATGTCAAATCTTTCAAACATTTTGAGTTAAGCTTTGAACATGATAGTTTTATTCCTTTGCACAAGACTATTCAGTTTCGCCATCATTTACTGAAAAGACTGTCTCCATTTTATGCTCATGGTTCCTTCTTTGCAAATTAATTATCCATAGAGATTAATGGAGTAGAATCAAAGTTCCAAAAGTACATCCTTTCCTAGAAAAAAAACGTTAATCCTCCTAGAAGAGGATTCAATTTTGAAACTTCAATTCCATTCCATTGACCTATATGTCTTACTGTATTCTACTGTCATACTTATTTTGGCGGGTAGGGGGGCCACATTCAGTAGTTCTCAGGGGTTACTCTTGGCTTTGTACTCAGACATCACTCCTGGAAAGCTTAGGAAACCATCTGGGATGTAGAGTACCAAACCTGGGTCACCTGCATACAAGGCAAACATCCTACCTGTTGTAGCATCTCTTTGGCCTCAGATACCACTCTACTTTGTATGTTTATAGTATAGTTTGAACTTGGGAAATTTGTCACATTGATACTTTTGGTCTCAGAATTATTTTCACTATTTAATAAGGTCTTTTGTGGTTCCCTGTAGGTTTCAGTAATGTCTATTTCCTTAAAAGATACTACACCAATGTTTTATAATATTGACAATTGGGGGTGTACTCTGTATCTCATTATACCTTTAATTAGCATTGTCTTTTGAGGAGGGAGCGGTTTTGGATCACCTCAGACTTAATCCTGGCTCTAGGCTCAGGAATCACTTCTGGCAGAATTGGGTTGGGGGACTATGGGACTATATAGGTGGTGCCAGGAATGAAACTCAGGTCAAGAGCATGTACTTTTCATTTTATAAATATGAACCATTGAAAGTAGAAAAAAAATGTGTCATTATAAAACATTGCTGTGTGTTTAAATGCTTAAGCCTCAAAGAGTAGTTGCATTTCTATATACAACCAATAAATGAGAGAAAAAGATTATTAAAAAAATCTCATTTATTTAATGAAATCAGAAAGATATTAAGTTCCCAGGAATAAATTTAACAAAGGAGGGAAAGACTTGTACACTGAAAAGTTTAAGTGACCACTGAAATAGGATAAAAAAAAGAAATAAAATTATAAACCCTGTTCATGCTTTGAAAGAATTGACATTGTTAAAATGTCCATAGTACCAAAATCAGCATATAGGCTTAATGTAATCACTATCACAGTTTCAGTGGTATCTTTAAGGATGGACAGTTACAGACCATCCTGAGAGCAAACAAGGTCAAGCCCATATCTCTTTCTGATGAGAGAAATAGTTACAAAGATTTAGAAAAGGATTTCAGGAAACAGAGACAATTCATCTAAAGAGTGTGAAGTGAGGCCTGAGATGTCATGGGGTCCAGCTGGCCCCTGGACCAACTAACCAGATGAAATGATTCTGACCCCAGTGTCTTTTGAACTTGGCTTTGATTAAAAGTGAAATCAGGTAATAAAATATAATTAAATATAAAAAAGTAATAAAATATAATTAAATATAAAAAAGTAATAAAATATAATTAAATATAAAAAATAAAAAAGAAGTGAAATCAGGAACTTGAGTTCAACTGGTCCTTAAACATGTGTTAAAAAGTGCTTCTAAAGGAGAAAAATGTTGGTCCTGGTGCTTCTGTCAAAGTTTACTCAGGCAATTGCACTAGGGAGCATTACAGCTACAGTTAAGGGAACAAAGTTTGCAGGGAATAACTGTGACCAGAGCCCTTTACCTATATTCCCCCATTAGTAGTAGGTAAATTGGCATTTTGCTGCCCTTGCTATTTTAATATGTAGTGTCATGAAGCTAATGAAAGCCTAATTTCATTAAGAAAGTGCTTAAGAAACAGAGAGTGAAATGATCTTGTTATACCATTTACTTCTTGGAGTATTTGTAAAGCTTAATTAGGTAATATATGATTTGTTTGCCAAGGTCTCAGAGTATAGGATGATATTGCTACAAATTGCAAATTATACTTAATTTTAAAGATGTTTAAAATATTTTAAAGGGGATTATAAAAGTTTTAATCTTAATGTCTTATTAAGTTCTCAAAATTTTTAAATGCAAATGAGAAATAAAATATATTAAGATAAACTATGGTAAAGGCAAAGATAGAACTTAATAGAGATAATTTACTTGAGTATGTTTTTAATCTGTTAAAATGGTATTGTTCTTTTAAATCCATTCTTAAACATCCTAATCAGGTAAAGTAACTAAATAACCAAATGCTATCTGCAATTTCCAAAGAACATCAGTCATTACCAATCGCCTTAGGCTTTTTCTTGGGCCAACACTATACATGATTGAATAATTATCCTTAATAAGTATAGTTACAAATAACGGCAGCTTCTAAGTTTTGGATATTTAGATCCAACTTAATTTCATTAAGTTTATCTTGAAATCAGAACAGCCATCTGTCTCTTATTGAACATAAAATATGTTTCTATTTAAAAAATGGAAGAAGTCAGTAGTGAATGATTCATGAGAAACTGTGGATTTAATTGTTAGATTTTTACTCTACATACAAGATGCAGAATCAGTCAATGGAAAGCACTTTTCCTATCCTTGAACTAAATACCTCATATCACATCATTAATAAGAAAAATCCCAAAGTCATGAACTAATTGAACTTATTTATTTTTTTGATGAGTGCCAGATCTAAAAAGTGAAACTTCAAACTAAACTACCTACCAAACTTTAAACTACCTAAACTAATGGTCTGAGATCAGAATTCCTCAAGATTTAGATATGTGCATTATTATAATTTGAGTTGAGGAAATAATGAAGTGAAAAGTAGAAATAATTTCTTTGGATTCAACAGAAAGCCTGATCAGATCTCAAATTTATGTTAAACACAATTTGTTGGCTGTAACAATCAATGGAAGGCAGTAATCACAGCCTTCTGAAAGCTGAGTATGAGGAGGATGTTATATACAAATGTGTCTCATTCAGTAATATAACGAAAAGTCTGGGAGCCTACATTTAATATTTTCAATATCAAAAAAGAGCCATTCTGAATATTGCTTATTCTTTTGCTGGTACAAAGCATCTCTCTATACCATTTTACAGAGAAACTTTTATAATCACATTAAAATGAGTACAAAAATCTAACTTTTATTTAGTACTCTAAAACACATGCCCATATTTGAGTATATAAGATGAATTTGAATTTGTACTAATGGTAGCGATAGCACAGTGGTAGGGCATTCGCCTTTCATGCTGCCGACTGGTGTTCGATTACTCCGCTCCTCTCAGAGAGCCTGGCAAGCTACAGAGAGTATTGCGCCCACACGGCAGAGCCTGGCAAGCTACCCATGGCGTATTTGATATGCCAAACACAGTAACAATAAGTCTCACAATGACAGACGTTACTGGTGCCCGCTCGAACAAATCGATGAGCAACGGGATGACAGTGACAGTGATTAATGGTAGTGCAATGCCAGTAACTAGTTCTGTAAATCATTCAGACTCTGATATCTTGATGAGCAAATACTTCATTTGTGTTTTTGTCAATGTACACAATCATCCTAACTTGGTTTCCTCATGCATTCTCCAGTGAGAAAATCTTTCATGGGGTGATGAAGATATCAGATATCACCTTACCCAAAGTGTCTCCACTACTTGTTAAAGGAAGATTCTAATATCACTTATTCTTTGAATTAAAGAAAATGTTTGGGTTAAAGGCATAGAGCTACTCAAAAAAGCTGATGCGAATAGAAAATATAAATGGATGTCTCAGGAGACAAGTACCCCAAATTTAAAGGGGCTATGTGCTTACACAAGGGAGAATCTAAAAGAAAGATAGTACAAATATAGGGATAATCCAGTCAAAGTCTAGTATATCTGCTAAATTACACCTAGAATTAATCTAGAATTATATTGGAAATGTTATTCTAAATATGGAATAAAAATTAAATCATTTAAATCAAGTTATGAGAATATATTTATGTTTCTTTTCCTTTGTTTTGGACCATACCTGGCAGTGTCAAAGGATTACTCCTGGTGGGACTCATAAGACCACATGTGGTACTGGGGATTGAACCCAGATCTGCCACATGCAAGTGGCAGGTACCCATTGTACTATCTTTATATTTCCTTGTTTTAAATATCAGCTTCCTTGTCACTTCATGTTCAAATCAGTTTTCCTGTCAACATTTTCCAAACTATCTAGCATCTTTTCTTTCTCATCACTTATAGTATTAGTATTTGCTTAATTTTCCTCTTTTTCCATAAATGAAAGAAAGATATGCAAAGCATTTGTTTCTTGCTGAAACACCAGTTTCTACTAGAATGCCTTCAACCTAACAGGAACTTAAAAATAAATATTTAATAGCTTCAAATCTTCCTGGAATCAGTGATCCAATTAGAAAAAAAAATAATCTTGTGACCAGGGGAATCCTTTTTTTATTTTTCTTCCAAAGTTGAACAAAAAAGAAGCAGAGGTGAACCTGAATCTTGAAAATTACATGCAATTAGAATAATATTCTTGAACACTTTAATGGTATTTATCAAAATTCTAATTTATTTTTATGACATTTCATAAGCACTTATATTATGAATACATCTTTTTTTAATCAAATGTTTGTTTTATAATTTTGTGAACTGGAGCTTTATCCTTCAAAAGATGTCTTTCAAAGAGCAGAAGTCTTAAAAGTGTGAAAGCTAATTCATATTTTCTTTTAGGGATTATGGTTTAGTGTCATATCTATGAGGTCCTTACATAAACCATGGCTACAGTGATTTTCTCCTGAATTTCTTATAGAATTTATAGTTTTGGTCTACATGTATTTTATATGTCTCTGATTACAAGTTAACATTCTTTTGCATGTGAATGTCCAATTATTCTAGTACCATTTTTTAGAAAAAAGTTACTCATTATCCATTTGCCTCTGTGTCACTGACAATAATCTGTTTGTTGCCTATGTATATGAGTCTACTGCTGGACTCAATTATCCAATATATCTTTTAGTCAAACCACACATTCTTTGTTACTTTTTTATGACAGTCTCCAAATAATGCAAACATTGTTACTATTTTTCAGAATGATTTGGCTATTCTTTGTTTTTTCTTGTAACTTCCAACTGATACTACTATTACCTCAAAAATACTATTGAACATTTGATTAGGATGTTTACTATCAATTAAACTACTTTTAAACTTTAAACACCTCAACTATGTCAAATATTTGCCAGCAAATTCATTTTTGTTAAGAATACAGGGGCTGGAGCGATAGCACAGTGGGTTGGGTGTTTGCCTTACATATGGCCAACCTGGGGTTCGATTCCTAGAAAGTGATTCCTGAATGCAGGAGCCAGGAGTAACCCCTACATATTGTCGGGTATGAGCCAAAAAGCAGAAAAATAAAAGAATACAGATGATCCTTCAACTGTAGGATAACACTGGGTTTGTCCTTTTAGCCTTGCTGCAGGGAACTTAGTTTACCTTAAACCAGTGTCCTTTCTGTATTGACACAGGAAGACAGTTCATATTATGCTTTGTAACTGGGAGCTGATTGAATCCAATAATATTTATTCCTGGGCATCCACTTTCTCGACTCGGTTGTCCTTAGTTCCTAGCATCCCAAAAGCAGGGTCCCGACGAGGGACAGAATGGACCCACGGCAAGCTGTGAGCTACCCTGGCATCAAAATGAACTAGGCCAAAGTGCCACAATACTCAAATATAAATTGAGAACATGGTCATAGACAAATGCTGTCATGATCTAAAAGTAACAACAAGACTAGGACCCTAATGGGGTTAGGAAGACTATCCTGGCCTGAGGACTGTGGTCTGGAATATATAGTGAAATGTCCTTAGGAAGAACCAAACTTTAAGTCTGATATATCTATTAATGTGCTCACATAGAATGACATTGCTAGAAATATTAGAAGTAAATTTACTGTAACTATTTAAGTGAATTACTACCTGAGGAAGGAAGAAAGTGACACACCCTTGTTTGGATCCCACCCTTGAGCGGATCTCCTAGTAATCTGGAGTAATCTCTTTAGATGAGATTTTGTTAATCTCCTGAAGAAATGGTCTTACCCTTCTTTGTTGATTTGTTAATGTTCAACCCACATTTCTGTCACCAGCCTATGTAATTGCTATATAAACTAAGACTGTAAATGGGAGAGAGGAGAGAGGCAAGACAGAAGCAGCAGAGAAGACACAGAGAGAGAAGAGACAGAGGCAAGACAGAAGTAAGAGGGAAGACACAGAAGTAGAGAGAAGACACAGAGTCAGAGACAAAGAGAGGTTGGAAGAGGCCAGAGGAGAGACTACAGCGACAGAGACAGAAATAGAGAGACAGATAGAGGAGAGCACAGCAGCACACACAGAAGCAGAGCACAAGGATGAGCCATCTTGATCTGGTCCATACACAGTGGCTCGAGAGCATAGAACACTAAGAGAGAGAGAGAGAGAGAGAGAGAGAGAGAGAGAGAGAGAGATGCCCCCATAGCCTGAGAACAACACAACACACCCCTCCCTCCTGCGTGTGCGCGTCTTTGTGAGTTTTTGCATTCAATAAAGAATGAAATGGATTTTAAACATGAGTAGTTCAAAGATTGAGTATTGATTGGTGATTCTACACATCCTGGAAATGTAGGAATTATTCAGTGGTGGTTCTAGTAAAGAGTTAAAAAAGTGAAGAAGGTAAGCACTGTGAAATGTAAAGAAAATATTAGTAACTTAATAAAAGGAAGATAATACTGTAATTTCCTATATTCATCCTATATTCACAGAAAAATTAGTCTAGCAAAAGTTACACTGTCCCATTTTCACTACCAAAAGTTTACACTGTCTCATTTCCTTATTAATATTTGTAGGCACATACTGACATACTGTGATAAAAACTCCTGTCTTACATGTAAAAGTGTTTTCTGAAATGCCAGCAGAAGCACCATATCTATAGAGCAGATTAAACACAATGACTGACTAGCATTATAATTATCTGAAATCTTTTCACCTTATTTTTAAATGTTATTTTCTCCCTACAAGTAGACACAGAAAAATACATAAAAATATTTCACCTGGATGAAGATCTGTACCTGGTTGACTAGTCAGTCCTGGGAGTGATTCCTGTAGTTGGTAGGTTGAGGTGGAGGATGATGTGCCATCCGCTGTATTATTTGATGTCATATATGCGCCGTATGTTGATGCCGAATAATACTGTGCATACTGGTTTTGGCCAAAGGCTGTATAGGATGGATAATCCTGTAACAATAATTGAGATGCCTACATGAGTGTGTTTCAAAAGGAAATTTTTCTATATTACGTTTTCAAAAAGATCGAACTGTGGAAGTTAAAGATAAGTATTTGGTTCCATTTGATTTAGGGTCCACAGTTTTGAGATTATAACTGAAGGCGAGTGTTGTGGCATCTTTTATGTGAACATCAGAAAAATTATCTTAGTGGTTTAGCAAGCCCATTTTTGTACAAAGATTTTAATCTGCCTAAAATTTTAATTGTTTCATATGCTCCACACTCCACTTTATCTCCATAATTACTTACTGAAGGATTCATTCATTGGGCCTTATCCATTTGAAAAGGTAGAGTCAATTAATGCTAATGAAATTTATTGTATCACATAACCAGCAAAAAAAAAGAGGCATTTATGTGCAATTTGTGTTCTTCTATGAGTCCCAATGTTTTCTTGACAAGAAGCAAAGAATAAATAAAGCAAGATAAAAAATATGTTTTTAACTAATCACTTCATAAGTCACATGCAACCTGAGGCCTTGACTTAAACTCCATAGTGAGGTTTACAAATATTTAGTTTGCCTCATTTCTTTCAAAGGAAATAATAGGCTAACACCACTAACCTACTTTTATCAAAGAATCTAAAGAATCTTAAATTGATTTAAGCAATCCTTCAAAATTCTTTCACACATTAAATTAATGGGTAAAGATCTGTTGCAATAATTGGTTTTCAACATGTCTAGCATGTTTTAGTCTGATGGTTATCAATGCTTATAAAGCTTCTGTCATCAGGATGAAAGGTATTAAGATTTCTCAATACACTATCCTAGGGGAAAAGAAGATCTGCTTTTGGTAGAAATTGCCAAAGAGGAAAATTTCTATGTAAGTATTTGCATAAATACATCTGTAGCCTGTTAGAAAAAAGATTGAGGGGCATGGCTTAAAAACCAATTCTATTTGTTAATTCCAAGATTACATATTGCTTACTACCCTGGGAGTGGAGAATTAAAACTCTTAGCACTATTTGAACACTGTTCTGAGCATTATGACTATCTGAGTAAAATAATAATAGCAAATATTTATATGGAACTTCCTTCATGTATAGGAAGCTTACTTCATGGTCACTAAATTCTTTTTTTTTTTTTTTGCTTTTTGGGTCACACCCGGCGATGCACAGGGGTTCATCCTGGTTCTGCACTCAGGAATTACCCCTGGCAGTGCTCAGGGGACCATATGGGATGCTGGGAATCAAACCTGGGTTGGCCACGTGCAAGGCAAACGCCCTACCCACTGTACTATCGCTCTAGTCCTGATGGTCACTAAATTCTTAAATAGATTTACTCATCTGATTATTCCAATATCCCAGGAAGTGTCATTTTATGTTGAATGGGATGAAAGAAGAATGATTAAGTGAACTTCTAAGGTCAGACACTCAGCAAATGTCACAGATGGAACCAGTACCCGGAGGTCCTGAGTCCGGCATCTGCCTGCTGAGGCTCCCATTAAGCTGCTATTTCCTTCAAAGGAGGATGAAATTCCTAACAGGACAGGTCTAGCATCTCATGTACAATGCTCTTTTATACTCAGACATATATCAAAGATCTCTCCTCTTCATGTCTATTATTGTCACCAGGTCCTTCACTTCCTGTTGCAGCCAATAGATCGTTTTTCTAATGCTTCTCCTCATTTCCATTTTTGGCTTCCTCCAAAGTCCCTGAAGCCAAAGTAATCTTTTCAAAACATTAATTACACACTATTTTCCTGCTCTAAATCCTTTTAATAGCTTTCCAGTGAGCTTGGAATAGAAGTGAAATTCCTTGTTATAAACCACAGGGCCCTCTATTAGCATGCCCTTGCTTATCTCAACATATGTATATTTTCCCACCTGCCTTTCAAGTACAAAATAAAATACAGGCTTATGGTGTGTGTGTTTGTTCACTGACACCAAGTTTTTCACTTTCCAGGGGTCTGGTACATGCTGTTTCTCATGTGTGGCCTCATTATACACTTACCTCTTAGAACATGTGGTTATTTTCATAGACAACTTTCCATGAAATTTTCTCCCACTCAAAATTGTATTTCATTTAGTATTTAATAGGATTCTATTCCCTTGTGCTTTCTAATTCTATATTTCTTATGTGTTTACTGGCTCACTGTTTGCTTCTCTCATGAGACTCTGAGTTCTATGAGATAGGAATCAAGTTCCATTAACTCTTGCACCATCTTTGGATGCCTAGAATACAGACCGGTTCCTAACATCTGAAGTTCACTCAGGAAGTACCTGTTAAAATAATATTTCTACTCAGAAATATGGCCTAAAGTATAGATTATATTTTACATTTTAGCCATTGCATTGACATATTCAGACAGTCCTGTATTTGTTTTATGGTATAAATTTTAGTGAAAAAAATTTCTTCTTTTGGATCTATCTTTCACTCTCTCGTCATCTTTTCCCTAAGCCATAATACCAAGTAACATATATTTCTATTAAAATAACTATTATATCTCATCTCACATTTATACTATTTTCACATGTTTCTTTAGCAAGATTATAACCTTTCATATAAGGTATATTTTAGTATTCAATGTATATTCAAATATATAATGCATAATAATATTTTAAATTATATATTTAAATACATAATAGAATTGTTGTTTATTAGTATATCAGATAAGCATGTTCTGTATTAATAAATAAGCAAGTTACTACCTGAATGTCTAAAATCCTCGTTTTCTAAATACATCTATAATAGGGTTCTGAAGCTTTTAAAATTAATTTTTTTAACTGATGCCAATGACCGGAGCGATAGCATAGCAGGTAGGGCATTTGCCTTGCATGTGACTGACCTAGGTTCTATTCCTCCATTCCTCTCGGAGAGCCTGGCAAGCTACCGAGAGTATCCAGCCCGCACAGCAGAACCTGGCAAGCTACCCGTGGCGTATTCGATATGTGAAAAACAGTAACAACAAGTCTCACAATGGAAACGTTACTGGTGCCTGCTCGAGCAAATCAATGAACAATGGGATGATAGTGCTACAGTGCTACAGATGCCAAGTGTCACAGTTTATTCCTATGAAACAATTTTTTCCACACTATTGAAGAAGCAAAATTTTTGTAACTTCTTTTATTTATAAAGAATAAAAGTAGGCAATTTAATATAATTTCTTCTGCAAATCAGGCTTTTGTACAGTAATTCAGAATATGTAAAACTTCAGAAATTGTGTTAATATATTTGTGAATTGCCTTCTAGTCTACAAATTTAACTCATATCAATTTTATGAAAATTACTGAGAATTAATAAAAGTGGTACCTTTTAAAATTGTATCTATAATAAATTAATTACACAAGTCAGTTCTCTTAATCAGATATATTCACTGCAGGAACATTGACAAAAACAAAAATTTAAAGCTGTCAGGAAATAGAAAACAAATATTTACCAAAAGGAATCATATACATTTTTTTAAAAAGTAGAGAAAATTTGTTAGTAACAAACTTCATGGTAATTTTGTTCTTTCCCATACAAAATAGTGTCCGTAAACACCAAGTACCTAGAGAAAACTTAACAAAATATGGTAAGACATCTATACCATGAAAACTTCAAAATGCTTAATAAAGAAATAGACAACCTTAGTAAATGGAAAAATAATAAATGTTCTTGGATTAGAAGAATACTGTCAAAATAATGATCTTATCTTAATTACTATATAGATTCAATGCTATCTCTATCCAAATTCAGACATTCTTCAATGACTTAGAACAGTAAATAATAAATAAGTTTATATAGCACTGTAGCACTGTCGTCCTGTTGTTCATCAATTTGCTCGATCTGGCAGCAGTAATGTCTCCCTTGTGAGACTTGTTATTACTGTCTTTGGCATATCAAATATGCCTCAGGTAGCTTGCCAGGCTCTGCCGTGCAGGCAGGATATTCTCGGTAGCTTGCCGAGCTCTCCAAGAGGGATGGAAGAATCGAGTCTGGGTCCGCCATGTGCAAGGCAAATGCCCTACCTGCTGTGCTATAAAATTATATAGAATCATAAAATTTCTCAAATAGCCAAAGTCATACAGAAAGATAAAAAACTGGGAGGTATCTCATTACTTAACTTGAAACTATACTATAAAATCATAGTATCAAAAGACTGTGGTGCTGGAATAAGGAGGAAATCTCTGACCAATAGGTCAGAATGCATATCCAAAATTAACCCTCAAATTTAATTTTCGACAAATATGCTGAGAGCATAAAATGGAGTAAAGACAGTCTCTTCAACAAATGGTGCTGTCAAAATGGAATAATCACGTGTAAAACAATAAAGCTGGATCTGTATTTTATACCTTACACAAAAACCAGTTAAAACTTGATCAAAGACCTGGCGATCAGACTGCAATCTATAAAGTACACTGAGGAAAATATTGGTGGATTCCTCCACGATCTGGACCTTGATGGTGTCTTCAATGATACAATGTCACTGGCAAAGGCAGCAGAATAATAAACAAACTAATGAAACTACATCACATTGGACAGTTTCTGCATGGCAAAAAACATAGTCTAAAACTAAAAAATAGATAATGGGAGAAAATACTTGCATTCAACAAATCAGATAAAGGGCTGATATCCAAGATATATAAAATACTCACAGATCCACAGCAACCACTGCAAAAAAAAAATCCAAAATACCTATCAAAAATGGGGAATGGAAATGAACAAAAACTTCTCTGAGGAAGACAAATGAAAGGCTGACAGGCACATAAAAAAGGCTCAACATTACTTATTATTATGGAAATATAAATCAAGATGAGCATCTCACATCAGTGAGAATACATATCAAAATTACTAGGAACAATCTGTGTTTGCAAGGGTGTGGTGGAAAAGGAACCACTACTGCTGGAAATATTGCCTGGTTCAACATTTATGGAAAACATGGAGATATTTCAATGAAATAAGAATTGAACTGCCATATGACCCAGGAAATCCACTTCCAGATATCTACACCCAAGATGCAAAATAATTCATTCAAGAAGATATATGAACACTATTACCCATTGCAGCCTTTACTACAATAGCTATGATATGGAGTCAACCTAAGTGTTCAACAATAGATAAGTGGATCCTAAAGATGTGGTATATATACACACTGGAATAGTACACAGCTGTCTGGAGAAATTAAATCATTCAAATAGAATTGAAAGATAGTGTGTTAAGTGGGCTGGATTAATAGCACAGTAGGTAGGGTGTTTGCCTTGTATGCGGCCAACCTTGGTTCAATTCCTCCGACCCTCTCAGAGAGCCCGGCAAGCTACCAACAGTATCTTGCCTGCATAGCAGAGACTGGCAAGCTACCTGTGGCGTATTCGATGTGCCAAAAACAGTAACAACAAGTCTTATAATAAAGATGTTATTGGTGCCCACTTGAGCAAATTGATGAGCAATGGGATGACAATGATACGTGATACAGCGTGTTAAGTGAAGTAACCCAGAAAATAAGGACAAACAAGAATAATAGGATGGTCTCACTTATATGTGGTATATAGAATAACTAGATGAGAAAATGCAATTTTTTTTGGGGGGGTGCTTAGATCTTCGTTGGCCCTGAGAATAGGGAGGAGAAGGGCAGAAAAGGAAAGAAACTGAAAAGGAAGAAGTGTTAGATGGGGATCAATGGGGAGCGGGGGTCAAAGGTATTCGAGTACACTGGTGACGTTAAAAAAATAGCATAGCTAAATTTACAAACCACAAAAGCTTGAAAACAAGAGATCCAAACTTCAACACTGAAACTTAAAAATGTTCCAGACAAGCTGGCAGACTGGGGATGTGGGTGAGTTGGGACAGAACCTGGGACCCTAGTGAAGGAAAGAAAACACTGGTGGTTGGCTTGGTTCTGGAACATAGTATGTATAAAGCCCAACTATAAATAATTTTGTAAATCATGTTTCTCTAAAATTTGCATTCTATAAATCAGAATCTAATGATTAATACTCATGATAACTACTTTATCAAAAATTCAATTATGGTAGTATAATTAAATGTAATAGGAAATCAATTTTGTGATTCATGCCATATAATTTAAATGATCACAGTTTAAATGTTTTAAGTCAACATATTTTGCAAAAGAAACCTAAAATACACAGAATATGCACGCTTAGGAATTCTAAAGAATTAATTTTTTAATACACTGAAATGCTAGATAAATTAAATAGAGAAACTTATTCTGGGAAAATATGTGCTTATATGGTAGCCTGGAACTCTTTTAAAAAATATAAAAGAGACAGAAAGAGCATAAATAACAATTTTTTTTTTTACCATACCTGTTGTGAACTGCTAAAATTTGTTGAATTGGAAACTGAATTATTTGCATAAATAGTAGAGGACGGTGCAAAACTAGAACCTAGAAGTAAAGAACAAATAGCATTTAAAAATATTTCTTATAAAATAATAAAAATACTTCCCTTCGCAAAATTTAATGAAAGCAATACACTTTAATCTTTTCCTAAAGCAATAAAATTTGAAGCTGAGATATTTCTAAATAAAATGTGCTCTCCTCTATTTTGCATAGGTCAACCAACAGATACTGTCTTTCTTATCTCTAGAAGTTTTTTGAAGATGTACAAGAATGTGAGACAATCTTTATTTTTTTTAATTTTTTCATTTTTTTTGCTTTTTTGGGCCACACCCAGCGATGCTCAGGGGTTACTCCTGGCTTTGCACTCAGGAATTACTCCTGGCAGTGCTTGGGGGACCATATGGGGTGCTGGGGATCGAACCCGGGTCGGCCGCGTGCAAGGCAAACGCCCTACCCGCTGTGCTATCGCTCCGGCCCAAGAATGTGAGACAATCTTTAAATGGCTGCCAACTATCCTCTAAGGTTGAGTCTAAAAGTGCAGAAGTACTCAGAGAATAAAATGTTCCAGAGTATGACTACTTTTAAGAACTATAGGGACCTTCATATGGTCCTATTGATTGTATCTGCACATAGGACCTGGGGTGGATAAACAGTATAGGAAACAACAAACAGAACTTATTGAGACTTACAGCTCAGAACATAAAGACAGGGAACTTTTGCAGCCTTTCACTTAGAACAAAAGGAAAGTATGAACCCAGGGTCCAGGTCCAAGGGAGGCTATTCTAGAAATCACAATTTTATTTTTAAGCGCTGCAGAAACAAGTGAATTTATAGAAGAAAAACATATGCCCTTCATGGGAGAAATCTACTTGTTAGAAAGAAATAAAAGACTTCTGAGGCAGCTGATTACTTATTTTTTTTATCAGTGTGTTTTGAGGAGTAATTGCATTGTGTAATCAATACGCACGCCATGAAATACCCAAAGTGAAAACATTTGGGGGAATTAATGAAAACACTATTTTCGTCACTTCCACTGTGTTAAGGGGAGCTTTGTCGATCACTATGGCTGTAGCACATGAAGCATAAACAACAGATACAAATATGTTTCTGCATACATTCGATTAAAAGGAGCCAGCCATTTCAGTGAAAGAATCTAAATAATTATTTCATTTGATTAAATTAGCCTCAAATTTTGGTTAAAAATGTTAATTTTGCTCATATCTATGATATTATACAATATCTTATATAGGCAAAATATAAAAGCCTATATTATATTCAGATAAAATAAAAATTATTTATATAAAGTATCTGGAATAAGTTTTTAATGTTCCAGTTGGACTATTTCTGAAACTGCATCATGATCAAGCACAATAATACAACTCAAAAACAAGAAGAAAAAGCAAGTGATAATTACGTACAGAGACACTTAGTAGGTGTATATTATAGAAATACTCCTATTAAGAAATATAATGTAAATAGGGTAGAGGTATTTTAGGAATGAACAAAAAGCCTCAGCAGTAAATCGAATGTAGAAATGTGCTAATTTAATTTTAAACATTATTAAAACAACACTATGTTCTTAAGGAATACTGACAAGAAAATACTGGTTTGTGTTGGGAATATTTGAAATTACTTAAAGAGATGCCAAACATATGACTGGCTGAGAGGCTGCTTTGCTTGGACATTAAGTTTCAGCTGCATAAAATTGGCAGGAAACTAAGTATTGAAATCTAGTATGGGTTATGTTTTTTGATGTATATTCAACTATTTTCCTCATGTTTCTTCTGAATTATTTGTCACTTCTGGTAACATTGTGTACCACTTGTACCACTGAAAACAGTCTTCAGTGGGAAAATTCCTTATGTTCCAACTCTGAGGCCTAAAAGTCCCACTCAAAGTAATCTCTTTCCCTAGCATGAAATGTGAGCTTACTCACCTGGCATCTGGTAGGAATACGGTGTCTGGCCTGGTTGGGGGGTTGAGAACCCTGGACTGTAACTGAGGCAGCCACTTTGTAAAGGGGACTGAGTTTGTGCAAGTCCACTCTCGGTCTTTATGCCTGGCAACATCACGCCTAAGTCTGTTTGGAAAAGGCATGTGGAGATCACTTAATTAGCACAATAATCCTATTTCTGCAAGATTATCCGCGTGATAACCAAGAAGGAGGAAAGAGACAATATGAAATACCGTAAGTGGGCAGGCTGTAGGGCTGTCCCGTCTGGGAATAGGCTGTGTAGACGGCTGGCTGCTGCATCCCCGAATACTGAGTCTGGCCTGCGTAGGCAGACATAGTTTGAGCTGCTGGTGTAGAAAGAATGTGTGGATAGGGCCTAAATATCAGAAAAATAGCATTACTGTGGCAACAAAGGCTGCATATTCGTTCAGACAACTTAGAAGCACTGAAACCTTATAATAACCAGAAATAAATCTTCTTTATGTACAATAAGTTTTTAACAATGTAGGGAAGGATATGCCTACGTCAGGGGTCTGGATTCTCTAGCAAACAAGACTGACCATCTCACGTATAAAAATGACACTTTGTCTAGGTATTACATCCAAAGTCTCTTTCAGTTTATAGTTACTTGTTCACATCTGAAATAGCATTCTGGTCAATATCGGAGTAAAATGAAGTACAGGCATCTTAATTAATATACTCATGAGCATATTTCTTTCTACTATCATGAGTAACCTAAAGTATGCAATAAGTCCAAAAGTCATTCAAGGTCTTGTCAAGAATTCTCTACCCAAAACTGGAAAACTGAAGTGGGGTGGAGGGGGTGGGGAGATAAACAGGTTCTTGGAAAGAAATGGAATGATATTTCTTTCATTTTCACACTATTTAAAATGTTAATGAAAGACATTCTGATTGTTATAGAAAATAACATAGAAAATAACATTTTAATGGACCAGGAATTAAAAATCTAAGCATATCTGACTAATAGGAACCAAATGTAGCATTATAACAATATAGTACTTTCTCTCACTGTTCTTATTAAACTTACTATATTTTAGCACTGTCATCCCATTGTTCATTGATTTGTTTGAGCAGGCACCAGTAACATCTCCATTGTGAGAATTATTGTTACTGGTTTTGGCATATCGAATACGCCATGGTTAGCTTTCCAAGCTCTACCGAAACTGACTATATTAATTATAAAAATAAGAGGATTCTTTTTTTGGGGACAGTAACCACTGTCTTCTTTCTGGTAAATTATCTAAGTGACCCAATATAAAGGTCAGAGGAGATTCACCTAGTAAGACTATAAAAAGAATTGTAAAAGCAAGAGCTTGAAATGGGATGAATAAACTTTATTTTATTTATTTATTTATTTATTTATTTTTGGCTTTTCGGATCACACCCACTGATGCTCAGGGGTTATTCCTAGCACCACATTCAGAAATTATTGCTAGAGGTGCTTGAGCGACCATGTGGGATGCCGCAGACTTAATTGGGTCTGTCATTTTCACGGCAAAAACCCTACCTGCTGAACTATCTCTTTGACCCCTGACAAATAAATTTTAATGATGAAACAAACTATGAAATGGTGATGCTGAAACATTTGGTTTGTTCTTGATACATTAATCAAGGTGTATGCATACCAGATTTAAGAGACCTACCTATATAAAATTAAGTAATTTATCCAAGTAACTAATCAAATATTTATCTAATATACATCTATGTTCCTAAACATCACTCAGTTTATAATTGCTAAATAGATGAATGAAGAGTAATAAAGATAATCCTTTAAAACTTTTTTAAAGAAATCTGAGAGTGAATGCTGAGCACTTACTTGGAAGGATACAGTTGTGGGGAATATTGATGCGCTGATCTGGGACTATAGCCACTACTTGTTATTACTGTAAGACACAAAAACCAGTGCACAAAACGTTGATACATGTCACTAGAATATATAAAATAATTTTGAAGAAAAAAATCATGTTAAACATATGTTACTACAAGTTTGATTGCCTAAAAGGAAAACAAATTCATTGGAGAAAAAAACTCAATAGTATTCTAATTAAACTGCTCCAAATTTGTAGTGAGAGCATGAAGTCAACATCCTTCTTACAAACCATCCCTCACCACCATTGTCTGTTTCAAATATCAGCTGTATGCTCTTCTCTATTAATATGCCATAAGTATCCTTGATTTTAGGTAATTAATGATATCAATGTAAGTTTTTAAGTTTTATGCTATGTATTTTAAGTACAAAATATGATGCTAGTATATTGCTCTTCTTCCATATTAATTTTAATAAAAATATATTTCAAGAAATATTTGAAGTTATAACTTTAATTTTCAAATTCTAAAATGCTGTCTTTTTTAAAGCTTCCTTACATTTTACAATTCAGATGAGAAATTAAAACTGCATAGTTCAAAATGCTGTCTTATATTGGAATATATGCATAGAAAGCATCGCATAATACAATGCATTAAAGATAATATAATGCTTAAAAATCGCTGCAACATTAAATTCACAAATGTATTTTGAACAAAACTCAAATACATTTTTAGTAGTATATTAAAGTATTAAATACTATTAGAATGCTATTAGAATACAATTCAAAATATTTGACGGTAATTTTTTGAAAAAAATTTAAAGGTGAAATTTAGGTCAGATTAACATTTCAATGCAACACACACCCCCAAACTGGAATATGTCCAAAAATTTGGAAGTTTTTCCTTCCTGTAACCATCTGCCTTGACTAAGACAGATGTATTGCAAATATATGGACTCAAAAGTGTCGAGGTAGTCCCTTCAGAGTCAATCCATACTGGGCAAGCACACAGAGTGTCTTTATTAGGCCATCTGCTGTTCATTCACTTTTCAAAAAGATTAAAGTAGTACACAATGAAGCACTGGAATTAGTTTAGTCTAATCAATCATAGTTATACTTCAAAGTACTATGTCCTTTCTAAGTTGTTCATAATAATTTTAAAGTTAAACGTTGAGAATTGTAAAAGTGACAAATAGGCTTAGGTTGCTAACTATTTAATGAAACATGATATATCTCTATAACCAAATGCAATTAAGTGCCCTTGTGATCTATTGCTTCATAAATGTGCAGAATTAATGTGCTTAAAATGCTATTTGGACTGTAAGCCTTGGGTATGGAAAATATAGTTTCCATAAAAGAGTGAAGAAAGTAATTTCAAGGATACTAAGTAAAATTTGAAAATCATCAAATATGACTAAAGGTGTTACATTCTAAATATTTTTAGCAACCAAGAGTTAAGTGAATTTGCTATAGGTATCTGGAAATAAATTTAACAATGATTCATTAATTTCTACATATTAAAAACTTAAAGAATGTTTAAAACTTTCAAATAAACTCAAGGAGAACATGCTTTTCCCTAGCACACCATGGGAAGCCAGTTTACAGTATATAACGGCAACAGTATTATTCCACAGGAAATTCAGTCTGCCTAATTAATTCACAATAGAGAATACTCTGTTTAGGAAAAATATAGTTAGAGGAGACTTAATTCTATGTGAGTATTGTGAGTATTTTTGTCTTATTTATAAAACTTCATTTTGTCATTCTCAAAGCTTGGACTATACTAATGACTTAGGGTTGTGTAACACAAAGATTTCCAAAAAGATACATATAATGCAAAGAAACTTTCAATACAGATGATTTTTATCAAATAGTCCAAAAAGAAAACTCTTCAGTATGTCCATAAACATGAAGAAAATATTGAATGTAGAGGATTGTACTTTCCTCTAATGAACAAATATAAAGTTTACATCATCATAATAATGTACTAACAATATAAAAGCTCATCTTTTAATTTTCCCTTTAGTGACTATGGTAATTTTATAACTATAATGCAAAACTCTTGGCTCAGAAAATGAAGACGTTCTCATAAGGGATGAAATGTGGAAAGCCTGTGCTTCTGAACTCCAGACAACTGAAATCAGCAACAATATTGGACTAACGTGAAGTCATCATGGCCAAAGCGAAGGCTGTCCTAATACAGGGTAGCCTAAGCTCCAGTATGAGTTTTGAATACTATGTACATATTAGGAGACTTTCCTTTTGTACCCATTGTCATTGAATTAATCAAGATATGTTACCCAAAGAACTCAACTCATTATACGCCACCATTTCTGCATACAAAAGTAAGCAAAACTGCTTGTCTTCAAAATGTCCTGAAAATTAATCAAAACAAATTTTAAATGAATATTGTCAAATTCTCAGAGGGTGCTGTCAAGCAATTTTAAGGCTGTACTTGTATTACTATTGACCAAGTGACTGCTTCTATTAGTGATTCTCACTGGGGTGCAAAATGAGGCACTAACTAGGGGAGGGAATGTAAATCTTGCCTGTAGGGGATATTTTATATAATCTGGAGGCATTTTTTGTTGTCATAAATGGGGGATTGGAGGGGAAAGTGTTGCTGCCATCTTGAGATAAATGATAAACATCTTACAATCCAGAGATTAGCTCTTCCATAAAAAAAAAATTAGACACATTTCTTCCATGTAGGCAAAGAAGGTTCAATCCCGAGCATCATATATGGTCCTCCAAATCCTGCCCAGAGTGCCAGAGTGATCTTGAGTGCACAGCCAGGAGTAAGCCCTGAGCACCACAAAGTGTTGCCCAAACCACCCACCCTGCTTTTTTTTTTTTTTAAAAAAAAGGTAAAATTCTTAATAATGCCACAGTTTAGAATCCCTGACCTAGATGACTGCTGTCCAACAGAACTTGGCTCAAGATGTTGAAAAAATTCCACATTAGAATTCTACAATATGGCTGCTACACACACAAAAAAAGCCACAAGCTGTGATTAAACACTTAAAATTTGACAGTGTGCATAAAAGAGAAATTTTTACTTTTGCCAAATTTTAATTAATTTAGACTTAAGTACCAACAGATGGCAAATTGCAACTTCCCTGAGTGACAGAGAGCCTGATAATTTTTAAGAAAACTGAGAAACTCTAATGTGTATAAATTTCAGACAGGATGACTATGAACAACTAAGTCTTTTAAAACTTCCATATTTCCCAATGGGGTATTACAGAAAGAAGTCCACAGTGATTAAGGAACTGTTCTAGACTCATTTATGTCTGTACATTTGTGGACTATATATGGCTTTAATTAGCCACCTTCCATTTTTCTGTACCTTAATACTCTTGCTTATAAAAATGTTTAGAAATCTATGAGATTCTTTCTGGAGGTAACAATTTGTAATTTTGTCATCCAATTTTCTATTAACTTAGGATATACTGCTTAAATATGTCAGTAAATTCTTAATTCAATGTTTCTCTTAAAATCAAGTTTATATGATTTTTTTTCATGAAAAGTTCACAAGAGTTATATGATAGGAATGCTAGAATAAATTGGTACCTGTTTATCTCAAGGAAGATAAATGGTTTCCAAGAATTCATGTGGCTTAGTATACATGAATATCTACACAAAGTACATGAATTATTATTTCTTTATGTTCAGAGTACTAATATTTATGTGAGTACATAGCAACTCCTTTCAGTCATCATGAATCAATGAAATGGGATCATCTGTAGCTACAAAAATCAAATAGCTGCTCTAATGGCATTATCCTCCAGATTACACCATAACTCTTTATACATGAAGCATTCCCACATAAAATCCTCTCACATGAGAACACAGACAAACACCAAAAGTATTAAAGTAGAACAAAAGAACCACGACTTGATGAGCACAAATACCATTCTAGGTTTAATGGTCAACTTTGCAGGAGACAAATTCTTCTTCATGTGAAGAAAAGAAGCCTTTCACTAGATTAAAAAAATACTGTATTTTACAAAAATGTATAAATCTACTTAATGCTTGTCCTTTGGATCCACCTGGGAGTAATTGGGTATTTTTATTGAAATAGAATTGGTATTTAAAGACAGGCTATTGTTCTCTTTGAAGCATCAGAGTGAAAGTAGCATGCTCACAGGCCAGCTCTAATACAATCAGCATGTGCTCTCCTGCAGCCCATTAACCTTTAATACTTGTCATTCAGCTGCTTACACAAGAGTTTTTTTTTTTAAACCAGAGAGGAAACAAGGTTATTTAGAAGGACTCAAATGGATAGTTTTACATCTCCGATGTTGGGGAGAAGGCAGTTTTTATGTCATTTAAATGGGCAAGTTGAAGGAACGAATCAACTATTACAACCTAATTATTGAACAGTGTATAAAATAATTACGAAGTAAGTCAGCTCTGCTTACTTCCATTAAGAAGGCTGAGGACTCTTGAGCTCTCAACTACAAGTCCAGCAAGCTGATTTCACATATAATTCTGAAAACACGTGCTTTATGATCAATTCTCAAAAAAGGTAAATTTATTGATTTATGAAAATCTAAGATGCAAATAGCTTTGCAGTTTTTGCTTCCAGTCCACTAAGAAGATTGTGTGTACCCCAATGTGTACGCAACAACACACGAGCTTACGGCTTTACCTGACCCAGTAAATGTGTCAAGCGCTCCATCTCCAGTCGTGGTTGTGGTTTCACTGCTGTTCAAAGGCTCTGTTTTGACTGCAAGGAGAGACACTATATAGAAGAATAAGGACATGTGAGTTTTATTTCTAAACTTATATCAAAGACGCTGACTGTTCTACTAGTGGTTTTTCTAGCTACCATGGACATGCGAGAGAAAACTTGAGAAGTTGATGAGGAGAATTTTGTTAATCAGCTTCTAAGGGGACATGCATTCAGAGGATTTTATTTTTAAAAATCCCCTGGCTAAGCTTGTTCTCTCGAGAATTTTAAAGGCAGTCAACTTTAAAATGGAACAGCAGTATCTGCATTTGAAACTCTCCTAAGTACCCTCAAATATTATAAGTAAAGGACAGAAAAGGGGAATCATCAGTTTTCAGCACATTTAATCAAAATCAAAATGAAGAAATTGATTGGTTTATATTTTGTTCTTCTTGAGATCATTTAAAAAAAAGTGACCATGTCAAAGTGCAATGAAGGCATATGTAAATAGAGAAAACTACTTATGGAATGGTTGAACAATGAAGCATTCAATACATGTTTTGCTTTGATAAGCTAAGAGTTCAAAGCTGTTAATCTTTTATTTTTTTAATTTTAATGGTAGAAGTAACTAAATTTTAATGGTAGAAGTTAGCAATGACTTCTATTGTAATAACTATCTCCCTTCCAAGCTTTTTAATATGTTATTTCATGCTTGAGAGATTCTATTTTGGAAAAAATATCTCCACTTGACAACGATGTAGCCTGGCACACATTCTTGTCATTGTCAGATGTAATAAAGGGCGAGAGGTGGTGAAAAAGACTATCTGTTTTGTCACACCATATTTTCCTTTGGGGGGCAAAGTTCTGCTAAATATATTTTAGCAGCAGGAAGTAAACAATTATTTTCTACTGAACACCTCTTAAGTTTCCTAGTCATAAGCAGAAGAGTACAGTTAAATAACTTGGAAGCAAGCAGAAAACTTTAAAGAGGGCTAAAGACTAGTATGTTATGAGCAAGAACAGGTAAAGAAGAGGGAAGTCACAACGGACCCTCCAAGCAAGGCAGCAACGTTACTCTCAGAAAAGCGAAGGACAGAGCAGCATGCGCTCATGACTGTGCTCTCCCTCCACAGGAACCCACTGCACTGAGCCCTTCCTGTAAGTTACTGTCCATGACTCAGCAACGTCACAGAGAGTTCCTGCAAGATCCAGAGGAGGTTTAAAGGTGGCAATGAGAAAGTAAAGAACTTTGAATTACTTAGCATTGCAAAATGGAAATTCAAGGTTGGCCTCTTTTTTTTTTTTTGCAGCAACAATATTCTGAGGAGGAGGATCTATTTGTATAATCATAAATAATGAATTGGAAATTATGATTTCATTAATTTGTATAGCACACCCTATTATGTTTCTAGCTGATCACTATTCTTTTGACCACTACAAAATAATTTACTACTTCAAGTTGTTTTTAAGTTTATTATTTACTAATCATTAAAATCCAGCTAATTTTCAAACTTTCCCAATCAATACAAATCATTACATTCATTTCATAGTCAAAGAAATTTAACAAGACTGAGGACTTCATGTATAAGTTCTATTGGCTGGAGATGACAAAGCTAAGTTGAATTTTAGATCTAATTACTATGATCTCTGCACTATACCTATGATTTCTGCCATATAGCCATCATCTCTCTCCAACTCCATTGGCTGGAGATGATAGATGTGAACTGAGTTTTGACACTTAATAGTTATGAAATCTGCACTATAGCCTTCATATATATGAGAATAACTCATGCCACATATGCTGACAGAAATGCTTCACAAAGGGTGGGGAAATATAAATATAAGGATATGGTTATCCTTGATATGACATAAGTGTAAAGTACCTAAATATTTATTTATTAGATGGGGAAACTAAAGAATAACAAGGTTAAATAACTTGCTTATTGTCACAAAATTCTGTAAGAGCTTGAAGTTGAAATTTGAAACTAGGAGGTATAGATTGATAATTCAAATTCAATGCTATACTGGCTCATAGATAGTACTAATAAATAATTTCTTTTGCATAAATATAAAAACAAGATAGCTTTTTTTAGAACCTAGCTTCTTAAACTATTTATCTTCGTCCTATATGGGGTCACATAGCTGAATGGGGGGAGGAATGTCACAAAATTGTTTTAAAATAAATTTGTGATTTACTATCAGTAAACATAGTTATAAATTCCTATTTTTATAAGCCAAGGTTTCATTAAAATAAACATTTCTTAGGCAAAAAGAAGTCAGAGTGGAAAAATTTTAAGGAATCCTAATGTATGAGTATAAAATTTACTCTTGGTAGTACAATGTTCACATATAATTTCTGACATTTGTGACAATATCAACAAACATCTTCAACGAGACTGAGAATTTTAGGCAATCAGAATTTCTAAACTGAGCAGAGGCTAAAATTCCTACTTAGAAGTGTATAAATCTATAAGCAATACTTGCAATATATTTATTAATGCAACTCATAATATATATATATACATATATATATATATATATATATATATATATTGCAAATTAGCAAAAGGGAAGTAGAATGTGAGCTTGGTCTAATAAAACTAGCCAGGAACCAAGGCGCGAGTATGAGTTTTGCCAACTTTGGAGCCTCACTTTGAGACTTGATTTTAAAATTTATTATTGAAATTAGTTGTAACCTCAATTTGAAAGTTTCAGGTGAGAAAAAGAGAAGGAAAAAAAGGAAGAAAACTTGTGGTTGCATGTTTATTCTGGAAACATACCCCATAAAAATCTAAAAGAACTGTATTGAGTCAAAGACAAAAAAAATTTCATTTTACTGAGAAAAGATCTCTTTGAAAAATAAGCGTAGAAAATCACAAATATCAAGCAGTTTTAATTACACTAAAATTCAAGGATTTTAGAATAAGAATTCAAGCTCCTGGATTGATAGATAACACAGCAGGCAGGGCATTTGTTTTACATGTTGTCAATCCAGGTTCAATCCCTGGCATCCTGTATGGTCCCTGGAGCACCTCCAGAAGTAATTCCTGATTGCAGAGCCAGGAGTAACCCCTGAGCACTGCCAGGTGTGGCCCCAAGGCCAAAAAAAATGTAATGAGGAAAATTTGGGAAAAAACTTCAGAGTATTTTAAATTCATTTTCATACGAGCATATACTAATAGTGAACATTTTAATGACAATTCCTTTAGCAGTTAATGTTACAAAATTAATTATTTCAATTTTAGGAAAGAGTCAACAAACATCTCTTAAGTTCCAACTAAATGTAGTGATTTTGGTTTTACTGCACAAACGAAAATATATTGTGAAATAATACATTTTTCATAGACAGAAAACTCAGAAAGAAAAAAAATAGCACTGAAATAATGAGATTATTTTTTCAAAATATTCTAGTGTACAAATAAATAACTTAATATTTATTAACATAACTAGTATAAATATTGTAAGATGAATGAAGTTTGAAAAATTTAAATAATTTTAATTAAAGGTTCAAATGTATTTGAAATGTGTTCCATTTGTCTTGCTTAGATTCTGCTGTAGTTTAAATGGTATATTATAAATTTCTGTAGTGGTAAGAAACTTTTTGGTGGGGAGTAATGTGTTGGGTCACATATCGGGCTTACTTCTGGCTTTTATGCTCAGATATCATTCTTAGCAGTGCTCAGGAGACCACATGCAGTGCTCGGGAGTGACCCATGGCCAGACATGTGCAAAACAAGTTCTATACACCCCGAACTCACTCTAGAACAAAAAACTTTTAATTTAATATTGGCATTATGATGAAAATTATAACAAAACTCATTTTTATGTACCTTATTATTTTCTTCCAAAAGGTTAGCACTGTAGCACTATAGCACTGTTGGCCCATTGTTCATCGATTTGCTCGAGTAGTCACTAGTAACGTCTCCATTGTGAGACTTGTTGTTACTGTTTTTGGCATATCTAATACGCCATGGGTAGCTTGCCAGATTCCACCATGTGGGCGGGATACTCTCGGTAGCTTGCTGGGCTCTTCGAGAGGGATGGAGGAATTGAACCCAGGTTGGCTGCATGCAAGGCAAACACCCTACCCACTGTGCTATCGCTCCAGTCCCGAAAGTTTTTTGGCAAGTGGCTATAAAGTGTACCCAATACTGTTTGTTGAAAACATTATACTTCAGGTTATTTAATTACAATGCTGTTGATGTTGGACTGGAGCCATAGTACAGCTGGTAGGGCATTTGCCTTGCATGTGGCAGACCCGGGTTCGATTCCTTCATCCCTCTCGAGAGCCTGGCAAGCTACCAAGAGTATCCTGCCCACACAGCAGAGCCTGGCAAGCTACCCATGCCGTATTCGATATGCCAAAAACAGTACCAACAAGTCTCACAATGGAGAAGTTATTGGTGCCTGCTTGAGCAAACTGATGTACAACAGGACGACAGTGCTACAGTGCTATAGCGCTAAATAACTAGATACAGCAACTTAGAGTTTTCATCCCAAAGTGAAAATCTCGCTAAAGTAGGATTATGATAGTAAGAGACTTTTAGTATGATACTTAAATTTCAGTGATCACAGATTAAGCTTTACTTGAATTCTATCAACATCATTGTCTTGATGTACTGCCCATGCCTACTTTTGGGTTACAGCAGAAAATAAGGACTATACAGCCTAAAATATTGATAATTTGACTCTCTAAAGAAAAATATATACTGATGGTTACTGATCAAGCTGCTAAGATATAAACTTGTATTGATTTACTAGATATAAATGTGATAAAATTTAAAATAAAAATTAAGATTCTAATGTAGATATGCAAACATAATTTTAAGGAACAGTGCAACATGTGTAAAGAGTAACAAGATAGTGTGCCAGGAATTTAAGTGATAGTTTCAATTTACTCATAATATAAAACTATCTTTTAAATGATTCAATTTTTAGTTTTTAAATTTTTTTTGCTGTTTGTTTTGCCGAGTGCTTATTCATGGCTCTGCAGCAAGAACTACCCCTGGTGGTTCTAGAGGACACTGGGATTCCTGGGATCGAACCCACATCAAATGTGTGCAAGACAAGCACCGTACCCACTGTACTATTTCTCTGGCCACTTAAATAATTTTTAAAATCCCAAAGTTAATGAAAAAATATTGAAAAGTCACGAGCTTTTATTTTTGAATTTGATTACAATAATTTTTCAAAATGATATAATCTCAACATTTAAACATTAAATTATAAAATGTTATGATAAAAGGGAAAAATTTCACACTGAATGTGCTATAAATATCGGACATAAAATATCATTAGAATTTAATAAAATAGTTCTACCAGTATGCTATAAAGTCTCTACCATTAGTAATCAAAGGACAATTAATGTCCTTTGTGTGACTAAACATTTGCCTTCCTTGACTATACTGCATCCATTCCAAAAATCTCATTTATTTTCTTAGTAGCACTGTCGTCCTGTTGTTCATTGATTTGCTTGAGCGGGCACTAGTAACATCTCCATTGTGAGACTTATTGTTGCTGTTTTCAGCATATTCAGTACTCACGGGTAGCTTGCCAGGCTCTGCCATGAGGGTGGGATACTCTCGGTAGCTTGCCCGGCTCTCCGAGAGGGACAGAGGAATCAAACCCAGGTCAGTCACATGCAAAAAAAATGCACTACCCACTGTGCTATTGCCCCAGTCCACAAACAAAATTTTTTAATATAATTTAAAATATTATTAAAATCATAGTTCAGGGGACATGGTTACATTAGTGTTAAAGTTTATGGTTTTGATGTAGACATTTATTATGCCACTCTCATAAGAGTATCTGAGACCTTCCACCACTCTTGTGTTACTTCTAGTCCTGCTTTTTATTAAGCCATCCCTTACCCCCACTGCTAGATAATCTTGGTTTTGTAATTAAAGGCCTAAGACTTGTAATCTTCAATAATGTCTCTTCCCTTTCTATATGCACAGACAAGTGAGGTCACTCAGTATTTTTGTCCTTCTACCTTGGATATATTTCACTTAACATGGAACTCTTTGATTCCATCCACACTATAGATAACTGCAAGATTTAATATTTTATTATATCTATATACTATTCCATTACAAATATATACCACATTTTAAAAATACACTCTTTCTTTGTTGGACATTTTTGTTATTTCCTTATCCTGGTTATTGTATTATTTCCATGGGGAGTAGGGCATGTCTGGTGGTCCTCAGAGGATACTCCTGCCTTTCCTCTCAGAAATCACTCCTGGAGGGATTCAAGGGGTTATATGTGGTAGTATACATTGAATCCAGGTTGACTGCATGCAGGGTAAGGGGTCTATCCACTGTAATACTGCTCCAATCTCTGTAAACTATTGTAAAAAAAGTGTTTTACATTTCTCTTCTAATTCATTGTTTGTATACATAAGTGCAACTGATATTTGTGTATTAATTTTGAGCCTGCTATTTCGCTGTACCGATTCACCATGACTTTCTTATAGACAGCCACTACCTTGAGGTGTACATCTTCAATCCCTATTTTGTTGAGGATTTTTATCATGAATGGATGTCAAATCTTGTCAAAGTTTTCTCTGCATCAATTCATATTATGAGTCATTTCTTTTGATTAATTGGCATGGTATATTACATTAATTGATTTGTGTATACTGAATCATGCTTGCACCCCTGGAATGAATCCCATTTAATCATGTCGTAGGAGTCTTTTGATATATTGTTAGATTTAATTTTCTAAGATTTTGTTGAGAATATGTGCATTGATATTCATTAGGGATATTGGCCTTTAATTTTCTTTTTTTTTGTAATACATCTCTGCTTTTGATATTATGATAATGTTGACTTCACAGAATTGCTTGGGAAAGATTACTGTCTGATATTTTGGAAGAGCCTGATGACTGCACTGCAGACAGTGAGTTTTTAAAGGTTTGATAAAATTCACTAGTGAAACCATCTGGACTGAACCTGTATTTTCATTTTTGGTAAGATTTCAGTTTCAGTTTTCTTACTTGTGATTGCTCTGTTTAGGCTTTTGACTCCCTCTTAATAAAATCTTAAAAATTAGTACCATATTAAGAATTCATCCATTTCTTTTAACTTTTCCTTTTGGGTTTTGGGTCACAGCCAGTAGTGTTCAGGCTTTGTGCTCAGGGATCACTCCTGAAGGGATGAGAGGACCTTTGGGTGTTGGGGATCAAGCCAGAATCAGCAGTGTGCAAGCAAATGCCTCACCCACTGTACTATAGCTCTGACCCAAATTTATCCATTTCTTCTAGGTCCCCAGCTTATTGGCATAGTGTTGTTTATAATAACCTCTTATGACTGATTGTATTTATGAGAAGTCTGTTGTAAATTTTCCTCTTTAATTTGAGTATCCTGTTTTACCCTAGTTAATCTAGCTAAGGGTGTGTTACTGTTGTTAATTCTTTATAAAAAAACAAAACAGAAAAACAGCCCATGGATTCACTTACCCTTTGTATTGTTTTGCTGATTTTTATATAATTGATTTCAATGCCAATATTTTAAATTTACTTCCTTATACCTATTCTGGGATTCATTTTTTTGCTCTTGTTTTAGTTTTTCAAGCTCTGGGAAAGCTTGAGATTTTCTTTCTAATGTAACTCTAAATTGCTATAAAAGTCTGCCATTAGTAATTTTTTGGCTAAGTACCATATGTTCTGCTAGTTTGTGTCTTTATTTTCATTTATTTTGAGAAAACATTTTATTTCTTTACAATATACTCTTTCTCCCAATAGTTACTTAATGATATGCTGTTTGGTTTCTAGACTTCGGATCTTTCCCCAACTTTCTTTTAGTGGTTCATTTCTATCTTCATGGAATTCTGCTTGAAAAGATTCTTGATACCATTTTAATTTTTGTGACTTTATGTACACAGTGCCCTGTGTGTGTTCAATCCTAAATAATGTTTCATGTGTGCTGAAAAATTTGTGTTCGGATTTTGGGGATGGAGGATTCTTTACATACCCATTAATCCTAGTTTTCCAATTCTTCCCTTAGAATTACTGTTTCTTTACTAGTACCTGTTTTGTTGACCTAATGACAATAGTAGGGTTTGTAATGTTCACTACTATTTAATTATCATTGGTATATTGCCTAAGATCTATAAACAGTGGCTCTATAAACTTTGATGCCCCTTAATTTGGTGCATGTATGTTAGTATATAACACCAAATCCTGTACCTTATTACTCTCTCCAGTTTTAATGTTATATTGTATGATACTGGTATGGCTATTCCTACTTCTTTTAATACACCATTGGTTCCTATCAATGTTTTTCAACCTTTCACTCTGAGCTGTGCTTATCATCAGAGTTCAGGTGTGTCTCTTGTAACTCCAGAATGTTAGATTTTATTTCCTGATCCACCAACCCTATCTGTGAATTTTGATAGAAGAACTAAGTTTGTTGACCTTTAGAGAAAATATTAATATGAAAGAATTTATTGCCACTTTCTACAAAAATTTTGGTTCTGCCATTTGCCATTTGTTTTTATAGAAGGCTAGTCATTACTCATTGCAGAGGTGAATTTGATGTAATAAATTTCTTCAATTGTTGTTTGAGAGTGTTTTTCTTTTTCCCTGAAATAGAAGTAATAATCTTGAAGCACAGAGGAATCTAAATAAGAAGGTTTTTCATTCAGTACTTTGAATGTACCACATCATTATCTTCTTGCTTGAAGAATCGTTTCATTTGAGTAATCTGAATTTTATGTTATTTTTTACTTGAGGCATGCCTTTTCTATTCCTGCCTTAAGTAGTCTATTTCTCTGTTTGGTTCTTGTTATTTTTATTACAATAAGGTTTAGTTTTGTTCTCTTCGAGTTTGTTTGGTTTGGCACTTCTGGGCCATCCTGGATCAGTACACAAGTCTCTCTCCTCATACTGGAGTTCCTAGTCATTATCTTTCCCATGAGTCATTCTTCACTTTTCTCTCCCTCATGTCCTGGAATTTTTGACTTGGAGGTTGTTCTTTTTGCTGTTTTCCTTAAAGTATCTTAAGTTTTCTTAAAAATATTTTTATTAACTTTTTTCATGGATGGTGTGTGCTTTGTGTTTGAGGTTACTATTTCAGCTGCTTTCATTCTATTACTGAGTCCTGATACTCCATTTTATAGCTCCTTTACATGCTTTTGAGTATTTTTCTTCAGTTTACTTGATGGCTTTTCCACTGTTTTCATCAAAGATTTCATTCAACACGGGAAGTTTTATTGCCCTGAAGTCATCCAGGGCAGTGTTGATCATCTCGTACACGAGAACTTTTCTGGAATTCTGTCCCTAGTCTTTGATGTGAATGAATTCCTTTAGTTTTAAGTTTTTTTCTGGTGCTCAAGGGAGGTAATGATGGTTCTTCAAATGGTCCTAGCAGTAATATGATTCTCCTCTTCACATTATCTGTCATACCTATGCCTACTGATCTCTAGACGCTAGAGATGTGAAGTATTTCTTAAATGCTTTTAAGATTGAACTGGTGTTTGTGACAGGTTTGTGTAACCCTGAATGACACAGGGGATCCGTGGGACCAGTGCTCTGGAGCTACTATTAAATATCCAAGGTTGGCCCTCCGCCGAGATGTAACCCTGGTGGCCGCACATGTGCGGCCTCTCTGCAGCTGCACGACCATGGCCCCGGAGGCCAGCTAAACTACTTTGGGCACCAGAAGCTTCTTGCAGAAATGTCCCTAGACTGTGAACTGAGCCCCGGCCGCCATCTTATGATGACCACAAAAGGGAAGTATGAGCTTGCAGTGATGCAATCTCTGGCAGAAATTTCCCTGGATTTAGTTACTAAAATACAGAAATCCAAGACCTCATATCTCTTTATTCTCAGCAATGGAAAACATAATATCAAATGCTTCCTTTTCAACAGCTCTGACTTTGGGGGGTGGGGGGAGCTCCAAACAATAATAATGAGTATTTTGTTGAAATACTGAATGTAATCAAAGTAAAGAGAAAAGTAAAGTGAAATTTATCAGCTACATAGGTGGGGGGCGGGGGGCGAAGTGGGAGGGAGGTATACTGGAGTTCCTGGTGGTGGAATATGTGCACTGGTGAAGGGATGGGTGTTTGAGCATTGTATAACTGAGACTTATGCCTGAAAGCTTTGTAACTTTCCACATGGTGATTCAATTAAAAATAAGTAAATAAATAAAATAAAATAAAATAAAATAAAATAAAATAAAATAAAATAAATAAATATCCAAGGTTTATACAGTCCAGGTCCTGACTTGAGGTTCACAGTTGTTGATGTCTTGGGGTTGACAGAACCTCATAGTCCACATTCGTCAGGGAATAAGATTGCCGTCACATGTACCCAGTTGCAGTGGTTCACTAAGCTGATCTCTGTAGCCATGGGGAGCTTTTACACATTTTCCAGAAACAACTTGGGAATAACTGCTCCATCTCATGAACAGATGGGTAGGGCTCATTTTGGGGTGTCTGCTTGTCTGCAGTTGCCTCAGTACAGCAGCCCCGTGGTGCTTTCTCAGGGATAGCTACTCCCCAGTGTGGCCTGGGGAGATCTTCACTCTTTTTTGTCAGGCATTGCTGGTTCCCAGTCTCTTTCTGATACAGTGGATACAAGTACAAAACCAAAATTGAGGGGATTCTCTGTACTTCCTGTCTCTCTGTGTCCACTTTCAGAGAACTTAGCTTGGTTCTGAATTGACTTGACTACAAGCTTGTTAAAATGTCTGCAGAGTGGAGCCAGGACTCTGAGTCTGTCAGGAGAGAGCCATGGTTATGACTCTGTCAGGCAGTGCTCACCTAGCTCCAACTTTGGCTATACATAGAAATGACGACTGCTGAGTACTAGAGCTGGAATTCTGTATTAACTTTTTTTTTTTCTTTTTGGGTCACACCTAGTGATGCTCAGGGTTATCCCTGGCTCTGCACTCAGGAATTACTCATGGCGGTGCTGGGGGGGGGAGGATATGGGATGCCAGGGATCAAACCCAAGTTGGCCGGGCAGAGCAAAGTTGTTGGGTGCAACAGGATCACGTCAATTCAGGCAATGGAGATTTGAGTCTCCCTAAGATGATGACTGAAAATTTCCTCAGTGATTTTCTCAGTGAGACCCTTCAGAAAGCATCTCCATTTAGTTATTTGTCCTTGTACTGATGCCACAGGAGTGCTCACTGAACCATATCTTTTCGACCATCTTGGCCCTACTCTCAGATTACACCTTCTAAATGCAAATCACTTATTACCTAAACTCTAGCTTCTTAAACTGTGGCCTGCTACCCAAAGGTTCTGTAACTGGAGGTCATGAACATTTTTTCAGTAACATAATATTTTAGAATATGTAACTAAAAAAATTAATTGGAGAGGTTTCTGACAGTTCTCACCAGGTTTACATTTCTTGGGTGAAAAGGTAGTAATAAAAAATTAAGAAGCCCTGCTCAAAACCAATACGAGACAGTATCTTAAAATACTCAGATGTTTTTATTTTCTTTAAAAATATGTTGCCTATCACTGGACTATTAAGAAAAAAATGGTGTGTATTTGCTCAGCAATTTGTATAAGATGAATTCATTATCTTCTTTGAGACAAAAGTTTTTTCAGGGGTATATTACTATCATCAGTTTTGAGAAATGGATTGAACTCAGATTGGTTAAGTACCTTGTCCAAGGTAATACAGCTAGAAAGTCCCATATTACTCAAGTCACATGAATTCCATTCTTTCCCCGTGGTCCCTTAAATTGATAATACTTAGGAAAATAATTCTGTTACAATTAGGTGAGATCATGAATTACTCATTTTATATAACCATTGTACAGTTGTTTATTTTATATGAACAGTCCTTTAGTATAGAACAAATGAGTGAGCATAGAATTTCCTTTACAATTTAAAATGTAAAATAAAAATGCAAAAATGCCTTAAATGTTTAAGTTTTTCCCTTAAAATGACCACAATTATCTTACTTTGTGACTTGTGCAAGTTATATGCAATTTAAATTTCTGGATCTATAAATATTTAGTCTAACTAGATGGATTCACTTATGTATTCCCTCTTGTTGTTGCTAATCTACTATGGCAGAGCTGAGTAGATGAGCTGTAAACAATATGGCCAAGAAAACTATGCCACTTTACTCTACTGAAAGACCCTCTTAGAATTATGAAGAACTGAATTCTGGTAACATATTGAAGTATCAAAATTACATTTTACATGTTAAATAGGAAAACTGAAACTAAAACTATAAAAATTATGGAAATGATGTGCGCTTTTCATTCACAAGATGGACATTTTAATCCCAGTTAAGGGAAGACCCAGGTATATTTTAACTGCTTGCTTACAGCGCATATTTCTGACAAGTAGTGAGCTGTCTCTTTGATCCTAGAGTTGCTTAATACCTAATAGTATTATAGTGTTGATTTTATTTTGATAGCATATTAACTTTTGATTGAAGTGAAAGATTACTTATACACGGATATAGTTATTGTTTACAGTCCAAAAGATTGTGAGACTATTTGAATATACAGCATTCATTTATATCATATTTTAAATGAAGGGACTTGAAATGCCATTGTTACTTTAGATACTTTACATGGAATAGTTGTTAAAGTTTACAAAATGGAAAATATATTCTTGTTATATTAAAACCTTAAGTATGAAAGTCTGTAGGTTATGAGGATAATTAAACTTATACATATGCAACATCTGCTTCAACTGACATGGCGATGGTGCTGAAATAACTACTTAGATTGATATGCTTGGGAAACTAATAGATGGTCTCATTTATGCAAAAGATAGAAAAAAATCTAGAAAAACCCCAATAGATCTAAGGAATCTAACATTAAAATTGTAGTTGATAATAAAAACATAGCCAATTGTTATCAATGAGGAATTAAAGCGCATGTTCATTTCTGCTTTCTTTACAAGTACTGAACACTGAAAAGGGTTGCAAACAGAAACAGGAAGAGAAGCAAACCAAAAAGGGCAAATCCACACACTCAAAAACACATGCAGTGTACCATCATCTCTCATACTTGTTGCAGAAGAGGGGGTGCTGCAACTCAGCAACCAGTCTGCAGTATTTAAAACAGTCATGTTGTCCCCTGGGAACAGCAATGGTATAAGAGTTCATTGTCTGAGAGCCTGCTCAGTGTACAAGGGTAGTCGTCAAAGTTCATATTAATAGCCCAAATTATAACTGTATGGTATAACTCTTACATTTTATTTTATCAGGATTGTTTTAGTTCAGTTAAATATATGAAAGGAGAAAGATTTATACGATCTGAAGAGAAATGAGAGTATTAAGTTAAATATATATATAAATTAGTGAACTTCAAGATCTGATTCCACAGTGCATGTTTTTTAATGTTATTATTTATATTCAATTCAAGGTTCAAATATAAAAGTTTCTCAGATGTTCTGACAACTCAATAAATGTGCAAATATTTTCATTAATTAGCTGAAAGTATAGATGCATGTTTAGAGACAAACATAAAAATGTTAATCTACAAAGGGTTTTGGTGTAAAACGTTATTAAATACAGGCAAGTTGCCATGCACACCACTTTGTAAAAATTTTAGATTGCATAGTTACTCTAAAATAGATGAGAAGAGGTGTATCAACTCATAAATATTTGTCGAAATTTTGTAAGAAAATATGATGTGGCAAATACTGATATGTAATAGTTTGAATTGTTTAAAAACTACCATTAAATGCAATTTTAAAATTGTAGATTTGACAATGAGATGTACATAGCTTTACAGTGAATAATTTAACGTTTGGTTTATTAAATTTGAATACAAAATTTATCTATGCACATATTTTGTTGCAAAAATTAGATAATTTCTGCCAGACTGAATGCATTTTATAAAAATGATAGGGAAGATATTCAAAATAATTGTCAATGTTGCCATATCTGTAGCAAAATTATATAAGGCCACAGAATTCCTATACAAATAAGAAAGTATCCTGGAAAAAATATATTTCCTATTTTAAATATCTGTAAGATATCATTATCTTTGTGAAGAAAATATAGAAGATATAGATATTTCTATTCCCAAAACTAATTTTAAGAAAAATGTGAGAGTAGACTTTCTCTTAAAAGTCAAAATTCAAATTCAAATATATAGTATGCTATGGTGATGGTAAAATCGGAGAATCAGAGTCCTAATCCTTTGTTCACATTTCTCATTTCATTGTTTATGTGTTTGTTTTGGGCCACACCAGATGGTGCTCAGGGCTTACTCCTGGGTTTCTGCTCAGGGATCACTCCTGGCAGGCTCAAGGGCCATATGGAGGGCGGGGCACACACCAAATCCAGTCACCCATGAGCAAGGCAAGTGCCTTGCCTATTCTACTATATCTCTGCCCCCACTTTGTTCACATTTTTGCATTTCTGGAATATATGCAAATGCAATTTTAAAAACTAAGACGTCCTAATAAAGGATTTTGTTCTGAATGTTTATAGCTATAAAGGAACAAGCATTTGAAGAAAACAATGGAAAAGTAATTAGGAATTAAGCCATTAACTGTATACTCCTTGGGTATAAAACTGATTATGTTATTAATGAGATAATTTACTTGTTTAATAATTCATGTAGGAATCAAGTACACATTGAGGTGTGATTTGGGAGTTTCTCCGGGGTGGTTCACTTACCTCCTGTCCCGTTTGTGGTGACTGATGTGCTGCTGAGATTTGTTTTCTCCAGTTTGGAACTACCAGGAGTATCACCACCTCCAACCAGAGGGTGAGGACTTGCTAGGTCCTGCATTTCCATAGATCTGTCAGAGCAAGAGCACCAAAGTAAAGCCATAGTTTCAGCAATGATTGTTCAAGGAACATCATAAAGCATTCTGATGAGTCTATATACAATCTCACATCATGAAGAATTTTATTCTCACAGAATAAGATCTATTTGTTAACCGGGTAAATATGCCAATTCCTTAGAAATTAATAAATAATCACATAGTTGTCTCAAAATTAATTTATTTTTAATCCTACAGCATTTTTTATAATAGTGTAAAAAATGATGTTGCTGTTTTGGCAGTCTAAGGTGATATAATACTCTGGTCTCCAATAGTGATCACATTAGCTACAAACAGGTAAAAATGGTGAAATATTTACCCTTGAAATTAGACATTTTTGGTCACCACTGAGAAAGAAATCATTATCCAGGATAAACATAAACCTAAAATCAGAGCATAATCTTCTAGCAAAAGATATGAACCAAAAACTTTAAAAGATGAACTTAAGGCATAAAAAGACAGGATTTGGTACAACTTTAATATCCATTCAGGAAGAGAAGATTTTGTTTTATGTCTGCATCAGAGAATGTATTGGACTAGAGACTATAAATATGACTGAGATTCTTGAAACTTTGATCAATTTTGGAAAAGAAAACAAAAATTGTTTTGTACAGTGGCCAAGATATGTCTTTCCAGAAAAGAGTGCAAAAAGTAAAAAACGAAGAGAATTTTTCTCTCAATTTCATAATCACCTATGGCAAAACTTTTTAAATTTCAAAAATATTAAAGGATACTATTATGCTGAAAGGGCTGGAGCGATAGCACAACCAGTAGGGCGTTTGCCTTGCACGCAGCCAACCCGGGTTTGATAACTCCACCCCTCTCAGGAGAACCCGGCAAGCTACCAAGTATACTTCCCACATGGCAGAGCCTGGCAAGCTACCCGTGGCGTATCTGATATGCTAAAAACAGTAACAACAAGTCTCACAATGGAGATGTTACTGGTGCCCGCACAAGCAAATTGATGAGCAACGGGACGACAGTACAGTGATTATGCTAAAAGGATAACCAACATTTAGTTATGTAAGAAGGAGGGTAAAACAAATAAAAGTATATAAGATTCTTTTTGCTTCACTCAAGAAAGACAATGGAAAAAACGTACTTTCTGTTGTGGGATATATGATATAAAACAAAATGATAAATGGGCTGGAGGTAAGGTCCTTGCCTTACACATGGGTGAACCTGTTCCAATCCCTAGAACAGCATATAGTCACTTGGGAACTACCCATGATACCTATGAACAAAACCAGAAATCAGCCCTGAGCAAACTGGGCATGGCTCAACATCGCCTTCCCCCATTCCAACCCAACAGAAAAACAATAGTGCTAAAGGGTAGTGGGTTGAAATACACTGTCTAAAGATTTATATGGCAAGAGACACTATACAATTCCTGAATAAGAATCAAATCTAGGCCATACAAATAATACATGTCAATGAATATTATCACATAAGTGAAACAGGTGAAACAGAAAGTTAAAAGAATACTACAATAAAAGAAAATCTAAAATATATTCTAAATTTTTCTTAACAGCCAATAAGTCAGAAAATAAAAGAAGAAAAAAGAAAAGTAGAAAATAGACAACATATGGCAAGATGGCACACTTAATCCAACCATATCAAACATTATGCTAAATATCAATGAACTGAAATAAGCACACAGTTACATCATAGTTTGTTGGACAGACCTCTGGCTCTAAAACGGAACAATACGTTAATACAAGCTGCTGGGAGTGTTAACAATTTAGTTTTCAGCAGAATCTCTTCAGGACTTGCCCTCAACTAAAAGAGTCATGCTGTTCAAGATGAAATCCTCCCTAGGGTTATAAACTAACTAACTCGTTGGTAAAGAAGCACAAACATTGTGCCCTCTTATCCTGAGGTGCCCAGAAGGTGAGCTTCTGTAAGAATAGTGAGTACATGTGTGACAGGGATCCAACTCCGCTCAGCTGTAGACAAGAGGAGCTCCTTCTCCCCTGTGCTCTCTTTGGCCCCATAGATATTAAAACCTTAAATATGTAAATATCTTCTGACAGACTTCAAAATATCAGAAAATAGAATTTAACAACAACAAAAAGAAGTAAAGAAAAAAAAAAGATACTGGCATGTTCCTGATCATTATTGGAGTTTTGTTTTAATATGCTTGTCATACTAAACAATAGAAAAAGTAAATAACATAATTAAAAATATATAGGATTTTAAAACAGCATGATTAATAATGCGACATAATTTACATTATAGTACAATAACATCCAATAAGTATAAAATACACAATTTCAAAGTTATACAGTATTTTCAACAAAAGGACCATATGGTTATATGTATAAAGCTCAACTTTATCATAATAGACTATCTGACCATAATGAATTAAATTAGAAAATAGTATTTTAAAGAATCCTTCATAATTAAAAAGTCAACACCATGCTTCTAAATCTGTCAAAGAAAAAATTACATGTGAACATAGAAAATACTGAAAATATTTAGAATAAAATAATAATGAAAAATACCAGTAAAGACAAACGATATCTAACAACTAAGCAAGAACAATACAAATAAATGGTGTGGAATAGCCTGATACACGTACATTAAAAATTATCTAAACGCAGGTCTTGTACCTTTTATAAAAATCAGCTATCCAAAACTTCAGAAAAGGTAGCTTAGTGGGAAACCTAGATGACTCTGGATGTGATCCTGGATTTTTAGATACAACTGTAGCACTGTAGCACTGTCATCCCATTGTTCTTCGATTTGCTCAAGTGGGCACCAGTAACATCTCCATTGTGAGACTTGTTGTTATTGTTTTTGGCATATCAAATATGCTACGGGTAGCTTGCCAAGCTCTGCCATGCGGGCAAGTTATAGGCTCTCTGAGAGGGACGGAGGAATCTAACCCGGGTTGGCCGTGTGCAAGGCAAACGCCCTACCCGCTGTGTTATTGCTCCACAAATGAAAAAATCTATAAAAGAAATAATTCATAAGGTGAAATTCAATAAAATGTGAAACTTCTTTTCTCCTTAAAAACAGAAAAACAGGGCCAGGAGGATTGGCCCCTGGTTGGAAGCCTGCCTCAAATGCTGGGGAAGAAAGCAGTTGAGATAGAGAAGGTACCACTGTGACAAAGATAGTTGGAAATGATCACTCTGGATAAGAATTGCATGCTGAAGGTAGGTAAAGGAAAAAACATGATAACGTTTCTGTATTGCAAAGTACAAACCTGAAAGAGAGAGAGAGAGAGAGAGAGAGGGAGGGAGGGAGAGAGAGAGAGTGCCTAGCATAGAGACAGGCTGGGCTGGGTGCGAGGGATGTGGTGAGATGGAAACTGAGGACATTGGTGGTGGAAAATGTGCACTGGTGGAGGGATGGGTGTTGGAACATTGTATGACTGAAACCTGTGAAACCTGACAAGGAACAACTTTGTAACTGTGTATCTCATGGTGATTCAATTAAAAAAAATTAAAACAGTGTAGAGAAACTTATGAACTTTCATGTTCATAAGTTTGTAAATGTACCGCATGGTGATTCACTAATAAAAATTAAAAAAACAGTATAGAGAAAATTAGAAAATAAAAGAGACTAGAATAAAAATATCTCAAAAAGATATATCTGATAGAATACTGTTATTTACAATATGCAACTTGTTCTTAAAACTCAACAATAAAAAACCAGAGAGAATACTGTTATTTACAATATGCAACTTGTTCTTAAAACACAACAATAAAAAACCAGCAGTTTCATGTTCAAATGGACCAGAACAGGGAAGAGAATAAAGGTGTGAAGGCAATTTCCTTACATGCAGCTGATATTGGTTTGATCCCTGGCACAACAAGGTCCCCCAAGCATCTCTGGGAACAATCCTTAAATACTGGTGGCTCAAGGAGGAGCCCCATGCACCACCCAGTGTGACTTCCCCTTAATAAATTCCCAAGTTTAAAAAACAATGAGTGAATGTCATCTTGTCAAAGATATACTAATGGTAAACAAGCACATGGGCTCATTCCCTGAAAGAGCCTCCAATGTAGCACCATTGGGAAGGACGAGTAAAGAGAGGCTTCTAAAATCTCAGGGTTAGGACGAATGCAGATGGTACTGAGACCGCTCGAGAAAATCGATGATCAACGGGATGATGATGATGATGATGATGAAACAAGCACATGGAAAATGTTCTAAGACATTTGTCATCAGATAAATCCAAATAAGAACAAAGAATACCACTTTGAAACCTATGAAAAAGGTCAAAATCTGGACACTGATATTATCAAATCCAACAAAGATATGGGCAAAAGAGCTCTTTTATACTGCTGGTGGAATGTAAAATGATACTTCCATTTTAGAAGACAATTTGGCAGTCTCATTAAACTATGTATATGCTTATATATCGTAAATAATAATTTACCTTGGCATTTACCCAAAAACAAGTGAAAAATTTGTGTCTCTACAAAAACCAGGACACAGATATTTATAGTGCTTTACTTATAACTGCCCAAACTTAGAAGCAATTATAATATATATATAAGAGAATCGATATTTTAACTGTGGTTATTCCAAATAATAGAACATAACTCAGTGTAAAAGACATATGAGCCACCAAGTCATGAAAAAATATGCAAAAAACACTAGTATATATTATTAAATGAAAGAAATCTATTGAAAAAGGCAGCATCCCATATGATTTTAACTACATCACATTCTGGAAAAGGTAAAACTAGAGAGACAGAACAAAATTCACTACTGGGGTGGTAGTGGGAAAGCATGATTAAAACACAGATAAATTTTATTTTATTTTTAATTGAATCACAATGAGATACAAATTAAAAAGTTTTTAATTAAAAAAGTTTTTAATTTGTTCCAGTCATATAATATTCAATACCAACTGGTCTTCTCACGAGAGTACATATCCCACCACCAATGTCTCTAGTTTCCCTCCAACCACCACCCCATACTCTATGGCAGGTCCTTCTCTCTCTCTCTCTCTCTCTCTCTCTTTTTTTCCCCATTTAGGCCTTATGATTTACAATACAGATACTGAAAGGTTACCTACTTTCAACACTCAGTTCCTGTCCAAAATTATCATTTTGAAATTTTAAAGTTGTAAAAAATACTTTGTATGATATTATAATGAAGGATATATGTTATTATGTTATACATATGTACATTCATATATAATACATATCTATAGAATGTACATCAAAAGTGAAGATTATGGGTACGTTGATATGTAAATAAAGTTTCACCCTTAGCAACTAATGTGCCCCAACTGATATTAAGAGGAAATTCTCTCTGTACATTTCATGAAATTTTTGTGCGCATCATAATCATCAATCCCAAAATTGAGACCAGTAAAAGTCAATTTAAAAGTTTTTATATGCAAAGAATTTTATAATTGAGGAGCTTATGCATGTAAATAGTTGTATTTTAAAAGGAAAAGGAATTTAAAACCAGGGATCTATGTTTACACTTTAAGAAACTGCAAACAGAGGCAAAAGATATCAAATTAAATTTGAAGTAGAGTTAAATTTTTTTAAAAAATGATAAAATCACTGAATTGGAAAATCTTGAATTGTAAGTTGTTTTTCTTTAGAGTAAACAATAAATACTCATAATTTCATTATTTTTTGTTAGGGCTACCCAATATACGAAGGTTTTTATTATTATTAGCCAAGAAAATTAAAAAGTCCTTATTATACCCAGTGTGTCTATGAATACTCTTCTTTTTGGTATGTTTTTGGACCATACCAGGTCAAACCAGGGGATTGTCAGGGCTTCTTCCTTGCTCCGTGCTCAGGATCCCTCCTGGCTGGCCCTGGGGATCATAAGGAGGTGCTGAGGTTTGAACCTGTGTTGGCCACAAGCAAGGTAAGTACCCTGTCTGCTGTACTAGGTCTCAGGCCCCCAGGAGCTTATGACTTAAAATCAGAAGTTAGAGAAAATTAAGGTGTGTTGTTCCACTGAATGGAAAAGATAGAAATTATTGTAAAAATAGTGTGACTTTTTTTTCTGAAAATATTTTAGCTGGGTTTGGATTAATTCAATATTAACCGAGAGAAATATCTGGTGAGTGATATGCTAAAGCTGCAAGAGAGAGTAGGGGCTTAGACCCAATTTGGAACATTTGCAAGATGAGAAAGCAAACCAGAAATGAAAGCATGGAGCACACATAACAGACAGAACCACAGAGAAGACAGACTGTGTTGTCTTGCAAAACAAACAAAATCTATCTTAGTATTTCATATTTAAGTTCCCAGGAAACTAAGATGTAATGACCTGGATCTTCGTAAATCCTCTCCGCTTGAATTCCTTATAGTAGGTTGATACTTCTTATAATTAAGGGATTTTTGAAGACAAGCAGGCTTTATTTCCTCAACCCACATAGCAAAATGTTTTTCTAATCCCTTTTGCATGTTTTACAATTATTTTAATACTGAATCTTCAGATTTCTGTAAAAGAATGCTTACAGAAAATACAATAAAATATTAAATTTACCTTAGGACTTCAACAGCCTACAGTGATTAAGGAACATCAATTTTTACTGAATACAAATTATAGGATAGATTTTATACTTATTACTTCAAATGCATCCTCTCCTGGCACCTTCACAATAAACTATTGCTATGCATGCTATTTTATAGGTCAGGAAACTATACCTTGAAAAAGATACAGAGTATGACGAAGATTTTGTGGACCAGTAGTAGCATCAGACTGTAGAACTCATGTCTAGTTGATGTTAGCCATTATGTTCTTTCTATAAATGTGTTTACAATATTTAAAGTTCTTTCATACTGTGAAACTGAAAATCGGAAATGCTTATTTGCTAAAATAAAACAGGTTAATGGTATTCAAAACTTATTACGTTCAAAATTCTATGAAGAAAATAAATAAAATAAATAAAGGAAAGCAAGAAGAGGAAGTCTGGAATTAGCATGGGGTAAGTAACATGTAGAGGTAAGGTGCCCATATATAGAGAGCTAAACAACCAGACTCAAAACCACTGAAATCAAATCATGGGATCCAAACTATAATAATAAAATTTTAAAATGTATCTGTCAGGAACTGGAGTGATAGCACAGCGGGTAGGGCGTTTGTTTTGCACATGGCCGACCCAAGTTCGATTCCCAGCATCCCATATGGTCCCCTGAGCACCATCAGGAGTAATTCCTGAGTGAAGAGCCAGGAGTAACCACAGATGTGACCCAAAAAGCAAAAGTAAATAGGTAAACAAGCAAATAAAATATATCTGTCAAATATTCAGTTGGGTGTTAGAGGGTATCTGGGATCACTGCTGGTGGAGGGAACATGGGTTAGTGGGACTGGAAGGGGGAACATTACATACCTAAAATCTTATTGTAAAAAGAAAAAAAACCTTTGTGATAACAGCATATAAATAAAAATTAAATTTAAAAAAGCTTACTAAGTTTCGTATGAACTTCTACTTTGCCAAATCTACATTAGTTCTCATCACATTTTATATGTCGATCTCAACTTTTTTTTAGTGTTCCTTATGTCACAAGACCATACGAATACTACGATTTATTTGAACAGCATAAAAAATTTGAACTCAAAACATAAAATTAAGAAAAATGACAATCACAGGCTATTAGTTTCATGGATCTTTTCTGCAACTCTTATATAATCATGGAATTTATTTCTAGTGCAGTAAAATATTTGCTTCAAACCCAAGGAAAAACTAGCTTTGTGTTTGCACATTTTAGAGTCTATTCTGAATCAGAATGAAGATTTCTTTCTGCAAGAGTTCTGGTAATGAGTCATAGCCTGTTTATTTAAAGGCTGATAGTTCATAAATTTTTCATGACCCAGAAATATGAAGGAATTAGACTTTCAAAGGCACTCACTCTAAGCCAAATTTTTCTCTGCATAATTGATGAGAATGTAAGCATGACTCTATGTACCATATTCTCTGTACATCAAATTAGTTAATTTTTATTTTCACCATTGGAATGAGTTTAATGAAAAAATTCAGGAATTTTCTTTGCTCATAACTTCCTTTTCTATGAAATATAAGCCTTATATTTCCTGAGCTGAAAAACAAAATGACAACATCAATTTCTATTTAATTAAGTAGTGTCAACTCAATTATAATACAGGCATTTTCTATTTTGTTTCCCACTTTTCTCCCAAGATGTAGAACTGGGCAGGATTTAGGGATTGTTAATGAATAACAAAATAAGAATAGAAAAAAATGTAAATGACGTGATTTTATTTACATGGAGTCAAGTATAGTCTAGTTCAACAGACAATGCTTAAGCACTTACTATGCTTAAAAGGTAGCTCTTAGGACACAGAAAGTACCTTTAAAGAGCTTATAGGTTTGTGGAAGGAAGAGGCTTGAAAGGAGAAAAATAGCAGTGCTCTGGTGGCAATGAATAGGGTGTTCATATGTATAAGGTATAGTTTTAGTGATCTCCCAAATGAGTAAGGGTGTGTGTGTGTGTTTGTGTGTGTGTGTGTGTGTGAGTGTGTGTGTGTATGTCTGTGTTTGTGTGTGCTTTGGGATTTGAGGAAGGGGAGAAAAATGCCGTGTATTTGTATAGAAAATGCTTGTGGAAGGCAAAAAAAAAGTTTTTGATCAGCTTAGGTCAGATGAAAGATAGAGGTATTTAACTCCTAATCAGCAGTTTCTATGCTCTGGTCAAAGCATACCCAGAAACAGTGGTAGGTCACCTTAAACTTCAGGATATAAGGATTAGAGAAACTCTTGGCACAGCCAGAGACCTGAGCCACATTCTTCTCTACTGGATTCCACTGCAGAGAAAAGGAAATGTAGAAGGGAGAACACCTCTAACACAGGGAGCAGGGAAGTGGGCCATGCATAACGGAGCTGTCCTTTAAACTTGGCAGTGACATCATGCCTGTCCCTGAGGCCAGTGTGAATGCTTACAGAGCAAGTGGCCCATCTGCCAGGGTGACCTCAGGCCCTGAAGTAATCGCAAGTGAAGCCATGAACACACTGTTCTCTGGCCATCCTTTTCTGGGCTTACAGTTATAGACTCAAGACTCACAACACTACTTAGAGAAAATTTGTTATCTTGAGCTTTCTGGGGCTGGAAGGATAGTATATCACACAGGGCATTTGCCTTGCATACATCTGACCTGGGTTTGATCCCTGGCATCCCATATGGTCCCTTGAGCCCAACCTGGAGTGACCGCTAGGCACAGTGCCAGAAGAAAGCCCTGAGAACTGTTGGGAGTGGCCCCTTAGAAAAAAAAAAAAGATGGGTTTCCAATCCCCAATCTGGGAGTTAAAAAAAATTTTATAGTAAAAGAAAATTTTTCTAAGTTCATGTTTCAAAGACTTTTCTTAATAATAATAAAAACAATAAATATCTAATGAATTCTTCAAGCATTCTTTGAATGATACATGACTCAAGTTCCTATTAGGTCAGTGGAGTAGAAAACTATTTCCTTTTAACAAGTAGAAAAGCCATAGTTCATAATAAAAACATCTAATGCTGTTCATTATATTTAAACTTTTCTAAGAAAAACTATAAACAATTAGAATAAAACATTTCACAGAATGAACAGAATAAGGATTTTTCAATACTTGCACGTTGAACTAAAAGAGAAAATCACTGATGTACTGTGCGTAGTTAGTTTCTTATTAAAGATAGTTTCTTATTAAAACTTCAGTGAGTGAAAGAAAATTAATTTTTCTCAAATTCTAAAATATCCTGTGAATCTGGTGTTAAGAGATTGTGCTGTAGACTCAAGCCTGGCTGTCAGTGCCACCTTTACGATTTAATACTCATTAAATCTTGAACTAAAAATGTCACTATTAATATTTACTGGAGGACTTCTGTGTGAATTAAATAAAATCATTCACACAAATTGATTAAAATTTAGCATACAACACATCTTAGTAAATGTTCACATGGATCAAATTTTTAAACAAAATAAATTATTATAATAGTGAATATTCACTATATTCAGTTTTCTATATACAGTTTCTATGTAACCTTGGTCTGAGAAGAAATTTAACTCACTGGTGTATTTCAAGCCTATATCTTTCAAATAACTGCTGTTCAAATATCCTGACTCAAAATCTTTCTCTTGTACATTAGGCAGTAGATCTTTAGTTCACTAAAGTTACTTAAAAGCACTTATATGCCTACTTTTTTCTTTCAAGGACCTTCCAGGCTTTTTCCTTACATTATGATACCACATTCTTATATCACAGTACAAATAAAATGGAATAATAAAATACACTGGATCTGTACTATAGCCAAAAAAAGAACATTGGCATTGCTGTCAAATACCTTACAATGTCAACTCATGCTGAAATATGGCCAACCAAGGTCCCCAGTCCTGGCCTATGTGATAGTTTGAGCCTTCCTGACTCTCAGTGCTACATACACAGTTGGAAGCCATACTATTCATGACTGTGTCTAAAAGCAGTTTTGTTAGACCAAATATATTGTTTCAGCATGTTAGATTCAGATTGTTTTCTTTCCCTGTGTTATGATACTCCCAAACTTCCATAGCATTCCCTCAATGCTAAATCACAATAACATGTTGAATAAATCCATGTCAAAGATAGTTCTTGATATGGGGCACTCAACGTAGATCTAAAAATTTACACTAACTGTTTGATTATGAGGTTAATAGTGGCACTATCTTCAATCTGTATTTTCTATCTTTTTCTTATAAACATATAGCAAGAGCCCCTGATACACACCTTGTTAAATATTGCATAGTATAAGTTCTTGTTCATATTTTCCAATTTTGTCACAAAAGACTAGAAGACAAGGAAGCTATTCTGGTATGCCTTCTTCTTACATAAATGATGTCATATGCAATGAGCTTGGCACTCTGTTTAATTGTAATTAATTACATTATGCATTATTATTAATAATGCAACTGTATATACATTTTAAAATATTCCTGTACAATAAAATTTTAGTTACCTAACATTCTGACAACTAGAATTAACTGACATCTCTATAACTAGTAATATTATTAATTACTAAAACGTAAAAAAATAAAAACATTTTCATGAACATTAAGAATAATTTCTAGCATAATTTTAATATTAAGTAACTTTTATATTTTCATTGACATAACATTGTTCTAAAATATTAAGAACTTCGGGGGGAAAATTGACACACCTGTGTTTATGTTATATTCACTATTTCCACCACCAAGGATTCCAGCTCCATCCCATCACCAAAAAGATCCCTCTCTAATTCCTTCTAAACACCAGTGCCTCCCCACACCCTCTTCCCATTGGTGACTACTATGATTTTTCAGTTAATTTTGTTGTTTCTTACCAGTTAGTTTGCTTCAGTAATTAAAAAGCGAAGGGAATTTTAGAAACTGCATTTATCAAGTTCACTAAAGGAAGCTTATTATGTAATAGATAGTAGCAATAAAAACACCATTTCCTTTTAGCAGATATGTGTCAAAATACACAAAAGGGTGTGCTTTATTAGATAACAACATGGGCTGGAAATCAGGAACATGAATATAAGTATGATCTACTGCCTAGAAAAAGTTAATGGGTGTGTGTGTAGGTAGTTTTCCAAATGTCTTCTCGGGTTTACAGGGCTCTCTAAATAACCCCGAGAGTCCTCCATAGACAGGCATTCTGTACTCCCTTCCTGCCTATGCCAAGACATTCTGTATCTTTATGAGGTTACTCAACCCATTCACTTTGAGCCCAAGGAAGTTAGCACCTGCCATGAGGGATCAGAATGTGAAATGTGATAACAGAGGCCTGTGATAAGTGCCCGACCTTAGCAAACAAAAATAAAATCTCTGAGGAAAAAAAAAAACCCACAGCAATATACAAATGAGAGTATCGTGTGGCTCTGAACATAAACAATTCAAGTTCCCCTTTGCAGGAAAGAGTGGTTGAGGCTCTGTGCCATTCATAAAGCACCAACGACAGGCAAAGTCAGGGAACTATTCCATGAACCGTCCCTCCCCCCATCCTTGTGACACTATAACATGATATCTTTTGTTAAGAAAAAACAAAAGTCAACCAGACATCTTAGTGATAGGAACCTTGGACCTAGTTTTCATCTGGCGAAATACTTCACAGGGCAAGCTCAAAAACAATGCAGGGCCCTTGAAATCAGCAGGAACTCAGCACTCTCATCAGTGCCAAAGAGCAAGATGAGAAATGGGGCTGGTATAAATATTCATTGGGAAGTTACAGCCAACCTCCTTGCACTGTGTGTTTAGTGCAATTCAAAACTGCTCCACCTGGTCCCTGCTGGCTCCCTTCTGTCTACAGGGGCTGGCAGCTGGAAGGCAGGCTGAACCTTAGAGATCTTTTAATTTGTTGTAAGCATCAGAGAGACAGGCAGAAGGGATGACAATACATATGCTGGGATTCAATTACATAGTTATCTTTTTCCCTGGTGGGAGGGAACCAAGACTTCAGAGAATCCAAAGCTTCTTAATGTGAAGGTCTCTTAGGAAATGATTGAAGATCTGCAAGTCCTGGGGGTTTTAGAATAATGCTCTAATGTTGGCACTCAGAAGGAGAGTCTTTGCAAACTCCCATCAAACAAACAAAAAATTTTGTTAGGCTCATGTGAGAGCTTTACTTTTCTCTTGTTTTCCAAAATAAAATCACTGAATATTTTCTGCCTGGAAAATAGGCTTTGAAATAAATTTCTCTTTTGCCTATGAAATGTACAATCCCTCTGATTTCCCATTGGTTTACAGTATAGAAGGCAGTTGTAGTACACATAATCTAAGTCCATGGTAAGACAACTAAGCTCAAAATTCCATCACAGCATCAAACTGACACAACCTCTGCCCATTCCATTACCCCTTATCTATATCTCTCTGGTAGCCACTAACTGTTTGTTTTTTGTCTTTTGCACAATACTTAATAATTTTGTTGTGTTTCCCAGTTCATTTGCTTTGCTTAATATAACCACTCAAGATCCTTTCATCCATATTATCTTGCCAGAATTCATTACTTTTGATGGCTGAGTAATATTCCGTTATGTACATATAGTACAACTTCTTTGCAGTATCTATGCAATTGTCTTTAAATACTGTATCCCAGCCTCTCACTATTAATCTGTTTATCTTCGTATTGGATTTGAACTTATTACTTGCTTAATTCAACTTGATTCTTCTTTATTTACACATGCAGCCACTCTTTCAGTTAGTGTTTATCCACATTTAGGTTGATTTTAATATAAGAAATTAGTGCCATTCTATTTTTCGATTTTTGGATATTTTATACTTTTGGTGTCTCTAATTCTTTCTTCAGGAGTTTCTATCTTCCTTTTTCCTTTTATTGTGGATGATTTTTCCTACAACTACTATGAGTTAAACACCCCGCCCCTCCCACACACACAGACACTGTCTTAAACTTAAAACTTCTGAGCATTTCCTTAGATGTTGATAAAGTACTTGCAATGGAATCTTTACAATATAATGTCATGTTATTAATTTTAATGATACTTATCTCAGTCATCTGTTTTAATTTGTCGGTTCTCAGAAGGGTATGTTTTATATTCCGTTTGCTACTAAGCAGGGTTCACAAAATATGATAAAAGCAAAGAATGATAAAAATGTGATAAAAATGAGTAATGGTAATTCCTCTATGAATTATTGTTGCACTCTTTACAATCTGATATCTACCCAGTTCACTAGATATGCCAGTTCTCTCATATGTGGACCCTGCACTCAATATTCCCACCCACTGGACTCCCACTGAAACTTATTCAACCTGTTCAATCACCCCCTATTCAGGCAGCTCTTCAGCACTGCATGCTTTATAAATAATTTATAATAATTCTTTATAAATAATTCTATAATAATTACCTGCTATGCTGTTATCCTGATTTGCCCTTTTTCAGGACAATTTTCTTCTTCAATATAGTATACATTACTTTACTTGTTTAATCCCTTTCCTAGAATTTAACTCCATGAAGAACATGAAGATGTTTATTTGTACTGTACTATTATACCTAGAATCGTACTTGGCACATAATAAGTGCCAAATTAATTGTTGAATGTGCAAAAAAAATTTCCAGTGATTTCAATTACCTAGGTAGTTAATCCTAATTGAGCTACCTAGCTAATTGATCCTAATCCTAAATTTATTTCATTGTTAACATGCTCAAACTTTTGTTGCTTTTAAGAATAAATTGTCTGATAATAATTTAAAAATATAGGACTGGAGCGATAGCACAGTGGGTAGGGCATTTGCCTTGCACATGGCCGATCTGGGTTCGATTGCTCTGTCCCTCTCGGGATACCAAGAGTATCCCGTCTGCATGGCAGAGCTGGAAAGCTACCTACCCATGATGTATACAATATGCCAAAAATAGTAACAACAAATCTCACAATGGAGACATTACTGGTGCCCACTCAAGCAAATTGATGAACAACAAGACAACAGTGCTACAGTGCTACAGCTCTAGTACAAAGAAGGCTAGAAGTCTAGTTTGATTAATGAATAATATATAGCATTTTATAACTTTTAGTAATTTAATAACTTAACAACTATGAAAGCCTAGCATGCACCAGGAATGTTTTCTGTAGTTTAGTTAACTATGAAGGATGGGCTACACATTTGCTTGGATTCTTTGCAAACTATAAATTTTATCTTCCAACCAGTATCTCAGTCCGTTCACAGTGGTATAAGAAATACCACAAACTCTGGTTCTTGGTGGTAGAATATTTGTACTGGTGAAGGGATGGGTTTTCCAGCATTGTGTAACTGAGACTAAAGCCTGAAAGCTTTGTAACTTTCCACATGGTGATTCAATAAAAAAAAGAAAGAAATACAACAAACTGGCAACAGAGAGATAGAACAGCAGGTCAGGTCTTGCATTGCATGTGGCTGACCTGGGTTTGATCCTTGGTACCCCATATGGTCTCCTGAGAACCGCCAGGCATGAAACCTGATTGTAGAGCTAGAAGTAAGCTCTGAGAATGACAAGGTGCCATCTCCCCAAACAAACAAAAAACAACCAAAAAAAGCTACAAACTAAGTGGCTTACAATCAACTGAACCTTTGAGAGTTCTGAAGTCTATAAGTCTAATCAAGACTCTACTATGCATGAGCTCTCTGATGGGGACTTGCTTATAAGTTCATAGCTAATATTATGAGCCATTGTGTCCTCTTCATAGGCTCTTAATAGGATACAGGTATCTCAGAAGCCTCTTTTCAAAGAGCACTTATTCATAAAAATCCTATCCTCATGAACTAATAATTATATCTTATAAGTCATCTCCAAGTACATAATTTTGGGATATTAATATTTTAACTTATGAACAGAAAACCAAAAACATGTAGACTAAAGGAACAAGAGATGATGAAGAAAGAAAGAAAATAAAAACACTGTATTTTCAGTTACCATTCATTTACTGACACTCAAGGGAGTGTAACATTAAAATCTCTTCTAATCACACATACATACATGTGAAATATAAATAATACTATTCTCTTCTTAAAAATATTTTTGCAATATACCAATTCTGTGTGTCAGAACAGACAGAATTGGTATATTGCAAAAATATTTTTAAAATATTCTGTGGGGCTAGAGTGACAGCATAGCGAGTAGGGCATTTGCTTTGAAAGCAGCTGACCCAGGATCAATTCCTCCATCCCTCTCAGCCCGACAAGCTACCAAGATATCCCGTCCGCATGGCAGAACAAGGCAAGCTACTCATGGCGTATTTGATATGCCAAAAACAGTAACAACAAGTCTCACGATGGAGACATTACTGGTGACCACTTAAGCAAATCGATGAACAATGGGATGACAATGTTATAGACAGTGCTACCAATTCTGTGTAATTGATAAATTGAAATTCAAACCAAAATGCTACAGAAGAGGTTTCTCTTGTAAGTAATGAGTAAAACAAAAAGGAACTGACAAGTCAACAAAGTTTATACAATAGAACATTGGTAAGACTTTGGAACATTTCTTTAATGACTAGATAAAGTATTTCTAGATACTAAAGCTACTATTTTATCATTTGTATTAAACTCAGATTCTTTAAACTGGAGTCAATACTTCCTCTTAGAGCACAATCACCCTTTTTTCATTTTAACCAGTGCTCTATGCATCTATCCATTTTATTCAGTTTTTGGGGAATTAGCATCACCTCCTCCTAAATTTATATATATGCATATATTTATATTTGTGTATATAATATAAATATGCATTGTAATATAATCCTAAATCAAACTTAACCATTTCCAACATATTTTTGTCTGTTTCATTAATCCTCTCTTTGGCATTTGAAGATATTAATGATTTTTTCAAAACTGGCCTTTGAAGTTTCACTAGAGGTTTTCCGTTTTCATTTCCTTTTACCTCAATAAAAGTTATTTTTATTCAGGTATTTATCTCTCTCTAACAGAGCTTTATGTGTCAGGGAAAGCTAATTATCCATCAACTCCAGAAGCTGGAGTCCTTCTCTCAGATTAATAACTGATTTAGAAACTGCTCATGTAATTAGTGAGACACAAAGAGTATTTTGATGGAGACTTGTGGATAAGTTCACTCTTCTGAGAAGACTGCTTTCAGACTCCTAAGACTTCTTCAACAGGATGCAGAAAAGGCAGTACTGATTCAATCACCAGGAAAAAAAAAGAATTTGGGCAAATATAAAATTGAGGATGGCAGGGGCTGGAGCAATAGTACAGTGGGTAGGGCATTTGCCTTGCACGTGGCCAACCTGGGTTCGATTCCCAGCATCCCATATGGTCCCCTGAGCACTGCCAGGAGTAACCCCTGTGCATCGCCAAGTGTGACCCAAAAAGAAAAAAAAATGAGGATGGCAGAGCAAAAGAAGACATAGAAAGCTGATTAAGTTATTGGATTCTTCAACCAACCGCTCCTAAGACTATTGTACCTCTGGAATTCCAGTTATGTGAACCAATAAATTACCTTATTGTTAAGAGCAAGTTGAGTCAGCTTCCCTATTGCTTGCACTTGAAACCATTTTAACTGATATTACTCTCTTTTGGTTTCTTGATGTCACATCTAGTCATTACCTTTTAGTTTTCTTTTCAGATCATGCCTATCTCCTAACCCTTAAATGTGCACACTCATGCAATCATAGCCCTTGCTCTCGTTCAGGCAAAAACTTTTCTGGAGAATTTCCACATGGCCTTTGTGTTTTAAAGAGCTTTTGTGCTGGTATTGATAAATTCAATACACATGCCTCCTCAGTCCTTTTTTTTCTAAGCACTAGGTCTTATCTACAATTTTATAGTAATCATCGCTATAGGGATTTTTTCACAGATTCATCTAACACTATATGTCCACAGCTAAACTTAACAGGATCTTACCATACCTACTCACACTCATATCTACTCATACCCATATCTGTACAATTAAATTAGTAACTCAATTTGGAAACCCGGTGATCTCCTCAACCTTCCCTTTTTACATACTCCTCCAAATATTCAGTGCCTCTGCCTAAACAGAATTCATTAAGTTCACTCCTTATATCCTAACCAACCCTTGTTAGTTTTTCTAATTTTTTCAACTAAACAATTCCTACTTAATCACACATAATCTCAGCAGTTTAGTCAAGTGCATTGCAGGAAGTGTGTACTGTGCTCTATTAACATAAGTTGATAAGTGAAACAACTTTGTAGGTTTTTTATTATTTTTTGTCTTTTTGTTTTGACAATTGCTTTTTTTCAAAAACACTGTGTCACAGCCCTTGTCAAAAATCTTTCCCTCCAACCCAAAATTATTATTTTAAAAATTTTAAAAAAGTTCTTTAAAGAATACAGTTTGTGGATTTAACAAGCATCACCACATGTCAGATTCTGTTCAAAAGCCATTGAAAGAGTGAGCTGTGGGCTTCTTCAAAAAGAATTTAACTAAAAAACATTTGATAAATGGCCTTAGCATTAAAAATATATAAATATCAGCATACTACTCTGAATCAAGCTGCCGAGAGTATCCCGCCCACATGGCAGAGCCTGGCTAGCTCTGCCGTGGTGTATTTGATATGCCAAAAACAGTAACAAGTCTCACAATGGAGACGTTACTGGTGCCCGCTCAGGCAAATCAATGAATAATAGGATGACAGTGCTACAGTGCTACTCTGAATTTAAGAACTTGCATCTATTTTCACCCTAAATTAGAACATTCCCAAATTATGTTTTTCGCTCCTTATAGAGCATACATTAGAACTACTGACTTAAGTTCAAATTATAATACTGAAGAAACTATATAACTGACAAACTGACACTACTTACACAAGTAAATAAAAAAACTTTTAGAAGATGCTCTTAAGGTAATAATGTCTGGTGTACATTTTATTTTACATTAAAGAATATGGAGATCTATTGGCCTTATAATTCCCTTAGTAAATAACCTCAAACATATCACATTGTTTAGAGTTCAGAAAGAAATTAAGGGGTCAGAGAGATAGTATAGTAGATAAGGAACTTGCCTGAAATGCGGCTAATTTAGGCTTAGTCCCCAGAACCCCATATGGTCTCCTGAGCCCTTTAGAAGTGAGCCCTGAGCATAGAGCATAGAGTCAGGAGTCAGCCTTTAGCACTTCTAGGTGTGGCTGCCTCAAGAAAACTAAACAAACAATAAAACCAATCACTCAAATTTGATCATAGTTTTTTCTTATTCTTAAATAAGAATTATTTGGATTCTTGTATGGAGTAGATAATTTAATACCTTTATTTAGTTATATGGCAAACATGAAAACTTTTGTGGTTACCCTCACTGTGACTCACCAATAAATAAATTAAAAAATAATAATAAAAAAAATAAAAAAAAACTTTTGTGGTTAAGAATTATTTTCTTTTGTGGAATTTACATTCTAGTGTGGGATGGGAGAGAAAAACATACATTCTCCTATATCATAATCACTGAAATAGTTTTCAATGTGTTATTTCACCTATTTACAAGATGTTCTAGAATGCAGTTAGAATCTGGGTACCACAGAGCAGAAACATAAAAGGTATCTAGTTTCACAGTCACTTAGGTCCAACTTCAGAAAGACATAAATTATTACTAGAATTCATTTCAGTGAGCGAAAGAGAACAGGGTATGGGTAAGCTGATAAACTTGAGTCCTGACACACAAGCTGAAATAAACATAGCTTGGCAAGCAGCAGGGGAGGAAATGAATAACTAGAATAGAGATATGTGTTAGAAATAGAAAAAGTTTCAGTAGTATGTTGGCTAGAACTTATTTTTATTTATTTATGTTTTGGGCCACAAAGTGGTGCACAGTACTTACTCCTGTCTCTGTGCTGAGGGATTACTCTTGGCGACACTTGGGTGACTGTATGGGATACTATGGATTGAGCACAGATCAGTTGCATGCAAGGTTAGCACCTTACCCACCATACTAATTATCCAGCTGTGGCTAGAACTTTTGAAAGCCAGGTGGTAAAATATGACAGTGGAGTAATGTCATTAAAACAATCATATCATCATCCATCGCAACACTTACTACAATAGCTGAGATATCAAATCAACCTAGGTGTCCAAGAACATTATGAAGATGTGGTATGCATACATAGTGGTATACCATGAAACTGCAAGGAATGATAAAAATCATGCATGCAGTTGCTGCAACATATACGGAATAAGATACGGTGGTGAGCGAAATAAGCTAGACAAAGAAGGACAAACACAGGTTGATCTAACTTATCTGTAGTCTACAGAGTAGAGAGGGAACGCAGGTTTCTTTCTTGCCTGTCGAATATTGCCAAATGTGCCTGTCAACTTTGGCAAATGTGCTTGCCAAGGTGGCAGGCGCTGGAGTGGGGGGAGGAAATATGGGAACACTGGTGGAGGGAAGCTGACACTGGTTGTCGAATTGTTGCTAGAACATTATATGCTTAAAACTGAACTATTAATAACTTTGTAAACCAAGGCTCTTAATATAAAAAGCCAAAAAACAAAAACAAATCATAGACTGTGTCAGTAATTTATATAAATATGGTTTATGAAAGCAAGAGGATTATTGACATAGTTTGGTCAAGAAGCTCTCTGACCCCAGCACCACGTATGAACCTCCACGCACCACTATCAGGAGCAATCCCTGAGCACTGCCGGGTATGGCTCCAAAACATAACAACAACAAAACTGGATGGTGATAACAGGATTAAAAACAAGTTAAATACTTCTAAGCATTCTGGCTAGATAATGTGGATAGATAATATTATAACATGTGGTAATCACAAAGTCATGTGCTTATTTGTTCATTATTGTTAAGCATCATAATCATGCTCACCAAGAATACTGGCTGAATATCCACTAGGTAGCTACCATTGTAGCTGTTCCTAGCCTCAGTGGTTAAAGAGCCAGGATGTCCACGTTGACCGTACTCACAGTCTAGCAAGGGAGATACAGTGACAGCACAGTATGAAGGCTGTGCTGTGGACGTCATGGTCAACATGAATGCTGGTCAGCATGCTGAGTTTTGCATGAATGTGTATTCACATGTGTGCAGAAATAAAGAAGATCAAGAAATGAAGCTTCCAAACTGAGTTCTTAGTTATTATTTTTTTTTCTGGTGAAATTTGGTACAGAATTCCAGAAAATAGGAAGGCCATAGGACAGGAGAACGTGAAGAACTGTCAAGGGTATAAAAGCAGAAAATGGTACAGTATACTCAGGTAACTGCTGGTAGGAAAGTATTTCTGCCTCACAGGGGCCAGTGGGTGCTGAAAGCACAGAGCCTCTTCTGTTCTAGGCTCAGGTCTTTGCATTCAGTTTGGAGGCAGAGGGGAATACAGGGAGAGTTGGAGTAATAAAACTAAATGTTCAGGATTATATTTTCGGAAAATATGGGATGACTATGTAGAGGCTGAGGTTGAGAGTGGACACGTGGAGGGTGGAAATAAAAGACTACTAACATAGGAGGCAAACAGAGACACTGAACTAAAGCATGCTGGGAGCTAAGTGGGAAGCTGAATTGCCAGTGCTGGAAGCATGCAGCTCTGAAAGAGAGGAAATATTCAGACACAAAAATTGAGGATCTGAACTCACAGTGAGAGATGACTGGATCAGAAGAGGAATACTAAACAGAAAGACTTCTTAAAGAAAGCCTAGCAACTTTGAATACAGTGAAGGGAAGATTTCCAAATAAGCAATGTGGGACCCCCTTGACACTGAGTAAAAGAAGAATGTTAATGATTTCAGTTAATCTGTACCTGCTATTAATTTTTGCTTGAGAAACTGTGGTTTATTCTTTTACTTTAAGACTTGTTATAGGATATATACACATAGATCTAGATCTATCTATCTATCTATCTATCTATCTATCTATCTATCTATCTATCTATCTATCTATAATATTCACATTTTAGTTAGGCATCATGACTTCCAATATCACTAATTATATAGTTTCATGCATATAATGTTCCAGCAGCACAGCTTCCACCAGTGTCAGAATCCCTATATAAAACCCTCAAGTTCCCTCCCATCCAGCCTCTTACCCCCACTTGGCAAACTCAGCTTCTGTTGAGTTTGTAATTGACTATGTTATTCATTGCTATGTTTCTTTATATTCCACATACGAGAGAATAATTCTGCATTTTACTTCCCCTTCTGACTGACTTTACTCCGCATAATGCCCTCTAGTTCCATACACATAGTAGTGAATTGGATGATTTTGCCATTTTTTATACCTGAGTAGTATTTCACTGTGCATGTATTCCACAGTTCTTTTATTCACCCTTCTATTCTTGGACACTTGGCCTGTTTCCAGATATTTGTTTTTGTGAATAGTGCTGCAGTGAACATAGGAGAACAAATCTCTTTTTGAAATGATTTTGGGCCCCTGGGGTAGATGCCCAAAGTGAAAATGCTCAATTCTTAATTTTTGGAGATGTTTCCATACTGTCTTTCAAAAAGTCTAAACTAGTTGACATTCCCACTTAGAGTGGTTAGAGTTCTTTTTATTACACATTCCCACAAATACTGATTATTCAGGCTCCATGATCTTTAACGCCAAAAGTTTTCTTGTTTTCCCAGGGATATTTGATATTTTCTGTTAGGTATCTAATTCTTTCACAATGTAATTGCTGAGTAACTTTATGTGCCAGACACATAATCAGGTTCTGATTAGTTCTAGGGATTAGTTCATGTTTAATGCTTTGCTAATATACATACACACATATATGTATATGTATATGTATATGTATATTTCCCTTTAAAAATATTAGGAGTCAATTAAATAACTAGACAGAAGACAAAGAGGTGAGAGACAGACTTGGATACTGCTACCCAAGAAAATACTAGTCAGCAGTACAAAGGGATAACCCGTTGGTAAATGCTTAAACATTAAGGGAACTGAAGATAATGAGGACAGTTGTCAGAGAAGGGGAATGGGGGAATTAGAGAAAAAAAGTACTAAATTGTTAAGATGCAAGAATAACAATTTGGAGTCAGAGAGACAGTACAGTAGGTCAGTTCCTTGCCTTGCCAGTGGCTGACCTGGGTTCAGGCATCCCATATGATTCACCAGGAGTAAGCCTTGAGTACAGCTTGGTGTGACCCCTAAGGCCCCCCCAAATAATAAAAGTTTGGGGTAATTGACATGAGTAACTTATTGTGGTCATGGTGATTTCATTGGCATATATATGTCAAAATTTCAAAATGAATGCTTCAAGTATGAAAAGTAACATTTACAGTAAATATAACTCAAAAAAGTTGTTTCAAAGATCTTTTTTGTGGTAGGTTATGGGCTCTACTTTAATTTTCTTTTGTACCGTTACATTTTAAATATGGGCTATAAACATATACTAACTTTAGAAGAATTTATATTTTAATTGAGAGTCTATGTTTTGCAATACTATTAATGATGGTTTCACATACAGAAAATTCCAATAACACCCTATCATTATATCATTATGCAACACGAGATTATTACCCTCCCCTTTGTCCTTTCTAACTGAATTGTGTGGGTCAGTCCTCTCATTATGTCACCTTTGGACCTTTGTGCTACCTCACAGTTCCACATATGAGAGAGATCATTCTATATCTGTCCATTTCCTTTAACTGACCTTAGTAAAATACGTGAAAGGACTCTTCAGAAAACTGACCACAGAGGATTTTCAACAAGATGACCACAATGGCAAAGACAACAAAAACCAAAAATAAACTGGAAAGAATGCAAATGTGCAATGACAAATGAGTGATGAAGGTTTTATGGTTAGGATGTGGCTCAAGTGGTAGAGCAGATGGCTTGCATGAACAAGGCCCTGGATTTGATCCCAGGGAAAAAAACCTGAGGGGAAAAAAGTCCTCAATAGACATGTGCACTCCTATGCCCCTGTAGCACTATTCATAATATCCCAAATATGGAAAGAACTTAAGTGCTCCCAAAAAGTTGCTGGATAATAAAGTTATGGTACATATGCTCAATGGAATACTACTTGGCTGTAAGAATGATGAAGTCATGCAGTTTGCTATTACATGAAAGGAGCTGGACGGTATCACGCTGTATGAAATGACTCAGAGGGACAGGGCCAGACAGAACTATCTCACTCATACGCAGAATATATAAGTGGGGAATAACTAACATCCAAAGGTAATAAAAAAGGAGAACAGTAAAACTGATTCTTAATGAGAAGCTTGCCACTGTTGGGGGCGTAGGGATATGTCAGGGGAGTGACCACCAAGACAGTATAGAGGGAAGTGGTCACTCTAGATTGAGGAGTGGGTTCTGAAAGGAGGCAAAGTGATATGCATAATATTCTATCCGTAATAGTATTGTAAACCATGGTGTCTAAGAGGGGGGAAAAAAGAAAAGAAATTGCCTGCAATAGAGACAAGAAGGAGCCAGGACATTGGTGGAGAGAAGTGGTGAAGGGATTGGTATTAGAACGTCATATACCTGAATTCAATAATGAATAACTTTGTAACTTGCAATTCATGGTGATTTAATTAAAAAGTTAAAAACATTATCATACTCACATTACAGGATAAATGCTGAAATACTGACTCTCTCATTTGCTCTGCTGTAGCATACCTCACACACTTCAGCATCCAAATTCCTTTTTCATTTCAATTCCCCTAGATTATTTCATGACATTACTGTTTGCAGAAATACAGACTTCTGTGTTAACTGCAGTGCTATTCACAATAGCCAAGATCTGGAAGAAACCCAAATGCCCAAGAACAGATGAGTGAAAGAAAAAGATGTGGGGTATCCATGAAGAAATATTACTCAGCTGTAAGAAAAGAGGAAATCCCAGGATTGCTGCCATATGGATGGACTGAGCAGTATCATGCAGCATGAAGTGAGTCAAGAAGAGAACAAATACTAAAATGATTCATCACATACATGGAATATAAAAAAACTAGTAAGGGGATAAAAATAACCAATGATAACAGAACTTGAGAATGGACCAAATAATTGAGTTTACTAAATGGGGGGTTGGTAAGAGGAAATTGGTAAGAGGAAATTCTGACACAGAACGAGAGAGGTGTTGGCACTGGTAGTATGAGTGTCATGTAGCAAACTGTATGCCTGAAACATTACTACTAACACAACTATTAGTATTGTAAGTCACAGTACTAAGTTGTTCTGAAAAACAATTAAACTAATTTAAATATCTATTTAGAATATAGATGAATCCAGCTTCATGTATCTATATAAATATTATACAGCCTTAGAGAAAAAATACATCTATGCATATTGATTTTTTATTTTAATATTTTATTTTATTTTTTTAAAATTTTTTATTGAGTCACCATGTGGAAAGTTACAAAGTTTTCAGGTTTAAATCTCAGTTATACGATGCTCGAATACCCATCCCTTCACCAGTGCACATATTCCACCACCAAGAATCCCAGTATAGCTCCACCCCGCCCCCCCACACCCCTAACCCCCCCACCCATAGCCCCCCCGCCTGTGTAACTAATAAATTTCACTTTGATTGCATACAATATTTCAACAAAACTCACTATTATTGTTTGGAGAGTCTCTCCCCTAAAGTTAGACCTGCTGAAAAGGAAGCATTAGATAATTTGTTTTCCATTGCTGAGGATGAAGAGGTATGAGGTCGAGTGACCACACTTAGCGGCCTCTCAGTTTTGGGTTTCTGTATTTTAGTATTTTAGTAACTAAGTCCAGAGAGATATCTGCCAGAAGTTGCATCGTTGCCAACTTGTACTTCTCAGTTACATTATATTCCACATATGAGTGCAATCTTTCTATGTCTGTCTCTTTCTTTCTGACTCATTTCACTCAACATGATACTTTCCATGTTGATCCATTTATATGCAAATGTCATGACTTCATGTTTTCTGACAGCTACATAGTATTCCATTGCGTAGATGTACCAGAGTTTCTTTAACCAGTCATCTGTTTTGGGGCACTCTGTTTTTTTCCAGATTCTGGCTATTGTAAACAGTGCTATTGTAAAAATGGGGTGATGAAATGAACAGAAACTTTCCTAAAGAAGAAATCCGAATGGCTCAGAGGCACATGAGAAAATGTTCCACATCACTAATCATCAGGGAAATACAGATCAAAACAACCATGAGATATCATCTCACACCACAGAGACTGGCCCACATCCCAAAAAACAAAAGCAACCGGTGTTGGTGTGGATGCGGGGAGAAAGGGACTCTTCACTGCTGGTGGGAATGCCGACTGGTTCAGCCCTTTTGGAAAACAATATGGACGATTCTCAAAAAATTAGAAATTGAGCTTCCATTTGACCCAGCAATACCACTCCTGGGAATATATCCCGGAGAGGCAAAACGGTATAGTAGAGATGGCATATGTATTTCTATGTTCATTGCAGCACTGTTTACAATAGCCAGAATCTGGAAAAAACCAGTATGCATATTGTTTTTATTCATATGGAGTTTACAATTTAAAAACAAATATGTTGTTTATAAATTAAAAAAGTAAGCAATAAAAACATGATGTGTTCCAAGTAATGACACTTTCTAAATTTGGAATAGTATTTCCTCAAGAGATGGGGCATAGGTATGTCAGAGGAGCACATAAGAATTTTCAGCATGCAAATGAAATGAATCAGAAAGAGAGAGACAGACATAGAAAGATTGTACTCATCTGTGGAACATAAAATAACAGAATGGGAGACTTAACACCCAAGAATAGTAGAAATAAGTACCAGGAGGTTTGCTCCACAGCTTGAAAGCCAGCCTTACATGCTGCGGGGAAAGGTAGCTCAGATAGAGAAGGGAACACCAAGTAAAGTGTAGTTGGAGGACTCACTTGGGATGGGAGATGCATGCTGAAAGTAGACTATAGATTGAACACGTGGCCACTCAATACCTCTATTGCAAACCACAACAACCAAAAGGAGAGAGAGCAAAAGGGAATGCCCTGCCACAGAGGCAGGGGTGGGGGGTGGGAGGTTTGGGGGTGGGAGGGATACTGGGGTCATCGGTGGTGGAGAATGGGCACTGGTGGAGGGATGGTTACTTAAACATTGTATGAGTGAAAAACACAAGCACGAAAATATGTAAACCTGTAACTGTACCTCAAGATGATTCACTAATAAAAAATTTAAAAAAAAAAGAATTTTCAGCATGTTTGTAGCATCTGTTCTGATGATCCACAGTGATAAATAAAGATCTCATAAGTGTACAGGGTTATGCAAATACTTGCAAGTGGACAATGAAAGTGCAGTTTAATACCCATTACAACTAACAGGCATCCGAAAAATTTCACTTTTTTTTCAAAAACTATAAAAACCAAAATAGATTAATATTATAGACACAGAGCACCTTCAAAAGCCCATTATAATGGGAAATGGTAAACTGACGTTTATAACCCAGGCAGGAGGCTGATTTGGTTTCCTTTCAGAATTCACACCTTAAATTTATAAACAGTAGAAAGTGCTCAGGTTAAGCTAATCATGCAAATGAATCCGTTTTTAATGTCAATGTTTTTATATGTAAAACATCTAAAGTTGAGCTGCTCTTGTTCAAATTTAGCTTTGAACAAAACAGACAAACAAGACTTAATCCCATCCTATCATGTGATACCCCATTTCAGAAACCTCTGGACTTTGCAATTCAATTACTGTGAGTCAACTCAAAATAAGACTGCTTCGGGGACACCCGCTACAAGACTGAATAAATCCAAAGACAAGAAAATGAAGCACATTAAGGCCACTCTTCAGAGCCCAGGCTAAATTAAATCTACTGTAATGAAATTTGGGGGATATAGAATCCATTCAAGACATTGTGGCTGGCCACAAACTCTGTGTACTAAACCTTATTCCAAATGTGATTCTACTTGATTTATTTAAAATCACTGGCAGGTTGTGATTAATGTGCTGGCATCAGAGCAGTTCTTCCTGGGTTCCTGCGAGAATTCTTGGAGAGAAGAGCTAAGCTAATGTGAATGACACCGATATTGGAATACGACTCCAGGTGAAGTTATAATTAGTGGTAGAGAAGGCAGCACTTCTTTCTGCCGAAAGCATCTGCTCCAGCACACAGGCGAGGTGTCTCCCATGTTTTCTATGTGGCTGAGCTGTCTCGAGTCTTGCCTTCACTGGAAAAGAGCCCCAGCATCAGACTAAAGGAAGGGAGCAGGAGAGAAAGAATTGCTCGGAAGGGTGTTTGTGTTGCTTTTCTGCACACTCAGAGGGCGGACTGAAGCAAAAGTATTAAGTGAGAAGCAAAGCAACTCCGTTATGAAAAGTTGCTTTACAGTGTCCTGTGTGTGTAAAGTGCTCGCTAACTCTGGAACTACAGTCCCACTACTGTGTTCAACTGGACAGTAGAGTTTGGAGGACTGATTATGGAGTCCTTGGGCTGACTTGGCTCCTGCTCTGACTAACATTGAGTCCCGCAATGTGAACACAACACAAAATGTGGGTGTCTTTCAGGGTCAGCTTTTTAGCTTCAGTCACCTGTGGGTATAGCAACAACACATTTGCAGAACTGGGTTTTCTAGTGTTTAGAATACTGCCAACAGTTCTCAATGTCATCAAAGCCATGCCCCAGTTAATCTCTGTCTCAGCAAAAGGGAAACTCAAGGCCTGCTTTCAGTGTCCTGGTATAAAAGTGCGAGTGGTCGCAGGAAGAATGGTTTATCTGTAAGGCCTGGGCTCTAGTCCTGCTGCATGCACTCCCAGGTGAGTGATAGTACTTAGTCTCTGTCATCTCGGTTTTCTCATCGAGGAAACCAGAAAAGTCAGTCATGACTAGCCCAAACAAAGAGAAAATACAAAGGTTATAATATGTTTGAGTTGGTGCTCTTAAAACTGAATGTACTAGAAACATATACTGTTATATAATAATGCACACTTGAAACTTACATGCCACTACTTCTATTTCAATAAACCACAAATTAAAAATAAAACTCTACGCAAAACGGAGATGTAAAGTACTATTTGTAAATAAGAGCAAAAAGAATAACCAGGGAAAAATTATTTCCAAAGACTTTACTAACAATGCTGAGTTTGCAAATATATTATCAGCTCTGCCCACAAGAAATACAGAATAAAAGTTCATGGACTTGGTAATGATATGAAGGCATCTCTAACATTAAAATTCACCCCTAAAGACTATTTTTCAACGATGAGAAATTAATACAAAATTATGAACAATTTTTATAACATTACATTGTAAAATAATATGGAAATTATCCATATTATTAATGTTTTCTAGTACATAGTCACTTAATATATATAGGAGATTGTCTTTTATTTCAGGTCTACTTAGAAACAAGAGAGAGAGAGATAGAGAGAGAGAGAGATAGAGAGAGAGAGAATGCCTGCCATAAAGGCAGGTTGAGGGGGGGGATGATGGAAGGGATACTGGGGACACTGGTGCTGGGAAATGTACCCTGATGAGGGATGGATGTTGGATCACTGTATGACTGAGACCTAATTATGAACAGCTTTATAAAGATCTATCTCACAGTGATTCAATATTAAAATCTTTTTTATAAAAAGAAATATGCTCCCTATGGTTACTCTGACACATTTCTGTCTCCATTCAACCCATACACACTCACTGCAGGACATAAGAAATAACAGTACTGCAGCACTGTGTGTAGCACTGTCATCCCATTGTTCATCGATTTGCTCAAGCGGGCACCAGTAACTTCTCCATTGTGAGACTTGTTACTCTTTTTGGCAAATTGAATGCGCCATCGGTAGCTTGTCAGGCTGTGCTGTGCGGGCGGGATACTCTTGGTAGTTTGCTGTGCTCTCCGAGAGGGACAGAGGAATCAAACCTAGGTCGACCACGTGGAAGGTAAATGCCGTACCTGCTGTTGTATCACTCCAGTCCATAAGAAATAATAAAAGGAAATATATTTTTGAGTTTTAAGATCTTTTCAAATGGGAGATTTTGCATTCATCTACTCATTTGTTTACTTGAAAATGTCTTTTTCCTGAAGCTCACTGAATACTGTTGGCCATTGGGATGTAAAACGTACATTCAAGATAAAAGAGATGTGATATTTATCCTGCATAATAAAATAGTATCTATTCAAAATTAATCATGTATGGCAGCAAATAGATTGTTAAAATGCACTGCAGTTCTCTTAAAACATGCAAAAATCCTTTTGCTTTGGGTATTATTAGTTTGTTTATTTGCTTCTTCTATTCAGTGCTCTGTTTAGTGCTGACAGGAAATCCATGGTACAGCATCTATCTTTTATCTATATGCTGTTACTTAATAATATTTTTCGTGCAGGATGAGATCACCTAACTAGTTCAAAAATATTCATCTTGGGGCTGGAGCGATAGCACAGTGGTTAGGGCATTTGCCTTACACACTGCCAACCCGGGTTCGATTCCCAGCATCCCATGTCGTCCCCTGAGCACCGCCAGGGGTAATTCCTGAGTACAGAGCTAGAAGAGAAGTGACCCCTGTGCATCGCTGAGTGTGACCCAAAAAGAAAAAAAAATCATCTTAAATCTGTCTTATTTTAGGCACAATTTGGGGATATGAAAGTTTTAACCTTTATAGAATGAGATTATAAGTTACTTAGAAAGATAAACCATAACAACTCACACATACAATATCACCAATATAACAAAGACACCAATATCATAAAGGCTTGCTGGTGATATACACATATGATGTGTTCTAAAGGGGTCATTACATAGAACCTTTGGCACCTTATGCAGGCTAGCTATCACAATGGAAGAATTCTGGTAAATCACCAAAGAGCTACGAAGGTAGACTGTATATATATAAACTGAATTTTCCATTTTATATGTTAAGGTGAGAGCCCCCCCCCCCCAAGGGACCCAGCCCCAGCAGCCGACCTCCACAACCCAACTACCACCATTTTCCAGGCCACTTTCCACAGGCTCAGGCCGAGCCTCAGGCATGAGTGAACATATTCCTAAACCGCACACTCCCTACTCACTTTTCATAATTACCACACCATATTTGATTTGAGGCAAGGTGGTGCCTACGCCACCAGAACCCCTCACGCTCTCCCTAACCCAGCTCATCATCTTGCCTTAGCACGCCAGGCATGAAACTCTACACGTGATCCCTGCTGGAACTCTATGCATGATTCCTGATGGACATTGCCAGCTGTCTTGCAAGATTCGGACAGAATGGTGTTGGGAGAAACCATGAATTGAGAAACTCGGCCGGGCCGAGTTGTAGTGACGTCAAACATAGAGTTGTGGTGGCAGTGTGCACAGTGGCTCATCCACTATGGGGTGCTGTCAGCCAATGACCGGGTGACCTGGGACTTGGCACAGGTGTTCGACCTGGCACAGACCCTCCGTAATAGGGTCCTGCTCTTCCAGCTGCTCAACAACCTCTGGGCACACTCCATCAACCTCAAGGAGATCAACCTGAGGCCGCAGATGTCCCAAGTGCTGCCCAGAGATGCAGGCAGGTGCATGTTTGTCAGTGTGCAGATCATTACAACATGCCAGTCGACCAAAAGCTTACATACGATACACTGGGAACACCTGTAAAGGAGATTAGAGGCTGCCCCAAAAGTCTCCGTCCCTCTTAGAGAGCCAGGCAAACTACTGAGAGTATCCCACCTGCAGAGCATGAAAAGCTACCCGTGGCATACTCGATATACCAAAAACAGTAACAACGATGATCTTCATCGCCCTGATCCTGAAAGAGCCCCCAATAGACCACTGAGCTACATTAGCACGCGGCAGGGATAAATGTAGACGTTACTGGCGCTTATTAGAGCAAATCAATGAACAACGGAATGACAGTAATACAGTGATATGTTAAGGATGTTTAACATGCAATATATTTACATTTTAAGGATGTTTGGGCAAGCACATACACTACTTGCAAAAAAACATGAAGTTATTTAATAAGTTTATGAAAATGGAAACCATATACTGGACATTTCTCCCATGTGTGGTCCTTCCCCTTTACTTAAAAGGCTGCACAAGGTCTGCATCAATTTAAATCACATCAAAAATAAAGAATTTCTGAAAGAAATATTATTGCATAAATGCACATATAACAACAAATAAAGACCATCTCAAGTTCTAGTGGAAGTGGTTAAACAGTTAAACTGCTGACTAGAAGAAAGGAGAAAGCAGGGGATTATCAGCCAATCTGTTTACAGTTAACAAAAGGAATGGAATGCCATGCAGTAAATTTCCATCAGTTTAGAAAACATTTTAAATAGTTAAATTAAGAGCTTAGGGCTAGAGCAATAGTACAGCGGGCAGGGCATTTGCCTTGCATGCAGCTGACCCAGGTTGGATTCCCAGCATCCCATATGCTCCTCCGAGCACTGCCAGGACAAATTCCTGAGTTCAAAGCCAGGAGTAACCCTGTGTATTGCAATGTGACCCAAAAATTTTAAAAAAGAGAAAAAACATATAGCTTAAATATTTTATAAATTTTCATATTATGAGAACTTAGAGTACTCTATTTAGAGTACTTTAACCACAAAATGTCAAATTGTGCATTTATAAAATCATAATTTTTTTTCATAATTTATCTTTGAATCATTTCATATCTATATTTGGTTAATTTGTTTATATAATTATGGCTAATTAATTTGCTATCATTTTCCTAGCTAACCTATTTAAAATAATAGCATTTATGTTGAACAGAATCTCAGGTTCAGGTTTCAGATTTAATAAAATTTGTAACCTTTTTTTGGTTATGCATATTTGAAATATATAAAATAATAAACTTAATTTATACTTATGTGTGGACATAATGCTTGTGTGTATATGCATTTGTGTGTCAACAGTGAACATCAATGGAAAGGTCTACATAATAGCTATAACAATATTACCCACTAATGATGCATTAAAGACATTTTCTTGGGCAAATAGTATGTACAAGGTATTATGTCAGGCACTGTGGGGAGAAGGGATTTTCATGAGGCCTAGCAGCCTAGCACTTATACAAGAAAGCTTAGAAGTCAGTCAAAGATGTCACATCCTCGTCATGTTAAATATGAGCATTACTCAGGCATCACACTTGAGAGGGAGGTTCTGAAGAATAAATTCTTAGAAAGCAGTCAATCACTGCATAAATTTTTTTTGATATTTTGCTATGTAGCACATAGGTTCAGAAGATATATTGCTTTTTCTCAACTCACAAAGGATAAAAAGCTAAAACAGAAAATCTAATGCTATGATGCAACAAGATATCAATAAGTATACTGATGTTCAAAATCATTAGTTTTGCAACAACATGGATGAAAACAGAGGGTATCATGCTGAGTAAAGTCAGTTAAAAGGAGAGACGTGAAATTTAAAGCTTAAAACAAGGTTGCAATAAGGGATCACAGGTAACACCATAGGAGGACTTATGTACACGAATGAGTTGGAGAGTGTGCGTGGGGAGTGGGATTGAAAGGGAAGGGAGTTAGGGTCCTTTGGGGAGAGAGATGGGTTCATTGGCAATGTGTATGGTATTGGAATTCTGTGTATGAGTAAAGATGATGATGATGATTACTATTATTTTTGCTTTTTGGGTCACACCCAGTGATGCACAGGGGTTGCTCCTGGCGCTGCACTCAGGAATCACTCCTGGCAGTGCTTGGGGCACCATATGGGATGCTGGGAATCGAACCCGGATTGGCCGCGTGCAAGGCAAATGCCCTACCTGCTGTGCTATTGCTCCAGCCCCGAGTAATTATTATTAACAGGATTTAAAATCACAGAATCTAGATCAATAATAATAATAAATATTAATAGGAATAGGTTTTATTAATAGGTTTTATTGATAATAAATATTAATAGTTGTTAATAGGAAAAGCTGCCAGAAAGAGAAGTACAAGCAAAACAAAGCTGGACGATTAGAGAAGATGATCTGGGAAGTATGCTTTATAGAGTAGAATTTCTATCACCGCATCAGCGAATCTACCTATTAAGTTTAAAAATCAACCATAGCAGAACAACAATAACAAAAACATCCTTTTTGTTAGGTATTCCTAACAAAAAGGATAGGGATACCTCATCAGCTAATTAAGAGGGCTCCTGGAGAAATCCAGGTTTTATTTCAAAACCTGACTTCAAATCTCAGCTTAGTTCCTCACACCAGTGTAATTTTAAGCAAACATTTAATATCTCAAAACCTTAAGCCTATACAGTGGGAACAGTACCTCACAGTGTTAATAAAAAGATTAAAGAACTCAAATATGTTGGGGTGTAGCTTTGTTTTTTCCTTGTAATAAACATGGCTAAAATAATCAATATACAGTATATTTGTTTGTATGAAGGCTATTGCATATACATGTGTATACATGTACATATGCATCCATTCTTACATAATTAGTTGTTCAGCACTCTACAACATATACATTCTATCTACATGTGAAAATATTGTAAATTAACCAACTCACCATAATTCTTTTGAGTTTATCTGAAAATAAGTTTTATGTTCACTTTTTATTTATTATTTTCATTTATATACCCTAAACTTGACCCTCTGCTTTAGGTCCAAACATGTACAGACCTTCCTGCTTATGCTTTCTTCCACATTTCACATTCTAAACAAAAATGATGGCTTTCCATTCTCTATTCAGAGAACCGATAAATTACAGAGTGCACAAAGAGAATTGAAGGGTGAGCCAAAAATTCAATATGCAGTCTGGTTCTTCCTCAAACCCCTAGTATTGGAAAAATCACGTAACCTCTCTGGACTTCAGTTTACCCCTTGATAAACTGAATAGATTTAATTTAAATGATTTCTGAGCCCATTCCAATTCTAATATTCTAAACTTATTCTTAACATTCAAATAACCCATCAAAAATGTCATTGCAAAACTCAATAATCAAATGTCCCAAATTAAATAATGACTAGAAATAGGAAAAATGGCAACAAGCTGCCTCATCAACAGATTATACTGCCCTGCTCCACACGAGCAGAAGGTATGGCTCCAAACCACTCTTGGATGCATGGCTGGAAGCACAGAGGCCAGCTGGCCCTGCCTCTCTACAAATTTCTGTGAAACTTGCTTGTGTGCTATAGGGAGACGGTGCTCTGCCCTACATTCCCAGTCATGAGTGAGCCAACACATTAGAGGATTAGAATAACATAAACCATTGCACTTCAAGAAATGCAGTTCAAAATATTTTGCCAAGCACGTTGGAGAAGTTCTTTATTCTTAGTGTGACGATAGTATTGCTCATAAAGCAAACTACAGGTTGAATAAAATCTCAAGCATGTCATGTTTTGTTCCTCTAGAATTTTAATCCAAAATATGCATAATTTTTTATCATTTCTAAGTGATACTGAAATACTTTTTGAAGCTCAGCACACAATGTGTAAGTCTCATATTGACTTTCCATCAAAACTCACCACCAACGAGTGAAAATACATGATGTGACTTCTGCTTTTGCTGATGATGGACTAACAAGGAAATAATTTATCCTCAAGCTTCACCTATTTAAGAACCAATAAATTGAATGTATGTAATGATGTTCTGCAAGATACTGAACATTAGGACACATAAAACAAACAGCAATTGATCCCCAGACAAGACAGCAATCAGGTTAGACCTCAAGCTTACTGACTGGAGAATATTTTTCAGGTCTTTGTCCACACACCAGGAGCCCTGACAATACCCAGTGAATGGAGAAGGTAGAGTCTGGCATGGTGGGTATTGCCCCTCTTTTCATTGGATCTGTGCCAATATTTTATCTGATCTCAAATATATTTAATATCATCTCCAGACATAATAACTGGATGTAAAGAATTTCTGCCATCAAGTCTAGCAGAAATACCTAATCCTATGCATTAAATGACATAAATTATATATCTTTTAAATACTTTACAGTAAAAGCAAAGCACAGGATCATTCTTGAATACGTGAAGAATTTTTAACTAAACATTGAAGAGGCCATGTCAGAGGAAGACTATATGGAGAGAAATATCACAGGCTCTGTTTTAAAAATCTATGTCCTAGCTAGCCTAACAAAATATAGAATAGCCTATTAACAGTGCAGAAGACAGATATAACCCCATGCACTGCTTCAAAGAACATGTAGAGAACAAAGAACATGTAGAAGACAAGTGGTAAAGAAAGCGAGAATTTGAAGGGGGGCGCAGGTGGCAGATGATGAAAGGAGCTGCATGTCTTCCCAAGGAAACTGTGCTAATACTGCAGGTGATGGTGAACACCTAAGATTTAGGCAATAAAATTAACTAAATTTGTATTGTTCCTAATCATTCTGATTGACATGTGAAAAACAGACTGGAAGAGAAAAGCAGGTACAGAGAAATAAGTGGAAGACACTTATTCATGTGGCAGATTATAGGTTTAAACTAAGATAGTAATAGTAGAGCATAGCAGAACTCAACAGATTAGGGTCAAGGATGGAGATCAGCATTAGAATAAATGCCTCACATATGTGAAGCCTGAGACTGACCTCCCAGCACCACTTGCAAGAAACAGCTATTCTGGAATGCTAGGAAGATGCTCTTTTTCTAATAAATTGTGATAGATTAAATCTGAGAGGAAATCACGAGAAAAGAATCAAGGATGGACTTCGGGATTTCTGTGACAGAAAAGGCCCTGTTTACTGAGGTGGGAAGTGGAAACAAAAGGAGCAAGAAAGAGAAATTATATTTAAGGTTGCATGAGTTAAAATCTAGGCATACTGATATTAAAGTAGCTAGAAGTCATACAAGAAGACATATTCAGTAGACAGTAAGAAGGCTGAGATGAGAAATCTGCTGGAAATGCATCTGAGATTCATTAGCATGCAAAGATGTTTAAGATGTATATATGTATATATACATATATACATATATATACACAATATGAGGTCACACCCAATGATGCTCAGTCAGCCAATAATGAAAACTTAAGTTAATTTCACTTTTTAAATTTGTTTTGCAACTACATCTCCATTTCTTTCATTTTTGGGGGTGAGTGGCCTTTTTTGAGACACACCCAGTGATTCTCAAGGGTTAATCCTGACTCTGCACTTAGGAATTACTCCTGGAGGTGCTGGGGGAACATATGAGATGCTGGGGATCAAACCCAGGTTGACTGCATGCAAGTCAAGCGCCCTACCTTCTGTACCATCGCTCTGGCCATCTACTTTATTTCTTAAGGTGATTTACTTATGTAAATCATAAGTAAATCATATGAGAATTAGAAATACATTTTATTTTGCAAGGTTTGCTGTGAATCTCTGCAGTATAGTGGGAAGATTTCCTTTAGGAATTATAAGACTGCTTTGAATCTTTTTTAATAGCTAGATAGTTTTCTGCATGGAAGAGCCTGGCAAGCTCTCCGTGGCATATTTGATATGCCAAATACAATAACAATAACAGACCTCATTCCCCTGACCCTGAAAAGAGCTTCTAATCATTGGGAAAAATGAGTAAGAAGAGGCTGCTAAAATCTCAGGGCTGGGACGAATGGAGACATTACTGGTACCCGCTCGAATAAATCGATGAACAATGGGATGACAGCAATTAGTACCCTTTAGAATGGCGAGTGATCCAGAACATACACAAAGAAAATTTGCCCTTCAGAACATCAGACAAATTGTGTCAGAATGACAACGGAAAGAGACAACTAAAGATGTTTCCAGGTACAAGAGAGGAAGTAAGAGGAATTTGTAGTTTTCATTTTATCTGGAAAGTGGAAGACAGGTCTTTAAAAATATGATATATGAAAGGAAGATGATGTATAATCTGTTCTTAGGGTGTGGGAAAGGCTTTAAATAACAGAAGCAGAAGAGATATGTGCCATTGTCTTTAGTTTGTCATCCGTGTCTTACCCTCCAGCTTTGGGGAGATGGTAAAAAGAAAACTACTACAATAAACCCTTCAAGGGGCAAGTGAAGAGGAAAAGAAAACCAACTACCAGCTCTGATCACCCACCAATATCTGATGTGTTTCTTACATAACTGGAGGAATAGGATACCTAACTTGGTTAATTGGGTGTGTATGTGCTAAACTATAGACTAACACAGAAATCTTCAAATATTTCTGTGTTAATCTCTAGTTAGTACATACATACAATACTCAAAAGCACTTAATGTATGAACAGAGAATGCAGACAGTCTTAGTTGCGCTAAAGGCTATGATGTACAGAGAAGGGGACAGAAACTAAGATTACAGGAAGATTAGTGATTGAAAAGGTGAGTCATGAAACATAAGGCAAATCTAAATGAAGATAATACTAGGTGACTGAGTTGGTAATGAGACTAAGAGATTTAATAGTCTCAGAAAACAGTGATGCTACTAAACAGAAATTAGTCGGCAGATGATATACAAACAGGGAGATGTGAATGAATCTTATAAATTTAAAAAGGAAACTATGCATAAATATATAGGAAATGCATACAGAACATATAATTTCATTATGTTGTGTACCAAAGTAAAAAAACGAGGAAATCTGGGGATTGGAGAGAGTACAGAAAATAGGGTGCCTGCTTTGCATGCAGCTGACTGAGTTTGATCCCAGGCACCCCGTACAGTCACCTGAGCTTGCCAGCAGTGATCCCTGAGCAAAGAGCTAGAGCAAAACCCAGCCCTCAAACAAACAAACAAACAAACAAACAAAACAAGAAAGAAAAACTGCGTAATTTTTAACCCATGATGCTAAGAGACCAAAATAAAGGAATATTATAATAGCTATCCTATGCTACAGAAAAAAGCAATAATAGGAAAAACAAATCTTATGTGTTTTTACAATGGTCTATAATAAGGAAATACAAATAACATATAAATAACATATAAATAACACCTATACACATAACATACAAATTTACAAATGTTGCTGCACCAAGAACAGGCATGAACAGACAATAAAGTATACAGACATCGATTTCAAAACAAATGAATATTGTTATCTGTGACACAAAATGTTATCTGTGATACAAAAATTTTTCTAATATCTGTAGTGGTGGTAAGCCCAATAAATAAAGTCCAATTCTATTTGGATACAAAATGAATAAAGTCCAATTTTGGTTTGGATAGGAATTCATTATTCATTTTAGTATAATTAATGAAGTTATAACTTACCACGTTTCTCAAATTATACCTCAATATTAATGTCAATAAAAACTAACCATATTAGTAAGGAAAATCAGTTTTATTAGCCTGATTTGTTCCCATGTAATGTTCATAGAAAATTTTTTTAAAGCAACATGTAAAAGTGAATGTACAATACAATTCAAAGTATATATTTAAGTATGGATCTTGAGAGATAGTACAGTGGGTAATGCACTTGCCTGGCACTGTATACTGTCCCCTGAGTTATACCAGGAGTGATCCCTTAGCCCAATGACAGGAATAAGTCCTGAGAACCACTGGCTGTGATATCGTCAACACCAAAAAAGATATACCAAAGCGTGACTATTCCTGGGCTAAGTGATTTCATTTCCTTTGAATAAATATTGAATTTGTAGATTTTCTAAAAAAGGAAAAAGCAGTATTTTTTTTAATTCTTTTATAGAATCACCACGTGGAAAGTTACAAAGCTTTCAGGTTTAAGTCTCAGTTATACAATGCTCGAACACCCATCCCTTCACCAGTGCACATATTCCACCACCAAGAATCACAGTATACCTCCCTCCCACCTCCCCAGCCCCCATCCCGCATGTGTAACTGGTAAATTTCACTTTACTTTGATTACATTCAATATTTCAACAAAAAATTCACTATTATTGATTCGGAGTTTCTCCCACCTAAAGTCGACCGAAAAAGCAGTATTTTGTTGATTAGAATTTCATTGCATAGTAATTGCTCCTGCTTTTTTGTAACATCTGTATAATTTTTGAAGGGTATAGGGGTTTGGGACCACAACTGGTAGTGCTAAGAAGATATTCTTAGCACTGTGCTCAAAAGGGACCCATGGCAGTGTTTGGAGGACCACAGGCAGTGCTGAGGAGCAAACGAGGGTCGGCTGCTGTAAAGGCAAGTGCTTTTAACCTTTGTACTACCCCTCTTGACCAAAACCAGCTACACCTTTTGACTTCTTCTCTGGTGTGCAGTGTGGGGATAGGGAGAGACGGGGTGGGGAGCCTCCCTGAGCTATATCTGCTGGTCTTACTTCTGATGCTACATGCAGAGATCTCTCCTAGCACTGCTCAGGGGCCCACCTGGAGTTCCAGGGGTCAAATCCTTGTAGGCTTTCTGACTCTCTAGCTTTTAATGACTCTCTCTTTTAATAGCACACTTAAACAAATTTTCATATATTGGTTGCACACATTTTTTTGTGCAAAAACAATATGACATAATCTGCAACAACTGTGCAGTGAAAGGCAGTACTGTTGAAAAACAACAGGCATTTCTGTTTGCTATATTGATAACATTTCACATTTATATAATAAGAACTGTGTTCTGATCTGTATGGATCAGATTAACTATTAGTGTCTACATTGCCAACAGCAGAGTATTATCTTACACATCATCTTAATTTCCACCCTCCCCCCACTCCTCTTGCAGATTTATGGTAAAAAAAAAAGTACCAGAGGAAATATTTGAGGTTCATATTTTCTTCTGTTTTCATTTTATTTTACTTTATGAAATCAGTATCACACAGCATTGAATTTTTTCTCCCTGTTTTCAAAAATTAAAAGAAAAGGACTTCCGAATGCAAAATTTACAGCTTAAACACCAGCCTCACTCTGCCTTCTGATTTGGCTGGAGAGGACTGAGGGTCAAGAGAGGGTGGCAGTGAAGTGGGGAAGAGAAGGCAGGGCTGAGGAGTCCTCTCACCTCTGATTCGCCTTCTACAGCCTTGATCCTTTGATCTTCCCGCCCCCTCTTCCCACCACACTTCTCAAACCCACCAATGCCAAGGGCGAATCGACACCTGGGGGTGATCATTTAACTGTCCCACTAGGGAACCAAAGCTGCGTTTGAAGTGTTCTGCAGGGAGTCCTCAGGAGAGGAAAGTCAGGACAACAGAAGAGAGAGCAGCTGCTGCAGAGAACAGGGAGCCAATGAGGGGAGTGGGGGAAACCCCTGATTGATAGAAGGAATTAAGATTTAGTGGAACAACAACAACTAAAAAAAGTGGATTTTTTTTTCTTCCCTAGAAGAAGGACCTCTTTCATAGTCAAATAATAACCTGTGCTTTTGAGAAAAGACTGTTAATTCATCGGGAATGAGTTTTGAAGACTTGTGGCCTCCACAGCATTTATCCAATGTCAAAATCAAGCTGGATTTCTACCAATTTAAATAATATTTCACAAAATAGTTATTTTATGTCTCTTTTAATTTTCTATACACTGCTGTTAATACCAAAGTTTAAATCAAATTTGAAGTAAAAGCAACATGCAATTTATATTAAACATTTTACTAAAAATTATAAGTGAGGTAGATTTATTTATTTATTGACTTTGATTTGGGGATTACACCTGGCATACTCATGGCTTACTTTTGGCTCTGCGTTTAGGGATCACTCCTGGTGGTACTTCGAGGACCATGTGTGGTGCTAGAATTGAATACTGGTCACCTGTTTGAAAGTTAAGCACCCTACCTGTGTACTATCTCTGAGGCCTGAGGCAGATTTATTCAACAGATTTTGGCATAACATAGGATGTTAAGATCATGATCTAATTATATCCAAACTTATTTTCCAAATAAGATACATTTACTATGGTAAACCTTAAATTGGTTATAGTTGCATTGGACGTATTTCAAGCACTAATCCTCTATCTTAATGTTATTAAGTTCATTCAAGTGACCGGGAAAGAAATAAATATAGCGTTTAATGGTTTTAGTTTGATTGGACTTAGTAGGTGTTTACAAATATTTTGCTAAATTATTCAGCTGGCTTCAGACATCTCCTTTGCCCGTCAGGCACATGTATGCCTGTATTATGGCCGCCAAAGACCCAGGAACTAAGGTCAACCACTGACTACCCAACATCATTTTCACTTACAACACAATCCAGTTGACACAGAGGTTTTTCAAGTTCAAAGTCTAGTTAGTAAAAAGGACGCAATTTTTTCACTACGTTAAGTTACTCTCCATGAAAAATGACAGCACATCTCTGTGAACCCAATCAAAAATAGCCATAAACTACTTGGCAATTAATGTTGGATGTATTTCTCATTCAGACAATCAAAAATTTACTGTGACAAATACAACATAATGGCTAATGCTTAGTGCTTAAGATTCTGACTTTGCACATCAGAATAACATTGCACTTAACTAATTTACATTTATTAGGTGCTAGATTACCTTTATCAGTATAATTTCTACAATTTTTTTTTCTGGATGAGATTTATCCACATTTACCTGTTGATCCAAGAAACCTGACAGGAGGTCAGAGTGATAGTATGGTGGATAGGGCACTTGCCTGGCATGCGGCTGATCCAGTTTGATCCCTGGCACCCCATATGGTACCCCAAGTACTGCCAGGAGTAACTTTCTGAGTGGCAAGCCAGGAGTAACTGCTTAGCATCACTGGGTATGGTCCCCAATAACAGACCAAAGAAAACTGACAAAGATATTTTTAGCCCTACACCTCCAAATCATTCTGAAGGAAAATCCTCTGCAGATGGTTCATTTGCAATGTAACCTCAAAAAAAGACTTCCAGGCATTCTGAGCCCATTACCGAAAGTGCACATGGAACTTATCTAGCAAGAAGACGCATGCAGGCCTCTGGGAGGATCTTCCCAAGCTCATCAGCAAGGCATTGGCCAAGAAAGAGGGAAAATGGTGTGTTCTTGAGAAAAGGTGTAAATATAAAATATATGAAGTGCTTTGTAAAAACTGTTGAATCTTAAGAAATAAATGCCTTTAACAACAAAAGTGAAATCACAACACCAATGATTAACTCTATAAAGGTATACTTATAGTTGCAAGACTGTTTGGATAATAAAACAAGCCCTAATCCCCTTTCCATGTTTAGCTCTCTATACAGATTTTGCTGCCTCCACCCTTACTTTCAATCCTCCAAAGAATTCCAGAGAGAAAATTAGGCAACCAAATCCAGCAGCTTTTGAATTTTTGGCATTTTTACATTTTGGAAAACAGACATGAATGACATGATAGATAAGATAGTGGCCTAGGAATTTAAGGACTATGAGTTTGATTTTATTAGGAAATACTTTAACAGATATAGAATGACTGCATTCATTTGTGGTATATAAATATATATACACATATATAAATACATACATATATGTGTGTATATATACATATATATTATATATATATCCATGGTCAGAATAAATAGGGTATAGGAGGACTGACTGGTCAATGGTTCAAAGGTTGGAATCAACCACAAGTGTGTGTGGGGCAGAGGGTAGGTAAGATAGAGAAGGGATCAATATAACAATAATAGCTAAAAATAATCACACTGGACAAGATCTGTTAAAAGTAGGTGAAGGGATATAGTGTATAACCTTTCAATATCTGTACAGCAAACCACAATGCCAAGGGTTAGGGGAGAGGAGAGATAGATGGGGGGGAAAGAGGGATAGAGGGAGGGAGGGAGAGAGGAAGGGAGGGAGAAGAAAATTGCCTGCCATAGAAACAGGCTGGCATGGGCCTGGGTGGGTGGTGATGGGAGGGAACCTGGGGACAAGTGGTGCTGGGAAATGTACAGTGGTGGAGGCATGAGTATTGGAACACAGTATGACTGAAACCTAGTCATGAACAACTTTGTAAAGATCATTCTCACAGTGATTCAATAATAAAATCTTAAAAAAAAAGTTAAAGTAAAAAAAAGAAAAGAAATACCTTTAAAAGGAAGCTAAAAAATGGAAAATGGAAACAGTGTGTTTTTGGTTTTGTTTTTTTCTTCCTTTTCCTGATAAAGAAAATCAGTTAACAAACATAGGAACCCTAAACTGGATTAGAATCTACGTTGGTTCTCTATGTGATTTACAAATTCCTACAAGGCTCAACTTAATTGAATTTGTGAGACTAAAATCACTGAGGCTGAGAACAACTTATCGTATGGGATGGGGGTCGATAGATTATTCGCAAGCCAGAGATGCTGGCACCCAGTGCATTGTTTCTGTGAAACTTGCTGTAAATTGATGCCACCAGGGAAATGGAAAGAAAAGTCCCAAGTAAGAACCAAAGACCTGGTGCTCAGAAGCTCTGGCTAGTGAATCTCCTTCCTTTCCACTGCGCCCATCCATCACCTAATGTAACTTTCACATTTTAGAAGACTTAATAAAAAAAATAAATAAAAATTAAAAAAAAATGAATAGGGGCTGGAGAGATAGCACAGCGGGTAGGGCGTTTGCCTTGCACGCGGCTGACCCGGGTTCAAATCCCAGCATCCCATATGGTCCCCTGAGCACAGCCAGGGGTAATTCCTGAGTGCAGAGCCAGGAGTAACCCCTGTGCATTGCCAGGTGTGACCCAAAAAGCAAAAAAATAAAAAAATAAAAATAAATAAATAAATAAATAAATAAAAAAAAATGAAAAAAAAATTTTCACCAAGGTTATGACCCAAATACAATTCTTGCAATGAACACCCATCTTTCAATTAAAAAGCATCTAGAATACATGACTTAATAGTGCAGGTTGCTATAAGCAGGTGACAACAGGTAAGTGATCAACTGCATTAAGATTTAAATGTTTACTTTAAAACATTCCAATTTAAGAATCTGAACTAACCTATTGCCTAATAAAAGCTGATTTTTATTACTCCTTAATTTAAAGTCAAGTCCTATTGTATGTTAAACAGATATTATAACACAGCTAATGTAAGTTCTGCTAAAAAGAAATGCAGACAATATATCTGAAAGTAAAAGTCAATTAAACTATTATCTTCCAACTTCTGAAAACCCAGTGCTATACGAGATCATTTCTCTGTCAAGCTTTTCTCAAGTACTATAAGTTTAATTTTTTTTCATTAATTTTCTTCTACTCTAAAAATTAAGAATGACATGATAAATTTCATAGTTTTAAATTTTGATAATATTTATAGAATTAAACATAAATCTTGTATACCAGGAGAGATGCATTTTGTTCAAGTATTGAAAGTTTTGCCTACCTCAACTATTCTTACTTTATTTTAAAATAAAATACTCGGAGACTATAGATTGAACACGATGGCCACTCAATACCCCTATTGCGGACCACAACACCCAAATGGAGAGAGACAGAGAACAAAAGGGAATGCCCTGCCACAGAGGTGAGGGAGGGGTGCAAGTGGAGGGAGGGGGGATGGGACTGGGAGGTGGGAGGGATACTGGGTTCACTGGTGGTGGAGAATGGACACTGGTAGAGGAAGGGGTGCTCAAACATTGTATGAGGGAAACACAAGTATGAAAATGTGTAAATCTGTTAATCTGTTACTGTACCCTCATGGTTACCCACTAATAAATAAATAAAAAATACTTGGCTATGCAGTCTAATTGGAGTATATGGGCTTTGCAATCTAACACCCACACACATATACAAGTACACATACAGTCTAATTGAGATATGCAATCTAACATCCATACACATATGCAACTACACATACAGAAGTATATAGTTAAGGATGACGGAAGATTTTGAAAAACAAAGCGTTAGGTGACCTTAAATCTTAGAATATTTTTAATGAGGATAATTCACAAAAGATACACTCATTCAAATACCTTCCAATATAACCAACGTTTTCCTTTCCATCCTTACTTTACAGTCCTGCTTTTATAGCTCTTGGACTGCAAGTTATTCAGTATAAATGCCCACACTTGTGCTACTATATATGATCCTCTGTTTACACTGACTCTCAAGGAAGAAGATGTTATCTCCTCCAGAAACCTCTATTTCATTCTCTCTCCCCTTCTCTGACTAATTAGTATTTTATTTTTATTATGTCCTATAGTGTATCATCATTTGCAAATGTCTTTATCTCTCCTACTCATATTTAACTCTTAGGAAAGAACTACATTGAACAGATTTTAAATCCTTTACAGTATCTATGATTCTTAACAGAATTTAGATAAGAAGTTAAGTGCCGAACAACCACCTGCTAATTAATAAAAATATTAGCGAGGTTTACGTTATATATGAAGGAATAGTTGACACAGGGAATGACATTGTTTCTTTTTAACCTTTCCTCTATATCTACATTAATACAGCAAATATCAGCCTTATGTGGCACTTTTAGTAAAAATAAAATTAAATTTCAATTGCTCGTTAACACTAGTAATAGCAAGATTACCAACAGCCATTGGTAACTGGCGATGAACAGCATGGCTTGCACCATTTGATCATGAAGACTTCACCTGCACAGCACAGCTGGACAGTGGAATCGAAGTGATCCTTTTTGAATCAAAGCCAAATTGTTCAATTTCCAGCTCAGAGTGCTCCTGTGGTTTTCCACTCACCCAACAGTAGAAGGTAAAATCTTTATGCTGCAGCCCGGCCCACCAAATCACCTAATACTCTTTCCTTCTTACTGCTCTATCGATAGCCACAATATTCCTAAAATAAAGCAAACATTCTCTCACATCAGGGCATGAGGCATATGGTTCCCTTTGCTGGAATTTCTTCTTTCAGCTACCTCCGTGGTCCACCTCTTCGTTTACTTGTCCTTGTGTTGTCTGTAAGATCTTCCCTGGCCATGAAATATAAAACTCATTTCTAGTTCCTCTCCCCAGAGTCCTCTCTTCTTTTCCTGCTTTCTTTTTCTTCCACAGCACTTATCTCAGCTATTGTGCTCTGTTTTATAGATTTCTATTGCTTTCTTTGGTCTCACTTTACTTGATCCTCCCCCCAGCTTCCTAGTTTTCCAGTAGCTTGGCAGTCACACCCACAAACTGCTTCTCCTCCAACCTCCCATACCATATAATCTCATCAACGGCCAAAGATCCAGAGACTATGAAATAAAGCTCCCAGAAGAAGGGAGCTATAAAGAAAGTCCTAATGTCCTGGAGTGCAAGGTCACGTTCACACCGCACGACCTCTTATACTCTAGCCCACTTATGTACCAAAAGTAACACACATGTGTTTGGGTTTAACATGCAATCTTGTAATCTCATGTGCACTGTAGCACTCATGTCATTGTTCATCTATTTGCTTGAGTGGGCACCAGTAATGTCTCCATTGTGAGACTTGTTACTGTTTTTTTTTTTCTTTGGCTGGAGCAATAGCACAGAGCAGGTAGGGCATTTGCCTTGCACACGGCCAACCTGTGTTCGATTCCTCCGTCCCTCTCGGAAAGTCTGGCAAGCTACCGAGAGTATCCCGCCTGCACGGAAGAGCCTGGCAAGCTACCAGTGGCATATTCAATATGCCAAAAACAGTAACAGTAATCTCTTATATAAGGGTTTAAATGGCTCCAGAATGAAATGCAACAATCTTCACACATTTTCCTCTTATGGTGGTGGGAAGTTGCATAGTGGTAGGATTGGTGTTTGAATATTATCTGTAATGAACAATTGTGAAAAACTTTATAAAAATAAAATAAAATAAAAACAAATGAAGGGCTGAGACCCATGCTCTTTCTCCTCTGTTCACACAGCTTCTGTTGTTACATTCCCTCGTATTTCTCTATGAACCTGAAGTTTTAATTGTACTTTCTCATATGTTTAACCTAATTTTCTTTAACTTTTAAATTCAAATTCGCAGCAGAATTTATTTGGAAACAAAACATCAAAAAAGGACAATTTGGAATGTACAAAGAAGTGATGTCATGAGCCCCTTAACTCTTATTGACCATGCTCATATACAGACATTATACTCAGTAGTAGTTCAAGTATTTTTACACAAGGGATTAACAGTGAGCATCATCTTATCTGGACCTGCCTCAAAGAATCTTTGCATTTCACTGTCTTCCACATCACCAGATTGAACAGAGGGAAACATATAATTTCCAATTGCAATGAAAAATTCCCAAGAGCTTCATCAAAATGCATTTCCTCAGAGGAAAACTGATAAAAGAATTTTAGCATGTATTATCATTTGTGTTAATAACCAAGCAGTTTGAATTTAAGCTTCTAGGTATTTTATTAGATTCTCACTTTGTGGTTCTGTTTTTTAATACCATATGATTATATTCAATGTTGCCTCTTTAGACATATGATATGGAACTAAAAGTGTAGGTGTTGTATTTAGAGAGCTACTCATTAAAGTATAAGCAACTAACTAAATAATAAAGACAAAATAACAAGAGCCTGATGCTCAACAACTTAGTATATGCACCCGAGATCTTCATTCTAAAAGGTATTTTGGAGTGGTTTCAAGAATTCTAATTATCTGCCCTTCTTTATCTGTGTGCCATTGATGCAAAGTGAGCCTGCTGGACCTACACCTTTATAGAGGTTTAACCAAGTGTGCAAGTTTCTCTGTGTGTTTACAATCACATATGAAAAATCTCTTTCTCGAGAATTATTCAGTTAATAGTGAAAAATGTTTTACTATAATTATCTAGACATCCCTTAGCTAAAACTATCTAGATGGCATTTGAAGCAAATGAGTAAGGTATAATAATGCCAGTGAAAATGAATGGTCATAAGGAGGTAATGGACAACTCTTCAGCTTTCCTTCTTTTCCCATCTTTGATCCAGAGGCAGAAAAGTAGAACTAGGCCTCAGTGACAATGCTGTTAACCATCACTCTTTCTCTGTGTCTGTGAAAATCTTGGATTTCTGGCATTAGGAGAAGAGTGAGAGAAGACCCTAGATGGAAAGCAGCTTATTTTTAGGAAAGCTAAGCTCTGCAATTAGCTGCATTGAATTCGGTCAAGTTATAAATCACTAGGGTCTGCTGTGCATGCTTGGGAAAACAATCACAACCTTACTACCTACGAATCACTGTTTAATACACATTGAACATTAAACATAGAATCATCTAAGTCTTCAAGAACACATAAGAGAAAAGTAGCAGTGTCTGGAATAAGAGAGGATACGAAGCATCATGTATTAAGTAAGCAAATGATATTTCAACCTGTTTTTTTGTGTCTGACATCCATGTTTGCCATTTGATAATATTTTCTGACAATGCTAATAGGATCAGTTAGAAAACTCATATTGTACCCTTCAGTTTAATTTCCACACTAAAGGTGGGTGCCCATATAAATCTTTTCATATAAATCTCTAAAAATTCTTCTATTCTTACACAAACAGAAGAGAACTGATGTTTGTAAGAAAATTCTTCAGTTTAACAAAAGGGCCAGATATGTCTGAAATTGGTGTGAAGCCAAATTAAAATTCTGAATACCCAAAGATACATTAAAATGACATTAAAAGGGAAGGAGAGCCACAAAATTTTATGTATTGTAGTTTCATTCTTGACTTATGTCACGCCCTTTACCATGGTATCAAAGGAAAAAACTCCACTTCTATTTTCATATATTTTGGTAAACAAAATTTTGTACTACACTGATGGTTTATACAAGGGTGCAGATAATGTTATATCCTGTAGCTAGATCAATTTGTATTTTAGCAATGATGTTATTTTGTACCTAACATGTATTTAGGTGCATTTGATCTTAAAATAAAATTCTAGAGAATATTTAAGCAACTGGAAAACCAAAGATAAATTAGATAAATGCACCGCTACTTTGATGTGCAAATTTAGAATCATAAAAATCAAATACTTAAGAATGAAACAAGTAATCTTAATGAATATTATGAAATTTAGAAGCCCTGGCTTTCTTCTTTTCTGATCTAACTGCCTAAAAGTTCTTTCCATCGATGTTTTTCCAGTAATTATACAAAACCTCCTCTTTGTATTTTCTCATGTTTAATTTTGTTTAAACTGTGGCAGAACATTATGCACTGACATTAAACAATTATCTTCCATCAAACTTATTTTAAGAAACTGACTCTGGAAATCATACATGCATGTTGCCAATTTATCCATGTAATGTAGAGAGGGAAAGGGTTGTTAACATTTTTAAAGACAAGGAAACTACTTTTTAAGCCAGAAAAATACAAAACCATTGTCATTTAATGGGAAATTTGTTTCATGTCACAGCAGACTCCTGCCAGAAGTTGTTGCTATATGATTACTTATATTTTGATTTTCAGCAGATGTAGTCAAATTTGACAACATTCTTCTGTGAATCATTAGGAAATATTTTCACTAAAAACATATTTTTGATTTAAAACATAAGTGGCTTCACATGGGTTTTTTGCCTCAACAGCTTGTATTAACCTGCTTTAACTCCATAACAATTACTACCTTTCTATACCACACACCATCTTGATCTAGTGAAACAGCCAGTTAATGGATATCAATCTTTCATAGCAATTCTTTTCTAGAAAGAGGGAGATAAAAATACTAAAGCAAAAACTTAGGAAAAGTAAACTTTTTTTTAGCCTGGTACCTCATTAGTGGGCTGGAGCGATAGCACAGCGGGCAGGACGTTTGCCTTGCACGCAGCTAACCCAGGTTTGATTCCTCCGCCCCTCTTGGAGAACCTGGCAAGCTACTGAGAGTATCTCACCCGCACAAAAGAGCCTGGCAGGCTACCCGTGGCATATACGATATGCCAAAAACAGTAACAACAAGTCTCACAATGAAGACGTTACTGGTGCCCGCTCGAGCAAATCAATGAGCAATGGGATGACAATGACAGTGACAGTGACCTCATTAGTAGAAATTTATATTTGCTCCAAATTAAATATTATAATCATAAAGAAGAAATTATAGCATAAAAAGTTCAACTAGGAACACAATGAAGTGTGTATAAATTATGCCCAGAAAATACAAACAATTCTACAAGCAATGGAAGACAATTTCCCTAGGTTGGTGACCTGCATTTAGCATACTTGTTGTGGGCACAAACTGACTGGAGCTGGCAATACCCTGAACAGGATAGTAACAGAAAATAAACCTTAGAACATACACACTTAACAAAAGTAAAAAAAAAATCTAGTGATATTATGTGTGCGGATGCCCAGATGCACTGCCACCTAACTCGGTCTCTGCCTGGTGACTGGCTGGCTCAGGGACGGGGGTGAAGGACAGATTCTCTTTATGATCACCTCTAACTAATCACAACATCAGAGTTACTCATTTAATTTAAAGTCCTCTTGAGTTCGAAGTCAGCCAACTTCTGGACAACTGTTTATCATTGTGACTTAATATTAGAGCACATCTGACCAGGTTCCTGCCCTCTCTGTCTGGTAACTGCACAGAAGGGAGAATGCATATTTTCTCCATTGCCCAGGGGGTGTGAAATGTGAACAGGGGAAGCTGACTACACCCCATCACACCTATGTGAGCCCTGGGCACTGTCTCTTCATCTGCAAATGACAAGAGCATTAGCTAAGGCCTGGCACTGGAGCTTGCTTTCAAGGTCTGTGTATTTATTGAGCAGCGGGTAGAGTGTTTGCCTTGCACAAGGCCAATCCAGGTTCAATTTCTCCATCCCTCTCGGAGAGCCCTGGAGTATCTCAAGCTACCGAGAGTATCTCACCCACGCGGCGGAGATTGGCAAGCTATCCGTGGTGTACTCGGTATGCCAAAAACAGTAACAAGTCTCACAATGGAGACTTTACTGGTGCCCACTCGAGCAAATGGATGAACAACGGGATGACAGTGATAGTGATATTGTATGTCAGACTTGATTTTCATCCATTTTCAAATAAATCCAATCCACCTGCATTGTAGGCCAATCTCATCAGATATATCTGTGTTGTTCTCTCCAAGAGTAACATTTCTAGGTGCAGTGGAAGCAAGATCACACAAAATACAATTATGACCTTCAAACTGGCTTCTTCCTCCAAAGAATCCAGATAAGGACTTAGAAATCTTGTCTCTGTTACCCAAGGATGTGGAAAATTTGCCAAAAATTTTTCCATATGTTTAGTGAATTTCTAAGCTCTAACTAATTTTGAATATTCCCAAAGTTTTAAAACAATCTTTCTACACATGTGTGTAAAAAGATCGTGTTTTTATTTTTTTCCAGCGTTGAGGATTAAACCTGGGGCCTCACATAAGCAAGTCGTGTGGTCTATCACTGAGCTTCATCTCCAGCCCTTAGATGAAACACTCTTAAGAGAAAATGTTGAAATAAGAAACACATGTCAAGCTATAAAGGTCTAACTATAACTGCTGAAAATATCACAGAAAAGCCAACTACGCAGAAGTAACATAAAAATATGAAGAAAAAGGGCAGCTGGAAAAATCAGGCTCCCTAAATGAGCAGAAATAAAAGCCAGTCTTGACAGTTGATCAGTTCAACCAATAGATGCAAATTCAATTTGGATTTGAAAATTCAATTTAATGAACATCTATTGCATGACATTTCTGTTCCCATAAGAGAAAGAAGGGATAAAATTATCCAGAAAGCAAGAAAAAAGCATGAAAAATAATTCCAATAAACTAGTTTCAGAAAGAAAAATAAATAAATAAATAAATAAAATAAAATAAAATATAAAACATAAAATGGTTTCAACAACCTCTTTGCACTTTCCATACACACAGAATCAATCCACAGTTAGTAAAACCAGTTTGGTCACTCTCAGGAATTGCACAGATGGAAACAAGCATTCTTTTACTATTCATCTGACCTGAAGACAAGTCCTAGATTTTGCACTGTGCTCTATTTATCAAAAATATTTTATTTAGAAGCCATACAGATTCTTGAATTAAATGGACTGACAATGCACGGCCATTTAGGGAAAGGATAGATAAAAGCATGCAATGTGAGAAAATTGCGAATATATGCAACTAATAGAAATGAACTCCAAAACCTTTTCAACTCTGTTGATTATAACTGATATGAAAGAGGTTGTAAGTATTTAAAAGTCAACTACTTCTCAAATTCCATTAGACCACTTATTCCCATTGCATAAGTATAAAAATTCAATGAAGTAAATGTTATATATTCATATGCCCTAATATAAAGAATTTTTTAGAGCGTATACAATATATTGGAAATAGAATGGAAAAAGTGAAAAAGCACTGGACACTTAGGAAGTTAGTGACTAATTCTGAAATTTAACATTGCTCCTCACTGCCTGGTGTACACTTGAATTCTGGCTGTGCAGTATATTGACTGTCTAAGCAACATAGACAGTCAAGTGATCCTATTGGACGACTGGGACACTGACCTTGAACGGTTATTCTAAGGTATTGATGGGCTGTGCTTTGCTGCCTATACTCTCACATGATGTCTTTGCTGCAATGGCGAGTGTCTCTGAGGACCATGATGTGTCATTGTCAGAGGCTATTGGAGAAACAGAGTGCCTTTTCTAGCAACGATGAGTTACAATTCCTATAACTCATTAGAAGATTGATTTCTCCAGTATTATTATCTAGACCATAAATTTTACAAACTTAAAAATTAGTCCAGACACAGAAATGTTTTTTCAAGGATACATAGTTGCATCCCGTGGTCATAATCTGATCACTATTGGTCTGAATACCCAGAGTATGCTTTGAAAACTGAGAAGAATGTCTGGGGTTCCACAGTGACTGGGGGTCCCACCAAGATTTGGAAGAGTTCAGGCAATCCTGCAGGATACTGGAAAATCTCCATAACAACAACAAAAAAGGGCTCATCTACAGCTCCCTAGAAAAGCACTGTAGCCATACACACAATTGTCCATCTATTCATATTATACACACAAATCTCTCATTTCTTCTCTACATCATGGATATCATTCTGGCTTCTTCTTTTAAAAGACCAGCCAGAACAATAATTCCCAAGTGCATATATGCAACATTATAGTTAAGAATGTGTAACAAAGTCAGCTTGAGCAGCCTGTTTTGTCTGTTAGACATCACTCTCCCTTCTAAAGCCAGCGGTCTCCACCACAACAGCTGCTGCAGGAGGGTGCTGGTACATCTGCCTTGGCATTATGCCAAACCACATTAATCATCTTTTTCTCAGGCACTGGCATGATATCTTAACATCCTGATTAGCTGGGACTTCATACCTTCAATATGAAGAATAATAAAAAATAAGAAAATGGGTAACACCGGGGAATTTAACAATCAAGGATTACATCACTTCATATAATAAGATTGTGTGTGTTCTTGAAAAGATGGTATTATTTTTTGAAAAGTTTGGAATTTATACAGGTTAATCAAATAACAGAATATAATAGAGGAGCTTTCTATTTGAGTCCAGCTATAAATACAGAACAATTATTTTCTAAGTGATCTTTTACTTCAAAAAAATTATTTACACATTGTATCGCTGGGATTTTCCTAAAAGTGAAATATTTCAAACTAAAGGGAATACTAGGACAGCAGGTCTAATTGGGACTGTAATTGGGACAAAGTGGAACAGTCATCCTAACTGTAACAGTAGAATTAGAACTCGCTTAGATATGTTCCTGTTTAAAAAATGACTTAAAAAATGACTTAATCCTTATTAGTATAGACTAGCACAAACATGAGAAGAAATTCTCACTAATAAAAAAAGATAAAACTTAATTGCTCACATAGTAAATATTAGATGCTTTCTTTCTCTGCAGTAAATATTGATGCTGGGTGCCTAAACTGAATTTATTCATTCGATTGATTGGTACTATATATCAGAGAAAAAAGAATAATTCATAAAACATTAGGTTATCCAAAACACCTTTCAGTCAACTTCTCTGAGTTGCTGAGATGTGACTAATTTTAAGTCACAGCACTTTTAATTTGAAATCACTCATAATTCTAGAAGCCAGGAAGTTGCTATAAGGGTTAAGGCGCTTTTGCCTTGCATGCAGATGGCCCTGCTTTGATTCTCAGCACTGCATATGATATTCCAAGCACTGCCAGGAGTAATCCCTGAGCACGGAATCAAAAAAGTCCAGACAACTGGGTGCAGCTCAGAAACCAACAGATAAAAATAAAATAAAACTAACTCTAAACTATGATGCTAAACATGATTTAACTTTTACTTAGAGAATCCAGGTGGTCAGTAACATTGAAAATACTTATACAGCACTAAGTTACATAAAAAACCTAAGAAATTACCAAAGAATGCAAGGATTGTAGCATTGATGAGAAAACATAATTTTTTTTGTTGCTTTTTTGGGGTCATACCGGCTCTGCTCAGGGAGCCATAAAAGATGCCATGGAGCAAACCAGGGTCCGAAATGTGCAAGGAAAGCATTCTACCTGCTGCACTAGTGCTCCAGCTCCTAATGTCAGTAGGTGTAAGGACTCACATCCTTGCATTTATTTCTCATCTTTCTACCTCCTTTTTATTATCATGTTGGCCCATGGTGTCACTACATAATAAGAGAACTCATTCAATACACATAATACATGAAAAGATCTTCATGTGTTTCCCTTCTTTTACTTTACTTGCTCCTTAATCAACTTCAATGGTACAGTCAGGTATTAGATTCATTTTAAAAATTAGAAAATTTGAGAAATACAAGCGAGTTGTTTGGAACAAGGTTTAAAAATTGGAATTTGAGCTACTGCACTTCCCCAAAAAATGTTAAGTGTGCTGCACCCACCTTAATTCATTATAAACTTGAAAATGTTATAGCTTGAAATTATGCATAAGAGAAAAAAATTCAGGAGAATGTCTGAGAAATGCAAGCAAGTAAATTTACAAGAACCTAAGTATGGCATCTAGATTTGTCATCAGGTTTTTGTCTTTCTCTGTAGCACAATTTACGCCCGTAGAGAGGTTTTTTAGATAACTGAGGCTGCCAAGTTTGTTGAGCCTTAGAAAAGTAACTATAGTTAAAACAAAAACATTTTAAAATATAGTAGTATACATATATAAATATACTTTTCCAATTATTCTTATGCTAGATATATATATTACTAGATAAATTTTTAAAAAGAAAAGGTAGAATTTAATTTTAGTTAAATGAATTTTAAGAATATAAAGACAGCTATTTGGCACAGTATGCATGCCAGAAAGACATCAAGTATCAGGTGATAGAAATTCATAAACACATGAACAAGGGTTCTATTCATACATTGGCTTATTGAAAAGCAAATGAGAACATTGTTTAGGTTGCTAAGACAACTGAGATGTGATGATTAAATGTGAGATAATGAACAGAATCTCTGTACCTTTACAATTCAATGTTTAAAAACTACTAAGCGCTCATCTATATATATGGCTGAAAGTCTTTTTTAAAATTTTTATTTATTTATTTTATTTTTAATTAGTGAATCACCGTGAGGGTACAGTTACAGATTTATACATTTTTGTGCTCATGTTTCCCCCATACAAAGTTCAAGAACCCATCCCTTCACCAGTGCCCATTCTCCACCACCAGTAAACCCAGCATCCCTCCCCCCCCTCCCCAGTCCTGTCTCCCCCCACCCCACCCTGCCACTATGGCAGGGAATTCCCTTTCGTTCTCTCTCTCTGATTAGGTGTTGTGGTTTGCAATAAAGGTGTTGAGCGACCATTGTGTTCAGTCTCTAGTCTACATTCGGCACTCGTCACCCCACCCCGGCATGACCTCCGACCACATTTTACTTGGTGTTCCCTTCTCTGAGTTGTATGGCTGAAAGTCTTAAGAGCATTTCTTCAAAGAAAGGTAACAAAATAGGCACCAGGCTTTTGAGACCTTCTGGTGAAGAAGTCTGCTTTATGATCAGGAGAAAGGTCTTGTCTTGGAGAATGTGTACAGTGGAGCAAAGAGAGAGGTTCCTGGAGGGCACTCAGTCTCTTCTTGTGGCAGAAATGGATGGAGTCTCCATTAGAAACTGTTACCAATAAGCTAAGAAAAAATCATTTGCAACTGATTTATTAAAATTTCAAGTAAGTATTTTCAAAATACTAGAAAGGTTAGAAGAGTAGCTTTGTTTTAGCCTGTTACTATTTCCAGTTAGAAAATCTGGGCTCACTCCATTGCAGTAACGCTCTCCTCCTTGCTGACTATGCGTATCCTCAAGTCTATATCTTGGCTTACTTTCTCACTACTTTCGTTTTTTTTTAAGTATTAACTGACTCCATATCACAACTCACGCTTCTGCAATTTCCCTCATCTTCCATTTTATTCCCTCATATTGGTTCTTTTTAACATACTGTATAATCATGTGTGCTCATGCTTTCTTGACAGAAGATTCTCAGGTACTCAGATCTGTGCCCTACAAAGAGCAGAGACCCCATAAATAGCCATTTTAAGAGCAAGGTAAAATGTTCTTATAACTAAACTGCTAAAAGGAAAACTATAACTTCTTTATTTCTTCCCACCTCAACAGACCAGTTTGGAACTTGAGAGATAATACAGGACCTAACGTTCCTCCCTTCCCTGTGGTCCATCCTGTTTAAATCCTTTGTGCCACATATGATCCCCTAGCACTGCCAGGGGTCACTCCTGAGGATGGAGCCAGGAACAGCCACTGAGTACCACGAACAATGCCACAAATCTCTTCTCTATCCACAGCTTTTCCACCACAAAAATGTATAGACCAAATTGAAGTAGAATTCACAAAATTTTCCACATTTCTATCACATTGATTCTGGAAGTTTGCACTAAAGATAAACAGATCCAAAGGAGCCATAGGATTTATTCAGTGCAGTAATTATAATGTAGACTATCCATCAACATGGTTATATACATCCATAAATCATAACTGCCTCCAGTCAAAATAATTTTAATTATTACTGTGGTGCATAGTAGTCTTATATCAGTTCCACTGATTCTGGGAAGTTACTAAATAAATGTTATTTTACATATCTTTCTGTTAGCAAATTAATTCAAAGCAGCTAACAGCCTCCAAAATGATTTCTATAAGTTTGTAACTGTTAAAATAAATAAATAAATACTGTGGGTGAGCTATAAAAATGATATGCAATGTATAATAATTGTGTAATATATGTCAACATATAAATATGACTATATTTATATAATAGTCATTGTTTGTAGCTACTCATTTTGATCAGGCTGGAATAAAATAAACCCAAATATTAAATAGCAAAAAAAATGATTTCTATACTATGAGGTATCTCATTCAGAGAATCTCGGTTTATTGCAGGAGATCCTGACCAGAAACAAAGTCATCCTCTGGAACTCATCATTACTACCCACGGGAAAATCAGATATGCTCTCAGCTTGGAAGAATCATGCAAGTCGTCAGAATAAAAGGGAATAGTCCACTGACACATGTCTATTTTAAGGCAAATTTATAATATTTTATGATATATATTTGTTCTTAAAGATTCTGAAATATTAAAATATATTTTCAAACCATATAAAAACTATATAATGTTATACAAAAAATAACTGTGATTTGCAAATATTTCACAGGCCTTCTAAGAAATCTCACAGTTGGGATCTACAGCTCCAAGCACATGTGCTAGGCCTGATTTGTCATCACAATTACAAGTGTAATAAGGTTATTTACTAATCAAAAACTCACGATGAATTCCTAATGCCTGGAAGACTGACTTCCAACATTTCAAGTTTTGACTCCTGATTATTTATAGCTGGTTTTATCTCTTCAGTGTGTTTGAGAATTGGGTTTAATTAAAAAAATACAAAGCTAGGCACCCTGGCAGTATTACCTTCAGAAAAATTAATAATTGAAATCACAATATGAGGTGCATTCACCTATTATCTAACAGCTATACTAACTATAATTGGCTGGTATTTGAGTGTGTAAGAGAAGACTGAGTCTACTGAACAGTAACTAATCATTTGGGGGATGATTAAACATTGAAAAAGATTAACAGATTAAACACTGAGAAAAAGAAGGTTAAACATTGGTAAGATCTTACTCAAAAATATAAGTGAAAATCTTCTTTATGAAGGAGGCTATCACCCCACATAAAGTTCTCTTGACCAATGTCTAGTTTATAGAATATTGCTCATGCATGTCAGATCTATGAAATCAAGTTTTAAGTTGCTTTTAGAGAACTGGATACTAAATGAAAATAGATAGGTTATAGTTATTGTAAGGGAAGGGTAGAAATTTACTATGGATTATATAAATGTATGTTGGATGAAATGGGTGAGCTCTATGTTTTGGGAAAGGAAATAGTAGGAAATAGAAAACACTTGATTTTGATTTTCTTAGCAGCATCTTCTTCTCCAAAGGTCTTTTCATTCTTGATTCGCAGGATCCAAGGGTGAAATGAGCATATAATAGAACTACCAGATAAGTATTTTCTAATATAGATGCTCTTTGGTATCCATGCAGTTCACAAATATCCTATTTTATTCTGTTCAAGTAGGGAATGGGAAAAAAAAACATGGAAGAATCAAAAAAGATATCTATGCAATGGATACATATACATGTACTTCCTGTACACCTGTTAGGTTTTTGTACTCTATGACAATTTTGAATTAATGGAAGACTATAAAATTGGACACAAGGAACATACCAGAATAAATGCAGGAGTATGATAGTCAGGTAGCCAGAAATCAGATCTTTTTTCATAATTAGAAAATAGAAAGATTATTGGAAAGTAAGTAGAAGAGAAAGAAACTCCTCAACAGGGGAATAACAGTATAGGACTAAGCTTGATCTCTGATTTCTTATAATTAGATATGAATAATATAAATGTTCACTTTAATCTTCTGTATAACATTCGACTTTTAAAATTATTGAGTCTCTGTATCTTAAGGCTAGTTTCTCTGTGTATTTTAAGGCTATTCACTTCTCTGAATTTTTTAAATATTTACTAAACACTTTCATGTCAGTGAAAAGGACAGCCCTACTTGGAATGTACTAAAAAGGCTTAACTGACAGCTGGCAGAAAAGAGAGTAATTATGGTCTATAACCAAAGAGGCCACATGGGAAATTGATGCATTAAGTGAAGTTGCAAGTGAAGTAACAAGAGTCTGAGTTATTTTCATAGTGTTCATGGGAAAGGAAAGGATAAAAAAATTCAAAATATAGCAGTAAAAAATTCAGTGCAATCTGATGACTGAGAAAATTTTGAAAAAAAAGAATATAGTAAGTCAGGGATTATTCTAAAGCTCAAAAATATGCCAATTGAGATAATTATTATTGGAAAGAAAAGATTCTGGGGCAGGGAACATAATAACTGAAACCCTTTTTATACAAGTGAAGCTTGAGATAAATAGGAGAAACTCATAATGAAATTCTATTAGACACTTGTGATTGGAAAGGAAGGACCAGGAGAAACCGTAAGCTAGAGTGTGAATTTATTAGTTATTTGCCCACCTAACAGGTATGTACTGAGAAGCTGCTAATGATAGACCATATACTATACTCCAATGGGACAACTGTGAGCAAAAGAAAGGGCATACAACTCCTAACTTTATTTCCTGGAATAGTGCACAAGCATGAATCAAGTGAGGACCCCTGAGAGAGAATCATTAGTTAATGTATTAACCTAGTAGTAAGTTAACATGATGGAGACAAGAGCTAATCTATTAGTTGGTGGAGATTTTCCTTATGCTGAAGCACTGGACACAGATCTAAAAGATAAGCTGAAGTGGCCATGCAAAGTTTGATGGGGAGAGAAGGAGTGCTCCAGTGTTTGTGAAAGAATGGCATCTCTAAATATACATGACAAGCTGTACAGAAAGTGAGACTAGAGCACTAAGAAGTGATGAGAGTGTTTGAGAGACTCTTGGGGGTTATAAACACTGATTACACATGAAATTATGCAATGGAAGTAAAACAAAAAAATAAGGAATTAAACCTAGGGAAGTGATGATAATGGTGTAAAAAACTAACAAACTTTTGTGATGTTTGAATTGGTCACATTAGGTTGACTCTTCTCTCTTAGTGGATAGAAATCCATCTTGATCTATTGCAATAAGCACTTAATAAAGAACTATTCACAAGCACTAATGTGTAAGGGCATTTCACATACATATTATTTGACTTCTCTTACTCATTTAATGTAAAATGATTAGCTCTTGAGGGAAAAGCAAGATGAAATTAGTAAGGGGGAACGGAGATAAATCACATAGGATGCCTGATAACCTGTAGCAAAGAGCTTCTCAGGGACATATATAATAATGTATTTAGAAAGAAATAATCTAATTCTCTAGATTGTTCTTAAAATATTCGATCAGCACAAGCATTAGCAAGTATTAGGGATTTTGTAGGTAACTTAAGACAATTATGCTAGAATACCAGTTTCATAGGCAATTATAACTAAAAAAGTCAAGCCATACCACATGCCAAAAAGATTATATATTAACTACATCATAGGATGTTGGGGACGGGCCTAGGCACCCCCTGCCTCTGTCCCTGTAAACAGGGACTGGGTGAGGAGGGGGCCTAGGCACTCCCTACCTTAGTTCCTATAAACGGGAATGGGTATGGAGAAATTTGGCGTGAGGGAGAGTCATCCCCTGACAGATGACCTTGACAGGCGGCCGAAGGGCCACCATGCTCTGGCAGCCAGCCTGGAAAGGGGGTCGAAGGGCCACCATGCTCTGGCAACCTGCCTTGTGAGAAAAGTTGAAGGGCCACCATGCTCTGGCAGCTGGACTCGAGAGGAGGCTGAAGGGAGGATTGGCTCGTGCCTGCCATGGCCATGCTCAAGGCCACATCTGCTTTCCCATGTTTCTCAAGGCTGAGAGAAGAAACTGAAAAACAAGTAATATTGGCAAAAATAAAGTTGCTTGCACCACTTGATTAATAATGTTTATGCCACTTATGTAACCTGCTGATCATTGCTAAAATAAGACTATATAAACTCGCTTAGATTTCAATAAGCTTGCTGTATGCCGTATATTGCATGCGGTCCTCCCTAGCCCACTCAACTCTCATTCCCTCTCTCTGGCCGAGGTTCAAGTTGGCTGCACGGGCCATCGCAATAGGACACTTCATAGACTTTTTCTGCACCCCAGGTGCTTCTATCACACCTGTAGCAATCCACCAAGTCATACCAAAAAAAAAAAAAAGCAAAAAGATCTCAGAAAATCTACAGTGAATTCCAGACAAAATGAGGCAAAAAGTATTCTTAAGAGGCAAAACTTTGAAGTGAGATGTATGTGCTTCCCTTCACCAATTTGAGAAGAAAAAGAGTAAGCTATAAATGAATCATGTAAACTAAATCATTCTATGCAAGATTGAATTAACAAGCCATTTAGGATATTTCTTTTCAAATCTTCAAACAGATTTACGTAATAACCACCACATCAGCATATCTATGAATTATTCATTTATTAATTTTAGAGGAATATATCCTGAAAGTTGAAAAAAGTGTTTTTCTGTTAATTCTTTTTGTGTTGCTGAGAATTATAACTAGGGCTGATACTTGTCAGACACATGTGTTTACTACTGACCTACAACCACAGTCCCCAAAAGAAGTGTTTTTAATAAAGGGAATAAAGCTTTACCTTGAATGAGAATAGCAATCTTCTGGTATTGGGAAATAGGGTTAATATAGATAGATTGAGGAGAGGGCAGATGGTTTCATTAGTTCTTAAGACTATGTATTTTGTAATTCAACTAAATTTTTAAAAATTGACATAAAAATGTAGAGAAACCGAAACAGCAGATTAATAGGGAAATCATTTGAGTATTATGAGGACTATTTTACTATATAGGCACAAATATTTTCCAAGAAAGCAATTAAGAAATAAAATAGTTTCCTCAGTTTACATAAAAGTAATATGGGACTGTAGCACTGCACTTCACTGCACTGTCGTCCCGTTGTTCATCAACTTGCTCAAGCGGACACCAGTAATGTCTCCATTGTGAGACTTATTGTTACTGTTTTGGGCATATCAAATACGCCCACATCCAAAAGAACAAAAACAACCGCTGTTGGAGAGGATGTGGGGAGAAAGGGACCCTTCTACACTGCTGGTGGGAATGCCGACTGGTTCAGCCCTTCTGGAAAACAATATGGACGACTCTCAAAAAATTAGATATTGAGCTCCCATTTGACCCAGCAATACCACTGCTGGGAATATATCCCAGAGAGACAAAGAAGTATAATCGAAATAACATCTGCACATGTATGTTCATCGCAGCACTATTTACAATAGCCAGAATCTGGAAAAAAACCGAATGCCCTAGAACGGATGACTGGTTGAGGAAACTTTGGTACATCTATACAATGGAATACTATGCAGCTGTTAGAAAAAAGGAGGTCATGAATTTTTTATTTAAGTGGATCGGCATGTAAAGTTTCATGCTGAGTGAAATGAGTCAGAAAGACAGAGACAGACATAGAAAGATTGCACTCATCTATGGTATATAGAATAACAGAGTGGGAGACTAACACCCAAGAATTGTAGAAACAAGTACCAGGAGGTTGACTCCATGGCTTGGAAGCTGGCCTCACATTCTGGGGAAAGGGCAACTCAGAGAAGGGATCACCAACTATAATGTAGTCGAAGGCCATTCGGGAGAAGGGAGTTGCGGGCTGAATGAGGGCTAGAGACTAAGCACAGTGGCCACTCAACACCTTTATTGCAAACCACAACAGCTAATTTGAGGGAGAGAACAGAAGGGAATGCCCTGCCACAGTGACAGGGTGGGGTGGGGGGAGATGGGATTGGGGAGGATGGGAGGGATACTGGGTTTACTGGTGGTGGAGTATGGGCACTGGTGAAGCGATGGGTTCCCGAACTTTGTATGAGGGAAGCATAAGCACAAATGTGTATAAATCTGTAACTGTACCCTCATGGTGATTCATTAATTAAAAATAAAAAAATATAAAAAAATTGAAAAATAAAAAATAAAATACGCCAAAGGTAGCTTGCCAGGTTCTGCCATGCGGGCGGGATACTCTGGGTAGCTTTCCAAGCTCTCCAAGAGGGACGGAGGAATTGAACCCGGGTCGGCCTCATGCAAGGCAAGCGCCCTATCTGCTGTGTTATCACTCTGTCCAGTATGGGATTAAAAGTACAAAACATTTTAAAATCTGAGAATCATAACATGAATATTAACTTTATTTTTACAGATTTGTATTAAAATGAAGCAACAACTAAATATTTTCTATGATGAATCAAATAAGACAGAAATCTACAGAAATAAATTTACCATAAATATTTTAAAAATCAACATTAAATGGTATTTTAGCTTACAATAATGTATCTTGTCATATAATTACTTTTAAAAGCACAAGGAAAAATATTTACATTTACTCATACACCCATTTTATGGATAACATTTTTATGAATAAGGACCAAAATATTACATCACAGACATGATTGACAGCATATCACTGTATCACTGTATCACTGTCATCCTGTTGTTCAGCGATTTGCACAAGTAGGCACCAGTAACGTCTCCATTTATCCCAGCCCTGAGATTTTAGCAGCCTCTCCTTATTCATCTTTCACAGCAATTAGAGGTTTTTCAGGGTTAGGGGAATGAGACCTGTTATGTTACTGTATTTGGCATATCAAATACACCACAAGGAGCTTGCCAGTCTCTTCCGTGCAGGTGTGATACTTTCGGTAGCTTACCAGGCTCTCCAAGAGGGATGAAGAATGTATATCAGAGAATACAAGCATGTATATTAAAACCAAGCACATGTATGCTTCTCTAGGCGCATCAGTGGGCTAGACTATAAGAAACAAAGCTCCCAGGAGCTTTGTTTTATATAGCCTCTGGATCTTGGCCGTTGATGGGATTACATTGGCGCTGCTGGGGGCAGTCTGTGGGTATGACTGCCAAGCTACTGGAAAATGGGGAGTCTGTGTAGAGGAGGCCCAGTCCTGATCCGAGAGATCTCATATACATATACATATATATACACATAAAAAGTAGATGAAAGGAGAGAACAACATATAACTGAAAATTTAAGATATGATGGAGTTTGGTGTAGGGAAAAAGGAGAAAATATCAAGAATACCAAGAAATTACAGTGGAGAGTTTACATGATATCAGACATTGACTCATACATTTAAGTGAACTAAATTTAACAGTTGAAACTCAAAGACTGATAGTTTGGAGTATTAAAAATTTTATAAGAAAGATTAAAATTTAAGGTCAGAAAAAGTCTACATGTGAAAAGGAAGCCAAAGTCTAGCAAATGGTAGCAAAATGAAGCAAATTACAAACAATATTTGATTTATATATATATATACATATACATATACACATATACATGTATTTTGTGTGTGTATGTGTGTGTGATTTCCCCCCACACAGCTGTGTTTGGGGGCACCACACGCAGTGTCACATGGCAGAGGGGAGAAGTATTTAATAAATTTCAACTTTTCTATAAGCCTGTTATATTCTTTTCCATAAGATATCAAGTTCACAGTTTTATGAAACTAGGAAAATTATGTTCCTAATATCTGGCTTTTAGTATATACACATTTGTGTTATTTCTAAGAAGACATTCTTCCCTAACTTATATTCCCTGGATTTGTAAATTCCCCTTTTCCCAACCTACCAGTCACATCTGCAGTTTAGATATTTCTTTCCGAAAGAGGAATTAAGTCCAAGCAAGACAAAGAATTTGCTGATACACATATGTCACTCCAAGAATTTCCCTGACAAAGTCTCCACGCCCAATTTAATTATTTCCCTACTGTAAAAAGACTTTCCATCTGCTCTTATTCTAATCTTTTCAAATCCAAAACCAACACATTATAAAGCCAGCTAAATAAATGAATAATATTAACTTTATGTTCCAAGTGAGGCAGCTTTTTATAAGGCAGTGGGTCTCCAGATCACATGCATTTTGTGCTGATACAGTATTTCATTTTGAGCTCAGATCTTTACGCTATGTTTATTTAGTGTAGATTTACCTAGGCTTCCTGAATCCCTTTCTATATAGTTAATACATATGTATACATGTATACCTATAATATGTCATAATATGTTATATAAACTAATATTACATTAAAATAAAATAATATTATTATGGCCATATGGATTTGGATGTTCCAGATTAAGAAAAAAAGAAGAAGCTTATTCTAGGTTCAAATCACTTAACTCTAAACTGTTCAGTCTCTAATTTGGTACTGATTGTTAACATTGACTTGACTTGATGGTTTTTTTTTTTTTTTTTTTTTTTGCTTTTTGGGTCACACCTGGCGATGCACAGGGGTTACTCCTGGCTCTGCACGCAGGAATTACCCCTGGCGGTGCTCAGGGGACCATATGGGATTCTGGGATTCGAACTCAGGTCGGCCGCGTGCAAGGAACGCCCTACCTGCTGTGCTATCGCTCCAGCCCAGATGGTGTGTTTTTTAAACCTGTTTAAGATTTACTTAAGCTCATTGCTTGACCAAAACCTTGAGTAATATTGGGGTAAAGAAATTTATTGTAAATATAAATAATAAATGTAGCTATATTGCCACATTTTATTTACCAAATCTCTAGATAAACTGCTTACAAAAACTAAATACTTAAATACCAAGCTTCTGGAAGGTCACTCATAGAGGTTAGCAATATGATAACAAAATGATAAATGCTTTTCAAAGGAAATAACCTCAAGTACTAAACTATATCACTGTCATCTCCTCATTCTGGGATTACACTGCTTTACAAGAAAAATGTCATGTCATTCATTTCCTAACATCCAATAAGCTAAAACTATTTGTTTCTACTTTGATAACTAATAATAGGGGCAAGTATCAAATGCCAGAAATCTTATACCTTATTATATACACTTAATGCTCCCACCCAAAAAAACTTTATGTAATAGTCTTATTTTATTTAAAATTTTATTTTATTTTATTTTATTTTTTTTGGTTTTTGGGTCACACCCGGTGATGCACAGGGGTTACTCCTGGCTCTTCACTCAGGAATTACCCCTGGCGGTGCTCAGGGGACCATATGGGATGCTGAGATTAGAACCCGGGTCGGCCGGGTGCAAGGCAAATGCCCTACCCGCTGTGCTATCGCTCCAGCCCTTAAACTTATATTTTAAATATGATTTTTATTATAGTTAAAAATCTTACAGGCTGGAGTGATAGTACAGCAAGTATGTTGCTTGCCTTGCACACAGCCAATCAGGGTTCAATTCCTGGCATCTCCTATGGTCCCCTGAGGCCCACCAGGAATAATTTTTGAGTGCAGAGCCAGAGCCAGGAATAACCCCTAAGCATTACTGGGTGGTGCAAAACCCAAACCCAAACCAAAGCCAAAACAAAAATAAAACAAAATCTTATATAGGACAGGAGAGACAGAGAGAGAGAGTGTGTGTAAGGGGTTAGGCAGTTTCTCTACATGCAGCTTATCCCTGGTTCAATACTTAGCACAGCAAATGATTTCCTGAGTACCATCAGGGGTGACCCCAGAGGAGAGAGCCAATAGTAGACTCTGAACACCCCTGGATGTTGCCTCACTGCCCACAAAAGAAAAATATTATATCATAATTTCAATATATGAGAAATAATTATAGTAAAGTGCTATATAAAATAGTCAAACTGTAAAATAGATATTACTTAATGTATAGTTGTTTTCAAAAAGGAAAATAGTATTCGTTGGCATTTCACCTAGATCTATGTAGTTTAATAGTGTCAAGAAATTACCACATGCATCATGTACTAGAGCAAACAGAATAAAACAAACTAAGAGCCATCTTCTTATTTTTCCTATTTTATGACTACTGAGTTATATGGTTACAATATTGGTGAAGACCCATCTGCCATCAAATACAAATTTCTTAATGCAAAATATGACTTATACCATTAAATCACACAAAGGATATGTGTACATTGTTATTTCTGTGGCAACTAAAATACTTTTATTTTATTCACTTAAAATTTATCCTATATTTTGAAATGAAAATAATACAAATGGACACTTAAAAATCTGTTGGGAATCTAATCTAACAACAAACACAACATAGTGGTCTAATCACTTCACTTAATTATTTCTCTAGGTTCTAAGTAATAAAAACAAAAACATACCAAATAAATTTTTATTTTCTAATTGAAAAGAAAACAAAAATGTAGTCTGTATTTGGTAAACACAAATTTACTTCATTTTGTTTTTAGTTCAGGGTTTTTTGTTATTGGTCTCTGTTTATTTTTGGTTTTGGTCCACACCCAAAAGTGTTCAGGGATTATTACACCTGGCTCTGTACTAAGAAATTACTCCTGGTGGTGCTCAGGGGATCATATGGAAAACCAGGGATCAAACCTGGGTCTGCAGCTTACAAGGCAAGTACGTCGCCTTTTGTACTATTTCTCCAGCCCCAGGGAAACACAAATTTCAAAGTTATTTCACTTATGGCAAAAATATAAAATTCAAATACATTATAAGAAGAAAGCAGAGAAAAAATTAAGGTGAACTTAAAATAATTAATGCTAAAGAAAATATGATTTTAAGTATGTCCTCAAATATGTTCTTTTTTGTTTTTGCTAGCCTCAGTAGGTATCCTTTTTATTAATCTCATGTTTAATGACCTCATTGGCCAGGACACTATGAAATTTGCACATAGATAAGTTCATAAATTCAACATTTAAAATTGCAATTTTATCTGGAATATAACATTTTTAAGTTTTAAAAATTAGATCTTAAAAATTATATATTTAAAGATAACATGAGTAATGGTACATGGGAAAAAACAAGAAGCAAAGAACAAAGTCATACACAACTACAAGCAATTATGATTGATGTCACCTTCTCGGTTTTGTTTATGTAATTACACAACCAAGCAATCCATTATGTCATTAAGATTGTATGGCTATGTGACCAAGCAATACCACTTCTGGGAATATATCCCAACAGTACAAAAAAGTCAAAGTAGAAATGACATCTGTAATGAATTCATTACAGCATTGTTCACAATGGCCAGAATCTGGAAACAACCCGAATGCCCAAGAACAGGCAACTGGTTAAAGAAACTTTGGTACATCTACACAATGGAATATTATGCAGCTGTTAGGAAAGATGAAGTCATGAAATTTGCTTATCAGTGGGTGATCATGGAGAGTGTTATGCTAAGTGAAATGAATCAGAAATAGAGGGACAGACAAAGAATGACTACACTGACTTGTGAAATATAAAATAACATAATATGAGACTGACACCCAATGACAGTAGAGACAGGTCCAGGAATATTGTCTATGTTTGGCAGCCTGCCTCATGTGCTGGGGGAGAAAGAAGCTGGAACAGAGAAGGGATCACAAATCAATGATGGTTGGAGGAATTGTTCAGGATGGGAGAGGTATGCTGAAAGTGGATAAAAGACTAAACATGATAGCCTCTCAATATCTGTATTGCAAACCATAATTCCCAAAAGTAGAGAGTGAGTATGGGGGAAATTGTCTTCCATATAGGCAGGGGGGGTGGCAATAGGGGGGATACTGGGGACATTGGTGGTGGAAAATGTGCACTGGTGGAGGGATGGGTATTTGATCATTGTGTGACTGAAACTCAAACATGAAATCTTTGTAAATATCTCACGGTGATTTTATAATAAAAAAATTTTTAAAAAAGCAAAAATTAAAATGGGGCTTCAAAAACTTAGTCTTTGGACTAAATTTAAAGTTTAGTCTTAGTTTAATATGTTATCAAAAAATATACATTAATGCAAAAGTTCCATGATGAAGAAAAAATATAACAATTTTAAATGGAAATAAATTCAATAAGAGTTCCATCATCAGGCCTATGAGAATATGTGGACATTTGAAACATCCAGATAACTTTAAGGTATTTAAGAAATAATAATTGTAATTAAGTAGTCTTTAAATTATTATACTGGTATATGCATGTAAGATAACATTGGTTCGTCCTTTCTCCTCCATCCCTAATTCAAGTTTAGGTTTACTGGGTTACATCCATCACAGTTCTGCAGGAGCACTCCCATTCCTCTGTGTTTCATTTCTCCTTTGTGCTCTACTTCCCCTATCTGTTAATCATCTACATCCCCAAATCAGAACCTGTGACTTATAAGGTCAGATCCTTCTAAGGACCCTGGATTTTGTGTTTGAAAGTGAAATTTTATTTCCCTTGGAGTGATAGCACAGCAGATAGGGTGTTTTTCTTGCACGCGGCTGACGCGAGTTCGATTCCTCCGGCCCTCTCAGAGAGCCGGGCAAGCTATGGAGAGTATGAGCCCGCAAGGCAGAGCCTGGCAAGCTACCTGTGGTGTATTTGATATGCACAAAACAGTAACAACAAGTCTCGCAATGGAGATGTTACTGGTATCCTCTTGAGCAAATCGGTGAACAGGACGGCAGTGCTACAGACAGTGTTATGTTATGCCCTTTGCATAGTGTTCTTTAGAGCACTGTTCTTTTGGTATAGACACAGGAAGACAGTTAAATGCTATGCTTCATAACTTGGGAGTTAATGGACTTCAAATAATATTTACTCCTGGGCATATGTCATATTTACTCAACCCAGTTGCCCTTAGTTCCTAGCACTCCCAAAGCAGGGTCCCAACAAAAGTACTTGGATGTACCCAGGCAAGCTATAAGATAACCTGGCACTGAAACAGGACAGGACAAGTGCCTGTATAATAAGTTAAGAGCATGGTCATGAACAAATGTTGTCATGACCCAAAAAAAAAGTGAAGAAGGACCCTGCTGGGGTTAGGAAAGGTTAATCTGGCTTGAGGACTGCAATCTGAGATCTATAGTGAGATGTCCCCAGGAGAGCCACCCTATAAACTTAATATATTTCTTACTTTTCCCATACAAAATAACAAGAAGATTATTTAGAAGTAAATTTAAGACGATTGTTTAAATGAATATGGGCTAAGGAAAGGAGAAATATGCCCTTAGGTGAAAAACTGCCCTTGAGAGGATCTCCTAGCAGGATGAGATCTATGTTTTGAGTTTCCCCAGAAAGAAGGGTTCTCATATATTGATTGTGCTATGTTATCCTACAGTGCTACCTCACCTATGCATAATTGCTACTCTGTTGGTGACTGTTCTCTATAACTAGGCTGTGGGAGTGGGCTGGTGGAGGAGGAAAATGGGCAGTAAGTGAGACTGGGAAGAGGCAGAGGAAGACTAGATTGGAATAAACTGCAACTGATCACCAACTAAAACAAAAAAAGATTGTGTGGTTAAGCATTGCGTTTCTTTATGGAGCTTAATATCTTACTACTTTCCAAAGTTATCAACCTTTCCATAGTATAATCTTTTCATAGTGCAATCTTGACCACTATTTATCATACCTGGAATTCTGAGATTCTGAAACATCTGATTCTGTGCACGTTTTCTTTACCTGTAAGAAAAGCGTACTAGTTATCATCTCATATGAAAATTCTATTTGTCAATTCAGTTTCACAACACGTGTGAAACTTAAAGAGGACATAGCTCTGTTTACCAAGATCTCTATAAAATACTCCCCCAATTTTATGGCATAATCATGTAGTACCAAATAGTGTATTTCATTATTATCCCTTGGACAGCTGCCAATGTACTTCCCTCAACTCCATTAGTATGTAAAATGTTCAGTAAAAATAGCTTGGGACTAGCTTAACTAGGAACAAAGAAACCAAAGAACCAGGTTTCCCACTTAGAAGCTAGAAAGCCATACTGTTCTCAATTCACTATGAAATGTTTTTCCAATTGATACTGCTCTGTCTCCTACTAAAGCGCAGAATAATAAACACCAGATTATGGGGCAAAGCCCAGTGTTAGCTAAAACATTCATAATATTAATTTTCATTTTCTCAATCTAGTGGCTGTATGTTTTATATATTTCCCAGTATATCACTTAAGTTTTCATATTACTCATAGACTTCTCACATGTATTTGAAGTATATTTTGCAGGCTATATTTCAAGTTCATGGTTTTTAAACCATGGAAAGTAAAGAATAAATATTAACTTTGAATTTTAAGATACATTATTTAAAAGTATATGTCTCAAAAAATAAGGTAAGGTACAAATGCACCACTTTTAACAGTTTAATTTTAAGTGTACATAGATATGTTTGATAAATTTTGTCTTAAGGGATCCAAAAATTGACTCAAATTTAAAATATCTTTTAACATGAAACATAAAAAATATACATTGACAAGTCTACTGTCATACACTAGCTGCTTTTATTGCTGTCATCCATCTATTCAACATACAGAATTCAAAGCATCTTGACTTGTGATATATAACTTAGGTGTGGAAAGTAAGCATAACAAACATATACCACAATGTAAATTGTAGCAGGAATGGTACCTCTTAAAAATATATTCTGAATTGAGACTGAACACCCTACAGTGGGTAGGTGTTTGCCTGGCATGTTGCCAATCTAGGTTTGATCCCAGGCACCACACCTGGTTAGCCTGGCCCCGCCAGTAGTAATCCCTGAATTCGAGCCAGGAAGAAGTCCTGAGGACCACTGAGTGTGGCCCCTTCCAAAAAAGTCAAAAATAAATTCTGAATTTTTAATTGAAACACTGTCCTTTCATCTCACAAGGTAATCATTTCTTTTAATAGCAGAAGAATCTTTAAAAAAATAGAATAACTTTTAAAAATCCTACACTTTCTAATATCTGTCTTGTACTTCCAATCCCACATATGTAACTGTTTTAATACCTAAGCAATCAATTGTTCTTTATTGTCTTCTTTGTTACATCCTTTATCTGTATTTACACATTATAGATATGGAAACAGCAATGGTGCTCATACTTAACCTTTTAGGTAACATGTCTACACAAAACATGTAACTCAGGACCATGAGATGGGGGTGTTAAGAAATAGTTTCAAGAGAATTCGTTAAAAACAAGGTAAAGGAAAAAAAAAGGTAAAGGGAAATACTTCTCTTAAAATTTAAACATAAAGTTCACTACAAAACCCATGAAAGCCCTATTTGCACTAAAAGTCTAATAAAAGTTAAAAATTGAAGGGAAAAATATTGGAATAGATTATTCCTTTTCATTTTATCTGCCCTATAATTCAACACCAGTAACTATATGAACTGTCCAAGGAATACCCCAAAGTGAATGTCAGTTTTCAATAATTTGATAAATAAGTTTGGGGTATGATTGAAGAAGTGTCGTATCACTACAGATAAATTAGACATATGCTTCCAGGTAAGAATTACAACCAAAAAAAAAAAAGAAACAAAGAAACAAAGAATAACAACCAAACAAGCAGAAAAAAACAAATCAACTTTTTACCCACAGTCTATGGATAAATTTTACAAGTCATCATTATCAAACTAGTCACCAGAACGTTAAAAGTTCAGATTATTCTTATTTTATTTTATTTGTTTGTTTTTGATCATACTCAACAGTTCTCAGGGCTCTAGCACTGTGCTCCTAACTCTGTGCTCAAGGATCACTCCTGGCAGGCTCAGGGGAGTCTGGGCGTGCAGGGATCAAATCCGGATCAGCCACATAAGAACTCTACCCACTTTACTTTCACTCTAGCTCTATTTTTATTTACTCTTAAAAGTCATTGTAATAACCAAGAACATCTAGAACCCCTGACTTACAGAGAATATTTAATAAACATGTCATAGGAATGAAGTTAATATTCATTCAGATATTATAAAATTCATGCTTTCTTCAAAGTAATTCAATATTTAAGGATTCATTCATTTGTTCATGGGAAAGTAAGGTAGGGCAATATTCAGAACACCATGATTATTATATGAGAGGCTTGCAGTATTGTTGGGATTAAACCCCAATCAAGAGAGTATGGGCTGGCAATAAAGTAAGAGAACAGTCTGAACAGAGTCTCAAAGGATATAGTGTGAAACGCTAATTCAGATACAAGCAAGTAATTCAAAGCAATGGAATTTAGTGTGCAAGATACTGTTTCATTTTTCAATATATTCTGGAGTAAATAATGCATAAATTACAACGGAATGTATTACTCTTAAAAATGAAGATAAAAATAAGTTATAGTCTAGGTGCAGATTATCTTGTGCATTATTATGTACAAAATTCCTTGTAAAAATAGAATGAAATTACTGTCAAGAAAAATGATCTAAATATTAGTTTTAGTTAGATTACAAATGCAAATACTCTAAAATGTAACTGACTAAATATATAGCATTTATATATATATATCAAATTGTATCAAAGCCTGGGAGCATATTAATATTTTTAAAGGTAATTTGTGATTCAGTTGAATAATCACGTAAATTATTGCATGTTGAAACAGAATGGGTATCTATCATTAGTTATCTTTAGGTTACAACAGCGAAAATAAGAGCCTTCTGGTGTGACATTTTGTGTGACATCTGTGTGACATTTTTTGTATACTAACAACTTAGAAGTTGGTCATACTTAAATTTCAAGTATTGCATTATAATTGAAAATTTTTCTTTATAATTATCCCAGCTTTATTTTGGGGATGTAGAGTATTCTCTCATATAATATGTGTTGTGAACTAGATGGCCTTTTAAGCATTTTTTTCAAGTAATTAAATTAACTGGTACCCAGAGTTCAATGGGCTTTTGTGAATTTTTCTGTTCTCTAGTTAGAAATACTAAATAATTATGAATAAAATAAGTACCTTATGTTTGATTTCATAATACATATAGCAGTCAGCTAAGAAAATTAAAAATTAGATATATGGATTCATTTTATAATGAAATATACTATTGTATATAAAATGTATAATAAGAGTTTATGAAAACAATCTCTACAATGTAGGCTTTTTCATAAGGCATTTACAAGATAAAATAAATAATTTCCTAAATTATTCAATAATGTTTATTATTATAAATATAGTTAATGCATTCTAGAATTTAGTACAGGATGTGCATCCTAATGTTCTAACTTACGATTATTTCTGCAGCCAACTAAATGTAATTCTTGATGAAGATCATAAGAGAAATTTACACTGCTACTTAGATGCAATTCTAAACTTGCATACTTATAGAAGGAGTCTTCAGTAAAAGTGTCTCCATATTTCTCCACAGGACCTATTTTATCTTTATATATGTTATAATTACATTATTAATTTGAAAAAAATTGAAATTCATAGCAAAAAAAAGAAGCACAAGACTTTCACATAGTAGTACAGAAAACACCTGTTTTAATATCCTAATGCAAATTGAGATGCTATTAAAGTGATATTTTGTCAAATATATTAAAAAAGTTAATGCCTTGTAGGCAGACTGTTAAAAAAAATAAAAAGCACAAGTAATATCCAAAGCCATTTATAACTGTCATCCTTCCCTCAAAACAAAAATCTTCAGCCTTAAAATTTGCATATTCCCAAAATACTTTTTATTCACTTAGAAAAGTTTCTTCACTTCTTTACTTTTAGTATATATATATATATATATACATATATATATATATATCCTTTCAGACTTCATTATCATTCTTACCCAAACTCCTTATTCTCAATACCAAGTTTCAGTAGCCAAAATGTCAAGCAACGTTGTACTTATTATAAAAATGAGTGAACCCTACTGTTTAACTGGAAGTTTGCACCTTCAGAAATTCAAGGAAAAATTACCATGACCATCCTTCTTAACTGTAATAAATCAAAAAATCACAAAGGCACAAATAAATACTGCATTTTGACTGTAGCAACAGACAAATACACACATTAAAATAGAATTCCAATATTATTTTTTAAAAAAGCTAAAAACATGAGGTTAAGATTTTTTTACCCCTGTAGTACTAAGTTGTCATGAGCAAGATCTTACTTGATTTCTAACTTTTACTGCAGGAGACTTCCAGAACCCAGATTTGGTGGAGGGGAGTTATACACAATCACACACTGGGGAGGAATTATGTTCTAAATCTAAAATCTTATAGGCTATAACTCTTCATTAACTACAACTGTCACAATAATGCTCAAATTATTTGAGAGTTCATTCTGAGGTTGGATATATTTAAGAAGCAACTTAGTAACAATGACTTAGGGAAACAAAGCATAATTATTCGTATATAGTATATGTGCATTAAATCAAATATCTAACTACATACTTTCAAATTCTAAAGAACATTTTCTCCTTAACTGTGCCAGTTTTTTGTCACCTGTAATAAACTCCATGTATACCCTGTATGAAATATTCCGGGAAATGTCAAACTCTGCCTAATGGTATGTTTTTTCATTACTACCCATCAGGGACTATATCAAAGGTAACACAGTACTTAAAATGCCACAAAGGAGTCATAAATGCTTTAAAATCTCATGTTACAGCTCATATGAATATCTCCCTCATCCCCAGTTTTGGAAATGAGAATACATTTTTCAGTCATATACTCTCTAAAATTATGCTAGAGAAGTGTTAAAAGTATTTTTTGGTCACAAATGTGTACTACAAATACTTAGAGATATTTCCTCATTTAACCTGGCTTCCTTTGTACCTTTTGTTTACAGTTTTTATGGTCCTGATTGTTAGGAAACAGATGGCTGAATTATTTACATTGTAGTGTAGCAACAAAAAAGCAAAATGAAGTACTCAGTTCTAAACAAAGAATTAGTACTGAATGAGCATAATTTGGTAGACTCCACTGAAACTTAAATCACCAATTCTACAGTACATAGTCTCACTGAACCAAAAAGAGAATTCCATCAGTATTAAGTATCAGTCATTAGTTTTAGATTTCCTTCTATTTCAAGTGAAGATTTATGTACTTACACACAAAAATTTTGCTTTTCAAATAATTTTAAGAACTGAACCCAGTTCTTTTAATAGAGAAATCTTGCCAATGTTTTTGGCAATGTCATCTGAATCTTACTGGTCACTCCACTTTTTTTTTTTTTAAAGATTTGGAATGTTTTGGGCGCAAGGTTAAGAAAAACGTACCCATTTATCATGACCTGCCAAGCACAGCTGGCCCCTAAGACAAGGAAGCCCTTTGCCACTTAACAAATTCAGCTCATCTTAGTCACAAAACTTCAAAAGAATTTGACCATAGGCATAGATTAGCAATCATTTGCTTTAAGGCACAAATATCAATCACTGTGTAACATAAGCTAGTATACCTAAAAGCATTTGTCTATCAGGCCTATGTCTATGCTTAGGAACAAACCTTTTTCATTTGTGCAATAAGAAACATACAATCCAATTTTTCATAATTGTGGAATTTATTAAAAATTTAGAAAAAAATTTGCTAAAATATCTTTTAAGTTCAAATATATTAAAACATATCTGTGTATATTTAAAATTTTAAATGGTATACAAAACTTCTAATGTGTTAACAGTATTACAATAATTCTTGAGGAACATTATGAAATTCTTAAATAAAAGCAACTGATAGGCTTTAACTACCAAATGTTAAAGGAAATTTTAAATTAACATTTACGTATCTCTAATTTATATATGGTTTTAATATTTCTTATAAAACATGCTCGATCTATAAGTATATAAAATAGCTTTGAAAAATTGTTAAATTATTGATATTTATTACAACAGAAACTTTTGAAGAGAAAATTAAGGATTATTTGCATCAATATTTTGATTCTTAAAAATATATACTATAAAAATATAATTTTAGTATACTTCATTTCCATCTCTCTTAATGGTATTTTAGCAATACTTTGAGTTTTTAAAATGTATTCTAGAGCAGTTTTTTTATTAAATTCATTTTGCATAACCATCATTATAAAACAAGTTTATATTACACCTTTCCTTGGATTTCAGTCTGAAAATGAATATTTACATTGTCAAAGTTAAATAAAAAACTTACTGGGACATGAATTACACATTAAAAACACACATGATGGTATTTATGTTTGAGTAGATTTTCTACTGAATTTTAGTTACGTTTTGAATTTCCTCAAGATGGGGAATAAGACAAAACAACTCATCGTAAATGTATCTCACACATACAAATACATAGTAAGGATAAACAATCTAAACTTTATCTCAAGTAAGATTTGAGTAGTGAATTACATTATTTCAAAACCAGAAATAAATTCTTTATTAAATGGAAGTGAAATTTAATTATGCAATTTCACTTCTTGCCCTAAATATTCATCAAACATAAAGGATGAAGTGCTTTCTGCAGTCTCAATGAAAAATTAATTCACTAGGAAAACTCAAGGGTTAAAGAGTAAAGGAATTGTAGATTAAGCCTTTCTGTAGTGAAGGTCTCATTCTAGGTGAACCTAATTAATAATTGAGATACTTACAATTTTTTCCTCTTTGACCTCAATTAAAAAGGTTTTCTGAGACCAAGTTCTAAGGACAATTTACCCTGATTTTCTCAATACACACTTAGGAAATCATCTGATTTTTCACAGCCTTCACAGCCCTATTAGGTTCAAAATTGCTGTGCATCATTTTCCAAAACAAAGTGTGAGCCTGCACTTGATGTATACAAACACACAATCACCTTCCTTCTCTCTGCTATCTGCCATGAGCTCAAAAAGTCTTGCCACACAATTTTGAGAATTCACATATTAACCTGAAAATAACTTTGAGAAGAAAGATCAAAGTACAGATTATTTTTTAAAAGAGTATAGCCTTTTCTTCTTCCTTCATCCTTAAGAAACTATGTAAATGCAGCCTCATTTGACTGCTGATACATGCTTTTGTTGTCATTTTTGATATGCAATACTATAACAGTATAAGAAACTTTGGTTTAAAACAAAATACAAAAAGCTAAACAAGGTAGTGCAACTTTGTTATTCAATTACATGGGATTTTAGAATATAGTAGCAGCAGTAAGAAAAGAATCAGGAAACTGGATAGTGCTGACTGATGATGCTCAGTCGACCCTGGAAACCAAACTGGAAAACTTATTGGCTGTGATAATTCATCCTCCCTTTCTTCAAACCGGTTACCCAAACAACCTAACTCTGGCAATAAATCAGTTTTCACAGATAATTAGAGCTGGAGGATATTTTCTCCTCTAATATTGGCAGGGGGTCCTATAAGGAAAAAAAAGTAGTACTAACAAAACAAAGCTTTCCTCCTTAGTCTTGAATAAAAGAAATCATTAAAATAATGTAATTACTGTGACAATTTACCACACTCTGAACCTTGACGCAGTCTGAGTTAAAGTTTTCTTGCAAATCACACTTTATATTCAGATTCAACCACACATAAGCATATTAAAATAATCTAAAGTATCCCAAGAGATTGCATAGCAATCTGCTTTAAATCAAAGCAGATGCATAAATGTGCATCAAAAATAAAAGTAAGAATCTATCAAAAACATGGGTTTTTAGAAAAAGTTTATATTAAACTTGATCTGAGTTACCAAAAAAAGAGCTCCACAAATAAAGAAAAAAAATGTTTCCTTAAAAACAAGAAATATTTGTCATTGAGATGACTATACTTTAGATCTAATTAAAATCCACATTAAGCAAATATATTCAAAACAAAATATTTATCCTGATAATAATAGCAAAGTCTTTTACTTTACTAGCTGGTATTTTTTAAAACCTATGTTTTAAAAAAGGATGTAACTAAACTGTTCAAAGTCAAACAGCCATCAGAGTTAATTAATGGAATACAATATGCTGATTAACAACTACTGCAATATTTTCATTTCATTCAGAATTAACATAGTTTAATCATAATAGATAGATGTTATGGTTATTAGTTTCAACATGGGAAGTTTAGAGATTTTTCTCTCTTGAACAATTTGTTTAATTTATATATATACATACATATATATGTGTGTATATATGTACATATACATATATATATATATTTCTTCTCTCATCCTTGTGCTAAAGCTGAGAAAATTGCAAACAATTTATTTTGGCTAATTTTTTTGATAGATCTGCTTAAACCTATGACTTACCACATTTCATAATAAGGATAACTCTTAAATCCAAAGTTAAATACAACTTACCTCATTCAAAGTCCAAAAATCTGAAATTGGTTCCAGTTTTAGTTGAAAGTAGGTTTTGTGTGTGCGTGTGTGCGCGCATGAGTGTGTGTGTTGTGTGTGAAGCTCAACAGCCAATAAATTCCACTCTCCACTGTCAGTAGAATGAAACGCTTCAAGCATAACAGAATGCGGAGAGGTTTATAGTCTCTCGCCAACATCCAGGTAGCCTTAAAAATACCTTGCTCCGAAGTGCACCTCCAGGCTCCAGAAGCAATGCAGTTATTTAGGTTAACTAGGAGGAGACCTGGAGAGTAAACACTTGGCTCAGACCAATGGCTTTCGACTTCCCACACCCTTCTGTTTACAGCAAGAGTGCCTGCTGTCAGAGGTCACCCCCCCCCCCCCATCAACAGCTCCTGTCTTTCAGTGGGATCTAATGTACAGCATTTACCCAGCCTCCTAGGCTGTCTGCCTGCTCTCCTGGTGACACATTCACAATTCATTGATAAAGTTTTTCAAAGAGTTAAATCCCTGCATATTCAACATTCTAAAAGCAATTTTTAATTTCTTTAAAGCCAAAATTTTCTATCAAAGAAATACTTCCATGTCAGTAATATTGATAAGGACTGGTACTTATTTAAAGTCTCAGAGCTATATTTTATAATGTTTTGTTGTTGTTGCTGGGGTTAATTTAGTTGAGAGAGGAAATCATTAAGATTTCACTTTCATTATTACATCTATTAAATATATTTTTCTTTAAACACACATGTACTTCAACAAAGTGGAAAAATAATTACGTGAATTATTATCTGCTCTGCTTTTAATACATTTATATTTGAGTATAAAAAGGGTTTTGAACACAACTAGAAATTCTCATACAGACATCATAATTTTCTGGAAATATTTTCTAAAGAAAGGAAAAGGAAACAAGAAAAACTAAAACCAAGTGATAAGGATAATACAAATAAGTCTGTTCTCTAGCACTGAAGTTCCTTTATCTTTCCCCTAATGGTTTATTAAAAAGAATTGTTTTCCTCAGGAAAAGAGAACACAACAGCATATAATGTTCCCTATTCATGCCTTTAAAAAATGTGTCTCACAAATCTCAAAAGAGAGACTAAGTTCATTTCATAAATTCCTCACTCAATAGTTCAATTTAGCATTTACAGGCCGTATGGGAATTACAGCTTCCAATTTGTCTACACAAATAGAGATGATTCCTTCTTCCATTATGCTTCATCTTTACAGTGGAAAACTCGGTATAGAGGGGCAAAGGGTTCAAAATAATGACCAACAGCCCCAGAGTAAATACCACCATCCGAGTGATTTGTAGTACAGAGGTTTCTGGAAGTCACTTTTATTTTCACAGGAGGAACTCAGTGGAAAACCATCACACAGCTCGCCCTTGAGTACACCACAGAAACCCCAGTGCCCTTGGGGACAGAAGACGTCACTCTCTCCTCGGAATGGCCAGGGCTGTGTTTGCTGCTGCTGAGAAACTGGATAAGCATGAACATTCCACCTGCAGCACATGCTCCAGCCAGGTTTTGAAGACATCACAATACTTCCATGGCAGAGAGCTTCCTGGATCTATTGTAGTCAATAAAATGCGTCCATGAATTATTTTCGAGTCCCATTTTGACAGATTCAGTTCTTTGTTTCTAGCTTAGTTAGGATCACTGAAAATAAGGGCATCATTACAGCCAAATCTCAAATCGTTTCTTGAGTAAATCAGTATAAACTGGAGTTTATAAGTTCACAAATTATGCTTCTGAAGTGGCTACTTTCTTAAGGGATAATACGTAATTGTCTAAACTCTTAAGACTGCAAGACGCATTCTTGAAAATATCTATGTCTATTCCTGTTACAATAGAGACCCAATGGACCATACCTAAAACCCCCAGGAAGACAAAATAAACTCTTGATGAATTATCAAAGGCTGCCTGGCTGGTATTTTTATTTCCAAGTTTAAATGGGATGAGGAGAATGTGGAGATTGACAGAATGTAGTAAAACCTTTGTAAATAAGTGCAATATAAACCTTCCAACTTATACTTCCAATTCTGACACAGTAGAAATAACTACAGTTTTCTAATTAAAATATAATTTTTATCTCAAATACATTAGCACATATCCCTTTTTAAAAACCCATGATATTTAAAAAAAACACAGAACTAAATGCTATTGAAATTTTTACAGCATAATAAAATCCTGAAAATAGCAAATGCAATCAATTTCTAGGAAAAAAAGATGGTAGTCTTCTCTTTGAATTGTGCTATAAAACAATAAAAATAAAATAGCATGATACCAATAATGACAGGCCCTGAGACTAATAATATAGAATTGAAAGCCCAAAAACAGATCTTCAAAAATAACATGAAGAGTATGACGAGGAGCAAAGAAAAGTTCTTTAACAACTGGCATTGGAAAAACTTGTCAGTCACATACTGAAAAATAAACTTAGACCCCCTTACACCATGTACAAAAGTCAATTCAAAATGGATTAAATACCTAATATAAAGCCTGATCCAAAAATTACATATTGAGAAAAAATATAAGCAGAACCCTTTATGACAATGAATCTAGAGGTATCTTCTATGGCTCAAGGCCATTGACCAAGCAAGCAAAGGTAAACAAAAATAACTACATCAAACTAAGAAGGATTTGTACTGCAAAAGAAACTAAAATAAGTGGATAGAAGAGAACAGAAAATCACTTAGTGAAAACACACAGATAGCCATCAGGTACAGGAAAAAACATGCTGCATTGTTTATCATCAGGGAAATGCAAGTCAGAACATCAATGAGATATCACTTCACACCAATACATAAAAAAGAACAAAAACAACCAGTGTTCGCATGAATGCAAGGGAAAAGTATACTCATCCACTGCTGGTAAGAATTTACCCTTTTTGAAAAATATTATGAACATTCAAACACTAAGAACCGAGCACATTATATAACTAGAGTAATTTAAATGAGGAAACATTTATATATTAAAGTTGATACTATCAAGTACCCATCCGTGTCATGTTATAAAATACCTCCAGGCTCTTTTGTAGCATTTCTTGTCCCCATTTAATAAATGGGAAATTAACTATAAAGCAGTTCGGTGAAGGAATGCAAGGAAGAATATTAGAAATTAAGAGGAAAAAAAACCATTATGGGAGTGCAAAAGAAAACCAAAGTGCAGTCATATAACTTTAAGACTAACTGGAAAACCACAGGTGGATAGTAAAACACAGTAACCAGAGGGTGTGTGTGTGTTTTCTTTAATGTACCAAACATAGAAATATCAGCTGACCTAGGTTTTGTCTATGATCTTCCATGATATACTTGGAATTACCACTGAGCATACATAGGAGTAAATAATACCTGAACAACACCACTGGGTGTAGTCCCTAAACAAAACTTCCCTTCAGTAAGGCTAAGGTAAATGGTGTTGTTCCAATAGGTAATGGCAAACATGCAGCATGTTTAAGGAGCTTCAACCAAAATAGAAGAGTCACAGTAAAGCACAATAAGAGGTGTGTAGGCTCTAAAAGACTAATAATAATATTAATATTAATAATAATAATGTACGACCATTATATCTCCAATATTTAAGGCTTTCCCAACTTCATTTAGAATACTCATTCTCCATCCATTGTAATGAAATAGTGATTGAACTTCCAGCATCTATAAAACCAGTTTTTCACATTTCTTATTTGCAAACAGAGAAACAAGAATAGTATTATAAAATTTACAGCGGCAGCTATATTCCCTCAATAAAGTCAGCAATAAAATAGCAAATATTTCTGTTAGACCGTATTATCAATATAATTACAATCTAGGACAATTCAGTTTGATGAGTATGTTCAAATGGCAGAATCAGAAAACTCTGAGTTCAACAGAACTGGGAACGGGTGTCCTCAACCCATCTCCTCCTGTTTCCAGCAACTCGTCGGTCACGCCCATAAGCCACCTCTGGCTGGTGCCAGATAATCTCGTCATCAGCCACCATCCATAGTCTCATTGTCCTTTTCTCCCAGAAGGGAGCATAATATGGCACATGCCATAGCCATGCCCCTGTACTAAGCTGTTTCATTCGGGTAGCCCCAAAGAGAGGAGGGTGAGAGCCCTCTCCACCTGAGGGCACCGAGCCCCAGCTTCCAAAAACCACCAGAACTCAACTGCCGCCCTGCTCATGGATGCTCTCCACATACTCAGGCTGAGCCTCACCCACAAGTGAACCTATTACTGGACACATCATACCACACACCCTACCCATACTCCACATTTGATGGGGTTTAAAGTAGTAGGAGGCGACCAATCTTAAAAGGAAATATTTTTTACAGATACACACACATATACATATATACATATACATATAACATATCACTGTATCACTGTCATCCCACTGCTCATCGATTTGCTCGAGCGGGCACCAATATCTATATCTATATGTAGATATATATGTGTGTATATATATATATGTACACAGGCTAAATTGTTAACAACATATTAGTGATATCTTATAGAAGGGCATAATGGCCCCTGGGTGAAATACAACCATCTTCATACTCTGTCCTCTAAGAAAACTTTATTGGAGCATTTTCAGCAGTTTTTTTTATAACAAACAATACAAAATAAATTATTTCGGCTCTGCTATGAGGCAGGGGTTGAGGTTTGGGATGGAAACATCCAAAATATGGTGGTGGGAAGGTGTAATGATGTGGGATTTGTGTTTGAATATTAAATGTAATCAAATATTGTGAACTACTTTATAAAATAAATTAAAAAATAAATAGCAGAATCAGAGTAAGTTTGATTTTTGTTCCCTTTTTGAGTAGGTTATAATCTAAAGGATCTATTAAAAAGGTTCATCTAGGTTAGCTTCTAGGAAAAATTAAGACATAATTTCTGAGAAAAACTCCAACATTATGTACATAAAATTCAGTAAAGCTTTTTACTTCTTTCATCTTCATCCAAATCCAGGATGTAACCAAAAGATGAGCTCACTGGAGTTAATCACCAATGGGTCTTCTAGTGAATACAGATTATGAAGAGGTCAAGAAGATGGAGTTATAATGTTTTAGGGTGATTTAAAGTTCTGATGCTAAACAAAATGATTTTTTTTTCTAACAGGAAAAATCAAAGAGCTACTGAACATCTTGTCTCAACTCTGCCTCCTAGATAACACCATCATCCAATAAATTCATTAATTTCAAGTGCCATAGCACTGTGACTAGAATTGGCTGAATGGGTGAACCAGAAAAATAATAACCTAAATAAAATTGTGAAGAGCAGTGATGCACCATTGTTGGTCCTAAGAGGGTATTCACAGAAGTTGATCTGCTAGGAACAGGCAGGGGTATATGCTCATACACCGTGCCTTATACCACAAAGACACATCAGTTCAAGTGTAGCAGGAGTTATGTGGGAAGCCAGGGATCAACTTGGGTCAACCTCATGCAAGGCAAGTGCAGTCCCCACTGTACTATCGCTCCCACCCCTGTTTAAACATTTACAAATGGTTATGTCTATTGTAATGATGAATTAGGCAGAAGAAGAAACAGTCAGTATATGCTTCAGCCACTTAATTCCAGTTGGATTTCATCAGAGAACAGACCCTTTCCATAATTTTTATGAATGACCCAACAATCTAACCATTTACACAGTTTGTGACACTCAAAAGTGATATTTTTATATCACAGTTGGCAATTTTTCAAGTGACAAACCAAACAGTTCCATCACTGGCAACACCCCAAGCGTCAGTAAATATATAACAAAATATATAAAACTTTCTATGAGAACTGCCTCAAATCTTTCACCCTGAGTAGGGGCAGTATCCATTTGTCCATTTAGCTGATGAACTGACAGAAATAGAAGCCTAGTGGTTACCAACTAACTTATAATTTAATAAAACCATTATAGAAACTAGGTCCAGACATTTAAGGGACCCTACTGTCAGTCAGGAGCTTAACATTTTCTCCATAAGGAGCATGGCCAATTTCTCATGTGAAGTTAAGATGCTGCTAGAGTGAGGCTGGCAGCATTCCTGACTCTAAGACTTCCACTGCACAATCAAAACTTGATGGGACCTGCCTACCTCCCTACTTGGGAGTAAAAGCTGAGCAACCTCAGTGGGTGGATATCTGGCTGAATAGTTTCAGGACTTCATAGTCTAGGCATTCAGTCTGATTCAAAAGTGCATTTTTTATTCATAAAAGAATAGCATTTTGGTATCCATCCAGTGCTCTTGAGGTCAGTAAACTACCAAGCGGTAATTAACCTTCATTGTTCTCTATGAAGTAATAAACTCTCTTATGTATATAACCTGGTCATCTTAATGCATTTTATATACCGTACAGGACTTTGGATCTTACATCAAATTATTTTTTTTAATATCACAGAGTTTGAGTCACCTTGGAATTCTTTTAGAATCCTAAAAACAGAATGACTCTTTTGCCATAGTGTTTCCTGGGCCTGCACTGCTCTCCCACATTCGGTAATACAGGCTCTCTCCCACATTCGGTATTATACAGGTAATACAGGTAATACGAGATTAATTTTCACTTTGGGGCCAAGGAGACAGTTCAAAGAAGTGGAGTTCATGCTTTGCATATTCATGGACCCAGGACAGATCCATGGCATCACTTGAGCCCAGAGCACTATTGGACGAAGCCCTAATGGCTGCGAGTGCCCATCACTACCAGGCAAGAACAAAAGCACATTTTGATGTCTGAGCACCAGACCTGCACATCCATGTTGCCCAGTCAAGTATTGCCTGAAATCTGGGCTCTCAAGCTCTACAAAACAGACTTAGTTTTTTTTTTTTTTAATTTTATTGAATCACCGTGAGATAGTTATGAGCTTTCATGTTTGGGTTACAATCACACAATGATCAAACACCCATCCCTCCACCAGTGCACATTCCCCACCACCAATATCCCCGGTATACCTCTCCTTTCTCACCCCTCCCCCTGCCTCCATGGCAGACAATATTCCCCATACTCTCTCTCTACTTTTGGGCATTATGGCTTGCAACACAGATACTGAGAGGTCATCATGTTTGGCCCATTATCTACTTTCAGCATACATCTCCCATCCCGACTGATAGACTTGGCTTACTCAACCATTGTTTTCTCAGTCGAAAACTGTTCTTTCTTGTAGTGCTGGGATTTTTTTTCTTTTAATCCTATCACAATGTATATGCATTATTTGTTTGATTAACTGTTGCTTTTTTTTAATTGAGCAAACAGATTGCATGACTATATGTTTTCAGAGTACAATTTTGCAATTTGTCAAATATATCTTACCATACTACATTTATGAACAAAGTACCAATATCCCATAACATGGTTCCTTGGACCCCCCTCCTTCTGTCCATCCCCTCTTCCTGCCTCACATCAAACAATTTTATAACTAATTTTCAGCTGTCCAGAGACTGCCTCCCACCAATTCAAATACTCTTAAACTGGGTCTATGTCTGCATCACTATATCACTGCTGTTGCTCATCGATTTGCTCGAGCGGGCATCAGTAATGTCTTCATTGTGAGACTTATTGTTACTGTTTTTGGCATATCAAATACGCCATGGGTAGCTTGCCAGGTTCTGCCATGCAGGTGAGATACTCTTGATAGCTTGCCAGGCTCTCTGAGAGGGATGAAGGAATCGAACCCGGGTCGGCCACATACAAGGCAAATGCCCTACCTGCTGTGCTATCGCTCCAGTCCAGTCAGAAAAGTAATTCTCAAAATTCAAGATTCAAATGTAAGATATCCATCCATTTGATACAAGCTCAGGACCTTGCAAAGCACTTTAAAAAGAGAGTTCTGTTCAGAGCTGACTAAAAACATCTATTTTCTTACTTTTTAATTTTTTTTATTGAATCACAATGAGATGCAGTTACAAAGCTTTCATGACTGAGTCATATAATTATCAAACACCCATCCACCTGTGTGTTTTTTCCACCGACATGTTCCCATTATCCCTCCTGCTATCCCCACCCCATCCCACCCCCTGTCTCTCTAGCAAGCACCTTCCTTCTTACTCTCTCTCTCTCTATTTGGAGGCATTATGGTTTGCAATACAGATACTGAGAGGCCAGCATGTTTGGTCCTTAGTCTACTTTCAGCACACATCTCCCATACCGAGCAATCGCTCCATCATTGACTTAGTGGTCCCTTCTCCATCCCAACTATCTTTTCCCCCAACACAAGAGGCAGGCTTCTAAACTGCAGAGCAATCCTCTGGCCTTTGTCTCTAGGTGTATTTAGGTATTAGGCTGATAATACGTTATTTTATATTCCATAAATTAGTGCAGTCGTTCTATGCCTGACCCTCTCTTTCTGACTCATTTCATATAGAATGATACTCTCCATGCCCATACACTTTAAAGCAAATTTCATGACTTCACTTTATGAAGTTAGTTTCAGGTCACTGTCTTTTGTTTTAAATTCTTAAAGTAAGAATTTAAATAATAAATCAATAGTAAGTCAATAGCGGTTGTTAAGTTGTCAGTGGGGCTCACATCAAGGTGTGTTTCGACTTTAATGTCTACTTTAATTTAAGCCATACTAAAAGAAAAATACACAGTAGCAAGGTTTTATAATACCTCAGGAAGACTGAGACTATGTAAACAAAAACTGTAATATAAATAGATGTATTTAAGTATAATCTATAATTATTTCAAGATTAAAGTAAGAATCATTGTAGTATAAGATGTATATCTCAAGCAAACTGTTCAAAACACTTTCTTTGGATCTTACTTAATAAAACACAAGTGTAAAAGTCTCCATTTTATGTGGGTTCATGCTCAGAGAAATAAATAAGAATAATTAAACACCTGCTTATGGACGGTGGCTTTGTATTTTTAAAAACTACTAGAAAATATTCAGCTTAGATTTTTTGACATGACCTGGAAATGAAAATGTTTGCCTGTAAATTCTTTACAGTATAGAGTAAGACTGGAAAGATATTTAAAGAATTTTTCAAATGATTCTTCATGCTTCAAAAATAATCTTATATGTACCAAAGAGGTTGAACAATGGGTAGGGAGTTTGCCTTGCAAACACCAGACCCAAGTTAAATCCCTGGCATCATAGATGGTATTCTGAGCACCTCCAGAGGTTATACTTGAATGCGCAGCCAGGAGGAAACCCTGGGCACTGTCTGTTATATCCCCTGCCAAAATAATTTTCTTGTAATATTAGGTACTGTATATAATTAGATTGGTTTTCTATAAATGTATATGCAAAAAATCTATTTTCAATTGATTTGTTACATTTTATAAAGAAGCTGAATGAGTACATAGCATAAGTAAAGTTTTCTATTGTGTGTGCGTGTGTGTGCGCACGTATGTATGTGTATATGTGTCTGTGTGTGCATGTGTCTTGGAGGTGGGGGCAGAAATGGTGTTGGATCACATCCAACAACTTTCAGAGTTTACTCCTGGCTCTGAGCTCAGGAGTCACTCCTAGCAGTGCTCAGGGGACCTCAAGTGGTGTCCTGGATGGGGTTGAGGTTGTTCATCACACACAAGGCAAATGCCAACTCTCCTTACTAATCCTCGGGCTTTTCTCCACACTTTTTAATCCTGAAGTGTTCTAGAGACATCTTTGCCTATAAAACTGCTGTTAATGAAGTCCTAACAGAAATACATCTAAAATAAATTTCATGACTCCTTGTAAAAATCTGACATTAAAAGTAGAAAAAATGAGTACACATTTTGCAAGCATAATGAATGTGTTTCATGTCTATTGCTTAACAATTATGGAAAAGTCTTCAGAAAATAAGATATAATAACAGTATTTGAATTATTATAGTTAATAAAAATGGTGATAAACCTAAAAATATAATAAAATAAACATTTGTAAAGTATGTTTTAATTTCATTCTATTCCAACTATAGATTTCCAATTCACCACTACCACTACCATGTAGAATAAAAATAATAATCACTATTATTATTATTGCTGTATGGTAAATCCTCACAATTAAAGATTTAAACTTCACATCTGTCAAATTTCTTCAAGGTTTTTAAAAAATTCAGAAGATATGGTAGTTTTACAGAAAATTGTAACTAAGATTTTTTTAAAAATATGTAACCTTAAACTTAATATTCAAGTCTATTTCTGCCATTTTCATTAAGATCTACATCATACGCAGTTTATCATTATGTGTGGTCTGTTTAGATTGCATATGATCATTTAATTAAGCATTCTATTAAAAGCATTCACTAAATGTTATAAGAATTCTATTAAAAAAGTTGAAAAGATGAGTTAGATTCTGATCAAGACACCTACATTTCAGGGAAGAGGACTAAGAGTCTGTTATGTATAGCTCCATCAATAACCAACATTATATTATGAATCTTTAAGTAAAAAAGAGGTTTTCATTGATACAAACAGTGGCCTCATATAGCCTGCAAGCGCTAAGAATAAACCCAACCAAATTAGGTTAAAACTATTTAAAATAAGTGGATCAGTAAAATATTTTAGCAATATTTCCCACCCTTGCTCAAAACAAATATAAAAAGCACAAAAGCCTTCAAACTCTAGAGAAAATTTTTAGTACTAACAATACCAGATTCTCATTTCCTGTTTTTTTTCATAAGGTGAGAGAATCCTGCCTTTGAAATATGATTTGGTCTCAAATGAAGCTTTAGTGCAAGGTTGTAATGACAAAAATAAAAGTACTAAGAGTGAGGACTCCCCTTAATTTACAGGGAAAAAAAAACTAATACATATTTTTTGTGCCACTTGCCAATAAGTAATATGTTTTTTTGTAGAAAAGATAGAAAATATTTGGAGATTTCTTTCATTTTTACCTAGGAGAGACAACTTACTCACCTCAACACGAACTCCTTAATATAGTATATAAGTCCATTTCAACACACACACAGGAACACTACTATACAAGTATGGTTCATTGGCAAGATGACAGAGTGATTGCTGACTGACAAATAAAGGAGACACTTATCTGTGATCCTGAATGAAGGAGTAAGTGACTCATTAACAATCAAGATTCAGTTTTGAGAAACACTCTTTTGTTATTATTGCTAAAGTAAAAAACATTGTACAATGTACAGTATTGATCATGAAAAATGCCTGAAAGATGTTTTAAAAGTAAAAAACTGCTATTACAGTGGAATCTATTAGAGAATACATATTTTTATTGACAAAAGTCAAATTAATTAGCATTTGAACTTGCTTATACATTTCTAAAATATCTTAGTATCAAAACAGGGTCATAAACTTTTTCACAATTTCAACATGATAGTTTGAGTTTACAGCTTAGATGTGTGTAGCTTCACATTGTTTCTGTGATAAAATATATATCTAGAAGGCAACATTCCTGACCATATTAATAAATTTGCATGATACTTCTTTGTTCTTTCATGAAATAACTGGAGAAGGGCAAATAAAACATTAAACGGTTAAACTCAGATATTTTTAAAAATGCAGGAGAGGGTGTTCCATAATCTGCTGACTAATTCAGGAAAGAAAAGAAATAAAGAACATAAACTCCTGAGAGCTCCCTGTCTAAAATCCCTTTATGGACTCTGATGCAGGAGACAGATCTTCCTTAGGAAAGAAGTCAGATAAAGAAACTTCTGGAAGATTTGGAAGCCTGAAATATGAGAGACTGAGAGACAGAAACAGAGAGATAGACAGAGACAGGCAGGGGGGGCAGTGGGGAGACAGACCACTTCTAGAACACCAGAGAGCTCTGCCTGCAATAGATGAAGCAGAATTCTGGGAATAAAATTACAAAGAGCTCCAGAAATTTGCATGGGATACTGTTACAAAAATTGTTAAAACTAAATTGTACATAAATTAAAATTATACACACATAGCTTGAGTCTCAATCTGACTAGGTGAAAAAAATGACTAAGTGAAGAATTCTGATCTTAACAATGGAATCAGCAAGCTAATGTCAGCTATCTGAGGAATTTTTGTTCTCTTTTGGGACTACATTTGGTGGTGCTCAGAGGTAACTCCTGGCTCTGCTCTCAAGAATTACTCCTGGCGGTTCTCAGGGAACCATATGGGATGCTGTGGATTGAATGTGGGTCAGCTGCATTCAAGGCAAATGCCCTACCCTCTGTATTATTGCTCTGACCCAGATCTGAGGAAATTTGTGTTCAAATCACTTCAGTCAAAGCATTAACTTTATTCCAGGCTCTTCATGAGAACCTACTTCACAATTTAGTGCTAAGGCAAAATCAACATTAGGTTAAGGGTTCCACTAGATTGATCATAACACTTAAAAACAAGCATCTAGAATCTGAGCTGACCTAGAAGTAACTTAATGACCTCTAAATAAATAAGACTTGACATACACATTATAGGGGATACATGACATTAAATCTACACAGTGAATAGCCTACCATTCACAACAGTCACTATCCTATAAGATATTATTAGCAGTAAGAAGTGGATTAAATGAGAAGGAAATTCATTCAATAGAAATAGACTCAAAAATAACAGACATAATCAAATTTGGAGACATGGATATTAAAACCATGATCAAATGTTGATGAAACCTGAACTTCAGGACCAGGGAGATAACCCAGTGTTAGAACACAGGTCTTGTATAAAGTCCTGGGTTTACAAACAGAAAAACATGTGTGACCAAACACTTCCTGAGACTCCAGAGGAAATTTAAAAAAATAAAAAGAAGAGATGCACTCAAAAAATGAAGTTTGAAAAAATAAAAACAGAACATTGAAATAAGCTAAACTTACTGGATTATATTAATGTCAGACTTGACTTTGGAATATAAAATATCAGCAAACTGAGTAAAAAAATAAACAGATAAAGGAGAGCCACAGGAGATTTAAGGACAATATTAAACAGCATAACACGTGTTATTGAGAAATAACACAAGGGAAGAAAATAATTTATAGAAAACTATCCAAAATGTTCCAAATCTGGGGCAGGAGCAATAGAAAAGTGGGTAGAGCGTTTGCTTGCATGCAGCCGACTCAGGTTTGGTTCCCAGCATCCCATATGGTCCTCTGAGCACTGCCAGGGGTGATTCCTGAGTGCAGAGCCAGGAGTAATCCCTGTGCATTTCCAGGTGTGACCCAAAAAGCAAAAACCAAAATGTTCCAAATCTGATTTAAAAAGTTAAGTTTTCAGAGCATCATCTTTTAAAATAGCACGTTAATCCTCAACCTGGAAGAAATTAGTAGCAATACATAGTTTCTGGAAGAAGCTATTACATTCTAACTAGGATTAACATCCAAGATGTGTAAAGAGCTTTTATAAACACCCCCCTTTAAAAAGAGACATGACACAACAAAGGAATAAATAAGCAAAAAGAATAATTTAAATTACCTGCAAACTATACATATAGTTAAACTTCATAAAATGATGCTTAACAGTATTATAAAGAGGGACTTGCAAATAAAATTACAAGGAAATGTCAATATACACTCAGCAGAAAAGCTGAAATTTGGGAAACAATTTAACAAATGTGAGATGTAGAATATCTGCACCTCATAAAGATTCATGATGGAAAAGTAAAATGTTCAACACCACTTTAGAAACAAAACTCACCATATTTTTATCAATATAAACACTCAATTATCATACAAAGCTTCAAATTATCTATCCAAGAAAACTCAAACCATAAATTCTGTTTCTTTCACATAGCTGCCAAGAAGTAAATAAAATACTGAAAAGCAACTCACATTATGTTAATCATTTATTAAATGATTTAAGCCATGGGGTAGTATATAACATATCATTATACAGCAATAAAAGAACAAATTATGGCTGCTTTCCATAACTCGATTAAGCTGAAACATTGTGCTAAAAGAAAGCATCCAAATAAAAGACTCCATCTTGATAAAATTCTAGAAAATGGTTCCTTGGGCTTGGGAGTTTACTGATTGGTAGAGGAATGAGGATCTTTATGTAAAGAGAAGCAAAATTTTTAAACAAGTCAGAGAGCACTTTATAAATAGTCTTCAAGTTAATGTAATTATGAAATATTTTAATAAATTAATAGCAATTTTTGAATTAACTTTATAGTAAAATGAGAGGTACAAATAAAGATACATTTCCTGGAGTGAAATTTTCATAAACCATATATAAATTTCTCTTTAAAATTAAGTCCTTATACTACATTATACTTCCCTTGACCTGCACATTGACAATCTTGGTCTTAGATGTTATAATTTATGTTCTTTGCATTGAAGGATACTTTATGCTTCTGTTCTAGACCTACCTCAATTCCTCTTTAGACCTCTGAGCATGATTCAAAACCAAAAATTCTCCAGACTTTAGAAAAGACTCTTTTCCTCCTGAAATAAAAGTTCTCTTAATGCACAATGACCAAAAGATCATTCTAAATCAACCATGTAATCAATCCAAAGATCTTGCTGGCAGCACTTGTCCATGTTGCATTTAGTGGGGGTTTGGAGGAGATAAAAGGGGGTCACCGTGGAGAAAGTTTAAGTCCTAGACTACAAAATTGGGTCCTACATACTTCCATAACCTCTCTAGGGCAACCATCTACTTTGCTCATAGTCCTTTCATTCTGCTTGCTGTTTCTTTCTACTTTAAAACTCCTTTCATTATCGGTGGTGGGAAATGGGCACTAGTGGAGGGATGGGTACTCGACCATTGTATGACTGAAACACAAGCACGAAAGTTTGTAAGTCTGTAACTGTACCTCACAGTAATTCACTAATAAAATTTTTTTTTAAAAAAAGATTTCTTTCATTAACATTCCTTCTGTCTTAAGAAAAATAAGAAAGAAAACCACTCTGCCTTGATCTTGTAATGGGCCTTCCTCTAGAAACAATCCCTACACCAAACTGAAAGCAGTTCCCGAGCATCACCAAGTGTGGCCCAACCCCCCCAACAAATACATATACACATATTTATGTATGCGATTTTAAACAGAAAATGAACTTATTTGATTAAAAAGTTTAGGGGTTGGAGAGATAGTACAGCAGGTAGATCGCTGGTCTGTAGTCCACTGGTCTATCCCATATGGTCCCTTGAGCCACGTCAGGAGTGATTACTGAGCACAGAGCTAGGAATCAGCCCTGAGTACAGCTGGATTTGGCCAAAAACCAAACTAAAGTTTAAGGAATACACCATCCCTTTTAAGAAATAATATTCTAATAACTGGAAGCCATCCATTTAACTAGAAAAAGGAGAGAGAGGGGCTGGAGCAATAGCACAGTGGGTAGGGCATTTGCCTTGCACGCTGCTGACCCGGGTTCGATTCCAGCATCCCATGTGGTCCCCTGAGCACTGCCAGGGGTGATTCCTGAGTGCAGAGCCAGGAGTAACCCGTGTGCATCGCCAGCTGTGACCCAAAAAGCAAAAAAAAAAAAAAAAAAAAAAGGAGAGAGAGAAAAAACACATTGGTATCTGCATATGCAGAAGGCACCAAGTCATTCCAAGCAGATCTATCTCTGGACTGAGAACTCTGTGGTCTTCTAGGAATGGGGGTGGGCAGATTCCCCTCCCTGAGGAAAAGCCCAGCAGCTGCCACCCACACCCAACACCCTCCATCCCAGCTCCACAACTGAACATCATGAAGCTACCAGTCACAAAATTGCACTACCTCCACACCTGCAAATTTCAAAGTATTAACAACATAGTAGGAGCATAGCAAATTTGATGGGAAAGTTGCATAAAAGCCCACCAAGTTAAATAAGCAAAAATAATAACACAGAAGGCTCAACTAGCAGCAACAAACTCAATAAATCTTCAAACAATGACTTTAGTCATCTATTTTTTTGATACTTCCATTTGACATTTTATTGTAACAAGCAATATGATATGGTTGTTTGTGCCTGCTATGGGGGACAGGCTTGGGGCATGTGTGGGAAACGGGGGACACTGGTAGACGGAAGGTTACACTGGTGGTGGGACTGGTGTTGGAACATTGAATACCTGAAACAAATTTATTATGAACAGCAATATAAATCATAGTGTTTAAGATTTTTTTAAGAAAATTATCATCTTGCTTAAACAACTGAAATTACTAGAGATAAACTAATAGAATTAAAGAAATATTTGTAAGAATCACAATTTGAGTTATATATCTGTATATCTGGATGCAGTCATAGCAAAATGCATTTTATTTCTATGATATATAAATATATTATGTAAAATTATATAAAACATATAAATATATTATGTAAAATTATATAAAACCAATACATATTGGTTTTAAAATGATCATCGCAAGCATCAACTTATTTATAATGTCAACTTTTTCTAAAAGCAGTTTTTAGACCTAATTTGTTTATCACATGAAATTTCTTAGCTAGAAGTACAAGTGAAACAAAAAAGTTTGCATGCATAAACCTTGTCATTAACAGTATTGCAAATCATAATGTCCAATAAAAATAGAAATAACTATATTAAAAATTGACCTGAAATCATCTTGATCAATAAGCAATACTAAAATAATTTAATGAGTTCCTAAAATGAAAAGAGAAGGCCAAATTCTTCAGAAATTAAAATTTATGTTCAGGTTCACAAATTTGTAAAACATTTTATCAAAAATTTAAAATATTTTAAAAATGGAGATCTTCAGAAGGAAAAGAGATATGAACTTTTCTTGCTACATATACTCGGGATACATCATAGGTCCTAAATGTACCACTACATTTCATATGTAGGAATGGAAGACTTGAGATAAGTCAAAAATATTCACATAAATCAAGGGTTTGAGGCTCATGACTTCCAGGACAATGTACTTAATCCATCATTGTGCCCTATTCTTGGAAGGGTTCCACACAAGCTCATTTCTTTTGCTATGATTTGCTTTACTACCTTCATCTATACTTGCAATGAGTAAAGAATCTGTGTTCTCTCTTCTCAAGAACAAGAGGTTTCTTTTTATCATGTATGGCAACCAATGCCAGATCATAGTTCATTGATTTCAATTGGAATTTACTGATAAATAATGGCTATCAGATTTTTTTTTTTGCTTTTTGAGTCACACCCGGCGATGCACAGGGGTGACTCCCGGTTCTACACTCAGGAATTACTCCTGGCGGTGCTCAGGGGACCATACAGGATGCTGGGATTCAAACCCGGGTTGGCCGCGTGCAAGGCAAACGCCCTACCTGCTGTGCTATCACTCCAGCCCCTGGCTATCAGATTTTAAGAGGTCAGCAGTAAAACTATTCTGACAAAATTTTACATATATTGTAAGAAAAAAAAGTCCATAATATTTTATTTTTCACTCTAAAAAAAGAAAATATTCATTAATATTCATTGATATTTATTAATTACATCTAAGAACATTTTCTTATTTATATGTAAATTGAGATATCTATGAAAATATGTCGTTATTTTAACTCATTACTAAACTTTTAAATGTTGAAATAGCAAATGTTATCTCAAATAAGAAAATGAATGTATAAGAACTGCAAATGGTAAATGGTACATTATATGTTATTTTTAATCATTATTAAAACTATTGAAGTACAAGCAGCAGAATAAGGTCACCAGACTATAAAACATATAAAGCAAGGCGCTGAATTAGGTGATGCTGGTCAGGAGTCATTGGCATTGGTCTAGTTGCTAGAGAACTTAGTGAAGCCTTGTGAAAAATAAATGAGAATCCACAGTACTGATTGAATAAGCACCTGAAATTGAGTCAGTGTATGATCAAGTTCTATTACCAGGAAGGCAAAAGGGAGACAGTGAGCTAAGATGAAAACATGCCAGAGTAGGAATAGTTAAAGGAGGGACAAGTAGGAAATAAAAATATAAAGGTATCTAAAGGCAAAGAGAGGTCATAAACCCATTCAAGTAGATCCAGTGAAGGATTCATACGTAAGAAGTGCATCTGCCTGTGGGTCCCATTTTGTTCTGATGGGTCTTTTCATATCTGCGCTTTAGATAGGTTAGATGACATGTTAAACTTAGACTCTCTTAAAGAAGTTCTCTCCTTAGAGCCCTGGGGTATCTGCACATATTTTCCTCTACCACAGCTTATAAATATCTCAAAGAAAACCAATTTTCTCTCCACTTCCTGAGCAGAATTTGCAAAACCAACTGGAGTGATAATACAGTGAGTAGGACGGTCACCTTGCATTAATGGCCAACCTGAGCTTGATCCTGGCATTCCATTATTGTCTTCTGAGCCCACCAGGAGTGATTCCTGAGTGCAGAGCCAGGAATAATCCTTGAGCATTGTCAGGTGTAGCCCAAACAAACAATCGTTCCCCCACAGAGACTTGTAAACCTAGTAACTATAAGCAACCACTTATCTGTGAATTTTAACACTAAGGCAACTATTCACTTCTCTTTACTAATATTACATACATAAAGTTTATCTATAAAAAATCATCAATGTATCACTGTATCACTGTCATCCCCCTGTCATCTGTTTGCTCCGCTGGAGCACCAGTAACGTCTCCATTGTGAGACTTGTTGTTACTGTTTTTGGCATATCAAGTATGCCACGAGTAGCTTGCCAGGCTCTGCCATGCGGGCAGGATACTCTCGGTAGCTTGCCAAGCTCTCCAAGAGGGACAGAGAAATTGAACCCGGGTCAGCCGCATGCAAGACCAACACCCTACCCACTGTGGGCTGGAGCGATAAAAATCAGACTCAAAAAATCCTATTGAGCTAAGAGTGTTTGGAACAGAGCCATGCTATAGGAATGTCAAGTCTGTACCAGAATGAAGAAAATCAGAATCGAATTTTATTATAAAGGAGGGCTGCAGAGACAGTACAGGGGTTAAGGCACTTGCCTTGCAGCATTCAATACCTGACGTCACATATGCTCTCGAGCAATGCCAGGTTTTCTCTTGTTCATGATTTTTCACATGGGCAGGCCCAAGGGAAAAAAAATGTTAAGGAGTTAATAATTGCAGGATAGACTTCACATATGCCTTAAAACAAGTTCAGTTAGAAGCCATGCTACAGTGGATGCCTGAGAGTGAAAAGCAAACAAAGTATCTTGTTCTACTAAAGGACCTCAATTTAGACTCAATTTAAACTTTAGGATCAAAAGTTTAAGTGTAGATTAAACCTCTCCCTACTGACCTGTATCTGTCTCCCTTTCTTCCTAGAAGCCCTTCTGAAGACAGTGCCTATACATGCACTGTAACTAACGAACAATTAGAGTTCATCTTTAGATTTATATCAGTCTCTATTAGAATACCCTGATACTATCCTCCTATATTGTGATTCTATCCTCCTGTTTCTAACCTGCTCTCCCTCTGCCCTCTCCCCCACCCCCTCCCCCACCTCAAACAACCCAAAGATGCTGGTACCAATCTAGACTGGCTGCAATTTTACTCACTTTCTAAGATTTTTAGGACCTGAATTTTGGTGCTCAGTTCTTTAGTAATTTATCCTTCATCTCTGATCCCTTCAAATTGATTCCCCTAGAGGTCAGCCTATTTAGGTTCCGCACTTTGCCAAATAACTCCTCCAGATATTTTGGGGGAAACTCAGAAGAATAGATCATGTACTGTCATCTAATTAATTATGAATTTGACTATGAGATGACATGTTAAAAAAAAGTAAACAGGTAGAAAAATTTATTCAGTCAAAGGGAGACTGCTGAAAATCAAATTTCAATAGATGCTATCCATTCCACACTCTTACTTGTTGAATGGTAAGCATTTTTTTTTCTCCTTAAGTGGTAGTTGGCCTAAAGCCACCATCCCCATTAGCTACATAGTTGGTGAGAAACAGTGGAAATGTTTTGTCCTGCTTATCTAGAAATCCTGCTCTCCCTTAGCTAGTCATTTGTGAGTCAATATTTTTTTTAATTCAACTATTGCAAAAGTCTTTTGTTCCAAGGACAGAAAAGAATTTTCTACTTTCTATTTAATGCTATACCTCTAAATTAAAATTAATTTATCTTCCTTTTATTTAGACATTTATAAAACTCAATGTACAAGAAATTTAATTTTTATATTATAATGAACTCTACCAAAAGTTCACTGTTAAATGTTTCCTCCAAATATTTTAGACCAGGATTCAGTTTAGATCAGAAGTCTTAAACAGTGATTTTGACTAAAATGTACCTTAATCCTGGATTTATCCTCTACTTTTATAATTTAAGTTACTGCAGAGGCTAAATTAATCCATATAGCCATTCGATTGCTTATTCATTTAATTAACATTTAAAGGAAACTTTATGTGTCAAATACTTTGTAGATACTTAGACAAAAAGTACAAACAAAAATCTCTGATTTAGAGTATTAATATTAAAATGGAATTAAATAGGCAACAAATAAGTGACCAAGTAAAACACACAGTATGACAGCATGTGAAATATTAGTACAGACAATGAAAAAATAATGGAAAGGTAAAGGTAGAGAAGAGGGAAGTCCCACTAATAATTGGGAGAGACTTCATAGTCATAAGTATATCTGTTAAGATAAATATTCCAAGAACTGGACATGTATGAGTCTCAAGGCAGAATTGAGCTTTGCACATCTGAAAGCAGCAAGGAAATAAAAGAACATGAAGAAAGACTGAGAGAGAGAAAGAAATTTAGTTAAGGTCAGAGAGATTGATGAAGTTGGTGCTATTAAGTACTGTAGATCAGTAAAGTCATGGAAGTTACTGGAAAGTTAGAGCCTAAGAATAGTATGATTGGCGGGGAGCATTTGTTTATAACTATTGCTCAGGAAAGATCCCTGAGCTCAGCACCAAGACGAAGTCCTCAGCACAGCTGGGTGTGCCTGCCCCATCTCCCGAAAACACACATACACACACACATTCACACACACACACACACACACACACACCTTTTTGAAAGCTATGTGAAAAGAAAAATGGAGAGGGACAAAGTATACCTAAAGATTTCTTTAAACCTGAATCAACACTCAAGAGAAATATTAGAGGAGGTGTTAAAGAGTAGTTAAAGTATGGATTTTGAATAAAGAACGTACAGTCAACCAACATGATATGCAATGAACTGAATTTTAAGAAAGTTTTTATCTGGGATCCACAAGCTTGAGAAATAATGATACTAAGTCCTAATTCATTTATATTCAATGTTCTATGGCTGGAGCGATAGCACAGCTGTAGTGTTTGCCTTGCACACAGTTGACCCAGGTTCCATTCCTGTGTCCCTCTTGGAGAGCCCTGGTAGCTACTGAGAGTATCCTTCTCATATGGCAGAGACTGGCAAGCTCCATGTGGCGTATTCAATATGCCAAAGACAGTAACAAGTCTCACAATGGAGACGTTACTGGTGCCTGCTCGAGCAAATCGATGAACAACGGGATGACAGTGCTACAGTGACAGTTCTATGGACTCTGGATCTGAAACCTGGGTTTGGGGGTGCTAAATGTATATATTCAGAAGACAGATAATCTCCCAAGGAAAATTTCACAAAAACAATAAAGCGTGGGATAAATATAGTCAACACAGATGATTAAGTGAGTTGAAATGTGGAAATATGAATAAGCGAATTAGGATGAACTTGGAAACAATCAGGGTTAAACCTTCCCATTCACTTTCCAATGGCATAAGTCCTGAGTCAAACCTTTTTATTTTCAAAGGGATAATCACAGAAGAACCATTCTTGTATCCAGATGAGTGGTCCAAAACTAATTTGGCAAAGAATAGAACATGAGGTCATATAAACTACTGTGTTGCTTTTTAAATTCTTGTGTTTAGAATCATAATCCCTCCAGCAAACAAAAAAGGGTGTGAGATGAACTTTTGCCCATGTTTTAACACATTAAGCTTTTGAACACAAAGCTTTGATGACATTTTTAACCCTTTCAATGGATAGAAAACATTTGGATACTTATTTCATCTGTTTCATTTAGGCTAACTTCAACCCATGTTGTTAGCTTTTTTTTTTTTTTGAGGGAGGGCAGGGGGAAAGCAAATCAGTAGCAGTGCTCAGGGTTTATTACTGGTTCTGTTCTTAGGGATTATTATTATTGGTGGCACATAGGGGACCATATGCAGAGTCAGTGATTGAGTCAGGGTTAGGTATGTGCAAGACAAGCATCTTAGCCCCATTTCTCCAGTTCCTGGTAGCTAAATTTTAACAATTTCAGGTTCACTCTCCAAACTTGCTTATTCGTTTCAGCAACTATTCTACATCCCATTGTAACCCATTCTTGGCCATAATCCCTGATGATTCACCAACATGGTATGAATTTGTTCTGCTTTCTGGAATCAGAGCCTTCCCTTTCTCCAAGTTACAATCTTTCCCTACTTTATCTATTAACACTTAGCATGGACCTTCTCATAATTTATCATTAATATTCTGTTAAAGTTTGAACTCCTATTAGACCCTCTCTAAGTACAAATTATTTTATCATTGCTCTCAAAAGCTATATCTCTTCTGAATATGCTAACCAAACTACAGACTACAGGCCAATGCTGGCTGTCATGTTCCATTAGTTAGCCAAGAATTCATATTATCCTTTTAGAGGATAACCTTAGCAATAAGCAAGAATAACTTTTTCCCTTCATTTCTCTTCCATATTTACATTTAATATCCAGGGACAATCTCTGCTTTGCAGACACATAATCATATTTCCCCAATTCAAAACACCAAATCAACTTAATATTCCCTCACTGATGGCTCTGATTTTTGGCCATGTGAGCCAGTCTGAGGATACTCTAACCATCAAGCTAGTTGCAAACACCATGGAACATGTGCTGTTATTAAAAGCAGGCAGCAAACACCGACAGGTATTCAGAGTTACTGCTTAGATGCCTGAAGTTGCAGTTTCACTCATTACTTAAAACTGTGTACCTGTACTTTTCTCCTGAGGTATAATAAAATGGAACTGCATCTACCTAGATGGGAAAAAAATGCAACTTTCTGCAACCTAACCAGTTCTCTCAACAGACTACAAATCCCTCCAAATGATGGTTTTCTGCAACAGTGTCAGGTACAAGGATACCCAACACAGATTCTACCTGGTGTATTCTGCTAACTAGAATAGTGTCTTCCTTACCCCATCCTGAATTCCTTGAATACATTTCAGCTCCTATTAAGGTCTTCTAATGGTAATAAATAAGCATAACAATTTATAAAAGAAATATATGATGCCCAAAAGATAGCACTTTCTTTGCAGGATAAATGCATGGTCTTTTAGGACATGCATTTTTAATGCATGATGCATCTTTGGTACATCATGTGTTTCTAGGGTGATAGCAACAACAAAGAATGAATTAGGATGAAAATATATGTGTTTCTCATTATAAAAATTTATCATTTAATCATTAGGAAACTTTTAAGTGGGAGCAATTGATAAAGTAATACATAATCATTGATACTTTGTATAAAAATAAAAGGCAAAACTTGCAGGACATCACTTTCTATTGATGCTTTTGTAGGCAAACTACTTTGCATCATGCAGTACGATAAAATCATCCATTTTTACTCCAATTAATATAAAAAACTTGGAAATCCATAAATTCTTTTCCTTAGGTCTTTTTCCTTCAATTTATATCCACTCTGAGTTCTGACCCTACTTGTCCGACACAAAGTCTTCCAGATATACAGAACCATTGGGTCATCCATTAGGTACCTCAATATCTTATCCCTTATTAAAAATATAGTATTAAGCAGAAATTTTATTTTTATTTTTGTTTTGTTTTGTTTTGTTTTAATTTTTAATTATGGAAAGTTACAAAGTTACAAAGTTTTCAGGTTTAAATCTCAGTTATACAATGCTCGAATACCCATCCCTTCACCAGTGCTCATATTCCACCACCAAGAATCCCAGTATAGCTCCACCCCGCCCCCTCACACCCCAAACACCCCCACGCCCCTAGCCCCCCCACCCTAAGCCCCCCCCGCCTGTGTAACTAATAAATTTCACTTTACTTTCACTTTGATTAAGCAGAAATTTTAAACCTCCTAAAATTATTTCTGATATCTCACACTTCCTGTTACGAATCTATCATATTTTCTACTATAAGATACACACTACAATACTCTTTTAACTACAACAGTCTTCCCACACTCAGTGTGTGTGTGTGTGTGTGTGTGTGTGTGTGTGTGTATGTGTGTGTGTGTTTTAACTGCAGAACACAATTTTTTTGTTGTAGGCATCAATTGACATGGGACTCTGCGCCAGGATGTTTTCACTGGGGGGGCAGAGGGGGCAAGTGAGAACCCTCCCCACCCCAAGGGACCCAACCCCGGAAGCCAACCTCCACTACCCAACTGCTGCCACATTCCAGGCCGCTTTCCGAACACTCCAGCAGAGCCTCACACATGAATGAAGTCCCACGGAACTCAGATAATGTGGAACTTTGTGACCTTGGACTCTAGACTCAACGAGACCAAAAGCAGAGATCCTCTGCCTGCTATCCCCCAATCCTCGTGACCCAGGGATCACTCTCATAAACCACACCATGCCACACCCTGACACCTGCCACACCCTGTCACCCTCCACACCCTGCTGGCACCAGATAATCTCCTCATTGGCCACCCTCCAGATCTCAACGGCTGCTCCTCCCAGACGTAGTATAAAATGAGGCCCCCCTAGCCATGCCACCAGACTCCCTACCAGGCTGTTTTCACTCAGGGTGCCCCAGAGGGGGGCAAGTGAGGGAGCTTTCCGCTTTCCACTTTGTGGCCGCACAACACATTATAAGACACTTCATACCCATTTTCCATAATTACCACACCATATTTCCATATTTAATGGAGTTTAGACAGTCGGCAACAAATCATAGAGTTATACATATATGTATATATGCATATATATACATTTATATGTACATGTATATATACAATGTATATACATATATATACATTTCCTGAAACAATGTGACCAGGAGCATAGGTTAAGTGACATAGTTACAATCTACTTGATCATTCACTCTCTTGCTAACAATTTTTTTCCTTAGTTATTTTTTTTCTTATATGGGTGAGGGAGTGGGACATGGTCTGGGCCATACCAGATGTACTCAGGGCTTAGTCCATGCTCTGTGTTCAGGGATCACTACTAGGAATGTTTGGGGAAAATCATGGGGTGTTGGGCATCAAATCTTGGTCAACCTTATGCCAGTAGAGTACCTTACCTGCTAAATTGTCTGGTCCCTCCCTCCAACTTTTTAATACAAAAATTTTCACACAAAAATATAAAATAAGGGGCTGGAACGATAGCACAGCAGGTAGGGCATTTGCCTTGCATGTAGCCAACCTGTGTTCGAATCCCAGCATCCCATATGGTCCCCGGAGCACTGCCAAGGGTAGTTCCTGAGTGCAGAGCCAGGAGTAACCCCTGTGCATTGCCGAGTGTGACTCAAAAAGCAAAATTTAAAAAAAATTGCTAAAAAAATAGCACATAATTTCCTCCTAAAGTCCATAATTCTTAACATTTCTTTTCACGTTCCCTTCTCTTTATTTCTGTAACATTTATAATTGGAAGTAGATTGATATTTCAGTATTAAATATTTCCTTAGGCCTTATCTTTTATGAAATTTCTCATTAAAACCTTCTAAATGATCAATACTAGGGCTAGAGAGATAACTCGAAGGGCTAGAGAACATATTGTGGATGTGCTGGACCCCAAATTCAGTCGCTGGAATTGACCCCTGAGTGCTGCTGAGTGTCCTTAGTGACTCCCCGCAGAGGTAGCCTGAGCAACACTGCAGCATGTGGTCTTACTACTATATATCATGTCCACTCAGGTGGGCAAATATCATCAGGACTGTCATGTGGGTAGCCAGAACACCATTTGGGAAGCCACCAAAATACAGACCGAAAAAATTACCATATTAAAAATCCTCTAATATTCCCTAAAATTGCTAATCATTTTCTGGTTTTTAAAAACTGTTGCTGCAGTTGTTCTTGAGCTTTAGGGGACATACTCTGGGTCTCCTCACCCAGTGGTGTTTGGGGTCCATTGGTGGCAGAGAGCAAAACAAGAGCTTCAAAGGCAAGGTATGTGCTCTATCATTTATACTAAATTCTGTCCCTTTGCTTTTATCCCGTTGCTCATCAATTTGTTCGAATGGGCACCAGTAACGTCTCTCATTGAGAGACTTATTGTTACTGTTTTTGGCATATCCAATACACACGGGTAGCTTGCCAGGCTCTGCCGCGCAGGCTCAATACTCTCGGTAGCTTGCCGGGCTCTCCGAGAGGGGCGGAGGAATCGAACTCGGGTTGGCCGCGTGAAAGACAAACGCCCAACCACTGTATTATTTGCTTTTATAGTAACTAAAAATGTGATCAATAATTCCACATTTCCACAGTTTGTTTTGCTGTTAGATCTAAAGAGACATTTTTACAAAAAAGAAATGTAAAAATATATTTTATTTTCTTAAAGCACCATGATTTTACAAAGATATTCATAGCTGAGTTTTATATATACAGTTTTGCAGACCAATCCTGCCATCAGTGTCAACTTCCTTCCATCACTGTTCTCAGTGTCTTCCATGGATATTCATTTCTCCCGCCCTACCCCTTCAAGCTGCCCTCTTGACAGGAACCTTTCTAAGTTCAATTGTTAGAAGTTTGGGTCTCTTGATTCAAGTGTTGTTGACTCTGTGATTTTGATATTTGGTTCTATTATTCCTTAACACCACCATTATACCTTACTCCTCTGATCAGGCTCCCATTGCTTTTCATCTATCTTCTCCCCCTCCTCTCCACTCTTTTTTTCCTTCTCCTCCCAATACTATGGAGTCAAGGTTGATCTGGGCATCCTACCTTTAAAACACTGAATTCTCTCATCCAGTTACTCTAAACACACATACAAGTGATATCATCCTGTGCTTATCCTTCTTCTGGCTTACTTCATTTAACATGATGTATTCCAGTTCCATCCATGTTGCCATGAATTGCATGATCCACTTCTTTGGACATCCAGGTTGATTCCAAATCTTAGCTAGAGTATTGCATGCTGCAATAAGTAACTGTGTACACATATTCTTTTGAATCAATATTTTTCTGGGGATAAATAACCAAAAGTGGAATTGCTGAGTCATATGGGAGTTCAATTCTGAGTTTACTGAGAACCCTCCATACTATTTTCCATAAGGGCTGGACCAGACAATATTCCCACCAGCAGTGGATGAGTTTCTTTTTTACCACACCTCTGCCAACAGAGAATGTTCCCAGTATTTCGATATATGCCATTCTCACTGATATAAGATGATATCTCATTGACTTTTGCTTTGGAGATCCCCTATAATAAGTGATGATGAGCATTTTTTTTTCATGAGTCTGCTGGCCATGCACTGGTCTTCCTCAGAGAAGTCCCTGGTCATTTCCTCTCCTTATTTTTTGACGGGGTTTTTAGATTTTTTGTTGTAGTTGATCTTTATGAATACTTTGTAGATCTTGGATACCAACCCTTTACCTAATGTGTTGAGGGTGAATATTTTCTCCCACTCAGCTGTCATTTAGTTTTAGCCTGTGCATACAGAAACTTTTAAGTTCAGTTTACTCCCTTGATTAAAGTTGTGATTCCCACAATAAAGTTGCATTTTTTTAAAATTTAAAACTCAATTACTAAAATGATATTTTTCCAACATATGAATATACTAGTCCTCAATTTATTCAGAGAGTTTAACTTCTGTAAGTGATACTCCAACCAAACACTTATTACATGGGACTACCAAAAAACAGAACTTTACATTATTTCTATTTATAATAGATATCTCTTTTTTAGTAAAAAAAAAACCCAAAACCCATTCCTCTACCTTTAGCCCAAAGCATCACAATGGATTCAGATTAATAGTTTTCAATTTCTTCAGTTTTTGTTACAAACACAAAAGGTACTTTGTTTTCTTTCATATGTTTCTAACCCTGGCTTTATACTATAGCCAGAATCTATATCTGTCTGTCTCCCTGTCTCTCTTGTGAGAGGTCATTAATTTTATAAGGAACTTGATGATGGTCAGTAGGGTTTGACCCCTTGCAAAGAGTGATCAAATAGATTGGCAGGCACACATTCATGTAGGAAAACTTCTGAAACACAATACAATTATAGTTTATGTGAAGATGTTTAGCTTTGGTGATATACGCCAACTAGATACATGGTAATCAGAAAATGTATTCAGACAGCACCTGCTAATCAGAATTATTAATACAACTTCCAGACACCACTTAAAAAAATCCTGTTCTGACCATCTTACTATTACTATCAACCTACAAGCAGATTATGTTTAAAGAAATATTCCACTCTGGCCTGGAACACTTTAAATCTCTGGCGGCAAATATTTGAATCTCTGCTTTTATACAGAAGGAATGTGAGGAAATAATTACATGACTTCTCTGTCTATGTGACTTTGAGGCATTTCATGACAAAACCAGATTTTTTAATGCTATACTTTTAGCTTATTCATTTTCTAATAAAAATATGTCAAATTCTAAACTAAATGATTTTAAGTGCAGCAGGAAATATCCTTTCTAAAGACTGACTCATTTTCTCTGAGTGAAACAGCATGCGCTGAGCGGGCTTGATATCTCCTCTGCTCCGACATTTTAATCACATTAAGTAGACAAGATCACAAGATAGCTGACAGCAATGGAATTTCACCAATTAAAAGAAATATACCCTTAGTTAATATGTTCAGCTCTACCAGTGAAGTTTCAAATCAGGAAGGAATTTAGGCAAGTTAATTTTCCTATCTGTAAATGGGTGGTCATTTCACAGTAATAAAAACTCAAAATTTGTAGAATAATCTAATCAGATGACAGTCATGATATCATTCACTAGAATTATCATGTTATTTATTTTACATTTTAGTAGATTAAACACCACTCTGACATATTAAGATAGGTGGGGTTTTATTGGTGTTTTTGTTTTTTTACATCATTGGTATAAAATAATGAGAGAAAGATTCAGAGGTTTACTTAATGTTAGATACTGCTATGGCTAAAATATAGGACCAGTGGTCTATTTTCACAGAGCATTTATAATACATGCTTAGATAATAAATGTAAAAGTGCTCTTGGGGTCTGGAGCAATTGTACTGCAGGTAGGGCATCTGTGTTGCCAACTTGCCCTGGTTGGACCCCCAGTATCCCAGTATCCCATAAGGTTCCCGAGCCCAGGAGAAGTGATCCCTGAGCGCAGACAGGAATAAACCCTTTTGTTGAGATATGACCCTCAACAAAACAAAAACAGAGACAAGAAAGTGTCCAATTTCTTCTATTAAGCAAAGCTTGAGAAACTATAACAAGAAATCATGTTTTAGTCAACAATTAATTGATTTCTAAAACCATCTGCATGCAAAGAGTACAATTTTATAGCTAGCTATTTAAATTTACGTTCTGATACACAAATATTCTTCATGGAGAGGAACTCAATTAGAGCTATCTAGCCCCTTTTACAACATTTCTACAATTAGAAAATGCATTGTCTCCCAAGAAAGCTTAATCTAATGCTTAGTACACTAAATTGTTAAGCAGTTCCCATCCCTTGGGTTCTCATTTGTCAAGTATTCATTAAGAAAATGATATCTATGAGGTACAAGCCAGGGTTTCAGCATTCTCCTTGCCTAATTGGAGTTTACTGTCTAGTGAGAGCTAAGTGAATAAGCATAAGTGACAGAAAATTACTACATAATTACATTTTTTTGTAAATTAAATGAAGAAAAACAATAACTTCTTTGTACATGGCAAGTCTCAATTAATTTAACAAAACACTAAATTAATCACTGGAGAGATGATGAGATACTTTAACAAACAGGGAGAAATAGTTTAGATGGAAGAATTGAGGAACAGATCTCAGGAAAAGTACTATTTAAGCTAAGATCGGAAGAAAGAACTGAGAACATATCTAAAAAAAGAGGTAGAAGAAAGGAACATAAAATACATCACAAAATGTTAAAGTAGAAAAAAATGTGGCATAGTAAACAAAAACAAATTAACAAAAACTACCTTCTAGTTCCTAAAAGAACATTTAGAATGTTGGAGAATGTGTTTAGGCATGCAAAGTGATCTGAACAGAAGTGAAAAAAGTAAAAGCTTTATAGGTTTTGCAGAGGGCATTAGATTTCAGTCTAAATGAAATTAGGGATCACCTGTAGAGTTTTAATGAAGGCAAAGGAAAAGAGCTTTAATCAAGTTAAGAAGATCAGTCTTCTATTCCCCCAAAACACTTCCATCTGCTTTCCCCTTGTTTTGGCCCTTACCTGACTTCTCTAGGTCTCATTCCTCTTATGACTCTAATCACAGAATCAATAGCCGAGTCCATATGTCCAGGGTCTAAGGGCTGGCCGCTGCTCCATGGTATGCAGATGCACTGAGTTCCCAGTGAATTGTGACACAGAAAAGTGGTCTACCCATAACCTTTATAAACCTGGTTGGAGACTGGCATCCAGCTTGATCAATTATAAGTGGATCTAATTTTTAATTTTTTTAAAAAAATTTCCAATTTTCGGAATGCTCTGCCACAGAAGTAGAGCGGGGTGGGGCGGATGAGATAGGGGGGTGGGAGGGATACTGGGTTCATAAGTGGTGGAGAATGGACACTGGTGGAGGGATGGGCTCTTGAACATTGCATGAGGGAAAAACAAGCATGAAAATGTGTGAATTTGTAACTGTACGCTCACTGTGACTCACCAATTAAAAAATAAATAAATTATAAAAAATTCCAATTTTCCCCCTCACACTTGTAAGTGAATATTTTGATGATAGCTATAACCTATCTTTGATATAAAATCTAATTTTAGCCATTAGAGATAAAAATTTACAATACAAACTTCCAACTGTAAGATGAATAAGTTCTGGGCATTTAATATACAGCAAGATGACTACAACTAAAACATAGTATTTACATACCTAAATATTGTTGAGTGTAAATCTTAAATATTTTCTCCATAACAAAAAATGTAGTTATGTTTGGTGACAGAAGTAATGACAATGTATTAACTTCACCATGGTAATTATCAGATCATAATATTGTACATCAGAAGGAATGCGACTACTTAAGTCCCCATGATATCTCATTGAGTTGAAGGGGGAAAATTCTACCTTGTGATAACTAAGAAGGTTAATTAACATCAATCTTATGAATGCATCTGCTACGTCTGACATCTTCAAAATACTTTAAAAACTAAAAACTCCTTCAGCTAAAATCAATGTGTCCACTGGAAATGCTTAGATTTGGAATTCAAATCTGAAACTATTGATCAATTATCCTCTCTCCAGGTTCTGCAATAAAAATCAAGCCAGCTTCTTGGATGATCACATTGCGAAGACTCAGCATGACCGCATAGAAAGCACTGTTGCAGTAAAGTAGGCCCTTTCTTAGAAATGGAACAGACAAAGCCTTTCATCTATTATTCATGGAGACTTGTGCCCATGTCAGCTTCAAATTAATAATTAAAATTAATCTCATTACAGACGATTTCATTACAGGATAATTTAATTAAATGATGAATTGGCTCCCAGATGTTACCTCCTGTGCCATCTTTTAAATAATGCTGATGATGACACAGGGATTCGCTCAGTATCAGTCAGGCCTTAAGAAAGTGAATTATTTATAGGGTTCTGCCATTCTGCTGAAAATAAATGATGTTATCACAGTTATGCATTATCCTTCACCAAAGTCACATTTTCCCAAGATTTTTAATATTTTCACAAGCTTTTTAAAGTCTACTGGAAATTTAGGGACATTATTTCATCAGTCATAGCAATACATCTGTTTGGTGAAGTTTTCTCTTTTAAAATTTCATGAATTTTATTTTATTAAAGCAACCTTATTCATATAGCTATCATAGTTGAGGCTTTTTTTTCCTTTTTGGGTCACATTTGACAATGCACAGGAGTTATTCCTGGCTTTGCACTCAGGAATTACTCCTGGCGGTGCTCAGGGGACCATATGGGATGCTGGGAGTCGAACCCGGGTTGGTGGCATGCAAGGCAAATGTACTATCGCTCCAGTCCCATATAGTTGAATTTTTGATATACAATATTTCAGCATGGATTATATCAATTTCAAATTCAGTACACTAATGTTCACAGGTTCCCTCCCATATCCTTCAGCACCCCAGCTCTTGGCAGGCACCTTTTTAAGTTTGATTGTTAAAGTTTGGGTCTTATGATTTCAGTGATTTTGACTCTGTGGTGTGGATGTTTAGCTCTAACATTCCTTAACACCACAGATGTGCCTGAATCCCCTTGATCTCTTCACCCCCATTGCTCTGCTTCTTCTCTCCCTCCCCTCTACTCTTTCTTTCCTTATCCTCCCTACACTATGAGGGTAAGAGTGATCTAGGTAATCTCCCCTTTAAATCATTATATTCCATCATCCAGTTATTCTAAATACCTATGTAAGTGATATCATCCTATGTTAATCCTTCTTCTTCAAGTTTACTTCATTTAAATTTATCTTCCACTTCCGTCCATGTTGCCATGAGTTGCATGATTATATCATTCGTTTCAGCTATGTAGTATTCTATTGTCTATAAATACCACATCTTCAAGACTCACTTATCTGTCATTGGATATGTAGGTTGATTCCAAATCTCAGCAAATATACTGAATGCTGCAATGAGTAGTGGTGTACATATATCCTTTTGAGTGAATTGTTTTCTCTTCTGGGCATAGGTACCCCAAAATGGAATTGCTGGGTCATTTGGCAGCTCAATTCTGAGTTTACTGAGAGTTCTCCATATTGTTTTCCACAGGGTTTGAATGAGGAATTTTTCTTTTAAATTTATGAAGCCTACATATTTTATAGAATAAATAACAAGTAACAAGTAAAAAATCTAAAATTTCAACTTAAAAAATAAAAGGAAATGAATATATTAACCATATTTTTTCATTTTCGATGCAAAAAAATATTTTGACCAAAGAAAATGAACAAAATTCTAGGCCTTCTGAGAAACACACAATACTTAATTCTACCAATATTAGTTAACCACAGTTTTATGAAAAGATAACATAATGATACAGGTGATGCAAAAATTGTTATGTGCATATAGAGTTATCACAAAAATAATTTAGTTGGCAAGTGAAAATATGAAGCTTCTGAGGTTTTTCTATTCTAATTCTTCTGCTTTGTTCATTTCTGAGGAGATGGGCTATCATCTTTATATGGGCTATCAAAACTATAAATTTTATATGAATTAAGATAAAAGTTAGCATTTGATTTCAAGTGTTAAAATTTCATCATTTTCAAAATGGGTTGTATTATTACCATTTGTGGCGGGGGTGACATCACCAATCATGAAATCCCGTTGATCATCGAATTTCTCGAGCAGTCTCAGCAACCTCTCCATTCGTTCTATCCCTGAGATTTTAGAAGCCTCTCTCTACTCGGCCTTCCCAATGATGCCAAATTGGAGGCTCTTTCAGGGTCAGAGGAATGAGATCCAGCTTGTTACTGGCTTTGGCATATGGATACACCATGCGGAATTTGCAAGACTCTCACATGGGGGCAGTAAACTCTCAGTAGATTGCCAGTTTCTCCCAGAGGGAGAAGTAGGTTATAAGATACCATGCGTCGGCAAAGTGGCCGCGTGCTTCTGAGAGCTTGCTTTTAAGTTTCTGGATGCTGGCCGTTGATGAGATTACATACACCTCTGTTCCTCTGCTGGTACCTTGTCCAAACCTTGTCCAAGCCTCGCTTGTCCAAACGTGTGGAGAGAGGCTTTGAGCACAGCTGTGGCTAGGTTCCGGTTGTCTTCGGCCACTGGGAGCTCTGCTCTGAGGGGCGAGGGAAGCTGGACCCATCCCCTCCTAGGGGCCCCGGGGAAGACAGTCAGGTGTGCGGGCAAGAGACCCTCTGACATAAACCACAATAATTGCTCTTTAGCATTTATAAACTTTTGTAATGTCCCATAAGTGTGAAATTTATATCAGAAATGAACTTGCCACACGGAGTAAGTCACTTGGATGGACAGCATTTATATTGTGGAAATCCAATCCACATTTGCGGGAGGAGGCACTCAATAAAATTTAACATACAAAAAACCTGGATAGTGTAAAAACAAACCTATTCATCACATCACAATAAATCATAATTACCTGTCACTTCATTTATACCAGACAGAGAAATATTAGGAACACTAAAATAAAAGCAATTAAAATGAACCATGATATTCAAAGAATGAAGAAAGTTTGCAGCCTTAAAGTATTTTCAGAAGAGTTCAAGAAATTAAGTTATTTAGAATGTAGAACAAGCAGAAAAGTGTTTGTACAGTGGAACAGTCCTTTATTTGTTAGACTGAAATAAATTTCTACCTTTTTTGGGGGGCTAATATTTATTGAGTTTCTAAATGAATTTTTACTACCACTTTGATAAGCAGAATATTTAAAATGTTTATCAGTATGGGCTGGAGCACTAGTACAGCGGGTAGGGCATTTGCCTTGCATGCGGCCGACCCGGGTTTGATTCCTAGCATCCCAAATGGTCCTCTGAGCACCGCCAGGGGTGAGTCCTGAATGCAGAGCCAGGAGTAACCCCTGTACATTTCCAGGTGTGACCCAAAAAGCAAAACAAAAACTAAAAATAAAATACAATTAAATTAGATTAAATGTTTATCAGTAGAGTCTGCATCTACCGCAAACCTGTAATTCTTATGGACTGGAGAAATAGTACAGTGGATAAGACATTTGCCTTGCAAGTTACTTAGATTTGATTACTGACAATATTTTAGAAATATTTATCAATGGAGAATAACTACAACTTAATTTTAAATTTATAATATACAAAATATAAATGTTCTCTAAATGTGAATATGATATATAAACTATACATACATATAATCTCCCTAAAATGAATAAGAATCTATAAACTAAGTATATTATATTCTTAGAATTTAAAAATAAAAATTAAAAAATAAAAAGTGCAATCATTTTGTGACCACTTAATGTTGTTAAATTACCTATATTTTTTAAGAAATACTTACATTCTATGAAATAATGTATTCCATTAAGATTCTACAGTATATTTTTTCAAACAATTAATAGACACAAATAAATATAATTTAATATCCCCATAGATACACTGATAATCACACAGCAAGGATTAACATCCATGCTTTAAAAAATATAACATAATTTTTAAATAATCTGTGTCTTCAGTATTTCATCTAACACAAATATTCCCACTGCTTGTTTCTAACAGCACTATTTTAAGGATGAGAACGTTGGACATGGAGGGCAATATTTCCACTACTGAAGTAGAGCACTGGGCTTCACCAGTCGACAGCCAGACACCTTGGTACTGTTCTAGCTCACAAATCTTTTATCCCAAAGGATTAAGTTGATTATTAAAAGTCTACCAGCTTGACCCAAATGAGAGTGACTGTAGCCAGTTAGTAGTCTCTAGGAATTCTTTCCATTTCACATTTACCACCCCGCCCAAACTCCAACTGACAACTGCAGTGGCCTTCTAGCTGGTGTTAGACACCTTGCTTCTCCTATTTCCTCCCTCTCATCCTCTACACATATAAAGCATCCACTTAGAGACTAATATTGCAATCAAATGTTACTTCTACCAACATAATTTCTAAGACATATTCTGATAGAAAAGGAATCCTCAACGTCTTGTATAGGTTCAGTTAAGGAAGTCTATCGATTTCTTTGAGTTTAGAATTTTAAAATATGACTTAGAAACAGAAGAGCTGCTAGTTTATTCTTATCTTTGAGTAAAAGTAATACTTTTAGTTGCCTTTTAATCTTTGTGGATCTCAAATTTTTCCCTCATTCCCCAAAGAATCATGGCCAACAAGCAAAATCCCATTGAGCTTTTCTTGGGCTTTAACGTACTTTTAATAGTTTTGAGCACTAATCTTAAGTTTTCTTTAAAAGTCTATTAAATAAATAATAGCATAATTATTTATGTAGCTAAATACATTTTACTGTATTTAGCTACATAAAACGTCAAACTTGGGGGTTTGAACAATAATTATACATCTGTACACTAAAAACAGTAACCTATCTTCTCCTTTAACATAACATATGGTATGTCAACGATAATGCATGATTCTTCAGCAGCAAATGCAGGAGAGGTTAGGAAACAAGAATATGAGGGTCAATAAGAAGAGTTAAGACAGACCAAATGATGGAAAGGGGTGGAACCAGAGGAAATCACAGCAGAGTCAGGTGAGGGCACTAGTCAACAAGAGCTCTGCAACCAACAGCGATGCCCTGAGTAGCAATACCTTCACAGGTGGGAGCAGGGGAAAGGAGAGCTGAGGCTACATGCCTTTTCACAAGTGAACTGAAACAGAGATCGAAAGGTAACTTCATGGTTTTACAAGAGGCTTTATGGATGGTGTCTAAGAAACAAAGAGGTAGCCCAGGAAACAGAAACATGTACATATGGCGTATATAAGAACCAGAGGCAGGTGGGTAATGGAGAGAACATTAAATTCATTACCTGTGAAAATAATGGTAAAAGTGGACTAGAGAAAGATTGTCAAACTGCGACTTGCTTCCCATGCCTGTAACAGAAAGTGAGCATCTCAAGGACATATTTATTCACTGCCTAAGACTACTACTACTTCCTCATTGCCTAAGACTACTTCCTCAGCACAGCAGCAAAACAGTAACATCAACCAGGGCCATCTGAGAACAAACCTTAACCAAAGGATAAACATATCCTTTGCACAAAAAGTATGATAATCCCTACATTTGAGAAACATTAATCTCTAGATGCAGCAGTGCACATTTAAATTACTGCAAAAGTTAGAATTGTAATATTTGAGGTGCCAGAGAGATGGTACAGTGGGCAAGGGGCTTTCTTCATGCTACTGGCCAAGATTACATTCCTAGCACCACATAGGTGCCCCCCTCAAGCATCTGCAGGGGACACTCCTGAGCATCAAGTCAGGGATAGTCCTTAGGCACCTGACTCTGTCCCACACCCCTCAGCCAAAGAAAATTATAGGATTTAAAAGGATAGATATAATCATATCATCAAATTGATTTCTACAACTAACCAACATAAATGGATCACACACACAATTAGAACAATAGTAATTTTGCTACCAACTATCCTACACCAATAAGGTGGCACGACTGCACACAGCATTCCAGTCTCTCTCTCTCTCTCTCTCTTTCTGTGTCTCTTTCTCTCTCTTTCCACTTTTTCTATCTTTATTTTTGTTATATTTTTCATACTAATGTGTTTGCCTCCACAAGATTATAGTGTTCCTTTCTTAGAATTGCATCTATTTTATATAATTCTCACTCTTGCTTGTCTTAGTATACAAGCTGTATTGATCATTACACTTGTCTGTTCTACAAAAGGATTTCTAGTTGCCACAATAAAGACTGAACCTACTAATCTAAGCTGTCAGCCTAGAAAACAGCAGTCTGACTTTCAGAGAAGTAATCACCTTGGCCAAAACAATTAGTGAGTTACACTAGCAACTTTTCAGGATGAACTGAACAAAACTTACAAAAGGGCTGGATTTATTAGACTTATTGGGGGGACAGGGAGTAAGGGCATCGAATTATACCAAGTGGTGCCTGAGAATTGAATCAGGGTCAGACACATGTGAGGCAAATGTCTTCACACATTACTATCTCTCCAGCACACTTAACTTGATTTTTAAAAAGGAATTTCATAATACTTATTTTAGTTTTTTAGTGGACTGGAGCAATAGCACAGTGGGTAGGGAGTTTGCCTTGCATACGGCAGACCCAGGTTCGATTCCTCCATCCCTCTCGGAGAGCCCGGCAAGCTGCCAAGAGTATCCCTCCCACATGGCAGAGCCTGGCAAGCTACTTGTGGTGTATTCAATATGCCAGAAACAGTAACAACAAGTCTCACAATGGAGACATTACTGGTGCCTGTTCGAGCAAATCGACGACAGTGCTACAGTGAAAATGCTAGTTTTTTAGTAGCATTATTAAAATTCAAGAAAGTTCATTGAATTTTTCATTCAAAAAGTATTTACTGTAGGGCCGGAGCGATAGCACAGCGGGTAGGGCGTTTGCCTTGCACGCGGCCGCCCCGGGTTCGATCCCCGGCATCCCATATGGTCCCCCAAGCACTGCCAGGAGTAATTCCTGAGTGCAAAGCCAGGAGTAACACCTGAGCATCGCTGGGTGTGACCCAAAAAGCAAAAAAAAAAAAAAGTATTTACTGTAGACCTAGTATATACCCTAAGCTATATACTAGGAAACAATTTGCACTATGTAAATAACCTAGTATTTTTACTTATACAAGAACTATATTTTCATAACGCATCAAGAGAATTATTTTATACTGTTATTTAACATAAAAATAAAAGCAGGGACCCAAGGTATGGTGGAGCACAAGTTTAGCTTAATTACTGGTCATTGTGGTCCCCTAGAACCATGTGGTGAGCAATGCTGGGTATGACCCCAGGACAAGTTAAAAACTATTTTGAAAGAAAAACTACACAAACCCCAAAATAGTAGCATCTATCTATCTATCTATCTATCTATCTATCTATCTATCTATCTATCTATCATCTATCAAATAAAATAGAAATATTTTAAAAATTGGAGATACTTGAAAACAAAAAGTGAAGTCTTAAAAAAATTAATGTAGGATGAGTCTTAACATTACAAATTTATTTTATTATCTATGAAATAAGTGTGGCTACTTGATGTCTAAATACTCCTAGTATTAAGGAGTTGGATTAAGAACCTGGATTTGTATCATTTCTTTCTTATATGACTTATAATCTAAAGGAATATTTGTAAAAATAAAATAAAAATGGCAATAATTCCTTTAATGTCTTTTGTTTTCATCAGCATTTAAAACAGTAAAATATACATGTTTGAGGGTACTGACTTTGGAGAGATCTCCCAAGCAGTGCTCAGGAAAACTGAGTCCCCCTCCTGGAGACTCTCAACCACCTGGGCCAGTGGCAAAATGTAAAGTCAAAAGATAGAGTGCTACTCAGGCTCAGTGCCTAATACTACCCCCAGCATCCCAGGGTTCTGGCGTTCCCCCAGATGACACCCAAAAGTCCTCAGGCAAAACTACCAACAAGACTGTGAGACCACGTTGTGGTGTGGGTGGAACTGGTTAGGCACATGTAAGACATGTGCCTTAATCCTTGCAACATCTTTCCAGTCTCCAGGGTATTAACTCCATACATCTATTCCTATTAGTCTTCTTTCACCCTCTCCCCTTCCCCAATTACACACACACAAACACACACATACATGTATGTGCATATGCGTGTAATAATTCTTACTTCCACAAAAATCACATTGTTATTAAGTTAGTATACGTAGGCAAAAAATGCACATTTATATCCATCCATTAGGTGGTCCAATAATTGCAATTTGATTAAGAAGTGAAAGGATTAGGCTGGAGCAATAGTATAGCAGGTAGGGTATTTCTCTTGTGTTTGGTAGAGCTTGCTTTGATTCCCAGCATCCAAAATTGTTCCTGACTACTGCCAGGAGTAATTTCTAAGTGCAAAGCCAGGAGTAACTCCTGAGCATCACTGGGTGTGCTCCCTTCCCCTAACAAGAAACCAAAACAAAAGGAATAGTTGCATTCTATAATTATTCTTATTATTTTTATATAATTATTCAGTCTCTAATTCAGATTAAACTATTAAATCATTGAATCACACAAATAAATCGAAGGAACTAACAGCAATATCTTTTCACTTTTGTTGAAATTCAAACTCAGAAACCGAGGCAACACTACAGTTCAGGCTTAGAGCTCTTGGAACCACTTTAATTCTTAATGCCTTAATTACCTGCACTTATTAAATAATTGAAACTCTCTAACAAACAAAAGTTGAGATGACTTTCCTACCTGACCAAAATGATGTCGTGAGTTTATTATAAAAAGAGAAAACTAAGAACTATGATGGTTTGATTAGATATATTAATGAGTAGAAAAAATAAAATTTGCTAGTCAGGGGTCAGAAAAATAGTACAAATGGCAAGGTTGTTTAGCCAAGGTTGCCTGCATGTGGCTAACCTAAATTCAATCTCTGGCAGCACACAGGGTCCCCCAAACACCAACAGGAGTGATTACTGAGCAGACACAGGAGTAAACCCTGAGTACTACTGTGTGTGTACTAAACCCCACCCCAAAGTGTGTTTCTGCTCTTTATACATACACACATGTGCACACATACATAGGCGTACACGCAGATTCTGTATCAATAAAGTTATAGAAATTTATAATTTAAATGTATTTCCCAGAAGAACTAGCAATGATAGTATTTAAAAATACATTAGTCTTGAGATCTCAAAGATCATAGGAAAATTATAAATAATTTTGTCATTTTTCATCCACAGCAAGTGCATATATATAAAATATAAAATATTCAAATTCTATAATGCATAATGTTTTAAAAGTTTAAAGTTTTAAAATTTTACTTCTGGATTAAAGTTGCTATATTTAAGTTTCTATGTGCTCATATGGTCAGTATTTGCAAGGCATACCTCTCCTAAACTCTTCCTACATATGTAAGATTCATAGAGTACATATGAGATTAATTCACAAAACTACCACATAATATGCCAAACAGTGAGTGTACCTTCACTCTAACATCCCTGTGTTATTATTCTGAGAAACTGAGCTCAATACTATGAAAAGCAATATGATGACAATTTTAAGAAAACTCTAAAATTATCTAAATTAATTCTAAAGTTAATAAAATTAATTTTGATTTATTCATGTGCCATCATCCTGTATGCGAAGGTTTATTCATTTCTACTGGCCTTTACACAGTATATACACTGTGTAAATGTGTGTGTGTGTGTGTGTGTGTGTGTGTAATGCAGAAAGCTATCTTACATTTTGGGGCTGAGTATAGACACAAATGTGAAAACTGTTTATGATACTGAGTCATTTACTTTATATGAAGTAAAGAAGAGGGACTACTGAGACAATAAAGATTAAGGCACTCGTCTTGAACACTGCTTTTAAATCCTGGCATCACAAACGGTCACTAAAAATGGCCAGAGGTTTCCTGAGCACCAGAAGCAAAATACAAAATAAGACCTAAAGAGGCAGTTGTGGGGGGAGGGAGGGGACCTAAAGAGAATTGTCTGTCAGGAAAAAATTTATTACCTATTTCTATTTTTTTTGTAATTGTCAAGTCACATTTTTGTGCTACATAATTACTAGTAGTGCTTCCTTTCACTATCTAAAGAGTCTCTCAATATCAAGCGTGATAGCCATAGATCTAAAATAATCTACCTTTGTATGTTCATCCTTTCATTTTTTTTCTATCAGTCATTTCTTAAGTGTAGTCTATTTCAATCAAGACAAAATTTTGATTGAAATTTGAAAAAAAAATTACAGATGGAGGCAAAAAACGGAAAGGTGGAAAAAAAAACACGTCATTAAGCTATTGATTTATATCCAGAATTTGGTTCCAGAGCATCAAAGACACAAACTTGCCTCACACAAGACGGGGATCACACCAAGGATTACTACTCAGAACAAGATGCTAGCTAGAATCAGACTCATTTGCATCTCTCAGAGCCAATTTCTACTGCTGTTCTGTGTGGGTGTTTTCTGCTGTCATACTTTCCAGCTCATTAGTTACTGGCTGATCAAAGTTAAGCAACCTACTGTAATTTTTAGTCCAGCTATTGTACTTTCAAATCTATTCTTTCATTTTCTGTGTCCATGTTTTATAATTCTATTTTTGTATATCAATTACTTATTTTATTCCACTTAATATAACTATAGGTCTGGAGTGATAGCACAGTGGGTAGGGCGTTTGCCTTGCACGCAGCCGACCGTGGTTGGATTCTTCCGCCCCTCTGGGAGAGCCCAGCAAGCTACCGAGAGTATCCCACCCACAGGGTAGAGCCTGGCAAGCTCCCCGTGGCGTATTCAATATGCCAAAAGCATAACAAGTCTCATGATTGAGACGTTACTGGTGCCTGCTCAAGCAAACCAATGAGCAATGGGATGACAGTGACAGTGATACAATATAACTATACTTTTTGCTTTGAATTCTTTTAAAACCAAATAGTCTGTTCAGTTTTTCACCTTTCCGTAGGTTTTATTTATTTATATGTTTATTTTGGGTTTTATATCAGACTCAGTGGTATTCAGGCATACTCCTAGCTCTGCACAAAGGGATCACTCCTGACAGTGCCTAGTGCAGAACCTGATTGCAATCCATATTGGCAGCATGCAATATAGGTGCCTTACCCACTGTAATATCTCTCCAGCCCTCAGTTTTCCATAATCTGAAGTTTCATTTTGCCCCATCATTCATAGAAAATTCCTCTGATTTTCATTTTGTTAAGCACTGTGTATCTATTTACTGATTGTAAATTGAAGTCTGAGTAATTTGGATAATTAACATAGGGTGTCGTGAAGCCTGTTGTTTTGTTTGCTGAAACTTCTGCTGGAATTTAGATGTCTGGAGTGCTAGTATTCACGCAGCATCTGCAGAGGCAGCAGAGCTTGGACTCAAGTCTCCCAGGAGTCTGAGCTGAGGGAAGGAGTCTTCAACATCCTCGCCTCTGAAACGGTTCCACAGCAAAAATTTCCAGCAGAATCCCAAGATAAATTAATACCAACAATCAAACAATCTGAGTATCATTTGAGCATCATTTTTCTATGCATAGCGACAATTATGGGAAGTTGGTTTTGAACTTTCAAATAGAAAAATAAGGGCAATATTTCTTGGTTGTCTCCTTCAAACAGGAACTGTTTGGAAAGAACTGACTAACATTAAAATGGAACAAGAAATATAAGGGTAACAGACTTAAAATTCTAAAAAAAGAAGGGTCAAGGCTGTGGATCTTTTATAAAGCTTTGTATAAGGCCCTTGACTTTAATCTCTGGCATTGAATAAACAATAACATTAAAAATATAAAAATAGGGGCTGGAGCAACAGCACAGCGGGTAGGGCGTTTGCCTCGCACGCGGCCAACCCTGGTTCAATTCCCAGCATTTCATATGGTCCCCTGAGCACTGTCAGAGGTAATTCCTGAGTGCAGAGCCAGGAGTAATCCCTGTGTATTTCTGTGTGTGACCCAAAAAGCAACATATATATATATATACATATATATATATACACACACACACATATATATAAATAAAAACTTGTAAAAATTGATAACAGTAGATAGGTTCCAGCAGTTATCTAATAATATTTAAATATTTAAAAATGCATTGATTATTGTATTCTAGGCAAAAGACAAAGTGGTGGGAACCACACACCAGAAAATGCTCTGGACCCCAAACCAAGCCGATAACACTGGGATGCCCCAGATGATGGAGCAGGTGCAGTCTCCCCGCCTTCTCCAGACAGAATCCCAGCGACACTGAGCTTCTATTAATATGACTTGGGTATGTAGGGACCAGGACTATTTCTCCAAACCAATCTTTCCTGATATACAAACAGACGCTCAGGAACGGCTCCTCTGCCCCTGACGGCCATGATCCCAGAGGCACACAAACCAATCTCGGAATGCAGCAGCTGCTCGCAGAAATGCTCCTGGACTGTGAACTAAGCTATGGCCACATGCCACCCTGCTACCTCAGGGAGGGAAGGGCTTTTGTCCCTCGGCATTTTCCCCTTTGCGGCAGTATGGGGACTGCCACCTTTCAGAACCAACTGGACAGAGAGGTAGGAGCTTGCAGTGATGGGGTCCATGGGAAATCTCACCATGGGGGGGAGGGGTGGAACCGGCCCTGCCCCCTGCCCACGAGACCCCGAGCAGCCACCCACTAATGGCTCCTTTGCTCCTGAACGGCCATGATCCCAGAGGCACACAAACCAATCTCCGAATGCAGCGGCTGCTGGCAGAAATACCTCTGGACTTAATTACTAAAATACCAGAATTCCAAAACCGCACGGCCACTGTCACGGCTGTGCAACATCATATGCTCTTCATTATCAGCAATAGAAAACAAATGATCTAATGAGGTCTTTTCAGCAGGTCTGATTGTTGGGGGAAAATTCCAAATAATAATAGTGGGTTTTCTGTCGAAAATTGAATGTACCCAAAGTAAAGAGAGAGTAAAGTGAAAATCATCTGCCACATAGGCAGTATGGGGAGTGGGATGGGGGTATACTGGGGTTCTTGGTGGTGGAACACGTGCACTGGTGAAGGGATGAGTATTGGATCATTGTATGACTGAGACTTAAACCTGAAAGTTTTGTAACTGTTCTCACAGTGATTTAATTTAAAAAAAAAAAAAGATACGAATTATCAGAGTAACTTAAAAACTGTTTTCACTCGGGGCATCCCAGAGGGGGCAGGTTAAGAAACCTCCCTGCCCCAAGGGACCCAGCCCCGGCAGCCAACCTCCACTACCCACACTCTGGCTGCTCTGGACCGTGCACCGCTTCGAGGCCATGTGACACATTACAAGACACTTCCTACCCATTTTTCTTAATTACCATGCCATAATTGATGGAGTGCAGACAGTAGGCAACAAATCATAGAGAGTAATATATATAATATATACCTCTCGGAGAGCCTGGCAAGCTACCGAGAGTATCCCACCCGCATGGGTAGAGCCTGGCAAACCACCCGTGGCGGTTCGATATGCCAAAAACAGTAACGATAGGTCTCATTCCCCTGACCCTGAAAGAGCCTCCAATCATTGGAAAAGACAAGTAAGGAGAGGCTGCTAAAATCTCAGGGCTGGGAGGAATAGAGACATTACTGGTGCTCACTTGAGTAAATCAACGAACAACAGATGACAATGATAGAGTGATAAAGTGAACTTAAAAACTAAAAAAAATATTAGTTTGCTCAAAACAAATGCCTCTTAGGCAATGCAAGATAACTGCCTTTTCAATGGAAACATGTGGGTTATATGGAATATGAATGACTAAGGGAAATAAATTGAGACAAAACAGTGAAAAAACTAAATACCATAGTTGTAAAAATTCTGGTGATGACTATGGATAAAATAAGGGATGATGGAAGCAATGAGAAGCAGGGTGGGATGGCACTGGAGTTTTGGTGATAGATACTATGGCTACTGTACAGACATAGGTGTGTTTCTAAACCTTGAAAATTCTCTAATAACCATAAATAAATAGTAAAAATGTAAATGAGTATAAAATTTGAATGGAATTAGGAATACTCAACATTAGAAGAAATAAAATACAGTAGTGTTGACACTGGGACTAGAGCAATAGCACAGTGGGTAGGATGTTTGCCTTGCACGGGGCCGACCAGGGTTCTATTCCTCCGTCCCTCTCGGAGAGCCCGGCAAGCCACCAAGAGTATCCCGCCAGCACAGCAGAGCCTGGCAAGCTACCAGTGGCATATTCAATATGCCAAAAACAGTGACAATAAGTCTCACAATGGAGACGTTACTGGTGTCAGCTTGAGCAAATCGATAAACAACAGGATGACAGTGACAGTGCTACAGTTTTGACATGAAGAATGAAGTTTAAGTCAAAAGTTTAAGAGGAGGAAAGACAGACATTATGCAATAAAAAGAAAATATCCATCAAGAAGATATAATAACATACAATTAAGAAGCATGTCAAAACCTCGAACTATATAAAGTAAAATTAAACAAATGTACAATCTCAAAGGGAGATACTTAGTCATCTAGTTTTATGGCAATTAATATATCTAAAATCTTACTGCTCAATTTAAATATATATTCATTTATATTCTGTGATTTACAATATAATTAATATGACTGTAATTCTTAGTAGGGACATGACACCCATTTATGTCTGCCCTAAAATCCATCTCTTAAAAGATACTATCATATGGAGATAGCCTTGTAGATTTAAACAAATCCATAAGGATTAAACAAATAGATTTTATTTAAGAGAACCCCCTATCTTCCTCCCCATAAGCAATGAGAATAGGCTTCCTAGGGTTTAAAATCTGCTAGTGGAGCAGGGTGAGGTATTTATTATGCACTGGATCCCACCAGGAAAGTGGTGTGATGGCAAAGTTTCTGACTTGTCTGCAGTTAGTGAAAATGCTGCAACTGTGACCTCCTGTACAAAGATTCAAGCTTGGACACAAGTCTATAGATTCAAGTGGACTTGGTCAGTCTTACAGTCTTAGACAGGCTTAGTTGATTGCATTCAAGAAAAGACAATAGCATTTAAAAAAAGAAAAGGAAAAACTTATGCCAAAGGAAATTAAAAAAGGAAAGAGAAAGTACAGCCCAAAATGCACAGGGAAACCCCAAACTCAAAACACTGAGGTAGCATTAAAAAAACTAGATAAAACTTATTTTATCTAGTTTTCTTAAAGTGACATACTTTAGCAGTAACTTTAGTGACACAGGATGTGATCAAACATGCTGTGCATTTAAGGGGTCGATTAAAACTGCTAATGAAATTAGTTTAGGACTGTGCAATGAATATAATTTATTTTCTGAATGGGAAAGATATGAACAACAGAATTATTATTTAAAATATGGGAATAATATAAACTAAGGGTAAGAGTTATCATGTGGGGAGAAGAGCAGAGGGAGAAATGGAGACAGAGACTCCCCAGGAACTAGGATGTGAAAATAATCAACACAAGCCAAAAAAAAAAATCATTCACTGTTACCTCCACAAAGTACAAGGTTCCTTAGCAGTTTATTCACTGTTAGAAAACTATTTACATCAAATTATAAACAAATCACTAACACTCACTCAGTTGTTAACATCTAATTCTGAATCTGTGGTCAGTCCTCTCTCAATGTTTCCCATTCAATTATATCCTCAACGGAGGCAGCAGATAATAATTGACCACACAGGGCAGAGAGGTTCAACACTGGCTACAATCAGACAGAATTTGCTCAGAGTTGTAAAGTTTCAGAAAAAAAAGAAAAACATTTCCATTGAATGACCACATACTTAGAAATGAAACACTGGCATATCCTCCATCTGTCTTGCACATCAACAGATAAAAAGACGATTTATAGGATACATATTTTATCTTCAAATATGCAGAACAATTTCACTACAGGGTAACTAATATGATTACATACTATTTATAAGAGACTGATGAACTTAGAAAAGTGAGACTGAGAATGGTTTATAAAAATGTAAGTGGAAGGACCAGAGAGATAGTATAGCAGGTAGGCAGCTTGCCTTGCACCCCAAGTAGGCTTTGATCCCCAGCATCCCCTATGGTCCCTCAGCACTGCCAGGAGTGATCTCTGAGCGCAGAGCCAGGAGCAAGACCTGAGCACTGCTAGGTGTGGCTCAAACAATCGCCTCAAATATGTCACTGTCACTGTCACTATCACTGTCATCCCGTTGCTCATCGATTTGTTAGAGCAGGCACCAGTAATGTCTCTCATTGAGAGACTTATTGTTACTGTTTTTGGCATATCCAATATGCACCGGTAGCTTGCCAGGCTCTGCCGTACGGGCTTGATACTCTCGGTAGCTTGCCGGGCTCCCCGAGAGGGGCAGAGGAATCGAACATGGGTCGGCCACATGAAAAGCGAACGCCCAACAGCTGTGCTGTCACTGCAGCCCCTCAAATATGTAAGCAGATAAATATAAATTTATTATGCACCCACTAAATAGGGGCTTGGAGTGACTTAGCCCCTATTTAGTGGGTACATAATAAATTTATCATCTATTTGTATATTCAGGAAAAGCTTGGCCCCAGAATACTAGATATGTATTAACTTCTAATTAATAATTCTTATTAAAATTACATTACTATAATTACAAAGCAGCTATAAGTATAGAATTTGATAAAATTTGAATAATTCAAACACAAAACCAAAGGTGGATACCAGTAATACCTTACAATTATTAATATATATACTGTTGGTAATAAAACCACAATTACCTGGTCTCATTATTTACTGAGGAGAATTAATGCTTAGATTTGTTATCACTGTCACTGTCATTGTCATCCTGTTACTCATTGATTTGCTGGAGCGGGCACCAGTAACGTCTCCATTGTGAGACTTGTTGTTACTCTTTTTGGCATATCTAATATGCCACGGGTAGCTTGCCAGGCTCTGCCATGCAGGCGAGATACTCTGAGTAGCTCATCGGGCTCTCCGAAAGGGGCAGAGGAATCGAACCCAGGTCAGCTGCGTGCAAGGCAAACGCCCTAACTCAATTTTGGTACTGTGTTTCTGATATCTTAATAAATCTTCACTATATTCCATATGAGTTATTATATCATACAATGACCTTAACTGGTATCCACACATACATCTATGTAAGTAGTTGATTATAGAACTCTATTGGTAATGGTTGTAGATTCTTGGCGGTCAGATCACATAACCTATAACCATGCCTGGTAGAAAGATAGCTTCTAAAAGCTCAAGAAAATGACATCCTGCAGCTTACTTATTTTAATATGTTCAACTCCACACCTAATAGTTAAAGAAATATCAATGTAAGTCTTCATTGACACTAGGTATTTTTCTAAGAAAACAGTCAGGCTACGTGCATTTGAAGAGAATCCCAGAATTTTCAGCTTTCTGGGGCAAGAGAAAGCTTCTGTAGCAGGAGTTAAAATTATGAACCCAGGACAGGGACAGTGACGTCAGTGTTGAGGCGTGCCGGCCCTGCCAGGGTTTGAGGACGCCTTGTGGGAAAGCAGAAGAGCCTCTGGGACGTGTGCTGTGCAGTCTCACAGCTTGCTCCAGTTAGCCAGATCTTTCCGCTGACACCTCGAAAAACACTCTGTTCCTGTTGATTCTACATCTCCTCCTTTTTGGAAATTACCACACTGTGGCTGTCCTTTATTCCAATGTGAATTTTCTGTCAGGCAATGCAAAACAGTTTTTCAATAATACAAACTTTAACAGTTAAAAAATGGGGGCAAAACCTTTCTGATGAATTAAATAAGAACCCATTATTTCTGATTTGTGTAGAATACATGGACTGGAGCAATAGCACAACGGGTAGGGCGTTTGCCTTGCACGTGGCCAACCTGGGTTTGATTCCTCCATCCCTCTCAGAGTGCCTGGCAAGCTACCAAGAGTATCTCGCCCACAGGGCAGAGCCTGACAAGCTATCCGTGGCGTATTTGCTATGCCAAGAAGAGTAACAAGTCTCACAACGAAGATGTTACTGGTGCCCGCTCCAGCAAATCGATGAACAACAGAAGGACGGTGCTACAGTGCAATAGATTACATTTCCTACCATGATTCAATTTCACAAGCTTCCTGTTCATATCAAGATGTAGTTTTAATATTAATTTCTTGCCCACTCGAGCAAATTGATGAACAATGGATGCCAGTGCTACAGTGCTCGAAAATCTGATCTTGCTTCACTGATCCTATCATTTCTGTTTCTCTCATATATTCAGAAAATTTTCTCTTACCTCTCTGTGGCATTTATCTTCCTTTAATCTTTTACTAATTTTGAAACAACTTTCAGCAAATTTTCTGGGTTTAAGAATATTTGGTACCAAATCTCAAAGACTTTCTTTTTCTCACAATAATGCTACAGACTTATTTTAATGTGATTTTCTCAATTAAATATGTAGCTTATATGTGATTGGAGGCATATTTCACCATAAGGATAAAATCACCATCGAAAGAAAAGAAAAATCTTTCAACTTTCTGAGAAAACACTTAACTCTTACACTTGATGAGTTTCCAAAAGCACTGGGAAAATATTCTATAAAAAAACAGACTTTGTGGTTGCTGTCCTGAATAATATCAGCAGCCTCTCCTGACTCTACCGCTGCACAGGCCAAGTGTGATTTAGTGGCCTAAAAACTGAAATTCTGAGCAGTTCAGCAATCACCAACCTTTACTGTCCAGGGGCTCCATGAACAATGTTCCAGGAGACTGGCTCCCTTCCATGCGGGTAGATTTCCCCTTGGCTTAGACCTGCCCTCTTCACTGTCGGGAGCAGAGGAGAAACGAAGTTGACATGGGATCATCTTTTCTTGCAAGTTGTAAGAGAAAGGAGCCACCACTCAAAACTGCATACCCAAATTAGAGCACTGGGAGGAGCAGACTGACTCCTGTTATTGGTTCTCAACAAATTACAATTTCAGGTGAAAATTTCGATTGGTTTGGAGTTCCTATCCCCAGCAAATAAAAGGAGTGAGTCAAAGTGTACTTGTAGTGAGAAATTAGAAACAGTCTGAAGAACTAACTAAATAAATAAATAAAAGGAGTGAATCAAATATTACTTTATGTTAACATACAACATGTTTCATTCATTAAAAATGTTTTGGCAGTTAAGAAGGTGAAGAAACAAGTTAAGGACGTGGCTCGTGGTTGGACCTGCCATTCATGTGGCCTCCGTTGAAACCTCAGCAAAAACAGAGGATAAAGAAGAAAATAAAATTGGTATTAATCATGTGTAATGATAACATTTGGTGGATATAATTATTGCTCTGATAACTAATTTTAGTAGAAATTTTTTTTTTCAGAATCAGAGATTTTTTTTTTCAATCAGGAAGGCAAGTTCTGTCAGAATGTCAGGAAGAAAAGCAGTGCTTTATTGCCATGTATCATGACCCACTCAATAGAAGATAAAATACAGATAAATATATGATAAATGTATATTTTCACATATTTGCACTAAGAATAATTTGTGTCTTAGTTTTCATACCAAAGGAAAGAATAACTATAAACACATAGCAGATTTTTCTGTAGATTATTTTTATGCTTATTATCAATAAATAATTTATCAATAGATTTATTTACTTTCAGATTTAAACACCTACTCTAAATTTTCTGAATTGAGAAAATGCAAATTAATAGTGAAAACCAGACAAAGTGATATATTTATATATAATATTTATAACACATATGCTTTGCAGAAGATAACACACTGTGTGTCTACTAAGTTTATGCATACTAGCACATATACATAAGCACTTACTGTACAGTGTTTTCCTTAGTTTTCTTCTAGCATAACATATAACTGGCAATGTTTAACTTATCTTTCAAATTTTGACATACAATTAAGAAGTCATAATGAATATACCAGATGAATTATTTGGCCATTATTTTTATGTTTCTCATAATCCTTATACCTAAAACCAACTGTTTTATTTGAATACTAGTGGTGTACAACTTACAAATATTCCACAGCTTAAGCTTAAATAGATTAAAATAGTGAAACAGTGCTTGAGATACAACTTTGTATTAGTATTGACCCATTTTCAAGTCAACAGGTATCTTAAGGGATGAAAATTTAGCATTTTAATCAAAGTCAGAACAAAGCCTCACTCAAAAAGAAAAGATGTTAAATAATTCTCATTGAAAGGGAGAATAATTCATTGTCTATATTAACATGATTCCTCTGACATTGACTGACATAAATAATAAAATGAATGAAAATGGGAGAAAATAAGCTTAATTCAAATAGTTGCATTAAAAATTTAGTGAAGTATAGCAGATAATGGCATAAAATGAATAGAAATGAATTTATTTTACATAAAGGAAAATCAATTACGTTATATAGACTTAAATTAGCTGTACCTTAGTTTTTATTCTATTTTGACCAAATGAAGGTAATGCCAGTTTGATTAATTATAATAGTAATGACATACACATTTTATGTTTCATTAAATAGTTCTGGTTAATATGTAAATATACTCCCTCCTAAAATATAAACATACAATAGATTAATCAGGAAAAAAAGGCAAAATTTTTTTTATTTATTTATTTACTTTTTTGGGTCACACCCAGCGATGCTCAGGCTCTGTGCTCAAGAATTACTCATAGCGGTGCTCGGGGGACTATGTGGGATACTGGGAATCGAACCCGGGTCGACCATGTGCAAGGCAAACTCCCTACACCCTGTGCTGTCACTCCAGCCCCCAAAAAGGCAAAAATTTAAAAGGAGTTTTCAGATTTAAATGTTTTTACAATCTAACAAGTTTTCCCCAAATTGAAAACATGCATGGAAAGCATGAATCAATAAAGCACATAATAGATTTCAATCTCCATCGAGCTGATAATTTTCCCAGGTAATACGGAGAGCAGACCCAGGCAGAAGGCCAGGCTTCTTCCCCACAAAAGGAAATTGGGACAAATTCTCTTTCCAGAGGCAAAAGATAATGTCCTCCTATTATAACAAAGAATTTCCTTCTCCCTAAATCAAAGTGTTACAAATCAACTTTTCCCATGGTGATGCATGCTGACATGTGCATGAAGATATGTTCTACATATATGTATACACACTGCAAGTATTAATATATAATGTACATACATGCTCAGAAAGCCAACATACACTTAAACTTACTAAACAATGATGATATGCATGTGTTTATATATTATACTTACTTATAATCTTTCTACATATTTATGCATGCATGATTATGCAATAAATCCAATATGTAATTTACAGATTTATAAAACTAATAAAATTAATGTTGCAGATATGAATTTTGATATTTAAAATAAATACTTTTTATAATGCTGAAATATATTCAAAATGTGAAATAATATTATTGTAAAAGAAAAATGTAAAGGATTATTATCCTAAATGGTTGGATAATGATACTTAATACCAAATTTTTCCCTATGAAGCAATATGAAATAAACATAAAAGGACATAGACTTAGACATGGTATTATATGGGAATGGAAAAGAGGTATTCTAAGATGACAGTTACTCTAACATGGAAGGTACAGAAAAGTTCTAGTTGCTGAGGATCTTATGAAATGAACAAGAAAGGGAGATAAGTTTAATAGAGGTAGAAAAGAAATATGAAGCAAATTAGCTATTAAAGAGTATTCATTGTAGTGAGAGAATTTGCTTTTTGTGAGGATGAAGACAAGGAACAAATGCTTCCAATATGGTGAGAAAAAAAAATATCTAAAATGACAGTCTAGCTAGAGAATGCTAGAATTTAATGCTAAAGGATACAGAAAAATGTTTGGGAAATAGTAACCATGTATATACCAATTTATAATTTAAAAAGTACGTTCACTCTTTCATTTAAATTTCATCACCATCAGTAATTCTATTTTATAGATAAGACATCTGTGATTCCCATTAAGTGATTTGCCAAATGTATGCTGGTGGCTGTCTGACTCATTCTCTGTCTCACTCTTAAGCACATACACCGAACAAACAATTTGTACCACTGAGACTAGAGCTAAGCTCTCTTGGTTCAATTACATTTTCTTCCATCCAACTAATCACTAAACTGAAAAGTTATGAGTTCTCAGGACCACAGCGATAGTATAGTGAATAAGGTTCTGGCCTTGCACACAGTTCACCCAGGTTTGATCTCCAGTATCCCACATGATCCTTCTTATCACCCCCAGAAGTAACTCCTGAATGCACAACCAGGAGTAACCCCTGAGCACTGCCAGGTGTAACCCCTCCCCCCAAAAAACCCAACCACCGAGAAACAAAACATATGAATTCTTCCATTTTCACCTCTATCAGTATTTTATTTCATATCTTTAAATGAGAGCCTCTCAGTTTTGTAGAAATGGTTATAACTTATGCCCTCTGACATCTAGACTTTTGAACCGACTTTAGTTGCTTTTTGTTTGTCTGGCTTTTTATTCAGAAAAATTCTTGCAGCCACACCCTTTTTCCTTATTCTCCACATAAACATCCCATCATTACACTTGACATAATTAACTTCTCATTACCTTAATCACAACTTATGCTACACTTCACTGTTAAATGCTTTCTTAAAAATCTCAAACCTATACGTTAATGCATTTAACAGTGCTGAACTTTTAAATATAGTGTTGTCTGATTACTAAATTAATATCTGCCTCTGCCCTTAGACTATAACATATACATGCATATATGTATCACATGTATACATACATGTGTCACATGTATACATGCATGTATACATGTATCACAAACCTGAGGGTTTTTTCTCTCATTCTTAATTACTTACTCATTAATTAACCACTAGCCATGTTCACAGTACCTAGTATGGTGCCTGTCTTATGCACAAATTTTACAAATAATCCTGAAGGACAACAAAGGACTTCATAGAGTTTACAATCTGGGGATAGCTGATTTTCTGTGGAGTGGAGTGTGAATTTTTAGCCAAGTGTAATGGGAAACAATCGAATGACTTTAATAGTGGAAGAAATGAAATCTAATTTTGAAAATGCTGCTTCTTTTGCCACCCACAGTAGTACTAAAGGCGTACTCCTGGATCTGCACTCAGGGATCACTCCTGGTGGGCTGTAGGAACCACACTGGGTGCCAGGGATTGAAACTCAGGTGGACAGTATGCAAGACAAGCATCCTATCCTGCCCTCTGTAATATTGCTCTAGCCCAAGTTCTGAATTATTTTACATACACTATTTCCTTTGGGCTGGAGTTATAGCAGCATTTGCCTTGCATTCAGCCAACCCTGGTTCGATTCCTCCACCCCTCTCGGAGAGCCCGGCAAGCTACCGAGAGTATCCCACCCACACGGCAGAGCCTGGCAAGCTACTCGTGGCGTATTCAATATGCCAAAAACAGTAGCAACAAGTCTCACGATGGAGACGTTACTGGTGCCCATTCGAGCAAATCGATGAGCAACGGGATGACAGTGACAGTGGCTATGATGCTATTTCCTCTACATCAAGAACATACATAACAAAACCCAGGGATATGGCTCAATGATAAAGCTCCAGCCATACAAGCAGGCATGAGACCGTGAGTTTATTTCTATCACCATGCCACAGTGAGTAAAATCCCCACAATACTGCAATAAGAGGTCCTGGGATCACTACATTCTCTTGTGAGCATTGCACCCCCTTCATTTCTGTCTCCCCCAAAAATGAGATCACTCCAACTATAAGTGTGCCACCCCTGATCATCATAATTAAGGGAAGGTAAATCAAGGGTTTCGGACAGGGTGGAGGCAAGGGAAGGAAGGGTTCCTGCTAGAAATACTTGCAATCATCCAAAAAAGGAATTATTGATCTGAGAAGTAACAGAATTGGAAAGACATGATCACATTAAGAACAAATAGACAAAATGCATAGGTTCCTGAAATAGTAATGAACTGTAACTGGGTACTGAATGAAGGAAACAGTAAACCTAGTGTGAGATTGGGGTACCACCAAAACACCCTACATAAGATAAAGTCCGTGCAGGTAAGAGAAATTCTGAGTTTCTATGACAGGATCATTAAAAGAAGGATTCTAAAAAATATATAAATTTAAAATAATAATAATAATAATATTGAACCTGGAAATCTCATACAAGGAATAATTTAAAGACTGAAACTGCAGTTGTTTCCTACAAAATTGTTAACTCTCCTTGGGGGGGAAGGAGGTGGATACACTGGTGGTGGGTGTAATGTTGGAATTTTGTGCAAGAGATATAATAATTAACAGTAAATGTAAATCACAAAATATCAATAAAAATTGTTAGCTCATATAGTTTTTAACTAGTCCTTAATAGTTTCATATTGAATATAAATGTTAAACTAACACTGAAATATCAAACTAACACTTTAATATTTACAAATCTATTTTGGATTCTGGGGCTGGAGTGATAGCACAGCGGGTAGGGCATTTGCCTTGCACATGGCCAACCCAGGTTTGATTCCCAGCATCTGATATGGTCCCCTGAGCACTGCCAGGACTATTCCTGAGTGCAGAGCCAGGAGTGAACCCTGTGCATTGCCAGGTGTGACACAAAAAGCAAAAAACAAAAAACCAAAAAAATCTATTTTGGATTTCTTCTAAGGGTTTTCTAAATTTGCTTTCCCTAGTCCTATTCCAAACACAGAGTCACTGAGGTTCTCAAAACAATGGAAATCTTGTTAACTAAATTTAGGAACATACTAAAATTCACAATTCTTCAGAAAACTATTACCTTGTACTTGATAGTCATTTCTTGTCACTTATATGATATATATGTTTTTGCTATACAATGTAAATGGATGATTCAAGAAATCAAAACTAGAGGAAAAACATAAATTCAAATCAATCAAATTTACATCTAGAATGCTAGATTACAATTATATATTAGGCAAGTAATAGGTTTTACATGGAACTGTGTAAAAACAGGAGATATGTAAGTGAAAAAGATTGAAGGGAGAGAAAAAAATATTAAGAATCAGGAGGGAGAGAGAAAGAGAGAGACAGAGAGATAGCAAGACAGAGAGAGACAGACAGAAAATTAAATTCTTTTCGAGTCAGAAGAGGACAAATAGGTGATAAATAACAAGACACTAATACTCTGATCATCAATTTAAAAAAAATCCATTAAGGAAAAGACATTTTTTTACTTCTGAAATATGTGAAAGTTAATAAGGCAGGAATGATCTAGACAGCTATGGTTTTCACACAGTTTTTTACTTTAAATCAACAAACAAGTAAAATGCACCTCCTCACTTTCTGGGCTATGATCCATGACTTCAGTCTGAAGGTCCCAGTACAACGCCTATCCTCATAAAACATAAGACTAAAGGAAAGTCTACTGAAGATTTGCTAATTATCAGCTAATCATAGAGGCCATCCTATATTTTCTTTTTTCCCAACTACCTGACAATTTCCCACAGACTTCTCTCTGCTGCTCTCTTCACTATTAGAGGAAACTGACTTAGAACCAAAAGAAAAAAACTTCTTCACAGAGCCACACCTAAGCATAGAGTTTGACGATGGGGTCTTCCATAAGGGAACCTCACTTGAGTTCTGCATACTGCAAAGCTCTAATATCTGTGAGATTCAATCTAGTAAAAAGAGATCTGGAAACAACCTGAGTGCCCAAGACCAGATGACTGTTTAAAGAAACTACGTACATCTATGACTACTATACAGCTGTTAGAGAAGATGAAGCCATGAAATTTGCTTTTAAGTGTATGGACATGGATAGTACCATGCTCAGTGAAATGAGTCAGAAAGAGGGACAGAATAGTGTGACTTGCACTCATTTGTGCAATATAAAATAATACAGTATAAGACTAACGCCCAAGGACAAGTAGAGACAAGGCCAGGAAGATTGCTCCACGTTTGTAAGCCTGACACATGTGATAGAGAAGAAGGCAGTAGGGATAGAGAAGGGATCACTAAGTCAATGATGGTTGGGGGATTACTCAGATGGGAGTTGTGTGCTAAAAGTAGACGAAGGACCAAACATGGTGTCCTCTCAGTATTTCTATTGCACACCATTATGAGCAAAAGTAGAGAGAAAGAAAGTTCTCTCTACTTTTGCGCATAATAGATGGGCGTGGGATGAGGTGGGTGTGGGACGGATACTAAGGTATACTAATGGAGAGATGGGTATTTGATCAATATATGACTGAAACTCAATCATGAACTCTTTGTTACTGTATCTCATGATGATTCAATAAAAAAAAGGATAGAGAGCCATCAAGGAAATTGACGTATTAGTACAGTATCTGACTTTGCTAAATGGTTTTCTTGTCCCATATTCAGTAAATAATGTGCACATAATTAAAAAGCAAATAAATGAAAACCATTTCTAAGTATTTCGGTGTAGCTCTACACTAAGCAGACTAAGAAACAAAGATTTGTTTGAAAAATCTCTTCAGGACTTCAAAAGAGATATTTGTAATGGGAAAACATTTTTTTCTATTATAATTACATGTACCTACATGAAGACATAAGTTAAAATATAAATACCATAAGACTATTATTGCAATTTCATTTCCAACTGTACATTTGATATAATTAATTACCTCATTTATATTTAAGATTGTCTCAAGGTTTTGGTCTATTTAAAATTTACCATAGGGGTAGATTATGATATAACCATTATAAGACTTTCTTTAACTTCTAATATGTTAAAATTTGCTTCCTACAAACAAATACAGTATATTCATTAAGTTTCTTTAATTTCCATGTTTTAATGGTTTTTTCATAGCCTAAAATAGTATGTATCATTTCAGCAAATCAAAATAACATCTTAGCAAATCAACTAAGAAGCTTGTTTCATTTTAATAGCATCATAACAAAACTACACTACTCTACAAAAATGATACTTTAAAATATTTGGTATATTTTGTCATATTTTTTGTTTGTTTTATTTTTGGACATCTCTCACCAAGTCTAGCTATACTCAGGGGTTATTCCAGTCTTTACAATCAAGGATCATGGATCATTCCTTAAGGGGTCAGGGGCTCATAGATGTCACAGGGAGTCAAAACAGGGTCATCTGTATGCAAAGAATTTGCTTTACCCACTGGACTATCTCTCTAGCTCTGACATGTTTTGTATTAATAGGTGAAAATAATTTTTCAGTACAACTATGAAACTATAACAGCACAAAAAGTTTAGCAGCTACAGAAAATCATAACTACAATTAAAATGTTGCACCAGTTCTGGTTTGATTTAATTAAAAAATTCAAAAAGCCTATGAAAATAATGCAATTATACATTAAAATTTTATTAAATACTTTAAAGAACTATATGTTAAAATGTATATCTACAAAATACAGAGTTGTTAAAAAGAAGACATTTTAGTCAAAATATATTGAATTTGAACTAGAAGTCATGGGTTTAACTCCTGATATTTTTCCTGTTTTAGACATATGATTTTGGTGAATTAGTCTCTATGATTCTAGTTATAGTACTTATGAAAACAAAGGCAATGCCTTTATTTATCATGAGTATTGAATTAGATACTCAGAAATAACTTCATGTGATTTGGGAAGTTACTGTTTTATAGTCCCTTAATTTTCTCAGGGAACACTAAGGTAATTGTAAATGTATCTACTAATATAATCGCTATGAACAAATGAGATCATTTGTACGTGCTTAGAAAACTGCTTGGTAGACAATAAGATCACTAATTGTATTGCTGCCATTAGACAGGGAAATTAAACAACAGTAACCTGAAAGGAAAACTCTCAGACAGGCTTTTGAGCCAGTCAGAGCTGGATTACAGAATGCATGATTAGTATTAAAGTTTGAATTGTGTCCAACCCATAGCACTTAATGTGTACTTGATTTAATACCTACCTGTTATTATGGCAGTAGGTTCTCAATTAAGATGAATTTACTCTGAAAAAAGGAGAGTTCTCCTTTCGCACAGTCAAATCCCGGTAAGGCTTTTCTCAACAGATGGGATATTCTGCTTAAGTTTTTAAAAGACACAGCCTAAACTTCATTTTTATGGACCAAAGGGAAATCTAAGCACAATAATGTTTAACTTTATTAATTCTTTAGAAGGCCAGAAAAAAAATGTCATGATCTATTAAAAATACTCAAGCCTCTGGGAGCTAGGACGGATGTTGGAATTCTTTCAAACCATGGAAGAAATGATTCAGGATGCAGAGACGTGCTAGGAGGCTTCTAATGAAACTCGGCTCACATTCATCATGTGCTGGATCCTGAAATGGCTCTTGCTTTGTCCCAGATGGTAATTTAAATACATTTCAAACTATTGTTGGTTTATATAGTACATGACAGAAGATAATTTAAACACAATGTCCCAATTGTATATTTGTTTTTATTATAACACTTACTGTGTACGCAATAAATGCCCCTTAGCAAAAATAACAAAAAAACTGTTTTTCTTGTGCATAAATCATTCCTGGGCTTGTTGCAGAGATTGGAAAGCAGAGATTAAATACTATGTGAAATGTTTTTTAAAGTTCCTGCAGAGGATCTCTATCAAATTCAGTACTTCCATGATTTAAATTTATGGGCTTTCTACAAAAGGAATATTTAACCCTCCTGTTTTATTTATAAAAACATATCCTTAAACATGGCTGCTAAAGTAGCAGTTTTAATGCAAAATGTTATACAAAATTATACAGAAAGGGAGAGATTTTAAACATCTTAACAGAATTTTACAAAGTAACAAAACTGAAAGATACATACAGGTCTGGTTTTCCAATTAAAGATTTCATGTCTAATAAATCTCCACAACAAAACTATGTTGCTCAGAAATTTTGAGAGAATAAAAGAAGTATTTGTTTTTCCCCTTGGAGAATATACTTTTCACCTGGAAAAACAGCTGATCAAATTAAAGTTGAGCAGAAAGCGAGAGGTCCAGATTACAGTACTCGCTCTACCAGTTACTGGCTATGGCAAGTCTTCCAAGATGAGAACCCAACTTCCTTTACATGAAAAATGAGAAGTTTGGTCCATAACTTCCCTTCAACACTGTATGCCAATGACTGTGCTTTCTGGCACTCTATTTCTTAAGAATGTTGAGACTCAATATTTTCATTTCTAATCTGAATTTTGCCACTCACCTAGGTAAAATTTCATCACCAAGATGTCTGACATCTTTTTCTGTTCTAGTCTCCTTGCTTTGAATACTGATTTCAATAATTATATAATATGAATTATCAGACTACACAACAATGGAAAGAACCTAGAAACATCACAGAATTTTGTGCCATCATTAAACTGCTAGGGAAAGTGGTTATTTTGAATGCAGTGTCCACTGTGATTATATCAGACATCATGCACTCTAGAAGTCTGATTATATCAGACATCATGCACCTATTTGATTTAATAGCTCTTTTTCAGAAAAAAAAATTACCCCTTTCCCCATTAAAAACATCTTCTTTAAGAGAACAGAGAGAAAGCAACCCCATTCAATTGTATCCAAGGCTACCACAGCCCACAAGGAGCCTTCCAGCATCCTTAAGGGATAGTATTGTCCATTTGGGAAAGTGGCTAGAATAAATTAACCCCCAAAATAACACTTATGAACACAAATATAATAACAATCATTCAAATTCTCTAAATGGCATAGATATATTATATGTATATTTGTATTTTTGAGAACAAGAGAGTCTCTTGCCCGCACGCCTGGCTGTCTTCCCCGGGGCCCCTCGGAGGGGATGGGCTCCAGCTTCCCTCCCCACCCCGAGCAGAGCTCCCGGCAGCCAAAGACCCCTGGAACCTAGCTACAGCCATGCTCGAGGCCCCTCTTCATATGTTCGGACAGGCCTCATGCATGAAGGTACCAGCAGAGGAACCCAGATGTGTGTAATTCCATCAATGGTCAGCACCCAGAGACTTAAGCTCTCAGAAGCGTGTAGCCCTCTGGGAGAAACTGGCAAGCTTCTGAGAGTTTCCTGCCTACATGGAACAGCCTTGCAAGCTTCCCATGGTGTATTCATATGCTAAATCCAGTAACAAGCTGGATCCCATTCCCCTGACCCTGAAAGAGTCTCCAGTGTGACATCATTGGGAGAGCCGAGCTGAGAGAGACTTCTAAGATCTCAGGGAAAGGACGGATGGAGAGGCTACTGAGCCCACTTGAGAAATCGATGATTAACGGGATTTCATGATCATGATATATGTATATGTATACACACACACATATATATGTCTTCTATATATTAGACACTTCTATGAATAGCCTTTTTTTTAAAAGTTTAATGGAGATGAGGCCTTCAAGTACAGTTCAAAAGATGGCCTCCTTTCCAAACCAGTCTGTCATTTACCAGTTCTCTGACCGAATGGTATACTCAACTTCCTCAACAACCTTCTTTGACTTCTGACAGAATAGTAGCTAGAAGTTGGCTTACTTAGCAAATTAAGGAGAAAACCTTATAAGGATCCTTCACAATGCAGGATCACCATGCATGCTCCCTAAGTGACAGCAATAATCTCAACAAAATCCCAATGCTTGACTCCTCCAGACAGCTGTCTGCCAATGAGACTGTTACATCTCAGCTGCTAATAGTTTTACTCATTCCACTTCCAGGAAAGACAAGCTCAGAATATGTACATCAACTCACTGAGGGCATTGTATTCAGAAATGAAAATTGTTATTATATTTGTGTTATAAGAAATGAAAAGGTAAGAAGATGAACAAAAGAATTCATTCTTCGCTGAATGTTGTTAACAATCCAATAAATTGATAGCTAATATTTTTTTGTTTGCATACTCTGAGCTAGACACTAAGCAAATCAATTTACAAAGACAAATTCTAAGCACTCCTTTCCTATCACATTGACCTTAACACTGGTCTTCCTCCTTCTGACATTGTTGTTCTCAAAAAAACAGCCAAGGCATTCAGATCATGTTACTTCTTGCACCAAATCGTCCAAAACTTTATCTGAGTCCAAGCAATAATAATGACCAATAAAGACCTACAAACTCCAGGTCATAGCAACATTACAATGTTATATCTTACATTTAATTTCTCTGTTATCATTAATAGAAACAGTGTATGTTCCTCAGACACATCCTGAATATTCTACTCGTGGGTATTGCACCTGCTGTTCTCTCTGCATGAATATTCTTTACCTTAAATGCCCTCTTCATTGAACTCCTTCCTCCCTTAGGTTTTACCAACTGTTATCTTCTCAAAAATGCCTTTTCCTGACTATTGCAAACTTCTATCTCCCCTTTTCCCCACTTCCTGCCTGGCCGGCCAATTCCAGACACTCCCATCATTTTACATACCATGTATATTATTTAATGGCTTAGTGTCTATCTCCCCATACTGGATATGGCGTTTGTCTTGCACAGGGCCGACCCAGGTTCAATTCCTCTGTTTCAGCCAGACAGCCTGGCAAGCTACTGAGAGTATCTTGCCCGCACGGCAGAGACTGGCATGCTACCCATGGCATAGTCAATATGACAAAAACAGTAATAACAAGTCCCACAATGGACACCATACTGGTGCCTGGTAGAGCAAATTGGTGAAAAATGGGATGACAGTGCTATGACAATGCTACAGTGCTCCCCATACTAGTCCTTCCTGAAAATAAGTGCTTAAGAAGAAGGATGCTGTTTATTCTGTGCAATACTACAATTTCCTTGCAAGTCCTGGGAGATAGTATTTCTATATAAATTGACTCAAATTGACCCTAGAAGATAGACTATTAATATCTCTGCTTTAGAGGTGAAAATAATTGAAAGGGTGTCTGAATGTGAAGAAGCCTGTACAAGCAGGATTAAAATTCAATACCTAGAATACATTCTTGACCATTAAGCTTCAAAGTTCCTCCAGGCAAAGCTCATAGCCCATCCCAAATTATATGATTTATATAATTCTCTATAATCTGGCCTGGCCTATTTCTCGAGACTTATCTTCCAGCTCCCAACAACACAGAACTGATGAAAATTTAAACATATAAAAGTCTATTTTTTTGTTAAACTTTTTCTCAAATGTTAAGGTTTTCTGTTGAAAAAATTTCAATGATTTAACTTATGAAATAATCATACAATGAATTAACTGTGAAATTGTTGTCAATTTTGGTGCATGAGAATAGTCTAGACTCCCCAAATCAATGCACCACAAGTGAAGCATTAAATTGCAATCTCAGGTATTCATTCAGTTCTATTTCTATCGCCCCTGTTTCCCAAAGGAGTGATTCAATATATTCCAGACACTATTCAATCCAGTCTCCCTCACTACAAGCACCCCACTGTGATAAAAGTTACACAGAACTGCTAGAAAAATCTTTGTTCAAAAGCAAATCTAATTTTATGACTACCTAAAATATTTTATTAGTTCTCCAGTTTGTGTACAATAAAGGTCTAGGATTCTCAAATAAGGTCTCAAGGCCTTCCAAAATCAGGCTTTTGAGTCACTTACAAAGCCAACAGTTTGTGGACATTGTCTTCAGTTTCTGGAATAGTCTCCTCCACTTCTAGGCTAGCTAACCTTCAAGAATTCCACCTCACGCTTCCTAGATTCTTCCAGGCAGATTTAGTCATACTCCTTTGTACTTCCATAGTTCCTTATATACAGAGCTCAAAAACTACAGAACCCAGTAGATTTTGAACTCATTGAGAGCCATGGACATGTCTATGCAAGTTATTTCTTCGGAAGCCCAGAACATTTCCACATCCAAAATGAATACTGGCCAAAAATCTGTTGCAGAAATATTAGTGTAAATTTATCAGTGATAACTAAGAAAGAAATCAAACCTAATATAACACTGCACTGTAGCACGGTCATCCCATTGTTCATCAATTTGCTTGAGCGGGCACCAGTAACGTCTCCATTGTGAGACTTGTTACTGTTTTTGGCATAGCGAATATGCCACGGAGAGCTTGTCAGGCTCTGCCGTGCAGGCGGGATACTCTCGATAGCTTGTCGGGCTCTCTGAGAGGGATGGAGGAATCAAACCCTGGTTGGCCGCATGCAAGGTAAATGCCATACCCGCTATAGCTCCTAACATAGTTGGTAAAAACTTGAATTGGGAAAGCAGGTTCAAAATTAGCTCTATACTTATTCTTCTATTGTGCATGTTATTAAGCAATTTAAAGTTCCAGTTGTACTCAGATTTAAAACAGTGATACAAAAATAGCATCTATGTTATAGAAATCTATGAAAATTAGACAAAAGAATGCACATGGACTACCACTATGTCTGATACATAGTGTTTTATAATTGGCATTATCATATGGAGAACTAGTTCTTTCACTTTATATTATTAGCATATTGCTTTTTTTAACAAAATAAAAAATGGTCTACAGGAGCCCACAACAGTTTTGATAATCATAAAAATTATATTGGCCAACCAACATCTATCTGGAAGTTCAGAATGTATGCAAACAGAAAAACTCATCAGCCCAAAATGATAGTGGTTAGCATTTTCATCATGTTATTAATATAATAGTATAATGTTTAAAGTTCATTCATCATGTTTTTCTTAAGGACTATCTCTTTAAAGAATTTTTTTACCGAATGGTTTACAAATTTAAAATTTCTTGTCAAGATGATTTAATAGACTCTTATGGCTGCAATACTTAAATGTTTCAGAACGCTCATTCAGAGCATTTATGCAAATACATGCATTATATTCATCAGCATGACTGGCGCTGATATGCTAGTTTTATTATTGTCAAAAGGTATAAAACATGGAACACATGATAAGGAAAGTCAAGATGAAGTCACGTAAAATTTGGGGCGGGGGAATCTTACTTTAATTTATGAGCAAAACTATTGTACTCCTTAGTAGTTTTAACGGTTACTTTATAATAGTCCTCGATCTGACACTAACTTCAATTATAGCACTCTGAAAATGAAGCAGGCAGCAAAGACTGCTTCATACTAAAACAAATAGTTAGGCTTGCTCTTGTGTTCTCTCTTGATTATGCATCTTACTTGCTTGTCTTTATGTTTCTTTGCTTGTCTAGTTCCACTCCGGAGAAGTTTATGTTCTCTCTCAGACATGTACTTCTCCCTTTCCCTGTCCTCACATTTTTCTGAATAAGAAAAAAATAAGGGAAAGAAAAGAATGGTTTTTGTACCAAATTGATTTATTAATGCTAGTCATAAGCAAAGGTGGCAATAAAAGACCCTAACACCTAAATGAAATGTCAGTTATTCAGCTTCATATGTGTGTTCATTCTGGGGTATTGTCATTACCTTATGACTTACTGAGAGATGGTGACAGAATCAGAGAATAAACTTTTGAAACATTAAACATCTAACTTTCAAATTTAGTTCTACTGTGAAAGAACAGGTATTAGCTTTTAAATGTTTACTTAAGGTGTTTTTAAGTATTTACTATTTCAATATGAAACATCACTACATGATAGATTTTGAATCACATATGAAAGATGCAAAATATATTTTAAAGTGTCATCAAAGAAATAAGCAATATTTCACAGTACATGGAAATAGACTCATGATTATTAGAATTTTTGTTTGCATAATTGCATACATTGCTGCACATGTGTGGTTGGTTTTTATTCATTACCAAAACTCCCTGAGGGCATCCTAAAGAAGTGCCTATCTTAAAGATCTCCAACCTAAAATTTCACTTTTTGTTAATTCTCTGTACTGTCTCTGTCCTCCAATGAGCTACAAGGAGTCCTGTCCCACTCTCCTACTAGCAAATGTACTCACTAGTGGGAAAGCTAATATACAGTTCTGTAACTTGTCTTAACTTTGCAGAACAGTAACTCTTTGACTTCTCTTTGACTTATCTTTAAATGACTCCAGGGAAGCATAGTGCCCAGACCCTCACAAGCATTCAGTAAATGGAAGGTGAACATATATGTATTAGGTTGAGCCTCCTGCTATTATCAATTTTGTCATCCAAAAATGGAGAAATAAAGGAAGGTCTGACTAGTTTAACCTTACATTTTTAACAAAATCCTATCCAGGGATGGTTCCAAGCAGTTTGCATGTAATAATACATTTGTTTTTCACAACAACTTCCTCTAGGAATTACTTTTATTATTCTGTTTAAGATATGGAAGCTAAGACAGGCTTAGCACATGTTTCAAGATCACACAGTCAGTAAACTTTTCAGAACAGAAACTAACCATTATGCCACCATTTCTCACAATGATTTTTCTTTTCTTGTTTAACAGCAAGGACTAGAGTGATAGCATAGCAGGTAGGATATTTGTCTTGCATGCGACCAACATGCAACATTCAATTCCTCCATTCCTCTCGGAGAGCCCGCCAAGCTACCGAGAGTATTCTGCCTGCATGGCAGAGGCTGGCAAAGTACCCACGGTGTATTCAATATGCCAAAAACAGTAACAACAAGTCCCCCAATGGAGATGTTACTGGTGCCCGCTCGAGCAAATCGGTGAACAATGGAACAACAGTGCTACAGTGCTTTTTAACAGCAAATAAACATTTTTAAGTTCAAGATACCAGCAGAAATATGATTTAAAAGAAAATAAAGAGTATTTTCTACTGGAAATTGTCCACTGAACGTATTTCTATTGAAAGTTCCCACTGGAAGTTGTCTAAACATAATGAAACTCCAGTTCCCTTCCATTCAGCAGAATGATGATGGTTTACACTAGAGCTCCATAGGAAAATCACCTGTTTCCATATCTAGTGAAGTGACGGCACAAAGCAGGATTGGGCTCTTCTTGTGCCAAAAAAGCTCTAATGAATTCAAAGATTCAAGTTGGCACATCAAGATAAGTCTAATGTAACTCCAATTTAATAAATTCATGCCAGTTTCAAAAATAATCAAGGCAGGAAAGCATCTGAACCTATTTAAAACGAATGGCTGGCACCAGAGCATAAGTCCTACAAGGAGATCACTTGCCTTGTACGTGGGGAACCTGGGTTTGATCCCCAGTACCACAATGGTCCTCCGGGCCCCAAGAGGAGTAATTCCTGTGCATAGAGCCAGAAGTAAGCCCTGAGCACTGCCAAACGTGGCCCAAAACAACAACAAAAAATTAAAAATTAAAAATCAATAGAACCAATACAGGAGGGTCAGGAAGATAGTTCAGAGGGGTGGAGCATGGGCCTTGCATGCACAATTCCGCAAATTCAATTACCAGAATAGCAGGGCTCTTGGAGCTCTTGCTGGGTCTAGCCCGGTCGGCTCTCCCTCTGCTGAACCAAGCAGTAACCCTATGGTTGGATCAAGAATCACCATGAATAACACCAATGCCCCTGCTTGGGAAGACCCTGTGAAAATTAATACAAATAAATAAATATAAATTAGTTATCTCGCTTCACAATAAAATGCAAAGACTCCACCAAGGGGCTGACTGTTAGAGAAATAATTTAAAGATTTAAATATACATACTCGGGGCTGGAGAGATAGCACAGCGGGTAGGGCGTTTGCCTTGCACGCGGCCGACCCGGGTTCAAATCCCAGCATCCCATATGGTCCCCTGAGCACCGCCAGGAGTAATTCCTGAGTGCAGAGCCAGGAGTAACCCCTGTGCATCGCCAGGTGTGACCCAAAAAGCAAAAAATAAATAAATAAATATACATACTCAAATTGGGGAGCGTTTGTAAATCTATATCCATATATCATGGGATATTATAGAATGTTTTACCATTAAAAAAAAGTATTTTTCCTTCCTAGGCTCTCCAGAGTCACTACTGGTAATTCTTGGCCCACAGGGTCACTGGTTCAATGTGAGGGTCAGAGAATGCTGTGCTACTCAGCACTGCAGGGCTGGGGACCACTAGCACCACACTGGCAGTGCTCAGTATTCAGGGTTACCTGGCAGTGCTCAGGAGTATTCGGGGTTACATCATACACGGAAGTATTTAGGGTCACCTGGAAGTGCTCAGAGTCCTCCCTGGCTACACCTACCAGTGCTCAGGATTCATTTAATACTGGGTATCACCCGTGAGTTGATATATGTTATGGTTGAACTTATGCTAGGGAGAAAACCATAACACCAGTACTATCTCTCCAAACCCAGTGCATTAACAATAAACTAAGCAAATGTCTTCCTATTTTATAAATTCCTACACTTGTTAACTCATCCCAAAGTAATATTAAATAAATCAAGTAGCACTGTAGCACTGTCGTCCTGTGTAATTTGCTCGAACAGGTACCAGTAACGTCTCCATTGTGAGACTTGTAGCAGGGCAAATTATTTTTCTTAATTTTTTGCATAAAGTTTTATATAACCAGTCTGATAAACTCTAATGGTAAAGCAGTTTTCCACTTAAGTGCCCTACATTACCATTCAAGTATTATTGTTACAATATCCTGAAGGCCTTCAGAGAATTACTTTTACTTTTAAGATTTACACTAATAGTTCAGTGACGATAATGCACATTCAGTCCCAATGACAGTGCAAGAAACAATAAAATAAACTAAATGGTAAAGAGAAAAGTTACTCTAGTGTTAAAATACTAGAATTTTGAAGCCAAAAATGTTCATTGTAAGATTTATTCCCTCGACTATTCAAAAATTAATTCAACATTATAAAACGGTTATGTCTAACATAAAATTATAATTAATAATTCCTTATTTATTTCTTCAGAGTAACTTTTGCACCATGGAACGTGACTGAATCATCCAAGAAATCAACATCATTACAGTAGGTACCACATAAATGTTCAGCAGACAAGCAAGCCAGAAAGACCTCTTACACAACCAACAAGAACAAGTTACTTAACAAACATTTCAACACCTTTTACATTTCAACAAAAGGTTTCAGTCATAAATTATTTTCCTAGTATAGAAGCCCCTTAATTCTGAATGACTTTTCAAATCTGAAATATTAAACAAACAATCTCAGAAAAAAAAATACTTCAGTCTAGCTGGGATTACTGCCAACAAAAACTTTAATTCATGGAAAAAAAAGAAATCTACAATCTCACAGTGAGGATGGAAACAGTCACCCCAAACTGGAATCGAGGATGCTAATAGTATATAAATCACGAAGCAGTGAAGCAGGGGTAGCGGTACTGTGAGGAAGGAGCAGAGGTGATTCCCTTTAAAGGTTTCTTGAAAGCCACAGAAGCTGCCATGGAGTAGAACGAGTAGTTCTCTGACACTCTTGTTTTCATTTTATGATAAGGAGATACTCTCAAATTAAAGCTGGAAAGACTTTTAATTTTAATTTACTGACTTTAGGCTCACCTCCCTTGTTATTAGTATTTGAAGTACTACATGATATGTGATATCTACCATATATTTTTCATGACCAAATACCTTACCTATGGCTGTAATAGCAAAACTGTGGCTTACAGGAGTAAGGCCACAGACTAAAGCATATTATATACATATATATTTTATTCCAGAGTTATGTATTTAAAAACTGTTGATTATCCAATTAATTATCCAAGTAATTATCCAATGCCTACATTTTATAAGATTTATGAAATTAGCAGAGTAAGTTTTGAGACGAGCTACTCAGATAAGAGTTTGTCAAAACAAGAGCATGAGCTCTAAAGCATAAAGAATCCTGAACAAATGGAAAGACAACCAATCATAATATACTTTTAAATCTTTGTTGAATAAATACTTTAACTTCCTGTACACAACTTTAATCTATTGTTTAATTCCGGGTCAAAATGAAGTAACCCAAATATGCACTCTGTTATATAAAAGACCCAGAGGATGAAATTACATCTTTCTCTAATAAGGTCCTTTGAAATTCTACACTAAAGTAACTTAGCAGCCAAATTATTTTTTTTTTGTTAATGCTGATTGAGCAGTAAATAATAACCAGGAGGAACACAAACATGCAAAATGCTACTAGAACAAAATGGTGTTTCACACCTTTGCCTGAAGTTTCTTAAATGAGCCTGATTTGCCAACAACTATAGTTCAATGCATATATTTTATCAGCTCCTTACTAAAACAACCGACTGCATTGCAGTTTTCAAGGGTGATTTCAATTCTAAATGTGAAAGAAAATTGCATATGAAAGAACTCAAACTTTAGTTCAGTTCTGAATTGTAAAAAAAAAAAATTCAAAACAGTGCTGTTCCGAGTGCATTTGCTTAAGCTCTTTCACTCTCCATTTTTATGTACATAAAATAAAGGGATAGAATAATATGATCTATAACTGTCCTTAGTAATTATAAACAAATTCTCTAGTCCTGTGTTGCAGGTATAGCACTTAAAAGAAGTACAACATTTTTGTTTGTTAGTTTTTCGAACATTCCCAGCATTGCTCATGGTGTACTCCTGGCTTTTAACTCAGGGACTCGTCCCCGTGGAATCGGGGGACCATATATAGGAGGCTGAGGATGGAACCCAGGTTCACGGCATCCAAAGCAAATGTCCTACCAACTGTACTACCACTCTGACCCCAGAATTGCAACATTTAATGTAAAAAATATATATAAAATACATGTATTTTAATCTTCCTAAATATCCTGGTGTAGGAAAAAAAAACAGTTCGGACTTCACTAAAGTTATTTTTTAATCAGTAAATTGAAAAGAAATCACATTTATTATATAGTCCTTAGTCCACCTCTTTCACATTATTTCTGGTGAAATAGGTGTGTGAATTAAGGGAAATGCTACTAGAACAAATTGGATAGATTACAGTTTTTCTTATGCATAAAAACACAAAGTATTTCAATATTTTTGTTGAAGGTATGAGTCATTTTCCCAGGAGATTTATCTTACAGTTAATAATGTCAGCTTTGGAGCTAGGTGCCTGGATTAAACTCCTGCTCCCCTACACACTAGTTTGGTGACTCCTCACTAACAAATGGGGGAATAAGAACAGCACCTATTTCATCTAGCCTCTGAGAGAATTATGTTAGCTAATAAACATACAGCTCTATAATTCATGAGATAAAAGCATTTGGGTTCAAATCTAGTTACAATGTACTACTCAACTCTCCACATGCATCTCAAACAGAAATTTGGTCAAAATAATGTAAGCCAAGCAAAGAAAGTAGGCAATGTTTGTTCTTTATTTTTTTTAACCCATTGTTTTTTTCTATAATCCAACTCTATTCTCCTGTCTCCAGATAAGAGAGTTAATAATAAACTTCTCAACATATGAACCCTTATAGGTAAGACATCTGACGAGAGAAATCAATTCTTAATCTAAAATGATAGGAAATGGTCAAATTTCCTGTACTTGGAGACAGTACTTTTCCAGAATGGCTCTGCTGTCAACTCTGACCCAGTCCAATCTAACGAAACAGCCTCTTCTTTTTGTTGGACATCATGGTGTCCAAAGAAAACAGAGCGAGCAGTTTCTTCCAAAGATAATGAGAGGCATTTTCATGAACCACAAGTGTTTATTTTTCTCTTGTCTCTTCTTAATGGCGTCAATGCAAAAATAAAATAAAATAAACAATATCCAATGCGAACACAGAGTCTTAAATCCTAGTCAGTGTGACCTATTCTGCTAAAGGAAACCCAAGAATGCCTCTCAATAATCTCTGTGTTGAGTTCCAGGAGCTCTCTGCCATTATTTAAAACAATGACCATTGCTAATCTTCTTCCTACTCTTTAAATTCTAATGGAACCGTGATTCCATCTACTTCCTGACTTTATCCTAAATACTCACACATATAAATGCATATATATGCATATATATTTTTTCTTCCTGTATTATACAAACAACAACAACAACAAAAAATAAAACAGCATGCAGACTACCCAAGGATTGAGGTGTTGTTCCGCACCCTGAGAGCCAGAGGGTGGGAGACCTCCTACTGCAGCTTCGTTCTCAGGCTGACCTTCCCTGAGCCCATCATTCCGTCCACCACAACCTGACTCTATTCTTGTCATCACACAACTTTTCCATTACTTGAAAAATGTGTTCCCTTCCTTCAATTCATGTTTGATCCATCTTCTTTAAACTCACAAGCTTTCTTTTACTTCCTCATCATCTTCCTCCATTGAACTTCCAAAATGTCTATTTTGGCCACAAGTCCAGTGGGAAAGCATTCTGACGTACTGCCAATGGTCTTCGAATCAACAGACCAAACAGATTTTCTGCAGTTCCCATTTGGCTTGACCTCCTGAAATGTCAGATACTGAGGACCAACTACCCCTGAAAAACATCCTTGGTCACTGGCACAGAAACCCGCCTATTTTTACAAGAGAAAAAAAAAGGTTTAATAATTTGTATTTTCATCTTCCTTCTATTTCCTTATCTCTTCTCCCTCTCTTCTGGTTTCTTGATCACCTGCCACATCATAATCCTTGTATTACATATTTAAATATGAAGATCCTTCAAGCCTTTTTTCCAATTAACAATCCCCCTTATGTACAACACCTCCAGGTAAATACTTAACTACTGCTTTACGTGGCCAGCCATGATCAGGCTTTGCTAGTTGCTAGTTACTTAAAACACATCCTCTCTTTTCTTAACTCACTGACACCTGCTCTTGAGTGTCTTGTCTGAGGTCTCCTAAACTTGAAGCTCCAGCATAATCCTTGCTTTTTTCTCTCCAAATCTATCGTCTTCTTCCCTTTTTAGTCCTATTGGTTAGCTCCCAACATCCTTCCTTTTTCTCTTTCCATCTTTCCATGATAGCTCCCACACAAAGTCAGGAGTTGGCTATGTGTGGTCCAGAGTCTACCACCTTTATTATGTAAATGAAGTTTTCTTGGAACACAGCCTTGACACTCATTTACCTACTGTCCATGGCTGTGTTCAGACCCCAACACCAGAGGTGAGTCAGTCTCATTTGTACAAAAACACTATGGCAAGAAAATCCAGATTATGTACAGAACAAACTTTTTGCTCTTGGTTACAGCTCATTTCAGTTCATATAAAAACAGCTTCCAGGGCTCCCAAACCATCTTCCATGCCCAGTTTCACACCTTCACTAATCATCCTACCATCTGCTTAATTTTCCTAAAACATCATCACAAAAGTATTACTCTCATGCTCAAAAATTATGTGACTTCCAGGTCCAAGAAAAAAAGCTCAAAACCACAGAGCCATTATACGTCTACACTTCATGCAATGACAAGCAGCAGACTACACATCAAGGGTACATGGAAATGTCAGAACTTGGCTTCAAAGCTCTTTTCAGTCTGGTCTCAGCACTCCTCAGTCAGATTCCCCACCTTTCCATACCTTCATCCCACAGTACCTGATTCAGTAATTATAATCTTTGCACATTCCTGGGCAAACCTCGCTGCCTTATATTTTGCACTCCTAAGTCTTATTCCTGTCATTTTCCAAGCAAAAATAGGGTTTCTTGCATCCATGAAAATTATCCAGTCCCTTTAAGATATAACCTAGGTTATCTGTAATTTCTTTCTTGACTCTTTCTGAAAGACTTTCCCTCCTGATAGCATAGTATTTATTACTCTACCTTGTGAATTTAGAAGTGTTATTTTGTTTTCTTGCTTAAATTTTGCAATATATAGTTATCTCATCATCCTATGCCTTCATACTTAATAAAACATAATAAACATTCTAAATATTTTTCAGGTTAAAATACATAAGCAAATAATTCACTGAAAGCATATATAATATATATCAGCGATTCTTGCTTCCCCTCAGAAGACACTAACCCCATCTAGAGATGTCTTGGATAGACACTAAAGACAACAGGGAACTGTGGTACATATACACAGTGAATGGCTACCCTTATGTGAATGGATCTGAAAACTATTATATGAAATTAGAGAGAGAGGAACAGATACAGAGTGACCTACTACATATATGTACATAAAGTTTCATATTAATGAAATAACAAAGGGCATAGGAACAAAGAACCAGTCTTTAATAGGAAGCATATCACTTCTGGGGTATGATCGAGGCAGAGAATGGGGGGAGGGCACTAGGGTCATGGTCGGGTGAAGATGACATTTAGTGGAGGGTGTGGAGTTGTGTTGGAACTTTTTTGCATTAAATCCCCTATTATCAATACTTTAAATTATAGTGACTAAAACAAAAATGTTAAAAAAAATATTAACAAATAAATGAAGAGTGGGGAGGGATAGAGATGCTACTGGAATCTAGTCTAGTCGATAGAAGCCAGAAAAGCTGCTAGGCATCATAAAATGCATCCAACCCCAAGAATAATTAGTTCAACGTATCTGTGAGTTGAGAAAGGACGAAGCATGTTAACTCTTCACTAAGAAGCAGTGCCTAGGAAAATCATCCATACAAACAATGACGAGAAAATTTAACATACTTCACTACTTTCTTCTATATGTATCGCTCTCAGACATTTTGATGAAAAACACACTAAATAGTGAGTGATTGTGTCAATACCCATTCAACTTTAGATTGGCTATTTCTCCAGATAGAGGGGAATCTCGGAACCAGAAACCTGGATAAAATATATGATAGCCAGCAAAACTGGAATCTCATCAAAGGAGATTTCACAAGCCGTGGCACAACTCCATGCTTACAGGGTTTACAACAATAGGATTGAGGAACTGTCTTATATAAATGAGCATCACTTCAACCCCAAAATATGGAGGCCTCAGGGTCAAGTTCTTTTAACTTGTATCCATCTAGATTTATTCTCTGGGCAATCTTAACCAAGAGCAGATCTGTAAATACCATTGATAGGTGCCCAAGAGCTAGGCGGGGGTTAAGGTTCATGTCTTACATCTTGGCCAACCCTAGTGCAATTCCTAACACCGTACCATCTTCCTGAGCATTGCCAGGTACAGCCTGGAAGCCCCAGAGCACTGTGAGGTATGGCCCTGTATGCCCTACACTGTGAGGTATGGCCCTGTAGTTTCCCAGCACTGTGAGTTGCAGCCCTATGAGCCCCCCCGGCACTGTGAGGTCCGGCCCTACAGTTTCCCAGTACTGTAAGGTGTTACCCGCTAAGACCCCCAACACCACCATACCCACCAGATTAATCCCTTTCACCACAGAACTGAACAGCATTTTATCTTTAAACACTTGCACTGAACCACAGGCCATTTTGCAGAAGAATCACCAGGAGGAGGCCCCTGGCCTCCTAAGCACTGCTTGAGAGGCCCCAAATAATTTTTTTTTAATACCACTGATACCGTAATGATTCTAAAAATTGTATTTCAAGTCAAAACTCCTTTCTCGAGTTCCAGATGGTTACATTGAACAGGCTCCCCAATATTTCCACTCATAGTGTAATATCAGATGAAACTTAATATGCCTCTTTTAACTCACTGCCTAGGACTCTTCCAAGAATTTGTCCTCCGAGTACTTCAGCAAGGCACAAGCCAGCCATTTTCACCTGGGCTTCCCTCTTATTCACATGTTGCATAGCAGAGAGACCAAAAGATTAGTCTTCTCACTGTCTCAGCCTGGAAATATTAGACAATGCCACTTCCCTTTGTCTTATAATGGCTGAGGGAAATGAAAGAAACCTGGGAGAGGGAAGATATAGTGAGTCCAATACTCATCTGCTGAGTTTGTGCACTTCCAGGTAGAGATGTCCATCTTCCAAAGAAGGTGGCTAAGTTTGGAAGAATGAATTCATGCTTGCGAAGAGCTTTTGAGTTAAGTTAGGTAGCAAATATTTATCAAATTTTTTCTCTAAGTAAAACATGTGCGGTGCCCTTCGTATAACTTATTTTTAATATCAGGTCTATTGTATAGATGCAGATGAGTTTACATAATTTCTCAATGGTTATGAAGCATTGGATGTCGGAGATGTCTTATTATTTCATGACTTAAGCCCTTACAACTATACTATATCACTGAAGTCCATCACAGGTCTTAGGAACAGATAAAAGTGAATTATATTATAGGTACTAAAAGGTTTTCATGTATACCCCTTGCAAATCACAATGCCCCAAAGGAGAGTGGGGGACAGAAACAGATAGTTATCTAGATAGTCTTCTAGATATCTCTAGAAGATAAGTGCTGCCATAGAGACAAACTGGATGGAAATGGCAGGGGGACGGGGACATGCTGGTGCTGGGAAATGTACAGTGGTGGAGGGATGAGTGTTGGAATTCTGTATGACTGAAAGCTAATCCTGAACAGCTTTGTAAGGGTCTATCTCACAGTGATTCAATAAAAAAATCTTTTAAAAAAGTGAATTACATTAAGATCTCTGCTACTTTAAGTTGCTTGTACTTGATAACTCTCTAAACCATAGTTTTGCTATCAGTAAAATGGTAACAAATACAATTACATTACAAGAGTTTGGAAAGGATTGGAGAGCATGTGTGGAAATGCAGGGTAGTGTGCCTAGGCCAATAGAAAGAATTTTTATATTCCAAAAAAGTTATGATCTGAATTACATTTCATCTTATCAAAATATTTAAGTTTATTCTTTACTCTTCAAGAAAAGGTTAAAATTCATTTCAAGTTCTCATGCATATAGAAAATCATCTTAATGTGAAGGGGGTTGATATTTTTCAATGTTTTTAGAGTGATAAATGTTAAAACATTTGGACTTGGAGGGGCTGGAGCAATAGCACAGTGGGTAGGGTGTTTGCCTTGCATGCGGCCAACCCAGGTTCGATTCCCAGCATCCCATATGGTCCGCTGAGCACCACCAGGAGTAATTCCTGAGTGCAGAGCCAGAATAACCCCTGTGCATCGCCAGGTGTGACCCAAAAAAAGAACACATTTGGACTTGGAGTCAGAAGACCTGTATGAAGCCTCAATTCTGACCACTATCCATTTATGTCAATGGTATGTCAGTAGGGACTAGTTAAAGTCCCAAGTGTACCTCTATACATGTATAAGTTGAACAGACTGGCCTATAGCTCTTTTTAAATCTAAATGTGGAGAAAGAGCAGGAACTTCCAATATCTATAATATCAATGTCATCAAGCCATTATCACTGAAACTACCTTCAGTTCTTATAGCTTAAAACAGAAATGCCCACTCTGACAGGCCTATTAAATCACAGAAGCATGCAATTTGACCCCAAACAAAATGGGAAATTTGGTGTGGAGGGAAAAAAAAAGAGAATTTTTTTTCTTTTTTCAAAACCTCTTTCATTTGCACCACAAATTAGCAGCTAGGTTTGAGCGGACAAATCAAAAGGTTACCCTGGACTTCTACTTCATAGCCTAACTGCACTTTAGATCACTGATAGGTTCACTTTTTAATTGAGATAATAGTATACAAAAGACTATAAAGGGTTTAGAGGCACAATGCCACACCTCTTCAAAATGCATGTTGTCACTCCACACCTACCAACAAAACATTATCTCTCCACCACAGTTTTCTGGACCTAACTCACCCTCCTTTCTCATTTCCCTCTACCCGTCTAGTAATCTCTGTTCTGTGGTAAGAGTTATGTTCACGTTACCTTGTCTGTCCCCTTGCTTTGTTTACTTGTATGCTATATATGAATGAAGTCACCTGTTCTCTCTACTGACTTACTTCTCTTAGCACAAACCTCTCCAGAATACTATTACAAAACCAGGGCTGGAGCACATAAGGCATTTACTTCGCGCACGGTCAACCCAAGTTCTATCCCTGGAATCCCATGTGGTTCCCCTGAGCACTGCCAGGAATAATTCCTGAGCACAGAACCAGGAGTAACCTCTGAGTATTACAGGTATGGCCCAAATAACAAAAACAAACAAACAAAAAAGAATACTATTGGTCAACTCTAAAATTTCACTTAGAAATATATTATTTTCAAGTAAATCATTTATAAAAATGATTTATAAAAGCATTCTGAAAGTTGTACAGAAAAATTGGGGGTAATAACCTCAAATGTGAAAGAGAAATACATGTTCTCTTTAATTTATAATACAACAAAAACAAAAATGCATGAGTCAATACACTCCCTAGGGTGACTGAGTGGATCAAGCATCTGAACTTGTTGAAACTCCATGTACTTTAGCTCTGAAAGTTCTGTGTTTGGGGAAACTCTCAATCTGAAAAAAATAGAGAACTGGTCATTCACACTTATCTCTCTCTCACTTTCTTACCTTCCTTGTTCTCTCTGTCTGTCTCTCTCTCTAGCTCTCTCTCTCATTCTCTCTCTGTCTGCCTCTCCTTCTCTTGCTCTCTCTCTCACTCTTGCTCTCTCTATCTCTGTCTCTCTTTCTCTCCCTCACACACACACATACACACACATACACTCACACTTTTAAGTATCCCTCTATATGTTAGTGGAAAGTAGAGATTAACAATTAAACCTTTCATGAAGTATAACCACTCATGCTTCCCCAGATAATGAAGCTCCACCAGATTATACTACTCACTCCACTACATAAAGTATCACACCCAGAGACCATGAGGATCCATAAACATTCAATTACATATTATTATGCTTTCACCCATTTTACTTTAATTTATGCTATGACTATTTAAGAATGATAATCAGCATTAAGCTACTACTCTCAGTGACCTATCTCCCAACTACCATCTCTCTACTTTTCTAAGAAAATACAATTTTAAAAAAATTAAATTTCTGTAACACTTGAAAATTTTATATTTATATTGCTTTATAATGTTGTTATATTTAGAAACATAGTGTATATGGTATATATACATATAAATATATGTAGGTTTTGGGGCCACACCCAGTGGTGCACAGGGCTTACTCCTGGCTCTGTCCTTAGGGATCACTCCTCAAAGTGCTAAAGGGACCATATGTGGTGCCTGGGATTCTAGCCGGGATCAGTTGCATGCAAGGCAAGCACCATATGCCCTTCTCTATCTCTCCAGCCTCAACTTTTGGTGTATTTTCCAGTAATCTGTCATGTGAAATTAGATGATAACGTAATGTTTAATTAGGTTAGGATATAATCATCTATGTGACTTCAGGTGAAATATTTGATTTAAAAATTAATGTGAAATATAATGTAGGTACCAAAACATGTATTACCTATATTTTAAAACTAACTCATCATAGACATCTTTTCTAAAACCATACATTGAGCATAGTTGAAAAATAGATATTATTATCTAAATAAAGTCATGATCAAACAACTGATAAACAATAGCATCAATTTGTGCAACACACACTTGATTTGTATAACACAAACATCTCCGGGCTAGTGACACAGAAGGCTATCAGTGGGGAAAAATTTGAAACAAATGTGGTCATATTTTAAGGGTTAAGGAAGAGTTCCCACTAATATTACTTCTATACAATGAAAATTTAGCGTTATGGAGACACAACTCATGAGCTTGGAGAAAGAACTATGCAAATCCCTTCATTTTTGAAAATGAGAATCTGAAATGACTGCCACAAGTATGCTACATTCTTTGCTCTATAAAGTGCTTAATAAAATAAAGACCTTGATGACTGAGGCTGTCATCCTTGAGATGAACAAGAGGTGTGCTGATTTTACACTCTTGCATGCTTCTGACATTCAACAATACATGTACTATCTAAACACATGAAAATGAAATCTAATAACAAAATTGCACAAGTTACTGAGATTCTCTAAAACAGCTTGATTCCAATTCACTGTTCTTTATATCATGGATTTACAAGCAGAGAATCAAAAGTTACCTCAAAATGTGATATAGTAAGCAGACACAGCAGAGGTCTTTTATGATCATGAAACAGAATTAAAATAACTAAAATACGTTCAAACCAAACTTCGCTTTCTGCAGCATATTTTTTTAAACATGCCTTTGAGCAGTCACATTACAACATTTTGTTAGCAAACTTGAGACTGAATTAGACTTACCGATTGCTCATTTAAGTCCTGGGAGTCTTCCATGTGGTTTCCTCACCCCTCCAGCTACTCCAAGTAGAAGCAGCTTCTTCAGTCAGTAACAGATGATCTAAAACAAAACCACAAATCAAGGAAAAATAGGAAAGGTTATCTTTTTTTTATTCATTTCTAAAATTATCAAAACATACTTTGATTTTGGGCTGGAGCAATAGCACAGCGGGTAGGGGGTTTACCTTGCACGTGGCCCACCTGGGTTCGATTTTTCCGTCCCTCTTGGAGAGCCCGGCAAGCTATCGAGAGTATCCTGCCCGCACAGCAGAGCCCGGCAAGCTACCCATAGCATATTCGATATGCCCAAAACAGTAACAACAAGTCTCACAATGGAGAAGTTACTGGTGCCCAGTAACTTGCATTGGTACAAGCAAACCAATGAACAACGGGATGACAGTGACAGTGACTTTGATTTTCATAAATTGATAATCTATAGAAATACTACTTTTAGAAAATAATTTTCATTAATATTTTATGCATATTTTGAAAATGCTGCTTAATTTTGCATGATGAAATTGGAATACATAAGTGGCTACTCAGGAATCCTCCAGATAAAATATCCGAGGACAACTTAAAGATACAGTTGATAATAAGAATATTTAGTACACTACCTTGCTGAGAGTGATCTGTTAAAATTGACAGATTCAAATACAGCCTCTATTAATATTTCTTCTAAAGTACAAAAATTAACTTGAGAAAATGTACCATATTCTAATAAAATAGATTTCTATCACATAAAAAAGATAAATTACCAGATGATTGTTCAGTTCTACACAATTTTCTACAATATTATAAAACACAGGACTACTTTTAAAATGATTTCTAGGGGAAGGTGGAGCAATAGCACAATGGGTAGAGTGCTCGCCTTGCACACTGCTGACCCAGGTGCGAGCACCCCATATGGTTCTAGAGCTGCACCAGGAGTGATTCCTGATCTCAGATCCAGGTGTAAGCCCTGAGCACAGCCAGGGGTAGCTCCAAAACAAAAACAAACAAACAAACAAAAAAGATATTGCAAAGAAATTAGACCATAACTATAAAGAAAATACTTTAATAAATACACATAGGGTACGTGGTCAATAAATTGTAAGAAAATCAGTTAACTATTCGAAATCATTCATCTTTATACTATTTATTAAAAATATTTCCAGGCAATAGACTGGAGAGATGATACAGGGTGAAGTCACATGCCTTGTAAGCAGTTGATACCCGTGCAAACTCTGGCACCATGTGGTCCCTCAAGTATCACAGGATTTAGCACTGAAGGTCCCTGAGCACCACCAGGTGCTGTCTTGGAGAACCCCAAATATTGTGAATCTGGCTCCAGTGGCACCCTGGCCCTGGTTGGCATACAATCATCAGCAAGAGTCCCCAGCTTTTTCTGAGCACTGCTTGGTAAGAATGGCCACTGGGAAAAATAATTATAGCAAATTGTTTTTAAAAAATGCTAAAATAGATAACTAACTTTTAAAAAATATTCCAGGTTGAGAATTTGATAACAGAAGCATCAGAAGACAACACAAAAAGTCCGAGACCTTTAAAATCCCCTCATAAAGCAAAAACTAGTCAAAATTAAAAGATACATAAAGTATACACATATTTGAGCAAAGATAAATCACAACATGTTCATTTCTCAATATGTACATTCCTATAGTCCAAATGAAAAAGCATATGAATGCTGAATAAAACTTAAAAACTACGAAACAATGAACAAACTCATTAATAATTAGATGCAACTTAAAATAACAATTCTTTGACTCTAGTTCTTCTAATCCCTCCGCCCAAAAATGAGATTTTAAAGAGGTTTAATTTCCATACTGTGCAAACTTATCAACAAAAAAATTTTTTCTTTTGTTTAAATTTGATTTTTCTCATGATACTATAAGACCAGAGAATCACAGAATATTGAAAATCTAATGTTAAATTTATTTTTTACAGAATTAAAACTATAGCACTGGAGATGAATTTTCTAAGTAAACATTTTCTTCAAAAAGTTATGTAACTTCTATATAAATTAAATTTCAAAAGCAAAGTAATCCTTATAATGACAAGTACTTATTTGCTAGTGTTATCTACAGCATCTAGCTCAGTGTCTGGCAAGCATTTGATATTTAATAAATACCAATTGAGTGAATGACACATTAATGGTGGATAAAATGACTCATAATGTATCTGATGAGATGTGAACAAAAATGTGGACTAAGCAGCCAGTTTTTTATGATTTAATTGGTTCGTCAGATATATATTTCAAGACCAAATTGAAACTTAATTTGCTATTGCAACCATTAAAAATACGAGTACAGTTTAGAATGTTTAAAGAAGTATCACTATCTGGAACTCATCAGTCATATTTGAATAATTTAATTTTTGAAAATGCTATCTCAAATATGTAGTAACTATTTTAAGCAAGATACAAGAATATGGCTCAGTGGTAGAGGCCCTGGATTCAGTTCCCAGGTCCTCAACTTCAACCAAGAGTGCCCCCCCCCCAGGAAGCAATCTGGGAGTAAGAAAATACCAACACCCCCCCATAAAAAAACAGTATTTCTCTGAAATATAGAGTGGGAGATGGTTACCTAATTACTCTGAAGTTATGTTCACTTTTTCTACAGACAGGAGGGTGGAGGGGGAAGGGGCGGGAGGGGGGAAGGGAATTATGTTTGCTAGAGTAATAGAACTGTTCAGAGTACTGAATGCTCAGAATCAGGTCACCAGGAACTTTCCTACTCTCCTGACTGAGATCAACCTAACCCGTTGTTCAGTTCCAAGATGATGTTGGCTTAATTTCCTAGGAGAGTCTTAACAATGCATGATACACTTTCAGTAACAGTATTGCAAACCACAGTGCTTAAAAGGAAAAATAGAAACAGAAATGAAAGAGAGAGAGAAAGAGAGAGAGAGAGAGAAGTAAAATGCCTGCCATAGAACATAGAGGCAGGCTTCAAAGGCAGCGAGAGAAAGTGGGAGGGAAACTGAGGATATTAGTAGTGGAAAATGTGCACTGGTGAAGGAATGGGTGTTGGAACATTGCATGACTGAAATTCAATCATCACACTGTGATTCAATAAAATTTATTAAATGTATTCTATCTCACTGTGATTGAATTAAGCATTATTTTTTTTTAAAAAAAGGATCAATCACAGGGTGGCTTAGAATATTTTTTTTTTAAATTTTATTGAATCACCATGAGATAGTTACAAGCTTTCATGTTTGGGTTACAATCTCACAATGATCAAACAGCATCCCTCCACCAGTGCACATTCCCCACCACCAATATCCAGGATATAACCCCCCTTTTCCCACCCTCCCCCTGCCTCAAAGGCAGACAATATTCCCCATACTTTCTCTCTCTGTCTCTCTCTCTGTCTCTCTCTCTGTCTCTCTCTCTCTCTCTCTCTCTCTCTCTCTCTCTCTCTCTCTCTCCATTTGGGCATTATAGCTTGCAACACAGACACTGAGATAATCTGAAGAACAACAAAATTTTATTCTGTCACTATTCTGATAACCAAAAGTCCTAAATTAAGATATTGGCAGGTCCATACTCCCTCCAGAGGATCTAGAACAGAAGGCTGCTTTTTCTTTTCCTTCCTAGTTTCCCGTGTCAGTAGATGATCTCTGGCATGCCTCAGTTTATAAATTCATATGACGACAATCTCTACAGCTTTCATCACAGTATCCTGCCAATCCACAAGAACTTCCATTCTGAGTGTGTCACTCTGGGTACAAACTTCTAACGACATCAGTCATTGGATTAGGGTCCACCCTAATTCAGTCTCAAATGTTGTTTTAACCTGATTATGCCTGCATAAACTCTTTCCAAATAGAGTCACACTTCAGTTGAGGAAGTTAGAACTTGAAAATATGTTAGAGGATCACAATTCAACCAACAAGGTATGCACAATTATCAGACTGAAATGGTAAGACGCTATAAAGACTTAAGCTTAGTAATTTTAGGAAGAATGTTATCCGGTTCAGCCTTTACAGAAAATTGAATGGAGTCTTCTACAGAAAGTAAGAATGAAACTTTCATATTCCACTTCTTGGCCAATATCTCCAAAGTACAAAAACATCTATGGTAAAAGATATATTCATACCTATATTCATTAAGAACAGTAGGTAGCAAACAAACCAAAAGACAATGAATGGATAGGAGGACTGGCTAATGGTTGAAATCAATCACAAGAGTGTGAGGGGCAGAGGGTAGGTAAGATAAAGAGACCAGTATGACAATACAGCAGAGAATGAGCATGCTGGACAAGAACTGAATGTTAAAAGTAGGGAAAGGGATATTCCTGATAACAATTCAGTCTCTATACTGCAAACCACAATGCCCAAAAGGTGAGAGAGAGAGAGAGAGAGAGAGAGAGAGAGAGAGAGAGAGAGGCAGGCTGGGGGTGGGGGTGTAATGGGAGTGGAAACTAGGGATACTGGTAATGGAAAACTTATACTACTGGAGTGATGGGTGTTGGGACACTGTATAGCTGAAACCTAATCAAGAACAGCTTTTTGAATCACACAGTGATTCAATAAAAAAAAGTTAAAGAAAATGAATGGATAAATAAGGTGTGGCATATATACATAATGGAATATACTGGAGTATATCCTGTTAACTGAAATAAGTCAGAGGGAGAAGAACAAATACCAATGGCATCGGTCATCTGTGAAACACAGAGAAGTACAACAAGGTTAGAAGCTTTCAAATAATGAAAACACCTTGAGCTTAGGTTACAAAACAGATTACAACATGTTGGGGAGGGAATGGTAAGGAAGTGGTGGGCCAGAAGTAACATAAAGACAGCGGTGGTGGATCTTGGGCACTTTGGGGGTGGCGACATACAACAACTTAGCATACCAAAAATGATAAGTGCTAACACTATTGTAACCATGCTACCTGAGCTGCAATTTTTTTTTAATTTTAAAAATAATACATAAAGTTAAATTTGAGGGGGCAAAAAGATAGTACAGTTGGTGCGGCACTTGCCTTATACACACTAACCCAGATTCGATCTCTGGCATCCTATATGGTCCCCAGTGCACTATCAGGAGTAATTCTGAGCGCAGAGCCAGAAGTAACCCTTGAGCACTGCCAAGTGTAGCCCAAAAAGCAAAATAAAAACAAAAAACAAAAAAAGAATTAAATTTAAGCAATTGATCATTAGGAAAGTGATGATCGTCTTCTAGAAGGACCACCATCTCAGGGCAATGATGATAATTCAAATAAAGTGAAAACTTTAGAAAAGATGTCGTCGGAGCATAACAGGTTTAAGCATAAGCAAGTCTTTTTTGCTAACCACTAGTTCAGAATTTATTTAATGTTCCAGTTAGGGAGCTATTTGCATCAATGTTCCATGTTACAACATAATACATTGCTTTATATTTCCTTAAAATTGAGATTAATTGTTACTCAGTGTAACATTTTTATGGTAACATGAATCTCTTCTTTGCCAAAAACACTAAGGTACTAAAATGTTATGAGCCTATGATTTTTATATTATTGAACCAAGTGAAACTACCTAGGCTAATTGTAGGCATAGTATTATTTTACATCATAATGTAGCAACAGTTGTTTTGTTAAATCCTTTACCATTTCATTTTCACAAATATATAAAACAAAAGATGAGAACATTCTCCAAATCGAGTAAGAAAAGTATTACCTCATAATAAGACATAAAATTAAGGAATAACAGTAACCTCATGCTGTTTCATGAGGCAATAATCTCCTTCCCAGTGCTTTTTCAAGGCCACTCCCCGCCTAAAAAGTGAATTTAAAACTGAAAAAATAGCAATCTCACCCATTCCATGTTACATTATTTCTTCTGCAGTTCAATTTTTTAATATATAGAAAATTTATCATTTCCTTTTCTTTAACTCTGCCCTAGAGGTGAGCTGTGAATAACAATATAGTAGAACATTAAAATAAAAGCCAGAAATTCTACTTTAAATAGGTAATGATATTTGAAAATAGTCCTCAGAAAGAGATGAAAGTATTTGACTGAGTTTGACCAGGGATCATACGCTTTAGAGCAGATGCTGAAGGAAGCTGGAGCAGTTAGTGTGATGCCATACTTTTTCTCTGCTTTTCTATCAAAGATTTTTGAAAAATCTGCATAGTCTAGGTCTGTTTTACCCAGAATGAATAGCCGTGACCATGAAGCGGGTGGCTCTGTGGCGGGGATGACCTGAACAGAGACAGCAACTGCAAGCGGGAATCCTCCGCATCTTCTGAATACTGCACACAAACACAAACACACAGCCTCCCAAGTGCTACTCAAGCAGACAGACACCTCTGCTTCTCACTGACTCTGCCCTGCCTCTCCACATCTCCCACGTCACTAAGTCCTGCCATACTGCATTACTTGTTCAGATTCCCCCACAGTAGTTGTGCTCATTCACTGTCCCTCTCTAGCTTAGAGCAATGGCCTCCTTGGAGTCTCCTGGCCTCTATTCTTACTTCCTGAACCACATTTTTTTTTATAGTATAGCCAGAATGATAGCTTGAAAATTCAATTGTATTTTCTTCAAATGTTCTAAAACTGTGGGAATCTGCGCCAGGCTGTTTTCACTTGGGGTGTCCCAGAGTGAGGCAGGTGAGAATCCTCCCCGCCCCAAGGGACCCAGCCCCGGCAGCTGACCTCCACTACCCAACCACCGAATGCTCTAGGCCGGTTTCTGGAACGCCCGGACACAAAGCCTCCGTGCGACACATAAGACACTTCCTACCAATTTTCCATAATTATCACACCATATTTGATCGTAGTTCAGACATTAGGCAACAAATCATAGAGAGTAATACATGTACACACACACACACACACACACACACACACACACACACACACACACACACACATATATATCTTGGAGAGCCCGGCAAGCTACCGAGAGTATCCTGCCCACACGGGCAGAGCCTAGCAAGCTATCCACAGTGTATTTGATATGGCAAAAACAATAACAATAGGTCTCATTCCCTGACCATGAAAGAGCCTCCAATTGTTGGGAAAGACAAATAAGAGATGCTGCTACAATCTCAGGGCTGGGAGGAATAGAGACGATACTGGTGCCCGCTCGAGTAAATCCACGAACAACAGGATGGCAGTGGCAGTGGCAATGATTCTCAAACCATCGTACTATCACAATAATATGCCAAAATTCTTTAATTACTCCCGCTTGCAACTATGTTGGTACCTAACAAAATACCCCTCTACCAACCTGTCCCTTAAAGTCTGACTAGTAGTTGTGTGTTTTTGCAACAAGAAACCACTGTCTTCCTCAAGTGGAAGTCCTGAGAGAGCTCTTCCCCTCCTTTGCCCCTACTACTCTATCTTCTTGATTCTAAATCCTTGCTATTGCCTCCACCTATTTCAGCTATCATAGTGATTTCATTATCTACATTGAGCCGCCTGCAAAATTGGTGGTTTGCTAGGCTAAGGCAATATGTCCCTTCTTTATCTCCATTTGGGATATGGCTCTATTGTTCGATTTTAAGACTATCAAGCAGTCGCTAAATCTTCATAAACACATTATGTAAAAAATTTACGTTTGTTTGGGGACACGTTAACTTTTATTAAACTGCTCCTACTTATAACCCATTATTTTTCTCACAGCTTTTCCAGTTGTTCCAAATAACTTTTATCTAGTGACCAGGAGCAATTATTCCTACTGTTTAGAATATGGGCCTGAGAAAGTATCATACCAGTTCTCCTTTGGTGGAAAAATCTCCAGGATATAAAACCTGGGAACCTTTGCAGTCATGAGGAATAAAGGAAAATAGCTGGTCTGCTAAGAAAGAAAGAAGGGAGCTGACCCAGAAAAGGGAGTAAAAGCAAAAGACAGCACGAAAGTTTTGGCAGAATTTAAGTTTGCTGATCATGTTACTCTAGAAGTCTCTGTTTATCTTCCCCTCCTGCCACTTGGTGGTCCAGTCCCTCTTTGGATACCAGGTGTTACACTCAGTCTTCAATAAATTATGCCCTTTATTAAATCTTTTACCAAATATAAAACTATAGGAAGGCAAATAACTTATTTTATTATTGACCTCTTACAGTCAGCACCAATTGCCAAAGGCAAACTTTCTTTTGCATCATCTTGTACTGTTATCTAGAACATCCTCCAAATTTCATTAATGGGTCCATGAAGCTGGGTCAGGCACTGGCAAGTTCCAGCGACTTAGGCAGAATGCCCAGGAAGCAAGCCAACAGCACAAAGAATACCTAGTTCCAATTTCTATGCTCAACTGTTCAGAGAGGTGGAAATGGGCATTCTTCAACCATACATGTGACTCTCTCCTCTGCTTGTACAAAAGGAAAATAGCAAAGGTGTCCAAGAAACAGATCTGGGTGAACACTGATGAGCATTTTGCTTGACTTCAATTTCCTTAAATGGAATCAAGCTACAAACTACATGCTGACTTACTTTTGAGCTGTTTAGAAGGAACATAAACTGCAAAATGGTGCAAAATGGTGCACACTTAACACAAACTGCTTCGTAATCAAGAGGTCAATAATTCTCATGCTAAAACTTTATACAAAGCTCAAGTTCATGATAATCACTTAAGTCATTAATGATAGGTTTATTTGATGGCAACAATCTTCCTGGAATTATACATTATGACCAATTGATTGTTAACAAAAAAGGCAGACAAGTGTTTCTATGTTGTTTGCACATCCTAATTATTGGAGATTGGTTTGTTATCCTGCAAAATATAAACATGTTGTAATAAAAAGATCCCAGAAAGACATCTGAAATAATTCTAAGCTTAAGAAGCTTTTATCATCCCTAAACTCATGCAGAATTTACAGATGACTCTCTCAGCCTTCATGCTATCTTGTCGATCCTCCCTCCTTATGCTTTAGAAGGAATCTGCTAAGCTTTTTAAATACAACAATGGTTCAGTTAGCTGGCTCACCTAAAGCAAAGCAGAAGAAAATTATTTGAGCCATTTCTTAGGTGTAGTCTGTTAGTTTGAGGTTTTGGTTGCTTTTTTTTTAAGTCTGCACTTATTTATTTATTTTATTTCTCATTTATAAAGCTCTCTTCCATACCCAGAAACCTGTTTTGTTTTGTTTGAGGTGGTGGGCACACTTAGCAGTGCTCAATGCTCACTATTGGCTCTGAACTCAGGGATCACTACAAGTGGAAATTGAGGAACCATATGAGTTTAGGTTAGCCCAAATGGCAAGAGCACTACCTGTTGTACTATTACACAGGCCCTCAAACAATTTTGAAGAATATATAGCTGTATACATTGCTTGACATTTATATGATGGCACTACTTGCCTCTTGAGAAAAATTTGTAATAAGGTAAGAATAGATCTCCCACATGTAGGATTTAACCCTTGAAAGCCCTGGAGTCTCAGAAGATATTTTTGCTAGAGGTAATATAAACAGTGATTGCAAGGAAAGACTTCGGAATGGTCTGTATATAAGTCCTTGCTTTACCATTGGATAGTTCTATGAGCTTGGGAAAGTTCACTGGGATCTCCAGATCACATGCACTTTGTTTTTCCATAGAATAAACAATAAAAACACTTATGCTATATTTTGTTAGGATTCAGTTAAGTTATATATTTTTAAATTATGCCATTAATTATCTGTAACAGAAAGTAACTATTTTCTTATATTTTTATCTTGCATATAGTCCATAAAAATACAGTTTTTGCTAGACAGTAAAATACTTTATAATGCAAATTTGTGGAAAAAATATTGATTTCTAACTCTTATCAGCAAAGTATATAATACTAATCAGCTATTTCCCAAAGGTGCGTTAACAATCTAAATGTAGATCCTGGCCAAAATTCAGCAGTCTTTACTGAAATCACATGCTTTTATAAAAATGAGCAAAACTTGGGAGTCTAGGAAACAGCACTAGTGGCAGAGCATATGCAAATGTGGGTAGCTCTGAGTTTAATCCCCACTGCTATTGGATTTCCCACCCCAGAGCCAGCCTATGTGAAACCTGTTTTAAAATTGAACAATATTATAAGTCATTAGTATTAGCCTCTTTAATTTGATATTCTACAGAGCATAAAAGTTTTCACTGGCTTCTTTAGCACTGAGAGAGAAACTGTCAGCACCAAAATAAGAGGTGGGTATGTGAAAGAGAACACATTTTAGAAAAGGCATGGGAAATAAATGAGCATTCACTATTAATAGGATGCTAAGAAGTTTTGATGTGGTGAGAAAAGGAATAATGTGTTATCAGTGAATAGATATAATCACTACATTTTGATAACCTTGACACAAATAAATTCTTACATAATAACGATAAAAACAAATTCTGAACAGTACTGAAGGTGAAGGACAGGTGGAGGGGCACTGTGATTATGCAGAGTAGAATGTAAGAGTATCTAGACTACACATTAAAGAAACTTAGAGAAGATCTAAGTATAAGGGACAGGATGAAAGACAAATCATTGGGACAAAAAAAATAGGTGAATATAACTGATAAGAAAGTTATGACTTTAAGGTATCGCACCTTGATCCTTAAGAAACTGGTGATAAGGAAATTTGCCTGTTTGTGTATTATAGCTCTGATTCATTTACAAAGATGAGCAGAAAAAATAAAAAGTCAATGCAAAAAGGAGGCAGTTAAGAAATTTTTCCTTTTTTAAAAGAAATGTTTCCTTTTACCAAAAAATGGGATAGAAAAACTCAATACACCATCAGACTCAATGTGGAAGCCTTTATATCATGGAGCCTTAGGGAAGAGAATAAAAAAAAAACAATAATTACTTGAGGTAAGTCAAAACATCAGTCTTACACAAATGTTAACTCTGAATTATGGTATGAAAACCTCAAATCAGAAAAGCAAAATGAAAACTGATCCAAAGGCATGTTATTTCTAGATTCCTGGGAAGCACATACAAAAATATCTCAGAGAGAACAACAACAACAAAAAAAAATCAAGGGAAAAACTCATCAAAAAGGATACGTTACACAAGGAAGCAAACACTATAGAAACTGCAGGAACAACTGGGAAAGCGTAATTTTTAAACTTAGGATTCCAGAACAGTACAAAAACTCCATATAGTAAATATGCTTAATACAATGAGACAGAAGGAATAGAAACAAAGTTGAAGTACCATTCACTATAAAAGATGCATACATTTTCTTAAGAGTCAACATTTTTCATGCCTATGCACACTGACATTTTTAATTAATGAAATGAAAGGCATATTAGATTCTACTAAACTAACAATTTACAAACAGAAGAGCTAAAGTCTGAAAGCAGGCATGATATACTTATCTTGCATGAAGCCTACCTGGGTTTCTTTCTGGCACTAGATATGTCCCCTGGGCACTGCCAGTAGTGATCCATGAGCAAAGAGCCAAGAGTAAGTCCTTAGCACTGTAGAGTATCCCAGACCCCTCTCCGCAGAGAGACTCAAAGTATCTATCCTCATAAATGTACTTAATTGCAATATAATTAACAACAAAAACTCAAACATTTCCTCTCAACATTCCTCAATGACCAATTTCTCAGAGACTAAGGCATAACACCTGGAAGTCATGTACTTTTACTGTGGGTAGAATTTTTCAATACATAACAGAGTAAACATGAAAAACAAAATACAGCACTAAATTAGACTTATCTAAGGCATGTTATTTGCTTGAGCTATTCATACAGTGAATATAAGATTAGGATTTTATTAAATATGATGTTGACTGTCTTCCTAAAATCTAAGAAATCTAAGAATATCATTGGCTCATATTTTTTTTTGCCTGAGGGGTGTGCTAGGCCACACCTGATAGTTTGGGGTTGAGAGGATGCTCCTGCTCTGTGATCAGGGGACACATCCAGCAGTGTTCAGAGACTCTGAGGTAGTGAGGATCAAACCTGAGCCTCCCACATGCAAAGCATCTGCTCAGCTGTTTTAGTTATTCCTTTGTCCTTTGGTCAAGATTTTTAATTGTGGCACTCAGGAAAGTGTGAGCACTTCTGTTAACAAATTTCCCTGTAACATCAGAGTACAAAAATACTTTATTTATGTCCTAATTGCTTTCAAGTAAGAATTCTAATTACATTTATGCAGTTTTTTAATAAGAACTGCTCACAAAGCTTGTAAAAATTCAAAAACCTGGGCTAAAATTATGAGAATTCTTTTGTTTTATTGTTTTGGCTTTTGTTTGGGGTGTGGGGGCACACCCCACACCAAAGTATGTTCAGGGCTTACCCCTGTCCTGTACTCAGGGATCACTCCTGGAGGTACTCAGGAGACCATACATGATGCTAAAGATAGAGATTGGTCTGCTACATTCAAGGCAGCTGGACTATATATGTAAGCCTTGTACTATCTGGTCCTGAGTTGTTAAGATTTCTAAAGTAATATCACATATAAATCTGCTGTTGTAGTTTTCCTTCTCCGCTTGAAAGTTTTAGTTCTTATTTTCTTGTCTTTGTATGAAGAGTATGAATATAATTGGGGTTTACTTGAAATCTGAGAATATGAGTTGGTAGACATACTACTTGTAGCTTTCTAGTGCCAGTGATTAGAAACACCTCATTCTATTTCCTTCTTTCAGTTCTCCTTACATGCTTAATCTCCTTTTAAATTATCTAGCTTCTAGAAAGTCCATGCTGGTCTACTAGCAGAGACAACAAAATTAAATGAATCATGCTTTCTATGTATGTCAAGATGTTAAATATTAAGGTAGTGCTACTTATCATTTATGTTAGTTCTATATCTTCCTTTTCTCAAGTTAAATACTCCTCATTTTGATAAGATTACACATTTAATAATAAAAACAGTTTATCTTCCCAACATGGTGGGTGAGGGAATTCCGTCAGCCACAAAAAATAACTAGAAAACACACCATCTAGAAGGTAGATAGGAAATAGAACTTCTTATTTTAAAATGAACCACTTATAAGTTAACGTTAAATATAGACCAGCATTACTATATACCAAATATCATACTGAGGCTGACAAAAATGTAAAAGGAACCCAAATTATACCTATAATGGAAATTAATGACAAATATTCAAAGCTATAAGAAAGCTCCTTTGAGGAAAGTTCTTAAATATTTGTTTACCTGCAGGCTTGCTTAAGATTAAAGTGTGTGTGTGTGTGTGTGTGTGTGTGTGTTTGGCACACTCTCAGCTGTGTTCAAGGGGTTATTCCTGACTTTTCACTCAGAAATTACTCATGGCATGCTCAGGGGATGGGATGCCAAGGATTGAACCTGAGTTTGCCACGTGCAAGGCAAGCACCCTACCCACTGTACTATATCTCCAGCCTCTAAGACTGAATTATTTTTGAGAAAATTTAAGAAGGAAAAACAGAAAAAACTTTCAGGTAGGAGAAATTCTGGTTTACTTAGGGGTTGGACATGCCTGAGTTGACTCGTACGTAGAATCTAGGGATTCAATTCCCAGTACACAAGTGCACCTCAGGTCTAAGAAGCCTCCTTGGAAAGAACTCTGCCAAGGCAGAGATGATCACCCATGACATGAGACCCAACAATCAATCCTATCTCAGCACTTCAAGAAAAAAAATCCAGAAAACAAACCAACAAAAATTTTGCTGACCAAATTCTCTGGAGGTTGAGAGAAGAGGGAAACCCTGTCCTCTTTGGGTTCTCTGTTTCAGAGTGTTATGCCGAAGAAAGTACAAGATGTACATTCCTCTATGGCAAACATCTTGAAGCACTTGGGGAAGCTTCTGTTCAATCAAGAAATGAGGTCTGGTCCAAAGACAGGCCATAAGCCTTAAATAGGACCCTGCATGCCTGGGGAAAGAAATAAAGTACTTGAAGAAAGTTTGGAGAACCCAGTGTTTAAATTAGTAAAAAAAAAAAAAAAGACAAAAAATAGGAGTTTAAAATGCATATTTGAAACTCAGGAAAATAACAGAGAAGCAGAATAACTTAGCTCCTCTTGAATAACACAAGCCTAAAGACACTTAGTGGCTGATTTGTTGACATGAGTTATCTCCATACTTTTTCCAAGTGCCATGGTTTTTCCTGGTCACCAATCTAAGCTCCAAGCCCCTTGAGGACTTTGGCCAAGTCTTTATTTAAGAACTTGAAAGCAACAAAACTATATTACTCCTGTTTAAGTTTCAGGTACTTCTGGTAGACACCACTGAGCCCATTCTTGGGTGATTCAGTTTAATATCTTATGGCTTAAGTTTTTATATGACTATAAAACACTACACAATGAATTTCTTTTTAGAAACTAAGGTACATAAGGTCAAAATATTACTCATAGCCCACACATCAAGATCATTTTCCTTGCAACAACAGTGATTCCTGTAGAATTGGAGAAGGAAAGAAGGGCAAAGTAAGGGAAATAAGAAAACACTCCTAAGGTCCCTGTCAGGAAATAGATAACATTACTTTCACGAAACTCCGATTAATTCAGGCAAACAGAATCACAGACTTCTATTGCTGCCATGACTCAGTGTATGGCTTTGGGAAAATCTTGTAATTTCTCCATACTTCAGTTTCTCACCCTATAAAAAAAAGTATACTGCTTGAAATGCAACTCCCTCACGGAACTGAGAGTTTTGATTCAACATTTATAACACACATTTTTAGCTCCCCTGATTAATACACAAAACACTGTAGTAGTTGTATTTAATAAGCTTTCCAAAAGGTAGAATGGTAAGTGGTCAAATCTGATATAAAATTAGACTCTTCTTGAGAAATAAGTATGCCCTATTTATTTTGTCTCCATTTCATTTGTTAAGTAATAAAAGTGACTTCTAATAGAAAAAGCATCAAGTGAAATATTCAATTCAGTTGGAGTGTTATCATCCCAGACTCACCTACATTTGGGGGAAGGGGAACTGATTTGTTTTTGCAGGCTGCCCCACATGTTTATATGGGAAAGCAAGGAATGCCGGGCATGGTTTTGAAGGTCTCTGGCGTATTCACTGGTTTCTGGCATTCTAATGCACTCTACTCTTATAACCATAAAAGTACTCTTGAGTGCTTCTGGAAATATATAACAATCCTTAATCAATTTAAGAGTTATTTAACTGCATACATGAAATTTCTTGGGAGGAAAATGTTAGCTATTCTACACACATCGAGTACTTAAGTTAGCAAGAGAGTTCCTTCTCAAAGGCACAAAGCAGTTTCCCTATAGTAATATAATTTTCAGTTTTATGTGCCTAAGTCCTATTGAATCCCTTAGAATAACAGGAAATTCTTCAGGAAAAAAAATGCCACAAAATTGATAGCCCTATTTATCTAATGCTGGAGGAATACGTTAGCTATGTTGACTTGGACTGTTCTTTTATTAAGGTATGACATAACTACTGAAGTTTAGCCAGAATCTTAATTATCCAAAAACTCTAAGAAATGAATATTCTGAAGACAGAATTTTCTACAGAGAATACTCTAACAATATGGTCAATTTGTTCATATGCTTTACTGTACATGCTACGCATTGTACTATTTTAGCCAACAACTAAATATCAATTTTATCAGTTATTACATTGGCAAGACAACTGATATTTTGTTATATTATGATAATTACAACATATAATCATAAATAGGCAATTTTATTTTAATAATCAATACCTACTTACTTTATCTGTGTTTAAAATCTATGGTAATACACATGAGTCACTTTGGGCTTTATCCAGACAATAGCTGGCTCATTTTATTTATTTTTATTTATTTTCTTTTTGAGGTCACACCCGGAAATGCACAGGGATCACTTCTGACTCTGCACTCGGGATTTACCCTGGCAATGTTCAGGGGACCATATGGGATGCTGGGAATCGAACCCAGGTTGACCATGTGCAAGGCAAACGCCCTACTATCGTTCAAACGTACTATTGTTCCAGCCCCAACCTGGCTCATTTTAGATTAACAACTAGTTCATCATAACTTATCATCAAACATGTTCAATATTTAATAATATTTTGATAAATTAAGAAAAAAAAACAAAATAAGCAATGATGTCTGTTTCCTACTGATTAGTTAAACGTTGTGGATATATAGATTGGGCATTCATGTAAATGACCTTTACCAGTTCTTAAGAAAGATATGTAATATAGATTTGTTATACATGTTAATAGCGTTACTTGCTCTTACCAGTGAACTGTTCTAATTAGGTGTTTCAAGGAATTTGCTAGTAGAAATTTATACTTCCTACTGAAGGTGTACTTGACATTATGAAACTTCAAAGCAAGTGCATCAAGAATCACAGTGTTCAATGAAACAAAAAAATTATCTTGGCTTTTATGAGACAGATGAAAGCATCATTATGCAAATAAAGGTGTTAAAATCAAATTTAAAGTATTTTGCATCATCTACACACTATATATATATGTGTGTGTGTGTGTGTGTGTGTGTGTGAACTATTAATCCTACAGCTAGGCAGATGTATAAATATATATATGGTATCATCATTGTAACACTCCCATGAATAGAAAAATCCCTGGAAGCAACTGAAATATATGAAAAGAAGAAAAATGTGAAATCATTAGACATACATACACTAAACAAAAGAATCCTAGAATATATGTACTAGTATATAAAATCATGCAAAATATAGCAAATCAAAATTAAATTATAAGGTAATTAATGAAATAAGAATTAAAAATATAAAAAAACACACTTTCATGCACTTCTTAGTATTTCAAATAATGAGACTGTTCTGGAAAGCTCACTAAGAAACATCAATTTATCCTAATTTTGTTGAACATGGAAGAAATTAACAAAGGGATTTTTCTTTAAAACATTTTTGAATAAGTATAATATACACCTGCAAAATATACAAAGCAGAAGCCATCTAAGTCTTTATATATGTAACTAGCAATCAGACCAAAACTATGACATCATCTGTGTTTTAGAAGCTTCTCTCCCTCCCTCTTCCAGTCATTTCTCCTAATGTAGCTTCAATCATATCTGCTTTAACACTCTATACAAATATGAATCTATATATAAGTTTCTATAAAGTGTGTATTTAAATATTTGAAGATGCCAGACTTTTTTAAAAGTGATTCAAAAAGTCAAAGCCTTCAGCAGCAGCATGAACACATATTTTTACAATATGCAATACACTCAACAGCTTACTTGAAGAAATCAATTAAAAAATACATATCGGCTATGTTCAGGGTCTTTTCTATGTGCATTCCTTACAATTCCATGAGGCAAGGACTGTTATCATTCCCCATTTACACATGTTGGAACTGAAATTCATGACATGTGAGTAAATAACTTCCTCAGATGAGTAGCAGCAAGGACTAGATACAGCCTTTGTGTCTGACAGAAAGAAAGAATGAAAAGTAAAGGCAGCAATGTAGAGTTGGGGTCATTAGGAGTCTCCAGCAATAGCAGACACTCCAGCTTCACTCTGAAGGAAACATCTAATGTTATAATCCAATATTTAACTGCAAAATAGTCATTATTCCTCTTCTGACCTGACTTCTGGTAAGTAATGTGACCTACTAAAATCTAGAGCAAACGTGCTTCATCGTGATGCAGTGCAATCAGTCACCGGCATTCAGAAGTGACTCATACACGGAAATAAAACCACACATTTTGAAACTACTGGAAACAATTATTTGAACGTAATATTATTTTTGGACTTAAGCAGAAATTTTTTTCTATCTAAATAAGCAAGTTGGAGGTTTTGAAGGATCTTGCTCATCATTTTGTGGAAAATGCCTAAAAACAAACCACTAGAAACTAAACAAAAATTTTTTGTCTTTAATTATGCCTGAAATAACAGGCTAATTTACCTCACCAAAAGGCAACATATACTTTTCACAGATACAGTTGGCATTTCTGGCCCCTACATTTTCAAACACTGACATGACAGAAACAAATACAGAACATCCTGTCAAAATAAGTCCACAAATTCTGGGAGTTAAAACTTCTTCAAGATATCATTAATTTATCTTAGCAGAAAGCAACCAAAGAAGTCAAAGTTTGTTTTTAGAGAAAAATAGAAGTTGGAAGACCAGAAATCTAAACTAGCGTGCTTTGTTAATTTCAATTTGTTCAAGGTACCAATTCATGCAGAACATATCTATCCTCCTAGCAGAAAATCAATACCTTGGAATAAATGAAGCTGTAAAAAAGAAAGAATAGAAAATTACAATTATACTAGCCTTTATGAACTGCAAATAAAAAGAATCAATTTGCAAAATGTCAACAGGACTCATTCATCTGGCTTTAGATGTATGTCCTTTGAAGACATACATAGAATAGTGCAGTTGGTGAATTTTCATCAATATGCCCAGCCATGGGGCTACTGATAGGGAAAGATATAATCTCTCCTTTCAGTGAATTCAGAATCTCTCTAGAAGACAAACTCTCATATAATTAGTCCCAACACAATGCGTTGTTATATTAATAGCCCAAATAAGATGCTATGGTATTACAAAGAAGAAAGAATAGGTTCTGCCAGAGCCTTACAGAAGGCTTCCCAGAGGAGGTGACATTTGAGCTAAGCCTTGAAAGAGGAGTAGATTTTTTTGTCCAGGTAAGCAGTAAGAGTAAGAGGCAAGTACATTAAGGAAGCAGGGGCATTAGAGGACATCAGTGGAGGACAAAGAATAAAGTTTAAAAATTTTATTTTATAAAGTAGAATACTCTTTGGAATAATTATCTTATAATATAATATTCCACTGCATAAAAAACCAATTTGAGCACGAAGATATGTAACTTCAGTTCTTTGGGCAGAGTCCTCAGCTTTATAAACCCAAGAGGTGTTCATCTGAAATTCTCCGGAGACTAAAGCATTTTCGGACTTCAGGTTCAATGTCAGGCAGAAAATGCCTGACAGATCTCAGGTCTGGCAAGCCTTTCTAATGGATATCCTTTCAGTGCATGAAGCAGAATTCTCCACTGTCTGAAAATTCTTGAGTTAAGCCCCGGACTTACAGTGACCTCTCTGCACACTTTGCTGACAAACAGCAACAAGGAGCCCTCTTCTCAGAAAAACAGGAAGATATTTTGGTTATACAGTAAATTATATGTGTAGTCATCCCTGCCTCCCTAAAGAGAAGACTTAAAAAATTAAAGACTAATCAAACAACAGGTAAGAGCCATTCAGATAGACAGTGGGTTTGTTTTCAAGGACCTCAGCTAAGACATCAATTAGTAAATAATGTGAAATCTCTAGGTCAGCTTAACTGCTTTCCAGGCAACAAACTTATTTGCTTAACACAGTTAAAGTAAAACCACTAAATTAGACAATACATTATATAGAATTTCAATTATCTTTGCTATCCTCTAGAGAGGTGAAAAAAATTACCTGTAGAATTTAAACCTCATATGAAAATTAGTCTAATATATTTATAATATTAACTGTTCTTAATTCAAAATAATTTTATGCCCAACCCCAAATATACGTAGAAAATGTTATCCTGTCACTTTGTTTATTTATTTGTGGGTCATACCCAGCAGTGCTCAGGGCTTACTCCTGACTCTGCATTCGGGGATTACTACTGACAGGGCTCAAGGCACCATATGAGGTGCTGGCCATTGAACCCGGGTCAACTGGGTGCAAGGCAACCTTCCTGCCTGCTATACTATTTCTTCACATTTTATATTGACATTATATGCTCCCACTTTGTTCTTTTCAGCAGTTTTTGAAACGTATCAGATATATTCCTAAATTAGCAGAGGTCTGGGGAAATATGCAAACTATAGTAATGTTGAATTACAGTCAACTGCATACCAGTTTATAGATAAAATATACAAGTTAAAATCAAACCTACAGAAGTAGTATGCATGTTTGAATTTGGTAATTCATCAAAGGTGTTCTTTTTTAGGTAATATTTTCATTGTTGCTACTTCAGACTGTCCCAGTGCTGAAAACTTTAAGTGCTGCATTATAAGTTAGGATGTTGTGTGAAATGGATTAAGTTGTGATTATAGATTAAATAAGGAAAAATTTCTTATTGTTTAATATTTATCTATAGAAAAGGATAAGCAATGTTCATTATTAAAAATAAATCAATATAACTACTAACCAAAAATAGCAAAGATGATAGACAACATTGACATTCAAGTAAACATTTACTTCCTCCATACTTTTGTAAGTATTCTGATCTATGACTCATATATAATTTCTTGAGGAAATTATATATATAATATAATTTCTTGGGGAAAAAATGCAGAAGATTTAAGTGTTTGCAAAGTGTATCTGTAAATCCCCTCTCTGAAGAGTCTATCAACACTAATGAAGTTTCCTGATTTTGTGCCTAAAATGAGGTTAAAGGTATAAAGATTCTCCACACTTGACTGAAAATAGTCCAGTCATCTCATGCAAATATTGGGACTCTTTTGATTATATCAAGTGATCTGAAGTGATCTTAGAACTTTGGTCGTACATTTCCAACTGTGAAGAATTGTGCTTCCAGATGACATCAGGCAATGTCTGGAAACTGTAGGGGGAAGGGACCACTAGAATTTAGTAGGCAGACAAGGGATGCTACTAAACACCAATAATGCACAGAACAGCCCCTACAAAACATTATTCAACCCCCAACCATCCATAATTAGAATTCATACAGTCCTGTTATCTGTAGTATATTGAGGAATTCAGACACAGTATCAGCTTCACCATCATAGTTGTTAAGATGCACCTGGCAGTTGATCCAGTTATGAACTATAAATAGGACTTGACTATGCCCCTTCCACATTCTGCATAAACATTAGTTTCTCTTTATGCATGGTTTCACTTTTCATCACTTCAGTTACCTACAATGGATGACTATTGTCCTGAAAATGTACTTTCAGCTCTAAAATATCTCTGGAGCATTTTAGGTAGTATAATTGAGGTTATTCAATTATAACCATAATAGCTAGCACTCATATTGACACTTATATTGAGATGCTCCAAAATCATATAAGCTATTTTCCTTTACTCATAATAAAATAAAAAAACAATATAAGTATAAAAAAGTAGTATAAGTAATGTGCTCCCCTTTAAAGTTTTTAATATCAGGGATGAAACTTGAATCCCACACTTTTTAGCTATATTATTTGTAATTAAGCACTGTGGGATAAAAAATAACCAAGTCCCACAAATTAAAAATATTCCAAAATACCGACATCTACAGAAATTTTAGAGTGATTGACTTACCTACTGTGCTCACTGATTTCCCAATAGATATAAAAACTAGTTCTACGTCCATATGTGTACATATGTTTGATAGGTTGGGATTCAGAGATGCACTGTCACTGTCATCCCGTTGCTCATCGATTTGTTCAAGCGGGCGCTAGTAACGTCTCTCATTAAGTCTCTCATTGAGAGACTTCTTGTTACTGTTTTTGGCATATTCAGTATGCACGAGTAGCTTGCCAGGCTCTGCTCAGTATGAACAGTTAGAATAGCTTGCCGTGTTCTCCGAGACGGGCCGAGGAATCAAACTTGGGAGAAATCGACCGCGTGAAAGGCGAACGCCCAGCCGTTGTGCTATCACTCCAGCCCACAGAGATGCAAGTCTTCTGTATTAATCCCAAGTGCCCCTCATGTTGTTTTAAGGCTGTCATGCCTGATAGTGATGACAGAGCTTCCCACTGTACCCAGTGTCATGGCAGAAGCCTAGGACTACTTTCTATGACACTTTCTCAGTTATCCCCATTCCCTTCATTCATTCACCCAGCAGGAACCTGCTCTCCCCTATGTACTGGAGATAAAGAGATGGCAAATCTGGTCATTGTGTCAGTAATTCTTCAGTCTGCAGCAGGGATTAAACTTGTGGACACTATCACATTTTAATGTTGAAACTGCTATGCTATAGGTAGAAATGGAATGATTTGGGAGTAGAGGTAAGAAACATCTATAACTCAATCTCGGGATCAGAGGCACTCACAAGAGTAGAGAGCATGTTCTGAGTCTTAAAATTGCAGTGATAAGGGAAGTCTTAGGGATGTCTACCAGAGAGAAGGAATCACATGCACAAAGTATAAAGTGGAAATGTCCAGAAGATTTTCAATTTTCCACCCAGCTGGAGAATAAATCTCTGGTGAGTGGGTGGTGAGAGAGGACAACGGTAGCCTTTGAGCAAGGTTCTCAGTATGAACAGTTAGAACATCATGCCAAGAATTTTGAAGCTATGTTAAATGAAACTGGGAATTTTATTTTATTTTTCAATTTGTTGGGGGCTGGAGGCATTAAGGGACCATACCCAACACTGCTCAGGGCACACTCCTGTCTCTATGCTCAGAGATCACTCCTGGCAGGATCAGGGGACCATGCTGATTTGCCAGACAAGACCATCAAAAAATTCACAACAATTTTTAGAACAACAAGATAATCAAAGCACATTTAGGACAACTGTTGACCGAACATGAGTATGATCATCTGAGAATTAAACTTGTGACTTTTGTTACCCTGGTTGACTCACCATGCTAACCATTTCTTACAAACTGCACATGCCATTTACATACAAAAGTAAAACACAACAAAGAGACCAAAAGCCCCAAACTCTTGTTTTCAAAACTGCTAACATTAGGAGAAAGATCTAATCATTTCACTGTTTTCTAGGTCTTCAGAAACACTGATATTAAAATGAGCCCAAGTCAACATCTAATTAAGGTTACCAAACAGAACTAAATTTAAAATGTGACTTCAATGAACTAAGAAAAAGTAGGCAGTAGCATCATTGTAACACCTAGAAATTTATGTATAAAATCTTGGTGGAAGCACTGCTGTTCTTGACAGACTTACTAAGGATTGCATTCTTAAGTTACCTACTAGCAGCATGGTATGACATTACTGAACACCTCCGAAAGGAAATTTAAACGTGACTCTCCCACCTTGTGATTAAATCTGGCAAGAATTACTTGAGTTATAAGCATCTATAGACATATATTTGCATTAAAATATAAAACTCTAAGTGAAAAGTCTTAGCTAATTCAGAGACCTGCGGACTCTCCAAATCATCATCCCTTTCAACACACTGGCACATTAAGGTAGAAATATTCACTCTCCTAGAACTTTCAGGTTTTTCAAGTCTTTAGCATTGGGAATTGGAGTCAGAAGTGAGATGTAATTAGCAGATCAGTCCACTGAGTATATACGCAGAGGTCTGTGTGTTATGTATAAGACCTGAGGAGATATGTATATGTACAACACTGCGTGCACCTACATGATTAAGGATAGAATTTCAATGTGATGCTATTCCTTAGTGTAATTAGTCTTAATGGCATATGAATGTAAATTTTCATAATTTAATAGTAACCTTTCACAACAAATGCCCCTTTTGATTTTAAAAAGAAAGAAGAGAAAAATAACAGAAAGGTAACAAAACTTCACATGAAATCCTAAGGTCAAATATTATTTTTATTTATACTCATTTTATATTATTTATAGTTATATTATTACTATTTTTTCATTTAAAAAATCTTTAAGCATGGTGGGGGGGTGGAAATAATCTAATCAAACACTTTACATACAAAAATTCTGAGTGGTACACTCAGGCCTGTATCTCTACAAAAGAAACATTGTATTTTTAATTTTTTTCTCAGTACTAAATAGAAAAGAAATTGCAGTTCAATAAGAAGATTTAAAGGATGGGAGAGATAATACAACAAATAGGGTTCAATCCCAGGCACCCCACATTGTTCTCTGAGCCCCACCAGGAGTGATTCCTAAGGACATAGCCAGGAATAGAAAGGAAGGGAAGGAGGAAGAGAAAGAGAAAGGGAGAGAAAGAGGGGGGAGGGAGGAAGGAAAGAAAGAAAAAGAAAGGGAGGGAGAGGATAGAGAGGGAAGGAGGGAGGGAGGGGAAAGAAAGAAAAAAGACTGAAGTTATACTATGGTAAACAGACATGCCTTTAGCTGATACATTACATTACACTGAGTAATTGTATATTTAAGAAACTGTTTTGTGTTTTGGGTCTGGCATGCCAACAAACCATAGGAGGTATTTTAAAATCACTCCTTTTTGTCAGAAGACTTTCATTTCATACACTTAAAGATCTTTATAGAGACCTTGTAGGTTGGCAATGTAAGAGGGGAGCACTGGGTAAAAGCCCAAGCTACCTACATCCTGCCTTACAATGGACATTCTGCTGGGTCTACAATAAGTTTTCCCTTAATTGAAGAGATGTATGGCAAAACACATAAATGAACTTACAAAATGAAAATCCCTCTTTCAGTGAAAAACTACAAGGAAGTATTTTCAGATAAACAGCAGAACCAGACCTCTATAGCAGTTTCCTAAACTGGTGATACCAACCCCCTCCTCCGGGGAGGGCACAGGGGTAAGCCAGGTGTGCTGCTGTGGTTCTGCTACTTCTGCATAGCATATTGATGGGTGGGTGTTTTTCATAAGCCTCCATGGCTCTTCAGATTGGCTTGTTACATTAAACCACCATAGTTAATTAAAATAAAATTTTTAGGGGTTCAGAGACATAGCATAGGATTTAAGGCATTTGCCGGACTGGAGCAGAGTGATAGCACAGCAAGTAGGCGTTTGCCTTGCATGCGGCCGACCCGGGTTTGATTCCTCTGTCCCTCTCAGAGAGCCCAGCAAGCTACCAAGAGTATCCCGCCCGAACGGCAGAGTCTGGCAAGCTACCCATGGCGTATTTGATATGTCTGTCAAAAACAGTAACAACAGGTCTCACAATGGAGAAGTTACTGGTGTCCGCTCCAGCAAATCGATGAGCAATGGGATGACAGTGATACAGTGCAGTGCTACCCTCTGCCTCAAAAAGGTAGATTTCCAGGAGAATACTGGGTGATTTATATACATATAGACATATGAAATAAATGTATATGGGGAAGTAAATCAATCAAATAAATTTGGGAACTCGTGATCTACAAAAAAAACCTTAGAAATGCCTTAGAAACTGAAAGTATTCCCCTAAATGTGGGTACCCCAAATATTAAACTGGCCCCCAGAAATTATTTCTGCAGTCCTTGTTGGTCCAGGATACATGTGCAGATTTGTGATTCTTAGTCGGTATTCAGGCTTAAAACAACCACCAAAAGATCATTAAACTGATAACATTTCATCAAGTCATAAGGTATGTAAGGTCAAAATGCTCATATTAAACTATGTGTTATTAAATATTCAAAAGATGTCTTCATAACTTCTTGCCGGTGGGAAGCATTCTAGATTAACAGTTCCTCCAAATTTCTGTCACTAGTCACAAATCCTCATGAATAAAGTACGCTGCCTTAGCGAAGCACTTGCATGGTCATAGTTACTAATGGTTGTCACTTCACTCCCCTCCTCAACTTTGGGGGCCCAATCCTAAATAATGATGATTGAATTACTGCTCAAAAATAAAATTTTAAATAATTTTCTAAGTTTAGAAGTGAATACGTAACACTATGTACTGTATGGATTTTCGAAATATTTTTGCTTGGGTGCTACAGTGGGTACCACCTAACATTATAGTTGTTGGAACACACCTTTGCTCTATGCTGGAGGATAAAGGGTCTGGGATGCTACAGCAGCCAAGGAAGGTTCCTGTGTGGCTGAGTCTCGGTGGCCTCAGGTGTAAAAGTGAATGTGAAAGTATCTAGTTTACAAGCAGATGTGAGTAGATTAAGATTAGTTCATCCATAGAATTACTTTAAAGTGTTTTTGCATAAAATCAACCCTTAGCAAATGTTTTCCAATGTTAGTAATAACGATTAATGACAAAAACAGTGATAGCTTGAACAAAAATTCTACACCTATACAAAGCTTACCATTTTTTTCTTTCAAAATAGACTTGAAGATGCCAATACACTCAGGAAAATAAGCTTTAGGCAGAAAATTTATGGATGGTTATTCTATGTTAGCTTAATGCAACTTCATTTTGAAAGCAATCACATGTAGTTGTGCAATTATAATGATCACACTTTCCCTAAAAGTCTAAAAAATGATATAAATAAAACTTGTGGGAAAAAAATAATACCCCAAACCCTAATATGTCTTTTCCTCATAACCCCAAATTTCAATATATTAAATTTACTTCTTGTATGTAAATGAAAGCTTTAAAAATATGAGTGCCCTGCACGAAAATGTTTTTTACATTAGAATTCCTGGCATTTTGATACTGTTATTCTTCATCAGCCATGCACTGAAATCTCAGGGTGAAAAAAGGGCCAGACCATACTGAAAGGTTTCAAATATCAAACTATACTATTATGTCAGTGCCCTAAGATCAATTAGCACCTTCCAATGACAGAAAAGGTTACAGTGAGACTACAAGGTGCGTGCGCTAAAAACTCTTTTAAACCACCATATAACTGTGGTTTTGATAACTCAAAATGGTTTCTATTTTTAAATTATTCATTTCATCTCTTTTTTCTGGAAGACAGAAATGGAGTTAAGGGAATAAGGGAAGGGTATTCATTTTTAATACCTTTCTCCTAGGAAAAACATGGATATAGAGACATGGTAATAATCAGGAACTTTAAGAGTAAAATATTATATCACCAAAGTGATAGACTAGCCGGCAGTGCATGCACTGCTGCAAGCAATATTATATGACAGGAATGTTTAAGGAGTCTTAAACCTCTTAAAAGCAACCAAAGTTGCTTGTACTGTTTTTGAATGTGTGATTCTTGTTTATTTTCTCCCACTCAAGTTCAAGTTAAATGACTCCAAGTTCGGCTTCCTGTGTAATTTAATGAATAGTTGGTGTCCCACACATTAAAATGCATCTAGCTGCAGAATGCAGTACGATACCCAGAGCAATTAAATACACCATTGCACCTCACCCATCTCTAGAACAAATGCCTGAAAGACCATGTCATTTGGTAGTCTACCGGGAAAAATTCATGAGAAGCAGGTACATTGCAATGTCATCCCAGTTCTCCTGGTGTTGATTTCATTCACCTAGGAACCATTGTAATAAAATCCCCCAACTGTACTTCTGAATACAATTAGTTTTAAGATACTCCATGGGGAAACACATTATAAGAGTTATGTATGTAAGAATAATAGCCATTTGAAAAAGAAACTGTCATGATTATATTCTCACTGAAAAATAATAGGAGGGTTGATAGAGGTTTGGGGGCTCCTCGATGAGAGGATTCAAACAGCTACTTCTGATAGCATGCTTTTCTATTTATTTCTTAAATGAGCGATCTGAAACATTTACCACCAGACAGTACCTAATTTTAGGTTTTAAGTGCTTTAACAGCTCCATGAAATATGATCAGCAGCTGCAATACAGAACTATGGTGAATAAACTCCTTATAAAGGGGGGCCTGTTTTTACTGAATGTTCACTGTTCCTGCATTTACCTAGTAGAAAAAAAAGACAATGAAAAATATAAGTACTTGTACGCTTAATGTACTTTACACTTCACTAAGTCCTGAAAAACAGTCTAGCCTCTTCTTGAATTCTCTACAGAAATACAGTTCTGTTGGATGAAATTAATGTCATTTTAATAATTTATAAGTTAGGGTGTGATCTTCCTAACAACCTAACTATCCATGATAATAAAGTTTTTCTACCATTCTACTTTTCTGGAAATTCTTTACAATTTCATTTCAGTGCATAAATTTTTTAAATGAAATACCAAGCCACATAAATATATTTTTAGATATGGCACCAGTCATTTGGAGCTTGCAACAGAGATTGAAAACATGAAACTGGACACTCTATTTCCCATGGCGATGTAAAATTTATTTACACCCCATATCACAATACAAATAAAAGGAAGCTCTTAGAAATAGATGATTTTATTTTCTTTTTTTAACTCAAAGTGGGGCTTTAAAAGGAAAAACAGCAAACCGACAACGTACTAAATCTTTGCCAGGCTCCCTCGAAAAAAAGTTAAACTTTTATAGAAAGACACGTTATTTTAACCAGATTTTACAAATCTTCTAGAATGCAGCATTTACTTTTCCTAGTAAGATTAATGATTATTCTTGAACCAATTTCTTTTTATAGGAATCTTAAAGTTATTTTTAAACTTGAACATTTTACTTAAAATAGCTAAAACTATAATTATAGATAGATATATAATACTTTTGATTTTTGGAGTAAAAATTAGTTTCTAATATCTGGTAAAATAAATATTAATAAAAAGATTAATCAATTGAATTTTGTTTTAGTTTAATTTTGAAACATCTAATTATAATAGTTTTGAAATGTTGAAATGTACTATTTCATGTAAATGACAAAGGAAATAGGCTTTTGAAAATTTGTACTAATTTTAAAACCAAGGACATATACCTTATTATCATGAAACCCAAGGTTATAGTCTTAATAAACAGAAAAGTTTCCAGGTAATCTAATTGTAATTTTTAAAGCATAACTGACAAAGTAATTTACCTTTCTTGTACAGTCAGTTCTAAAAATTGGCTTAACACTGAATGACTTACAACTTTTAATCAGGTGGAACAAACTATTTTTATGGTTCATAATAACAATAAAAAATAGTTGCTGTTATATCTGTGCTTGGTATTGTTGCCTTAAAAATAAGATTCTGGCAATCTAGCTCCCACACAAAACAGTTTGTCTCTTGTTACTACTGCTGGTTATTTACTAAGGATAATGCTATTTTTAACAATACACAAATGCACTTGGATGTAGTCTCCTAAAACGCACCATTACACCATAACACGTATCAAATTTTTGTTTTAGAGTTCTCTCCCCGCCCCTTTTCCTAGGTTTTTTGGTTCCTCAGCAAGAAGTTAGCTAGCTAGAAATACTTTTTTTGCTGTTGTAATTAAACATGAAAGAAATGTTTCTGTTTAAAACCAACTTCTATTCGGCAACGGTTATCAGGATGACCCATGTCCTGAGACACTTTTTAAAACAGAAAAACAAAACAGCCCAACAAACAAAAAAGCATCGTCAACTTGCAACGCTGTCAGTCACCTAGGTGTAAAGGAAACTTCAGAAGCTGTTGAAGCGGAGCCCGGGCTGTTAAAGGCTCCTAAGACTCCCACCTACGTCCCGCCGGAGCCAGCGCGGAAACGGACAAAAGCCCGAGAAAGAAGAAAAAGAAAAAAAGAGAGAGAGAGAAAGAAAAAAAAAAGAGAGAAAAGAAAAGTGGCCTCTGATGAGTTGAGGAACAAAATGCCATATTGGAGAATATATGTTTCGCTCCATCAATTACGTTGATCCCAGGGTGCCAAGCCAAAAGGGGTAAGGGAGAAAGAAAAACTGTTAAGTATGAGCTCTTAATGTGAAACCTAACCTGTTGGTTCTCTTAGGTATCAGATTTTGGAAGTGTCTGTAATGACAGCCAGGAAGGCAAATTAATGGCCAACGGCCCACTGGGTTTGAACACGAGACTCCTGTTACCTCCTCGCAGATCAAGTACACAGCACACATGCACACCGAGGCGCTCCACGTGGGTCTGCGCTAAACCAAAACACACGCGCGCCCGGGGTTCTGCACCCGGGCGGGAAGGGCCTCGGGGTGTCCCGTGCTGCCCGCGGCTCGGGACTCAGAGGTGACCCTCTGCCCACTGCAAAACGCCGCGGCGAGGCGCAGGGGCGAGGGGAAGAGAAGACTCCAAACACAGCACCCCGACGCGCTCTCACCCAAACACAACCCCTATGATACCCTTAGAGGCAACGGAAAGAGAAAAAGGAGGCGAGGAGACATCACGCCACTCGCAAAGAGGAAGACTAAATGCAAAGCGCGCTCTCCGGGTTTCTCCTCCAGCCCCCCACCCCACCTCTCCAACCAGGCGCCCCCCCGGACTCGGCCCCGGGATCAAGATCTTCCAAGTCAACGGTTAAAGCCCGGGCCAGCTCGCAGTGTGGCGCAGGCTTTAGCGGGCACACGCGCTTCAGCTCAGCGCGCTCCGCGACGCGAACGCTGCCAGCCAGTTCCCCGTCCCACAACTTTCCCGGACCCAGCAGGCTCGGGAAACGGTGCAACATCCGCCCCCCACCCCCTCGGATCCCAGCGTTTGCGGGAGTGTAAGCGCCCCCCACCCACCCCCACTCCCACCCCACCCCACCCCCCTGGCATCCGCGTCCCGAGCCAACGAACGCTACTGCTGTGACCAGGAGCCTCTAATTTCTCCACCCCTGGCTAACTCCAGGAGGTCTATGGTCCACACCACGGGGGGAAAACAACAACAACAACACGGTTTTAAAGTGGGATGGCCGCAATTTCAAGGCCAGGAGATGCCCGCCGCGCCGGCTCTGAATGTGCGGGCACAGCGTGGAGTCCCCAGCGGCCGGGGCTCTCCCGGCCATCAGGGTCCGCATCCCAGCGACCGGGTAACCGTAGGGGCACATCCCGGACTAAAGCGTGTCACAGGAAGGATGGCGGGGGTGCACTCCTCCGAAAGGCAGAGCAGGGGTGGAGGGTGGGGGGCAGGGAAGGGGAAAGCGCACCCAGTTCTGGGTCCCGCAGGGAAGAAACTTCAGCCAGACCCTCCGGGATTCGGGAGCGTCCTTCCGGGCCAGGCAAGGGGGAGTCTGGCACCCTGAGCCCGCGCACCTCCTGTGGGCCATGGGAGGGGGGTGTCCTCGCCGGCTTCCTGCAAACCCGACGCCCCGAGAGAGCCCGGAATGGATGACGGAAGAAGGGACCGTGACTCACCGTATCCCACACCTCGGGAGCCCGCAGTTCAGGTCTCTGGTCCCAGCCGAGAAGCCGCGCTCGCGGTTTAGGTATTTATTCTGGTCCCTTCCAGTGTCGAAGTTTCCCCCTTCGTGCCGTGCCTCTGGTGAAAACAGGACATCCCCTTCGGCCACCGCCCCCCAACAAATAGCGTACACAAGTCGGGGAGAGACGGGGTGGGGGTGTGGGGTGTGAGTCTTGGTTGGGGGGGGGGTGGGGAGCAGGCTCCGAGCGGGGGAGGAGGAGGATCGTGGAGAAGCTCAAACTCTGCACGGTCCGCGGGGCTTTGCAGAAGGTGGAGAAGAAGAAAAAAAAAAAAGAAGCGGGCCCCGGCTCTGTCGCGGCGCTGTCCCGTCCCGTCGCCCCGCCGGGAGAGCGACAACTTCACGTGGACCGGCTCGAAGTTTTGCGCCGCTCCGCGGGCAGCCGAGCACTTGCGCGCGGGCTGGGGGTGGGGGGTGTGTGGGGGGTGGGGGGAGGCGGGGGACGCCGTCGGCAGCGCCCGCGGCCCCGGGAGGCCGCCGGGGGCCCTGGGGCGCACAGTCCTGAGCGTGGGGGGTGGGGGGGGCGGGCGGCGAGAGGGGCGGGGACCCAAGTCCCGGAGATTCCAACCCCTGCGCGCGGGGCCTGCGGTCATGGTTCGCGGCCCCTCGGGGGGCACCGAGCGGGGCCCTGCGCGTCCCGGGTGGCGCCGCGGTAATCTCCGCGCCCTCCGCGCCGCCCCCCTCCCCGCCCCCACCGGCAAGGCTCCGGGAGCCGCCACCGCGGCCCCGAGGGGTGGGACCCGCGGTCCTCGCTCCCCCTCCGGGGTCGGGGAGCCGCTGTGCGTCCCCACCTGCTGCAGCCGGGCAGCCCTCGAGAGGCCTCGAACTCCCGCTCCCTGGTGCCCGGGTGGCGGCCCCTGCGGCCCCCTGCTGGACTCCTCTCCACTTACCCCCAGGGAGCAGGCCGCCGGGCCCTCACTACTGGCAACGAAGTGAAATCGAGCCAGCCCACCCCGGACCGGGGAGCTTGGTGTGAAGGGAGGAATGGCCCTTTATCGGCCGAGATGGAGGGTTGGAAGGAGGGAGCGGTGCAGAGCGAGGCTGTGCTCGGAAGGGCCTGGGCCGCTTCCAGGGCTCGGCGCGCAGGTATAGGCATCCCTCCCAGACGCCCAAAGGTCACGCAGCCACTACTGACTTCCAAGGCGGCGTCAGAGCTTCCCCAGGCACATTGCTGAAGTGACACTTCATGCCTAAGCTTTCGGGGCCTGCATTATACACACACGTTGGTATGAGAGCTTGGATGCACCCAGGCACATATCACAATCGGAAGCCATAGCAAAGTTGGCAAGAAACAATATATGGTGGTCTACATCGTGGAGTTACCTCTTCTGAACGCCGATGTCTGTTAGAAGCACCTTCTTTACTTGTCAAGTGGATTTACAAGTATTCTCCTGTATTGAGCATGCGCAGTAGGTCGTATGGGTCACAGGGTACAAAGTCAAATAATTTTGATTTTCACAACTATGTGGTGGTTATTCGGCTGTATAATCGCTAAAGGGAAATGGACTTAAACCTAACTGCTTTGAAGATAAAATCAATTGATAAAAATAAAGATAAAATCTCTAGTCACTAAACCTATGATTCGGCAGCCACATTGCACACATATATCATGCCTTAGATATGACCTAAGAGATCCCAAGTGCTGATATATTGTCAATTCCATTATATTCTAAAAAAAGTTCAGAAAAGGATTTCACCCTTGTCATCTTTGAGATAAGACTTCAAATCAAAAGCATATTAAATTCCTGCCTTTACAATTAATTTCTGAAATGAATAAGCTGCTATTAATTTTGATTCATAATAAGCAATGGAAAAGGTAAGGTTGTAAATTTAAACTGATAATGGTGCTCGTCATCACTCACAGGGTGTTCTTTCCTGCAGATTTATTTTAGAGGACTTGGGCACTGCCAGGCATAATGTTTCATTTTCTGGTTCTCAAGGTAGTTAGGATTCTGGCAATGGCCTTGGTGCAAAGCACAGAACGTGAGAGCACGTTCTGACCTGAAGTGGATGCCAGCAAATATACATGCATGAGGAAAATATGAGTTGGTATATATAAATTACTTCAGATATTATTTTTCCCCTTTCACAGAAATGAGAAAGCTAAGGGTGCCAAAATTTTAGCAATTTAGAAATTAATGGAGACATAAGATTGAAACCAACTTTTGTATAATCCCAAAGACCACTTATAGATAACCACTGTGATACTATTGTAATATAGTAGTTTGACAAATGATTCTTTTTAACACAGTGTATGTTATAAAATATTCAATTTTCATATAGTGTGAATACTTAGTGTCTAAGATTGTTCAGTGGATATAGCAAATATGCAAAAGTTACGCATAATTTTAAATATAATTCTCTCTAGGCCACCAATGCCTTAATTTGCCTAAGTATTATGTATTAGCCTAACCTCAAAGGCTACAAGATATGTAATTTGAATGAGGGAGCCAGAGAGATTATACAGTAAGTAGGACATTTGCCATGCATGAGTCCAACCCCACTACCAATCCATTGTCACCTTATCTATATCATCGACTTAATATTTTAATGCCATTTTAATGAAATAAGTTTGATTTCAAGTGGTTTATTATTATTACAGGAAAACTGTGTAACTTCATGACTAGCAAATGACCATTAATACTAGAAAAGCATGAGACCAATAAACAATTTTATTTACAATCACATCAAATATAGTAAGATACATAGAAATAAACTTAAAGGGCGTGAAAGGTCTGGGCCACAAAAGCTTTTAGACATTGTTAAAAGAAGTAGAAGACACAAGGAAAAGTATCCTAACTGTATAGGTTAGAATTAACATTGCTAAAATTATCATCTTATCCAAAGCAATGTGCAGAACAATACTCCCTTAAAAAAAACTATTAAAACTTTAGATTTAATAATCTAGAATAAGCATTACTAAAATTTGTGAAAACTACCAAAATAAAAAAACAGAATATTTAAAGCAATTCTAAGAACAGAAAGAATCGAGCTCTCTAAATTCAAATTACACTACAAAGCCATAGTAAAATCATTTTTTAAATTTTATTCCCCCCCCAGTAAAATCATTTTGTATCAGAATAAAAACAGGCATGAATTAATGAACTCAAAAGACATCTCAATACTTGTAAAATTACCACAAATGAGTAAAGAGCTTGCAGTGAAGAAAGCAAAGTCTTTTCAACAAATGGTGTATAGAAAGATGCACAGCCATTTGCAATGTCACACCCTACCAAAACTAAGCAAAGATTATTTCAAAATAAAGTTCTTGATTAAGACCTGAAACTAGGCTGAAGAGTGGTACAATGTTACTGCACTTGCCTTGCAGGCAGCCAACCTCTGTGCAGACCCAGCACCACATAGGGCTCCTTGAGCACCACTAGAAATAATCCTTGAAGAGAGTGGAAGGAAACTTTGAGCAGTGCTTGGTATGGCCCAAAGAAACCAAAACAACTACAACAAAAGGACCTGAAATCATAAATATATAGATAAAAACACAGACAGTACATCCCACATCAGGGGCTGGTGAGATAGTACAGAAGATACCATATTTGCCTTGCATGTGGTGTATCCCGATTCCACGGTCACGTGGAGCCCACCAGGACAGATTCCTGAGTGAAAAGCCAGGAGTAATCTCTGAGTCTGGTCAGATATAGCACTCCTCAGAAAAGGAAAATAAAACAGAAGAAAATCTCCATAACATTGACCTTGATGTCTGTACATGACCTGATACAAATAGCAATGAATAGAACAGCAAAAATAAACAAACAGGCAGTGTAGCACTGTCATCCCGTTGTTCATCAATTTGCTCGAGTGGGCACCAATAACGTCTCCATGTGATATTTGTTGTTACTGTTTTTGGCATAATAAATATGCCACGGGTAGCTTGCTAGGCTCTACCATGCAGGCAGGATACTCTCGGTAGCTTGGCAGGCTCTCCGAGAGGGACGGAGGAATCGAACCCGGGTTGGCAGCGTGCAAGGCAAAAATGCCTTACCTGATGTGCTATGGCTCCAGTCCAAACAAATAGGAGTACTGGGTGTTAGATCATTGTGTGATTGTAACTCAAACATGAAAGCATGTAACCATCTCACGGTGATTCAATAAAATTTTTAAAAAAAAGGTTCTATAATGGAATAAATCTCATTTAAAATGGAGTTAGGCTACTGAATAGAAGAAAAGTTTGTACATTACATATTTAAACACTGTAGTACTGACACACTGTCATCCCATTGTTCCCATTTGCTCCAGTGGGCACCAGAAATGTCTCCATTGTGAGACATCTTGTTACTGTTTTTGGCAAATTGGATAAGTCACGGGTAGCTTGCCAGGCTCTGCCATGCAGGAGGTTATACTCTTGGTAGCTTGCCAGGCTCTCTGAGAGGGACGGAGGAATCTCGAACCCGGGTCAGCCACGTGCAAGGCAAACGCCCTACCCACTGTGCTATCTCTCAACAGTGCTACATATCTAAAAAGGGGTTAATATCTCAAATACAAAGTAAACTCCTACTGGAGCTGGAGAGATAGTGCAAAGGGTCGAGTGCTTACCTTTGCACATGGCTGACCCAGGTTGGACCCAAAGTATCCCATATGATTCCCTGAGCACAGCCAGGAGTAATTCCTGAGTGCAGATCCTGGAGTAATCCCTGTGTACGCCTGTATGACCCCAAAACCAAAATAAATAAATAAAATTAACTCAAAGAGCACAAAAACAACAAAATAATTACCCAATTAAAAAAATTGACAGAAGAGCTGAGTAGACACTTTCCAAACAACAACAAAAAAGATACACAGATAACCACCAGACTCAAGAAAAACACCCATCATCACTTATTATAACTTAAATGCAAATCAAAACCATAAGGACATTAAACTCACGTCAATGGGAATGAGTTACATAAAAAGATTAAAAGTAAGTGTTGAGTGTATGTGCTAATGAGTGTATGGAGCATATACCTCATACACTGTTGTTCAGAATGTAAACCGTTGAAACCTTTCTGGAAACAGTACAAAAATGCCTCCAAAAATTAAAAGTAGATCTACCATGTAATGCAGCAATTCCATTTTTATTTACCTGTTATAGATTATTTTTAATTGTGGGTAGAGTCATAGTACAGTGGCTAGGGTTCTTGCCTTGCTCACAGCCACCCTGGGTAAAATCCTTGGCATCCCGAGCACAACAGAAGTGACTCCTGAGTGCAGAGCCAGGAATAAGCCCTGAGCAAAGCCAGGTGTGGACACAAAACAAAACAAAACAAAACAATATTAGTTGAAAAATAAGACATATGGTGTTGAAGAAATGCTACAAGGGTTAAGTTGCTTTCCTTGCATGTAGCTTACCTCAGTCAGATCCTTGGCACAACAAACAGTCCCTCAAGCACTGCCAAAAAGTGATCCCTGAGCACAGAGCCAAGTGTAAACCCTGAGCATGGCTGAGTGTGTGGCCGAAAACAAACAAATAAATTATTATAACTCTTTTTTTTTGGTTTTTGTGTCACACCCAGTGATGCTCAGCAGTTACTCCTGGCTCTGGACTCAGAAATTATTCCTGCTCAGTGGACCATATGTGATGCCAGAGATCATATGGCAGCCACATACAAGGCAAATGCCCTGCTGACTGTACTATCACTCTGGCCCTACATAACTATAACTTTAATTTAAAATATTTAGGCACTTTACATTCATTGTAGTCTTACTGGCAAAAACCAAGTTATGGAAACAACTTAAGTGCCCAATGATGAATGATTGTTTAAAGAGATGTGCACATATACACAGTGCAACAATGTTCAGCTATTTAAAAGACAATGAATTCTTTTCATTTGTGACTACATGGCTAGAACTGAAGGGAATTATGTTAAGTGAAATAAGACAAAAAGAGAAACATAAATACAGGTTGATTTCATTCACAGATAGAATACTAAGAAACAAAACAAAGGAAAAAACCAAATCAAACAAAGCCCCCTGACTGCAGAACTGAGTTAGCAGGGAACTGCAAAGGGTCAGTAAAGCCCCAAGGACCCTGGAGAAGGCTTAAGGTATTTTGGAAGTGGGTGTGTTAAACATAATTTGAAGATGTGTGAGCCTGTACTTCTAAAACATATACAGTGTACAAACTACTAACATTACTTCAATAACCAAAAAGATGATCTTGCAAACAGAACTATACTATAGAATAAAAATCACCCTATGTTACCCTGCCTCACACACCAGTTTGAGAGACATGTTTGAAGAATATAATTTCTGTGTTTTCCCTTCCCATTGTATTATGACATGTTCAGTCCAAAATACTCTGACTAAAATTTTGCTTTTATTCAACTATTAATTTCCTAATCTAATATATGATTGGAGTAGCTGAAGTTAAGGCGTGCTTTAAAATTAATCTCTATTGTTTCCCTTGCTATTTCACATATAAAATTCATACAATTCATAAATACACAATTTAAAAAACAAAATACTCACTTGAGTATTATTCTATGATTCTTCCTCTCTTTGGATTTTATCCACATGCTCCACCAGTTCCAAAAGACATTTTATTTTAGATCTTAGCACTGTAGCACTACCTTCCCGCTGTTCATTGATTTGCTTGAGTGGGTACCAGTAACATGTCCATTGTGAGACTTGTTACTGTTTTGGCATATCAAATATGCCAGGGGTAGTTTGCCAGGATCTGCCTTGCAGGCAGGATACTTTCAGTAGCTTGCCAGTCTCTCTTAGAGGAATGGAGGAATCGAACCCGAGAAAGACGTGTGCAAGGCAAACGCCCTACCCTCTGTGCTATCTCTTCAGTCTGATTTAGATCTTAATCACTCAAAAAACAAAGACAAACAAATAAAAAACCTTTAGTTGCTAGTGTGATGCTAGAACAGTATCTATCAGCTATTCTGTTGTAACAACAAAATTCTACGAAACGACATAGAGGAGAGAAGCAGAACCAAGAGAGTTTAAGAGTATGAAAGGACCTAAGAGAAGTCTGACATTTGAAATCTGCAGGAACATTCTGGAAGTAAATCAGATGCTACATGGCATGATTCTAGTCAATGTCATGTCCATGAATGTTCAGTTTTATCAAAGAAAAGACATTCGTAGTGGAGAGGAAAAGCATGACTTAGTAAAAGTCAGTGGAAATATAATACTCACTTATTAATTTTTCCCTTAAACCATTCTGGGAGTGGGCATGCTTCTGCAGCTCTGAAGTTATCATCTATTATTTGTTGATTTTTTTAATGTGCATGTCACTGTTTTAGCTTTGGATTCTCTATAAGTCAAATAAACAGAGCTCTAGGAGTTCATAATCCAAAACATAATTTTTATTTTAATTTCATTTGAGAACAACCTTAGGGGAAATCAAGACCATCATTTTAGTAAGAAAAAACCTACCAAAAAATAAAAGAAAGAAAGAAAAATGGATAAGACACTATCACACACACACACACACACACACACAAAGAAAAATAGAAGTTTGAAGGATGACTGTAAAAATAATTCCAATCTGTCTCTATGCTGCTCCCTATTAAAAGTGTACCTTTGAATTCCAACTCTAAGTGTACACAATCTTAAAAAATAAAGTCATTCATTTGTACCTTACAAAACTCTAAGTCAGGGGCCGGAATGATAGTACATCGGATGAGGTGTTTGTCTTGCATGTGGCTGACTGGGGTTCAATCCCCAGCATCCCATATGCCCCTGAGCACCAACAGGAGCAATTCCTGAGCTCAGAGCCAGAAGTAATCCCTGAGCATTGCCAGGTGTGACCCAAAAGGCAAAAAAAAGAAAAAAGAAAAGAAAATTCTAGGTCAAACTGTTTAAACTTTATGAGAACGGACTTTTAGAGACCAGCACCAAATGAACAAGGTTTACCACTGTCTCATGCCACCACCCATGACAGAATATGGAACAAATGAGAATAAAATAAGGAATCTAAAGCACTGTGTTGCTGGTTTTCTAAAATCTATAAATAAACACACAACTGAGTAATTTTGTGCAAACAAATCAAGCTTTAAAAGGTTTCTATTGGTTTGTGAAAGTGAAGAAATCAGATCTGCAGGGGACCTGTTGGGTCATTCTCCTTCTGCTGGGTTCTCTGTTAAACTTCCTCATTCTTGGCAGAGTCTCTAAAGAAAAGGAAATACGTCCTCTCTGGGAGACAGCTCCATTATATTTACTTTTAAATTCTCTCTTGAAATTTTTTCTCAAGTTTAAATCCTTTTAGTGCCATATTATGCAATTCTACTCTATTGTGTTTACACCCAACCTTCAGATGTTTATAAACAGATATCAGACCCACTTTCAGTCATCTGTTAGCCATGTTAAACAAATGCAGTCTTTTCATCTTGTTGCAGTAAAGTCTCTCCCAGCCCTTAATCATTCTTATTGCTTGCCTCTGAACTATTTCCAGTTTCATAGATGTTCATTTCTGTTAGAGGTATCCCATATTGAATGAATTGTTCTAGGTGTGGTCTCATTAGCATACAAATAGTCCTTAATTTTCCCCTGTGACACTGTCTTTTAGTTTCATTGAAGATTCCCACAAACTCATATTGTTTTCATATCCTAACAAATTTTCATGTGATTTTTTTCTTTTTTTTCACTTCATTTATTATTTATTTTGTATGCTGTAGCAATCTTAAATTTATTTTTTGAATCCAACTTAACTTTTATGCATTTTTCATAATAAAAACATATAAACACACAATTCTGATTTTTATATACCTAAAATGCACAGTTTTAAATGATATTAAAAATCAAAATATAAAGATAATCACTTAGTGTCCCTTTGATTTTGTTAGTAGATAGCTTAGTTGGCTTAAAATTACCTATCTTTCAAGACAGGACTTCATAAGCTCAGATTATAAACGATTTCCTACTTATTATACTATTTCTCATGTTTATTATATTATTCTATTTTCTTAAGATGTTTATCTGTTTTTAAAAATCAACTACTTATATCTTAAAAGTTCTCAGATATACAATCCATTATTTGTATAAAGAATAATCTTTTTTTAAAATTTTTTTATTGACTCAATGTGAGAACAGTTACAAAACTTTCAGATTTAAGTCTCAGTTATACAATGATCAAACATTCATCCCTTCACCAGTGCACATGTTCCACCACCAAGAATCCCAGTATACCCTCTGTCCCACCTTCCACCGTGCCTGTGTGGCAGATGATTTTCACTTTACTCTCTCTTTAGTTCGTTTAAATTCAATGTTCCAACAGAAAACCCACTATTATTATTTGGAATTTTCCCCCAACAATCAGACCTGCCGAAAAAGTATCATTTGATAATTTGTTTTCTATTGCTGGTAATGAAGAATATATGATTTTGGATTTCTGGCATTTTAATAATTAAGTCCAGAGTGATTTCTGCCAGAAGCTTCTGGGTTCTGAAATTGTTTTGTGTGCCTCTGGGTTCGTGGCCGTTCAGGAACAGAGGAGCCGTTTGTGGGCAGCCGCTCAGGGCAGAGAGCAGCAGCGCTGGTACTGCCCCCCATCCCAAGATTTCCCATGCTCCCCGTCACTGCAAATTCATACCTCTGTCCAATGGGCTCTGAAATATGGTGGTCACCATGCCGCTGCCGCCAGAAGGAAAGGCTGAGGGACAAAACCCTTTCCCTTTCCGGGGTGGCACCAAGCTGTAGCTTAGTTCACGGTCTAGATGCATTTCTGCAAGAAGCCGCTGGGTTCCGAAATTGGTTTGTGTGCCTCTGGGACTCTCTATAGTTCTGGGCATTATATTTTGCTTGGATATTCAACACCACCATTCAAGCCTGCCTTCTAGGGGCAGATGCTAGATCATCTATTTTCCATTGCTCACCTTGTATATCAAGAAAGGTCTCACGGCCGCTTACTTGGCCACTCGGTTCAGATAAATAGTCTTGGTCCCCACATACCAGAGCCATGTTTGTAGAAGCTCAGTGTCACCGAGATTCCATCTGGAGAAGGCGGGGAGACTGTACCTCCTTCATCTGGGGCACCCTGTGTTATCGGCTCGGTTTGGGGCCCTGAGCATTCTCTGGTGTTGTGTTACCCACTGGCTAGGATTCTTCACTGGTGAGTGCCGAAGAATCTTTCTTTATGGATAGTAAATATGTCTGCTGATTATTTTATTTTATTTCCTACTATATAATTGAGTCACATCTCAATTCAAAACAAAATTATTTTAATTTTACCAAGCCTGTCTAAAAATCTGACTTCAGCTCTTATCCCTTTATTAAGTCTTCTCTCTTTAAGAATGAAATTATGGGTTGGAGTGATAACATAGCGGGTAGGGCATTTGCCTTACCCATGGCCAACCCAGGTTCAATTCCCAGCATCCTATATGGTCCTCTGAGCACTACCAGGAGTGACCCAAAAAGAAAAAAAAAAGAAATGATCTCCTGATGGTCATTTCTTTGTCTTCATCATTGCATCATTGTTGGCTTCCAAGAAGCATTGACATTATTGGAAGTACTCTTTTGAGAACTCTGTTTTTAGTACCACAATTTTCTTTTTATTCTTGATGCAACTACTCCAGTTCCTATAGAAAGGCAGAAACTCTTTTCTCTCATTTACCCTCAAACAGAGATCTAGGAAATCTAGACATAAGATCATTGCTATGTTATTTCTTATTAAAATTTAAGCATTTATTCTTTTTTCTATAAAATGAACAACCTAAGGACATAAATTCCTGTACTGGACGGTGGGGTACCCTCAAGTAGGTTGTGGGGAGTCTCAAGATGAAAATATTTAAAGCTAAATCCATTGTCCTATCTTCTCTACCCTCTTCACCAGGTTCTCTTCTTGACCTAATTGCTTTTAAATTTTTTTTCAGATCACCGTGACTTATAGTTACAAAATTGTGATTGAATTTCAGATGTACAATATTCTAAGGATACCAATTCCTTCACCAGTGTCCACTTCCCTCCACCAATGTCTCAAATTTTACTACCACTCAGTCCCAACTATGCCTCTGGGGATTTGTTATTCCCTTACTGTGTTTCTTTATATTCTGCATATGAGAGAGATCATTCTGTGTCTGTCAGTCTCCTGCTGACTAACTTCACTCAACACAGTAACAAATTGCATAATTCATCACTTCTCATGGCTAAGTATCTCACTGTGTATATTATTCATTTTATTATGTCGGGGGGGAGGCATACCCAACAGTGCTCAGAGCTTACTCCTGGCTCTGTTCTCAGGGATCAACTCTGGCAGGCTCTGGGGACCATTTGTTGACCAGGAATCTCTATACATGGTACTATTGCTCCATTAACATAATTATTTTTATGACACATCTCGTTAGCAATGACTCATCAAGAGAAAACACTTTGAGTTCATACTTCTCCCATTTTCAGTACCTTTTAAATATAATAAGCCAACAACCATGCAAGATCTTTGGGGATTGATGCTATCTTTTCACCTATTCTTCTGTCTCTTTATTATCACTACCTCTCCTGGACCAATGTTATGTCTGTTTTATCATTATAATTGGCATGTCTTTTAAGCTTAATTAAAAGTTCATTAGAGAGACAGGAGCATTTTTACCCTAAATTTTAGCTACCCCTAGTTAGAAATATCCAATAGGTTTCAAATTTATGTTTATTGATCTAAAAATGTCTTAACACCACAATGACAACTTCCCAGAACAGATGGAGAGAAACAAAAAATTTGCATATTAATTTCCTTGTCATATACAATGCCTTGAATCTAGTGCTAAATATTTACTAAAGTATATGAATAGAGGTTTATGTGAAAGATGATCAAATATCCCCATTTCTAACTTGATTATAATAGGGCAGAAAACATTCAGTGTAATAGGGAAATTTTTCCTGTAACATATTTGGTTATGAAATCACTCCCTATAAGACTATCTATGATGTAGAATGTCTTTGAGAAATTTAATATGACTTCCAAGCCCAAATCAACTTACCTCTTTTGTATTTTTCTTCTTTTATTATTCCTCATTTTAGCAGGGATAAAATGTTTTGCATGTGATCTATGCTTTGAGCCTTGTGGCAACTTCTTGGTAGAATTTTCCAGCTTCTTAGGAGAAATTTCAAAGCAATATATGACTTCAAAAACATATATTTGGGCAAATGTTGCCAACCTGTGTTTGAATTCAGGCATCTCATATGAGTCTCTAAGCCCTGATAGGAGTGATCTCTGAACAAAAAGCCAAGAGTAAGTCTACAACACAGAGGAGTGTCGCCACCCTCCTCTTCCCAAAGAAGATAGATCAGGATGAGTACCAAGAGGGAAATTTACATATCTATAGAAAAGGGAGGACTAGATTGAAAAAAAAGAGTCAGTAGGGATATTCCTTTCTCTACTTGAAGTAATGCAAGTGATGTTGTGGATATAAACAGTACTTACTGTTATTACATAAGTTAAATGAATTGATCTAGCTACATATACTCTGGCAACTTGGTTTTAATGATCTATAGTTACCCTTATAGTTAAAAAAATCACATTCCTTGACCTTAAGATAAAATGAGACTAGACATGTCAAAAACATACAACTTTGTTGTGTTGTATTTTCCATAGAGCTAAATGCATGTTGGATGAAGCGGTAGAAGGCCTTTGCACAGGGGCTCCTCAATTCTGACTATCTGGAACACTGAGTGGTTAAATGCTATAACCCTCATTTCACTAAGAATTCAATGAAAGACACTCTGAATTTAAAAAATAGACTCTTTGTTCCCATGGGAGTAATTGACACTATTTCAATTTCTTATGAAAAAATTAAAAATTCATAAAATTAATCCTCCCCCCACAACATTTATTCTTAGATTGAAGAAGTATGCTAACTCTATTGAAAAAAAGTCTAGGTTCTATTGAAAAAAATGTGTTCATAATCACAAGAATTCAAGAACCTTTTGGCATTGACTAGTTTTCATTCTGCCTAGTTTTCAGGGTATCAGATTCCTAAAATCCTTCTTAATGGAAAAATCCTTTTCTCGTTTCTGTTCATGACAGTATTCTTAGGTGAATGTCCCTACTGACAAGCTCCTCCCTGGAATTTTCATCGTCCTTAATTTCTGTGCATCTTTTCTGGCTTTGGTCAGTTTCACATCTCTGACCACTCCCTTATTCTTTTCTTGACTCTCTCTGGCATCTTAACAGTTACTGCTGTTTCTTAGAATATGCTCTTAGCAATCAACATACTTCTTCAATGTAATAAAGAATATCGTATTCAAAGTAAAAAAATACCAGGAACCCTCTCTGTGCCACAGAAAATTTCAGTCTAGAGCAGAAAATAGGGCATTTAAAAATAGTTATTACATGAGGGAATGTGTCAAGCTCCTTAAGAGAAACATTAACAAGCAGGCTATTTTAGTTCATAGCAGGGAGGGTTTGCTTCCAACTGAGGGAATGAAGGAGGAAGAATTTCGTCTTGTCCTTAAAATCGTGAGGTAAACACACACACACACACACACACACACACACACACACACACACTTGTGAGATACAATTCAATGCGAAAAAATCAGAAGTTATTCTCTCTCTCTCTCTTTCTCTCTCTCACTCTCCAAATCATTTCTCAAATAAGATAGTAACTTTGCCTGTTTCCCTTTATCTTTTAATGGCATCACTAACCTGTCACTCACTTACAGGTGGAAATAAGTCCTTTCTTTCCTTATAGGCTTCTTGACTCCATCAGTCCTGTAGTCCTGGAGCAATAAGCTTTTCGTTCTCTCTCTCTTTTTTTTTTCATTCTAGTGCTTACTTAATATGGGTCATATTTGCTCTCATGTGCACCATTTAAATAGCGATATAGTTGACTTTCCCACTTCTGTCAGAATACTCACTTACACCCCATTTTTTATTCATGTTATTTCTTTACTATTTTGTTGGGAAAAACATTTTGCCCACATTCCGTAGCCACCAAACTATGGTTCTGTGCTATTTTTCCATGACTGTATATTTCATTTTCAGCCACTTAGTCACCCAGACTCAGATGAGTTTGGTCTTTCTCATAAATATCATCCATAAGTTGAACATGTCTCCTACATGGGCAGTAATCTAGTATGATGAACAGCTAAGATCACATTGTGGGGGGTGGCACTACGTTTTATTTGACTTTGAATGATCTATAATGTTTAATAAAGAATCTTCGATGTAGTATCACTACATAAAATATTATGAAAATGTAATCCAAATAATATGCATATATTATTAATCCAAATAATATGTTTATAGTGTCCAGGTCTCTTTGATGTTAACTGAACATCATTGAACTATACCTTTGTGTCAACTGATATGTGGTATAAGTACTTTTTTTTTAGAATACAAGAAAACCAAATGGTGAGAACAAATCAGTGATAGGAAGTTATTATATCTATGGTGTAGATAAAAAGAAGTAGTCCAGGACAAATGATATTATCTCTTGTGAAGACACAGAAGTCATTACCAGAGGATTTAGACTGCTTAAATTCTGTAGGCACTAGAAATTGCATAACCAAGTTTCTTGTTTTCACTTAGTTCAAAATAGTTTAGGAATACCTTTGCAACTCATTCCCAGTCCTCATTCCCAGTGACTCTGTGGTTTGTCTTTTAAGGGTGGTGTAAGACATTAAACCCAATGATTTCTACACTAAGGTAAATCCCAGCTCTGTTTGTCTTTTGGTTTAACCGAACACCTCGCTTCTTTCTGGCCTGCTACTAATTTCATTTCTAATTGTACTTTATTTATCCATACAAGCTATCTCCAAATAAATAATCTTTAAAAGTATTTACACTGTTTTGAATGATCATGTAAAAAAATAGGGCAAAGGTCATCAAAGCATATCTAGAGCTAAGAATGTAGAGTTTTGCTTTAAAAATGAATTATTTTTATAAAGCAATTCCTTGTACTAGTTATTTTACTTGCATATTCCACCTTTGTCATCAATCTGCTAGATAATTCCAAATGGTTCATTTTCTTTTTCAGTAGAAATTGAATAATAATTGTGATTGAATAACTGATTTTGTATACCTAAGAAGAGGCTTATAGTAATGCTCACACCTCTCATTCTTTATTTATAAAAACTCCAGATTTAGTGAGGCTAAAACATGGAAATTTCTCATTAATTCTTGAGAAAATATGAACAGATCGCTGGTCCTTGAACTCTTTCCTCTATTGAAGATTCAGAACACATAACATGTAAAAATATTTAACTGGATCTCTTTAAGTGTTGTTTTTATTAAAATGTACAACTAAATGATAAATAATAGTATTTTTAAGACCTATTCTTATACCCTACACTTTTTAATATTAGTTCTTTGTGCATCTTTTCTTCTCCAGTTAAAATGAAATCCATGAGCTAAGTATTTAATATAGGCTTCCTGCTGTGTATGATTTAGAGTATTTAAAAGATGGAATGAATAAGATTCATTTACCATGATTATGAAATTCTAGGAATCAAGAGAAATGCTCTATCTTCTTTACTAGCACTGCATACATATAGTCTCAGGATATCAAATACTTAGCAAGATATAACTGATAAATAAGCGAAATAAACCTAAATGCTTACGTGTCCATATAAAAGCTGTTACATACTATAAAATTAACACAGACTGATTTTAGAATAAAGCATGACTTGAATTTACAATTTTATATTTTATAGAAAATGAAATTCAACTACATGTATGCTTGGTTATGTGATTGTTTAATCAATATTAGGTAAATAACAGATATTTATTTATATTATAGTAAATATGTTTATTAATAAATATGTTCATATGTGATTATTTATTCCCATAAAAAGTCATAGTGTATGACGTGCATACACTATGAATAATATATTACTGTGGTCTTAGCTTAAAAGATTATCCTATTGGAAAGAAAGCATCATGCATACACTACATATAGAGACAGTCAATGTAGTTTTAGGATACAATAAATTTGTACATACCATTAGGTACTCATTGCTAATAAGTGACCATATCATTTATTTTTAAATTTAGAATATTTAAAGATACCTTATTAGCAGTTTATTCACAAAAATGTGTAATGTATGACATAAAACTTTTAAAACAATCAGGTTTTTTTGCTATCATTTGAATTCTTGCTAAGAAAACTATCAAATGTCGTACTTGTTTGGAGAGTAGTTCAGGAATGAGCCCAGCCACAGGCAAGGCGAGTGTTCTACCTGCTGTATTATCTCTCTAGTCCCTGCAATGCTTGCCTTGATTGCAGCACACACCCAGCATAATGTATGGTCCCCTAACACTACTCCATCAGGAGTGATCCTTGAACCTTGAACAAAGTTGGTTATATCCAAGAATAAAAATAGAAACAAAATCAAAATGCCTATATTAAATTAAAAAATGTATTTGAAAAAATAATGCCATTCATCCAATTGTTTGCGAGCTAAAAACCAAGTATTGGTAACAAAGGGATGGTATTACAGCTAGGGTGTTTGCCTTGCACACAGCTGACTTGGGTTCAGTGCATGGCATCTCATATGGTCCCCCGAGCACTGCCAGCAGTGATTACTGAGTGCAGAGCCAGGAGTTACCCCTGAGCATCTCTGGATGTGACCCCAAAACAACAACAAAACTTTCCCCCAAACCCCAAGTATTATCATATCAGAACAAAATATCTATTTCATATAAGACCTTAGAAACATAAATAATTTATTCCCAAAACAACAATAGCAAACTGTATCTTTCCCCCAAATTATTTGTATTTCAATATTTATTAATCTTACCAGTCATTTTATATGTAGCTTATGTGCTAATTTTGCTTCTATAAAAAAGTTGAAGCGCATTGGTCATTTATGAAATATCCCATCCAAAACGTCCAAAAATATTTGAAAAGGTGAAACTCCTACTGGAAATCTATGATTCAGAATTCTTTAACTATACTGTATCACTGTCAATGTCACTGTCATTCCATTGTTCATTGATTTGCTCAAGCGGGCGCCAGTAACGTCTCCATTAGTCCTTGTCACATACTAGTGTAGCCTGAAGGAGTATTGGGGGCTCTTTCAGAGTCAGGTGAATGAGGACCATCATTGATACAGTTTTTGGCATATCAAATATTCCATGAGTAGCTTGCCAGGCTCTGCCATGTGGGAGGGATACTCTCAGTAACTTGCTGGGCTCTCCTAGAGGGATGGAGGCTTTGGGGGTGGCCATTAATCACCTTTACAGGTATTCCCAGTCATATATATGTATATTATATATATATATCTTTGATTTGTTGCCTACTGTCTGAACCCCATTAAATATGGTGTGGTAATTATGGAAAATGCTCATTTTCCATAGCACAGCAGATAGGGCGTTTGCCTTGCATGCAGCTGGCCCACGTTCGAGTCCTCCATTCCTCTTGGAGAGCCCGGAAAGCTACTGAGAATATCCCGCCCTTGTGGAAGAGCCTGGCAAGCTACCCATGGCGTTTTCAGTATGTCAAAAACAGTAACAACAAGTCTCACAATGGAGAGACTGGTTACTGGTGCCCACTCAAGCAAATCAATGAATAACAGGCCGACAGTGCTACAGTGCTATACTATGCCTAATAATTATACAAATTCATTGTCAAGTTATTTTCAATTTCTCTAATTCATTTAATGTAATTCTTTTCATTATTCTTATGGTTGATCATCATGTGAAAAGAGAGAGAAGTAGGAAGTAGTTAGAAAGTAGCATAGGTAAATATAGGTTTAGATACAGGACTTATACGATGATCCTAGTTTCCCTTATAGTTGAGGATGTCCACTTCCCATTATCAACCAGAATTTCTTTGATATTACCCAGGGTTTTAGGACTAGTGATTGCGGGTACCCTATAAACATGGCATGCACTATTCCAATATCAAATTTAGAGCTTGAAACTATTGTTACTTGCTTATGTTTTCCTAAAGCCTCCTGCCTTAGTCTGATGGCATTGTGTAAGTATAACTATTGAGATTTCAGCAAAAAGCTGCCCTATTGTACTTCAATCTGAATGGTATTATGTGGTGTTATATACTGAGTCTCTCTCTCTTCATCCCTCTCTCCATTCCTCTCCCTCTAACTCTCTATCTCTCTCTGTCTCTCTATCTCCCTCCTTCGTTCCCTTCCTCCCTCTCTCTCCCTCTCTCTCTCTCTGCCTCTCTCTAACTTCCATGTTACTTTAATGTAAGTTTTTGAATAAGCATTATATCTTAATTGATAAATTGACATCACATAGATAATGAGGAAAGAGGCCTGGATGCTTACAGAATACACATGAAATGGTCAAAGCCGTAATGGTACTTTCAATTTTTTATTAAAGCATACTATATTGAATGTGCTGATTAAGCAAGGAATGACCTCTTGGCTCTGATAATTATCTTCCCTGTTATGTTAAATGAGTGTCAAGAAATCAATCCTCCCTGTACACTTCTTGAAGCAATAATAGTATGAGTTGGTTATGAGCTGCTTTGATAGGGTACTGTAAAGTCCTTTCGTCTTTAAAGAGTCCTGGCATTAGGTAACTTTAATTGTTGGTTTCAGATGTCAGTCTCCATCAGGAACACAGCTGGAGATGGATAGGTGTCACTTGGGAATAAGCATTTTGGACTACTTTGAAGTCAATTGAACTGAACATGAAAATTTTATAGTTAGTGACCGATTTCTTTTTAAGATATATTTAAGCAAAGTATCACTTAAGCCAATTACATTAAAAACTCTCCAGAATCAGAAACCTCAAAGGAAAATTCCCCTCAGTGGTAAAGTGTTAATCAAATAAACCAAGAAAATATTTTTCTCAAACCTATAATTCCCATGTGTTGGGTTGTTCTCATTTGGATACAACCCATTTTAACTCTTTCCATTTCACTTCTGAGGGCCTTACGCTTAGAAATACTTATTCAAAACAAAGGCAGTATACACAGTACACATAGACTGAGCCCCAACAGGGGATATATATATATATATGATAAATTAATCAACTTCAATGCTTTATCCAGTTATATTTACCATGATTTTAAGTTTCCAAGTCTTCTTTAACTCATTTAGTGCAAATTAGCTTGTTTTGTTAGCACCCTACTAATCACTTAACTCTTTATTCCCTAAATTTGCTCACTCTTGTCATTCCCAAGAATATCATTAGTTGGTTTCTGTTTTTACTTAAAATACTGGAGAAATTTTTGCTTTAGACACTGGGGTCTAAAGGTCTGAGGGAAATAATTCTGGTAGAGGTCAGCTGCAAACAAATTCGTAATTATATTTAAGATGAAGACTCAATAATGAAATAAATAGAAACTTGGCAAGAGTAAAGCTTTCATAAATACGCAAATGTCACAGAGTTAAAAGAGAAAGTGGAATTTAAGTGCTATGAGTAGCTATGATTGTGGTCTATCTCTCTTCCGAAAATGTATGCTTAATGGGCCCTGGTGAAGGGATGGGTTCCCGAACTTTGTATGAGGGAAGCATAAGCACAAAAGTGTATAAATCTGTAACTGTACCCTCACGGTGATTCACTAATTAAAAATAAATAAATTTAAAAAAATGTATGCTTAAACCTTTACAGCTAAAGCATCAGTCTGTAATTTAGATCCCTCTTCAAGTTTCCCCTTTGATGCACAGAGCAGAAGTAGATCATAGTGCAAGGAACACTACACTAAGAATTTAGTGCCCTGGACTTAAGGTCCTTTTCTACTACTATTTGTTGTCATTTACATTCTCTGTGTTTACTTCCATACTCTGTAGCAAAAGAGACACAGCCCAGTGATTTTTCTTTAAGCATTAATTACAGCCACATTAATTTTATAGGTTGAGTGTATGTTAGCCAATGAATAAACATTTTCTCATTGACTTATATGTATCTGGGATGAATTAATTTCTTAGTGAATAAATGAATGCTTCACAACTGAGGTCAGGCCTATAAATGGTAAGAAAATTGAACCAATATCATATGAATTTCTATACTCAGATTTCTACAGGTTTTTCTATGAGGAGCAACTGAGTGCAGGGGTCTGGCTGCTAATTTTGTATCAGAAGATCTGTGCTAATCCAGGATAATTATTTTTCAGATCCAATTTATCATGGGTGTGTGAACATGGCTGTTATTCAGATGGCATCCTATAATAACTTTTAAATGATGCGAGGAAGACGTGAGTCATGCTAGTATATGCAATTACTTTTAATAGTAACAGGTCTTGAGAAAGTTCAACTAACCCCATACAAGTGTATATAAGGTGAATGTTTTTATACAGAACTGGATTGCCCACCAAACTATAGTCATTCATAATTTCTCAATTTAATTGATTAAGAAAACCATATTTTATCAGAACCAAAGATATATTATAGAAGCTAAGATACTGGTGTTGCACTTACCCAGCCTGTTCAATCACCAGGACCCCATACTGTCCCCGGAACCCTTCCAGGATTAATTCCTGTGCATAGAGGCAGGATATTTTTGTTTCATTCTAAAATGTTTCACCTATAGCCTTATAAAGATCCTTAACTTTCCACTATTCCTTACTATTACTTTTGAGGTAATACAATACCCACTTGTTCAGATGTATGTCTTTGATTAGGTGGATTCCATCAGATTCCAGGAGAAGATTGTGAGCAAAAATGGAAACAAAAGTTTCGGACTTATGCTTAATTCTCTAAGAATATTTCATAAATTCATCCTTGCAATATTTTATCTAATTACTTAAAGTATATTATTTACATTGGGGACTTATACTTTGCACTTGGGAACTTATATGTGACAAAATTTTCCTATTAATTTTGTTGACTTAGGATAACTGCAGGTAAATCAAATGATTTCTCTAAATATAAACACAATGACTTAAGGTAAAGTGAGAAAAGAAGAATCATTACCAAAGTGCTAGTGAAGTTAGTGAACTTCTATGCATAACATGTATATGCTATATGTAGATAATTTATGAATTAAGACAAAAAAGTTAGTCAATTTTATTAATTATTATATTAATCTATTTCATACAGATGACTCTAAAAGGCAGACTCTATTTTCAGTTCCTTTTACAAGTTGAAAAAGCATGACTCAGATACACAGACTTATAGTCTGGGGTTAAATCAAATCAGGCTGAACTGAAATTATCATTAACTTGCATTCCTGCAGAGTCACTCAAAGCAAATTGAAGACAAACTTTTCTACAAATTTAAGTAGGATGGCATTGCCAAACCTAGGAATTTATGGTAGCCCTATGATGAAGTATGAAATTTTAGTGGGGGCGGGGGGAATGAAGAAAAAATACAGCTGACAGCAATACCATGCCAGCATTATTGTTATTCTGTGCATTGCTGCTTACATTCTTTTAGGAGGAACTGTTATGGGAAAATTCCTTAAGCTGGTTCGAATGCTGAGGACTAATTCATTCCGGGTGCCTTGCAGGGAAGCAGAGCTTCTGGTTACTGTGGCCGCACATGTAGGATAACATTACTATAGTGGCATCTACGGCTGAGAGACACAACAGCTAAGGCTATGATCTTCATCCCTTTCTACTTTCATGTGCTCTAGATCTTGGTTATTTTTTCCATTGGGATTTGGATATTTTATGTCAACTCAACAGAATATTGATTTTAACCCAGATTCATTTTAGTTTTAATTTAAAGTGAAAAAAATAGCACAAAATGTTTAACTGGATTGTAAATGTATTTTTTCTTCTTTTTTTTTTTTTGGAGGGGAGTGGGTCGTACTGGGAGCCCCTCAGCATCCAGTGCTCAGGAATTACTCCTGGCTATGAGTTCAGGAACAGTCACAAGCAAACACTCTCAGGCCCCAAATAATTCATTTTCTAGAGTAGAGTGTTGACTCATGTGTCCCCATGATTAAGGTGGTAAGTCTTCCTGTGTACCTATGAGTATAATGCAGGGATAACGGCAATAAAAACAACATTGTCTTCAGACCTCGTCCAGGCTTACTATGCTTTGCTTACTATATATTAATTTCTCTATGAGTAGACTTTTTTCTCAAATATAATTTCTGTTCTCTATCTCCCTATCTCTCTCTTTTTCTCTCTCTATATATGTAGATATATATGAAAACTAAAGTCATAGTTTTCAGTGAGCACATTTATCAAAAAGGCAGACATTTGCCAAATTCATAAAATATCTCAATTTCATTGTCACCATGTACTGCAAATGGAAATTATGGTGAGACAGTATCATATACACACAAATATATTTAAAAATGCCAACAATATAATCACAAGAGAAGGCTTGGAAAAAATAAACTCATATTACTACAGGATATATATAATGGTTAACTAGTTTGGAAAATGGTTTGCAAATATCTAATAATACTTAATGTATATGTGCTTTCTAACCAAAGTAAGGTTATACTCAACAAAATACAGAACTAAGGAAAAAAAAACAGAAAAATATAAGTGATACTCATGACACTATTCATGATACCCTTAACTGGAAATTACCCAAATGCAAATTGAAAACAGAATGAATAAATTGGGCATATCAATTCAATAGAACATCTTTCATATAATGAAAATCACTTGCAAGAACATACTATAATAGAGGAATTATGAGAATACCATCAAGTAAAATAAGCTATATGTAAACCTAACACCTATAGAGTACTGTAAACTGTTACTTCAAATAAAAATTACCCTAAAACAATATATTTGACTAGTTCAAATAAAGTAAAAAGTAGAAAACATTTATACTATTGTAAACTAGAACAGTGTAGTTTCTTGAAGATACAGTGTTTGGGGAAGGACTTTTGAGTTCTTGACAATGATCTGTTTCTTGATGATGATTGGAATGCTGCCTGTTACATGTATTTGTTAACTTTTCTTAAGTGGCACACTAGAATTAATGCAGTTTTCCTGATGTATGTTACTTCTACAATAAGATCATCTGAAAATTTAGAACATTTTAAGATCCTGAAAATGGGACTTTTTCTCATTTCTTATAGCTGAATAGTATTTCATTGTGTACATATATTATTCCATTGTGTATATGGTTTTATATACACACAATGTATATATATGCATGAATATATACATCTTTGTATAAATAATATATAATACATATATACTGTCACTGTCACTGTCACCCCATTGCTCATCAATTTGTTGGAGCGTGTACCAGTAACGTCTCTCATTGAGAGACTTATTGTTACTGTTTTCTGCATATCCAATGCGCCACAGGTAGCTTGCCAGGCTCAGCCTTGCAGGTGTGATACTCTCGGTAGCTTGCTAGGCTCTCTGAGAGGGGCAAAGGAATCGAACACAGGTCAGCCATGTGGAAAGCGAACACCCTACCACTGCGCTATCGCTCAACTTAAAAAAGAATGGAATGCAACATTACATAAATGATTAATAATTTAAGAAATTATTTTCAATAACACAGCTTCTAGAGAGTCTCCCTGCCACGAGCAGAGCTCCCTCTGCAAAGACCTCCAGAGCCTTGCCAAAGCCATGCTCAACGACCCTCTCCACACTTTGGACGAGCCTCATGCATGAAGGAATGAGCAGAGGAATCCAGGTGTGTGGGACCCGGGGCTGAGACCTCCAAGCCTGCTCAGATTGGGACTTGGCCTCTTCCACCCAGATTCCCTATTTTCCAGTAGCTAGGCGGTCACACCCAGGGACTGCCCCCAGCACAGTGTAATCCCACCAATGGCCAACATCCAGAGGCTATAAGACCAAGCTCCCAGAAGTGGCTGCCTGCATCTTATAACCTAGTTCTCTCTCTGGGATAACCTGGCAAGCTACTGAGAGTTTCCTGCCTTTATGGCAGAGCCTCGAAAACTCCCCATGGTGTATTTATATGTCAAAACCAGTAACAATGATGGGGCTCATTCCCCTGACCCTTGAAAGAGTCTCCAGTGTGGCACTATTGAAAAGGACGAGTAAAGAAAGGCTTCTAAAATCTCAGGGCTAGGATGAATGGAGACGTTACAGCGACCACTCAAGAAATTCCACCATCAACGGGATGATGATGATGATGATGATGATGATGATGATGATGATGATGATGATGATGATGATGATGAAGATGAAGATGAATACAGTTTCTTATATTTAGGCTATCTGGGGGGAAAATAGCTCTAAAGTATGTTAGTGTATCACAATCTAAAAAGTGGTATCAATTATGACATGTACCACAGGAACAAAATAAGATAATGGGGATCTTAATGTCTTAGTACAGTACCTGGTACAGAATGAGCCCTTAATCATTTTAGTGTTTTTTTTTATATTGTCACTTAATATTTTGCACACAGGGGAGTTATAAATAAAATAAATTTTAATTGCATCCATCTTGTTGTAGAAATCGACATGCCATGCTGAATTTTATATGAATAATATCAGAACAAGAAAGCCTGAAATAATATAAAAAGGAACAAAAGTGAAGAACTCACATTTCCTCATTTGAAAATTTCCTATAAATCTTTAAACTACCTTTAAAAAAATATTTATTTATTTATTTTTGCTTTTTTGGGTCGGCAATGCACAGGGCTTACTCCTGGCTCGTGCACTCAGGAATTAACTCCTGGCAGTGCTCAGGGGACCGTATGGGAGGCTGGGAATAAAATCCGGGTTGGCTGCGTGCAAGGCAAACACCCTACCCGCTGTGCTGTAGCTCCAGCCCCAAATCTTTAATAATTAAGACAGTATAGCATTGGCATAGCTACATTATTTAATTTTATCTCAAGAGTAACACAGCTGAGAGTCTATAAGTATGCTCACATTTTTTTCAGTTGCTTTTAAATAAGCACTTTCAATTATTAGTGCTTTTCAATGTGAAAAAAATCATCTTTCAACAAGCAGTTCTGGAATATACAGGAGCCTTATAAAAAATTTTTAAAAAAGAATGAAATTAATTAAAATCAATGAAAATGTAAATATAAGACTTGAAACTATGAATATCTTAGAAGCACAGTTATATGTGTTTGTGAGTTGAATTCGTAGATGTTTTCTTATATAGGATACCAACCCCTCCTAGTAATAGCAACAGCAATGGGAAAAGCATCAAATGATAATCTAGACACCGTCACTAAAAACTGTTGTTCTCTAAAGGAATCATGAAAGAGAAAAATATGAATCACATATCATGGAAATTTTGCAAAATGGGTACCTGATGAGCAATCAGGGTTTTAAATCTGGAAGTATCTATATAATAATTTTATATGCTTAAAGTCAGTGTTAAAAGAAAGCAACCCAATTATAAACAAATGATTAAAATAGACAGCTCTCAAATAAAGATACAGAAATATTGTAAGCACATGAGAAGATTTTCAACATTATTAGTAATTAAAAAAATGCAAGTCAAAGCCACAGTGAGATGACATTTCACAACCAAGATGCCAGCAATGCAACAGGAAACAAGCTGGTTAGGAAAGGAAAGAATCTGAACCAATGGGTTGTGGTTGTAGTATAAAGTTATATAACTCCCTTCAAAAACTATCTAGTAGTTTCTTTATAAAAATGAAATATAGTACTGTTATTTGACCAGTTAATGCTATTCCCAAGCAAATAACCAATAAATATGAAAACATTTGTTCACATAAAGTTTTGACATAAACGTTGATAGCAGCATTATTAACAATAGCTAAAAGAGCCAATGGTGCAAATAGCCATCAAATTCTAAATAAGTAATATGATATATCAACACAGTACATTATTATTTAGCAGTAAAACATAATGAATACTGATAAACATAATGAATACTATCACAAATTAAACCATGACTACATTATTTATATAAAATATGTGAATAGATAAATTGATAGAGACGGAAACTATATTATTTTCAGGAATGAAAGAGAATGGTTAATGGTATTTGCTAATATATATATATATAGCGTTCAATTTTAAGATGATAAAATGTTTTGGAAGTAGTGATGGCTGCATAACTGAGTACTAATAAAAACTGTTGTATAGTTTAAAAGGTAGATTTTATGATGTCTGAATTATATCTAAATTTGTAAAAAATCTTATAGAATTTCCAATTCTGGTCACAGTACAGCAATTGCTAGATATTTGCTCTCCCATTTTCTTAGTCACTATAAACAAACTCTGTAACAAAAACTTTTGAAGCATTGGGTAATCATTAGTAATTGTCACTTTGGGTGAATGTAAAATCCTATGATGAGTTTTGTTTTTTCCAAACTTGAGAATATGAAAATGAAGCTCAAATACAGTGGTACATGGTGGTTTTGTGGATCTATGGAAACCACTCTGATTTCAGAAGTGTAAGATGCAACTTGAGAGAACTAGGATGTGTATAACTGAAGTCTCTGTGAAAGTGTATGTGTGGTGGTTGTGAGGGTTTCGGAGACAGCATGCACACTTATTGAAGGGGGTTTCATCACTTTGTTGGCTCTGACCAAGATTCTATACACACAGGGTAACTTCATAAAGAGAAGCATCAGCAGAAAATAATTCCTATGGGAAGAAAGATGAATGAAAATTTCCAGGTTTCCTCTGTGAGGGAGAAACAATCAGAACACTGAAGATGCACCTAAGTATATTACATAGTAACAATAACCATAGCCATGACAAATTTTAATTTTTCAAGTGATAAAACAACAAAAGTGTATTAAATAATTACTGATCATTATTGACAATAGCAATCTAGCTAAATTTAAGAAGCTAAAATAGAACCTATTGAATATTAAGTTTGATATTGAAAGACTCATTTAATGCTAGAAATAACACTGGGTAAGGTGAATAAAGAAGGTAAACCCTAAGTTTTTAATGGAATTGAGCTCACAGATTTTTGTGTGTTGGTGGAGTAAAGGGGTGGGATAGGGAATGATGAATATAGAAATTTCAAATACACACAAGGGGGATAAATTTTAACATAATTCAAACATAATAAGTTATTCTATAGATCAGAATTTTTCCAGAAAATTATTTTTCCAACAAGATCAATCCAATTAGCCCATTCACATGGCTGTAATTCTAGATCGAGGGAACTAGGAACAGATATTCTAGAAACATAAGTCAATTTAAAAACAAGGAATTAATGCTCAAAAAGTGTGAGTGAATATTCTCAATTAATATCTCATCCTTGTGTTCTTTTAATCTAGGAAAGAATACATCTGTCAATTTCAAGCATTTATTCACCTAGTGACTGAGCAAACAAAAAGGCCAATTGGAAACAAGGTAAGGAAAAATATGAACCTGGTCTTATCACATTAACAAGTGATATTTTTTAAATTGTTTTAACCTTGTAGTATGTGGTTAGTCATCACTATGTGCACCACTAACTCAAACTAGATCCTTGTACTTTTGCCAAATAATGTCGTTTTAAATATGTGCAAATATCAATATCAGAGTGAAATTTAGGACTTAAATTCTGACAAGGTGTGACCACATGATGGTAATGAAATTTCATCTGTTCCCTTAAAATTTCTCTTCTAAAGATGCTTTATTTTAGGAGAAATGGAATCCACTTACGTTTAAAATATCCATTCAAGACAGCTATGAAAAAATAAACTGCACTGAAAAAATTCTAGCTCTACGTATATATGGATTTGTTATTCACTGTAATTCATTGGTAATGTTTTCTAAGGAACAAAATTTTTTAATACATTATGTATGAGAAAGCAAAGCTTCTCTGTATTGTATATTAAGTTAAGCCCTTTAAAATAAATACTAGACAGTGAAATTCATCACAATATGCCTCCATTTAACATTTTTCTGCAGCTAATGTTCATTTTTAAAGGGCTGGCGAAGGGCCCAAAGAGGATCATGTAACACTAGGGGGGAAAAAGGAAAAGAAAAGAAACAACAAAACCCCAGATCCCTGGAAAACATTATGGAGACATTCCATAGCATTTAATTTTTAAAAAATATTTGTTAAAATTGTTGCCATCTATTAGATTGGGCACTCTGTCGGTATACCACCATTTAAATGTTGATCTTACCATTAGCATAGTTCCTAATAAAAATACTTTCTACTATCATCAACCAAGTTTAACAAGGTTCTCAATTTAGACAATGAAACTTTAAATTGACTATATTAAAAATATATTATAGTAATAATTTTAATGATATAATTTATAATAACATATAAGTATTAATGTTATGTAATATAAAGAAAGTTGAAAAACCTTAAAGCTAGCTTTATGTAAAGACTCCCATTAATTGTATTACATATAGAAATTTGAAAAAAACTGCTATATTTCACTAACATATTATTATAACATATAATAACATATAGTTATAATAACATATTTATTATAATTATTTTTTATTTTAGTCACCTATATTTATAATGAAAGGGTTTCATGCATGCAGTGTTCCACAAATGTATATTTTTAACTCAGTCTTTCAGAGTGGGAGTGGAATTTAACTTCATATAGATTATTTAAAATAGGAATAGAAATGTATCTTCTGAAAATATTTCAAAAAATTAACCAGTTTAGTTCCCCAGAGACAAATGAGTAAAAATACAAGTAATATATAATTCAATATAATTCATGATTTTAATCATTTTAAATACACTGTCAAGTGGTATTAAGTACATTTACATTGTTTTTCAGCTATTCCCACCAACCATCTACTGCTAAAACTTTTCTTTTTTTTTTTTTTTTGCTTTTTTTTTTTTTGGGTCACACCTGGCGATGCACAGGGGTTACTCCTGGCTCTTCACTCAGGAATTACCCCTGGCGGTGCTCAGGGGACCATATGGGATGCTGGGATTAGAACCCGGGTCGGCCGCGTGCAAGGCAAACGCCCTACCCGCTGTGCTATCGCTCCAGCCCCGCTAAAACTTTTCTTATCTTCAAATATCCTCAGCCATTCCCACCAATCCCTAGCAACAAGCACTGAATTTTAATCTAGGTACAATTCAAATAAGCAGCATCACATAATATTTATCCTTTTATGACTTTGCTACTTTATTAAAACAATGTCTTTAACTTTTAAACATGCTTAGGATGTATCATAATTTTCTTCCTTTTAAAGAATAAATAATATTCCAGTGTGTGTATTATGCACTTTTACTCATTCTTTGATCAATAGAAACTTAAATTGCATCTGTCTTTTGAATATTTTAAATAATATTTCATAAGCATATCTTTGATTTAAAATCTTTGGGGTGCATTTCCAGTAGTGAAATTTTCCTACTGGAAAATTTTTATATTTTCCAGTAGGAAATATAAAATTGGATTTTATATTTCTAAAGTGATTGCTAATGTTTTGAGGGATGCAGTGACATCATACCTCCCAGGTAAACTCAACTTCAAGATATTAGGCAAAGCTGAAAAAACTTGAAAAACATTCATAAAACGTTCTATCCATTTGTTGACTTTCGGAGTCTTCATCTTCATCCTTCTTCAGATCTCTTCTTTTAATGGATAACACTTTAAAGATTTCCTCATTAAGCTCTTGATATAATCAATTTCTCTCCACAGGCCTACCTACATGTCTTGCTGAATGCTGCTCAGACTGTCCCTCCCTTATACCAGACAATCAACTATTCCTTTTTCCCATCTAGAACCCTCAAAGCTCTCAAACCACACACTGATAGAACTAGGGTCTTGTACACAAGAGTCATGTTGTTAATGCTGAGCCACCTCTCCTGCCCCCGTTCCATACCATCTCTCAAAATTCAGAACTGTCTTCTTCTTCCAAAAGTTCTTGTAGATCTGTCATAATACATTCTTTGTCTGGGCAAAGGAGGGGATATTTTCTTTTTCCAGTAGTTTACTAGTAAGAACTCCATATAAAAATATAAGATTAAGTACTGTCAAAAGTACATATAAGTTTTTGATAAATATTGGTTCTACTTATTAAATAATGAATAGAATTTAATGGGAGATAAGAAACACTTGATTTATATATTAATATTGAGTGTTTGGTGCATATAAAGTTATTATTATGTTACCATTTAGTTGAACCTTTATTTCTGGTTTGCATACTAAATATTTCTTGCATTTTTTTTCTTTTTGGGTCACACCCAGAAATTTTTCAGGATTATTCCTAGCTCATGCACTCAGCAATTACTCCTCGGCAGTGCTCGGGGGGCCATATGGGATGCTGGAAATCGAACCCGGGTCGTTTGCCAGCCACTGCACCTCACTACCACCTACAACCAAAATGCTAGATTTGAAGATGTCAGAGTATCCAAAACTCTCAGCCAAGAGTATCTAGCACTTGGTTGAAGGTCTTGGCAGAAACAACCAAGAAGTAGGCAGAAGGATATACATGAATATGTGATAAATTTTCTTTCAACACTTTTGTATCACCAGTCTTTGAAAACTCTTCTTCAGACATTTGAAAATAACACATTAAAAATCAGTGCCTTCGTTTATTTGAAATTTCTGAAACATAAACAAAATAATAAACAATCTAATCGTTTAGAATATTTAGTTCAATTCATCACACTTCTTAAAATAAGTTTTCACTAGACTACAGAAAATTTTTAACTAGCCTGGTAGATTCTGTAACTTTTGTGATGTATTGATAGAAATTGGATAAGACCTAAGGTAGATTAAACTCGATTCATTGCAAAATTTACACAAGTGAATGATAGATTACATCTTTAGAGTTAATCAATATCACTTGAAAACAAAAACTAATAATGAGAGCTACTATCATTTTTCTGCAGGATTGGTAAGGCAATTTAATTTTAAATCAAATAACTGGTTATGAAAAAGTCCTAACGATGTTATCTAAAATGTTTTAAGTTAACATTTCATTGACTTAAATGCAAAATTAAAAAACTAAATGCAAAGTTGTTGTTATTACATTATACTTGTTTGTTAAAGTTGTTTGTGTGTGTGGGGGGGGAGGGTGGACACACCTGACATTGCTCAGAGAACCATATGTGGTACTGGGAACGAAATCAGGGTCAGCCATGCGCAAGGCAAATGCCTTAACCCCTGTACTATATCTCCAGCCCATTACATGGTATTTGATTGGCTATGTTTTATTCTTTAATAGGAGTAATTCAATAGGAGTCTTCCAGAGGAATGAATGTTATTCACCATCCTATTTTAGCTACTTGTGGATTCAACTGTGCTGTGGTCATCTGCAACCAGTCAGATGCTGCCAGTATCTCTGAATAATAAACATTATCTTAATTGCTATAGGGTTAAGATATCTTGAGATAAAGCTTGAAAACAAAAAAAAATAAATAAAAGTTCAAGTCAGTTGTGGAATGATAAAAAGAGGGGAACAAAAAAAATGATCAAATTCCTATTTTAAAGACATTATGTAATTTTTTCTGCGTATTCTATAAATAAAATGGACTGGAGCGATAGCACAGCGGGTAGAGCATTTGCCTTGCATGCAACTGACGTGGGTTCAATTCCTCAGTCCCTCTCAGAGAGCCCAGAAATCTATCTAAAGTATCCAGCCTGCACAGCAGAGCCTAGAAAGCTACCCATGGCGTACTTGATATGCCAAAAGCAGTAACAAGTCTCACAATGGAGATGTTACTGGTGCCCACTTGAGCAAATCGATGAACAACAGTACAGTGTTACAGTGCTTTCTATAATTGAAAACATAAAGTAATATATTTATCTTTGGATTTAACTGGGAATGTATGGTATAGAGGAAAAGTTAGTCATTTGAGACACAAGAAACTTAAATTCCACTTTCTAATTTGTCATTAATGTTGAACAAGGTAGTTTTTCTGTGTCTCAGTTGACACAAATATTAAATGAAAGGATTTAGTTAGAATTTTATGATTTTTCCATTGCTTCTCGGCCTTTTGGTTAAGATCAAGAGTAGAATTTTATGATTCTGGTATTTTAGTAACATTTTTAAAATTCTCAGACTAATACTATATCTACATTTACGTTCTAAATACGAGAATAATAAATTGTGCTCATTTGAACAAAAAGGAATGCCCTGCCACAGAGGTGGGGTGGGGTGGGGTGGGGGATGGGATTGGGGAGTAGGAGTGATACTGGGTTCATCAGTGGTGGAGAATGGGCACTGGTGGATAGATGGGTTCTCGAACATTGTATGACGGAAACACAAGCACGAAAATGTGTAAATTTGTAACTGTCGCCTCACGGTGATTCAGTAATAAAATAAAATAATAAAAAAAGAAAAAATTGTGCTCATTTAGCATCAAGTTAACATCAAAGAGTTCTGAAAGACCTGGTTATAGTCACTTTTACACTCAGTATTAACTCTTATGGGTCTGATCATTTGAATGTTCTTTAGAACATGGAGTTACTATACTTTTCAGTTATCAAAAAATCAACTTTTTCCAATTTTAGCAATAGACATATTTGTTTTCACAAATATTTGAGGCATGTACGGTAAATCACATTTTCAACTTCTGGAGATACAGAGTAAATATTAGAGAAAAGGACCTTATTTTCCTTGATATAGAATTGAGAATATTTAAATGAAAGGTAAAGAATAATCTCAGGGTGTAATCAATGTCACTGTCACTGTCATCCTGTTGCTCGGGTAACTTGCCAGGCTCTCCGAGAGGGGCGGAGGAATTGAACTCAGGTTGGCCGCGTGAAAGACAAATGCCCAACTGCTGTGCTATCGCTCCAGTCCCCAGGGTATAATCATTTCCTTTAAATTAAACTGATTTTGACTCATAAATAAATCTCAAAACAGACCAACAAGTTGCATAGCTGCTTCCAGACTCTGCGCCAGGCTGTCTTCTTAGGCACCCCAGATGGGGCCAGGTGAGCCCACCACTGGCCTAAATAGAACCCCAGCAAGCAGCTGAAAACCTCTACACTCCAGAATCACTGCCATTCTCATGGCTGAACTTTACTGCTCGGGACAAGCTTCATACAGAAATTGATCTGTTGAAAAACTCAGGTATGCAAGTTTTGTGACTAAAATCTGTAAGTTCTCATGGAGTCAGGGATGTGCTACCTGCCCTAATCTTTCTGTTCTTCTGGAAGCCTTACAGTCACGCCCATGAACCGTTTCTGGCACCAAGTAAGTTCATTAATTGACCATGATCCAGAGAATCATAAATCAATTTTGAAAGACATCAACAATTTACAGAGATGTTTCAGAACCCTATAGCAGGCTCTGTCACCTGGGTCATCCAAAGTCACCATCTAGTTAAAAATTTAACTCTAACTATAAATTTTTTTAATTCCAGGAGTGTAACATCTGAAGCTCTATAGCATTGATAAATCAGGAGTAGCACAGAACATTTGATAGAATATAAAATATAAGGCAACCTATCTTGAAAAGAAATTATAAACACACAAGGCTTAACCTGTGACAACATGTTAGTAATCTCTTATACAAAGGCATAATGGCTCCATGGTGAGATACAACAATATTCACACACTTTCTTCTAAGGAAATATTTTTGATTACTTTTAGTGAATTATTACAAGCAACATAAAATAAATTATTCAGAGCCTGTTATAGGGTCAGCCTTGAAGGGTTGGTTGGGAAAATTGGAAACAATGATGGTGGGATTGGTACTGGAATATTAAATGTAATAAATCATGAACAGCAACAAAATTAATTTAAATTAAACTGATTTTTATAAGTAATAATGAATGATATGGCTATGGGTGCAAAGCCTTTCCTGTAGATTACGTGGTCACTCTATAATGGAGAAGGCTGGACTAAGACAAGCATAGTGAAAATAAAATCAATCATGATGAAAGGCTAGGAATCTGAAGGTGCACACAGTATACGGAAGAAAAAAAAATGCCTCTCCAGAAAGAGAAAGAATACAAGACCAGTGTATATGATAATGTCTCAAGGACAAATAAGGGGCAGCTAAAGTACAAGTGAAATTGAATATTCCACTAAAGTACAGTGGAATATTATATATCTACAGCAAACACAAGTTTTTAAACATTACTATAAAAGCATTCATAGCGAGGTTTTACTTGAATCTCAAACTTCCCAATATTCTTTTAAAAAATTTTGGTAGATATTGACAAGAAACGGTAGAAGTCCATTTTATGAATCCTTAAATGAGTTGTGAAAACTCAGAGCTAGACTTAGAGGGCAATTAAAGGAGATGAAAGTAACCTCAAAGAAGAGATTGAGAGCCAATGGTTTTAAGTGAGAAATTAGCAACATGAAAAGTTGCATAATTGCTTTATGAGTCTCTTTAGTCTCACCAAACATTTATTAATGTGAGTTTCACTGAAATTTTTGTGATTAGATTTCTATTCTGATGGAATCAAGTGAAAGTTTGAGTTTCATGTTTCTTTTGATGCAGAGAAGAAAAGAGTAAAATTGCTACTCAGAATTTGATGAAGTCTGCAATTTGAAGCCAGAGGAGATCATGAAAATATAAAACCCTTAGAAATGCACAGAAAACCTAGGAAGTAAGATTTCTGGCTTGAGCTGAACTACAAATTATATGACTTTTTCCTTTGTGCATTGATTTTTAATATTACTAAGAAGTCTCAAAAAAAAAAGAATTTGAGTAAGGAAGAAGAAACTGGGAGAAAAATTGACTTCTTGCTCAAAAGCTGCAAGAATCCATATCAAAACATCTGGCTGATGAAAAAAAAGGCCACTAGTTGTTTAATATAAAAATAGTCAGAATGATTTTGTGGGTCTTTTATTTCCCAACTATTTGCTTTAGTATACTATAGACTCAGCTAAAAACTAAATATTTAAGAGGAGAGCCACACTTTATTCCAAGTTCTGAGAAATTCACAAACATCTTTTTTGTTTTATCAGCAAGAATCCTTATGTGAATGACTTGTCTCATTTGCTCTGAGATTCTGGAGTTTTAAGTGGGCCAGAGTTTTGAAGTGTTGAAAGATATTATAAAGCACTTACAAGTATTCAGCTAGTCAGACTGCTCAATTAGCTGAACATTTATAACCTCAAAATTCTGACAGAGCATGATTCATGTAGAAACGACCTTTTGGACAACAGATGGCTTTCTGTAGGTATGCTTGAGAGAAAGCATACAGAGCAATGTGACTTGAGGGAAATTAAACTGGAACATATAGAGAAAGTAAATTTAAATTTAGGAGCATGGAGTAAACTCCTAAAAGTTATTAAACTATTTAGCTGATATATTTTTAGTGAGCAAATTTTTTTTTTTATTTTTAAGATTACTCAAGACATTCATTTATGGGACATACCCACAAAACCAAAGTAGACCATAACTTATATAAGTTAATATCTAGGGAACCCATGTGAACTCATATAACAAACCTAAATTAACTATTTAGAAAACAACAAAAATAAATTTATTGGGAAGGCAAAACTAAAATGGCAACTAAAAACTAAATTCACACTACTTCAGCACTTTTTCCTTTCTTCTTCTAAGGCTATGGTCTGTATCCTGGAGCAGATTCTGGAAAATTAATCTGGAACCGCAGAATAATATTTTACCACTAAAATCTATCACATTTTGATTGAGGGTTTTTAATTTTTTCTAAAGGAAAAATCAAAATGAATCTATCTAAAAATACATATTTTTAGGTATATGTCTTTTTTAAAAACTGAAGTTAACACTACATGAAATTCACTTTGTAGAAAGAAACCTTAGTTTCTCAAATATGCTTTACAGGAATCTAGAGACAAATGCAAAACAAATGCAAACAGTCACATTACCAGAGAACAAAATGGAACAAGCAAGTAAAAGTTTCTTCTAAGAGGACCAATGTAAATGAGTGCCTCAAAAGGAAAGAAAAAACAACGGGAAGAAAAAAACAAAGAAAACACAAGAGGAAAAAAGCTTATAATATAGCAATTTTTCTGGTAACTTTTCTCAGTGACAGAAGGACCCTTCCCAAGGATTGACTGTTTGGCAGCCCCATGAGCTTCTTGTGACGTCTGTGCAGGCAGCAAAGGGGACTTTGTGCTTTGGAAGGTCCCTAGGAGAGCGGCTATCATACCATGCCAGAGAGGAAGAGTAGCAGTGACGAACGTTCCTCATGTGGTGTGGGACAGATCTGAATGGCATGCATGTATGGGTGATTGATTTGGTTTTCATGCTCGCTGATACTATTCTTATAAACGGCCAACCAGTATTATCGGGAAGTGGAGGAATTCTGATTCCCGGAGTTAGAAACAGATCAAAACAGTCTTAGTTTTCTTCTCTGGAGAAGTCCGTGCTCTCTTGAACACGTATCTCTCCCCTCTTAATTCTCTAAGTAGATTTCCTTTAGAAGTTTAAAAATGAGAGAGAAAGAAAATAGATGGCACTTTGGCAGTGAGGAGAGGCAGTAATAGTGTATTCCCAAACGTTAACATTAACACTATGGCAAATCATGGTATACAATTAAAAAAAAAAAAGTAAATGTGTAGAACTGAATGCTGTCCTCTATCAGCTTTCACTACTTTCTCATAACTGCTTCTTGATTATGAAACACAAAATAAAATAATATTACTGCTTGTCAACTTTCATAAAATAAGTATGGAAAGTACAAATTGGAAACCAGCAAGAAAGCAAAAACAAATTTGTTTATACTTTTCACCGTACTTATTTAGTCATTTCTTCCTATAGTGCTATTAAGCAAGAAGCAATTCTTATAAAACAGTTACTGGTTATTTATGCAAACTAAATGTACACATTAATATTTTGTGCTTACTTGGTATGAATTTCAATTTTTATATGATTATATTTTATTATTCTCCTTCTGTTCATTTGTTTTAGAGATGAATAATTTGAAGTTTAAATAAAATACCAAAAGCAAACTGCCTAATGACAACAATTAATATAAATTCAGAGTTTATTATTCCAAGTTGCGTTGCATCTAATTTTCTTTATACAATTTTTGTATTGAAACTAAATGAATGCTTTTCTAAGATACAATTTTCAAAATTTGTTGTCAATCCAAGAAGTGCACATACAAAATGTATAAATCTTGAGTTATTTTCAAAAGATTAAATAAAAATGCATCAGCTCTATGAAGTGTACATGCAAAATACTCTTCTCCCTCAATGTTAATAATTTGAATGATTCAAAAACTAGACTTAGGTAGTAGTTCACGATCTTGACATTTATTAATTCCTTAAAACTTTCCCCTATTGTACAGACTTTCATTTCTTTAATAGTTTGAGAATGAGAAAAAGTCCTGAAATGTTGCTGCTATAAGTGAAACTTATGTAAAAGATAAAGAAATTAGGAATAAAGAGACAAATACAATAATAGCAATCTTTGTAAAAAAATTATAAAAAAATTAGTGGAGGAAATATCCAATAGGTGTGCTCTAGAGATGCACATCTTATCAATATATAGAATAATGAGTTAAAATTGACACAAACTAAAATTTGTTCATGAATTTTATCATTTGGTTTAAACACAAAACAGTCAAATATAATACACATCATACTGATATAAAATACAATTAAAATTTAGAAGAGTAAATCAGTAAACATATAATATATCAGAAATTACTTACAAGAAAAGTTATGCTCTATCGAGGCTTCTGCTGTTTGCTTCTATGTGAGATATTTGTTGTCATTTTATATAGTATTTTTTTTGTCCTTTGGTTAAATGTCTTATGACTTTCCTAGAAATACTAAGTAAAAGTTATTCTTATCAAATGTCAGAACTCTCATAATTATGGTTTTAAGATGATCTAAATTAATTGAACTTCAAGCAGTGGCACAGACTAAAATAGCAAGAGCTGCTTGGTCTGAAACTACTCACAGCGTGTCCCAGTGAGTACTTGGCCAGGAGCACATGTTGCTTAAAAAAAGCTCATAACCCTTTAGACCCAACAGTCAATTAAGGCCTTGGTAGAAATGTCAGCCATAAGTATGAGAAGACCTTCCAATTCTTTAAACACAATTTTCCTTTAATTAGTGGGAACCAATTTTAATTTTTCCTTTCTTGTCTCAAACAGGACCACATGGGGATCAAGTTTAGAGGACAGCTGCTTCATTAAAGAGGGAAAATGAGAGCAAGAGTGAAAGTATATCAGAGAGACAGGGAAAGAGAGAGATAGGTAGTTTTTCTTGTGTATGATATGCCATGAATATTATAGACATGGGGCTAACAGTGTCTATTCATTTAATATTTTTAAAGATCTGTAAGGAAATTTGCTCAAAGCTATGCTATAGATGTCACTAAAAGACTTAATTGAGCTTTGCAAGGAGGGTATGTGAGGATGAGAGAGGAGATGAGAGAGGACAGGAGACAATGGTGGAGGGAAGCAGAAAATAGGTTGCAACATTGTATGCACAAACCCTATCATGAGCAGTATTATAAATCACAGGTCCTCAAATTAAATTTAAAACATCTTAAAGGATTTCTTTAAAATGACAGCATAAGACAGTGGTACTGGAAAGAAAACAAATCAATGGAACTATAAAAGGGTCCTAGTTACTTTCCCCCACAAAAATGGATTTTCAGGGATCAAAGATGTAGTAAACTTGGTAAGGTGCTTGTGCTGCTGCATGCCCTTGATCTGGTTTGATCCCTTGCACCCTATGTGGACCCCCCTACCAGGAGGGATCATTGAGCGCAGAGTCAGGAGAATAAGCCTTGAGCAATGTGGGGCTCGGCACCCCTAAAAGATTTTTAGAAGTGACCAGGACACAAAATACAGAGTATCAGATTCTAAAGAACTGATGATGGTACAAGAGAGGTCTTCTCCACATTCATTTTACTTGTTTGCTAAAGAAATATACATGAAGCATTCACATGATTCATTTTTCTATTATCTTTTAAGGTTAGGTATCTTCCAAGTGGCACACAGGCACCCCAAAAGATCACTGCCAACTAGCCTGGTGGCTCAGAATAAGGACATGAGAAATGGTGCTGCTGGGTCACATGGATCTCCTCAAGCCTTGAGGTCCCAGGAACACTTGGATCATCCTGGAAATACTCAAGAGTCACGAGGGCCATGTGATGTTTGGGGCCCATGTGGTTAAGGTAGATGTACCTTATATTGAATAGTATCTCTCCAGTCCCTATTAGTGCCAGTTTCTTTTTTATTTCTCTTGACTTTTTGCCCACTTTTGAGATACAATTGTCATAGCAAGATTTTGAAGATCATTAGTAATAGTTTCATGCATACACCTTTCCAACACCTTACCTACCACCAGAATGACTACTTCACTCCACCAATGGCACAAAGACTCCTCCCATGAACCCCCTCTCTAACCCCAGTTAAACTTCAGTTCTATAGTCCAAGTCTCCAGTTCTGTTGCCTTTGGCCATTTGTTGCTGCCTTACTATATTTCTCTGCATCACGTATATGAGAGAGATCATTTGGATCATCCTGGAAATACCTTTTCTCTCCTCTTGACTGGCTTCACTCATCATGATACCCCCAAATTTCACCTAGTACCATCATGACTTCCTCTTTTCTTATAACTGAATAGTTTTCCATCATGCATTTATATAACACTATTTCTTTATCCAGTCATCTGTTCTTGTTCACCAATCCAAGAAGCTTTAAGGGTTTCAGCCAAACTATTATCTTTTTAAATTGATTTAAATATACCGCAGTGAGAATATCATTAAATTCCTTTTAAAAAGCATTTTAAAAGGATTTTAAGATATTTAAATGGAATCATTTTCTGAAATCATGTTAATTCTTGTCCAATCTCTGATATTATTCTGGAATTGTTATATACGTGGACATAGTTTGGAAAAAATTTCACCAAAGTTCTTGCATTTCATTTTTTATGTAATGAAATTGAAAATAATAGAATAAAATTATGTTTTTTCTGAGACTTAAGTTTTTCTTCCATATTGAAAATAGCAACTTCTATATATCACAATGTTCTTTGTCTTTTGCTCTTCGACGGTTGGCATCATTGCCACCTCCACGCCACGATGAGGTGGTGAACCATCAAGGAGGGATTCCTCTGGATTCCCCGGGACGTCAAAAGAATGCCTGCCAGCACACCTACAAGATGGTCAGACTTCTTCGTCAAGACCCTGAACAAAAGGTTTGAGGCTCTTCATGCTCCTGGAGCAAGCAGACCCCATTGAGCACTGGACAGAGCCAAATGAATATGTTACTGGCACCCACTCGAGCAAATCAATGAGCAACAGAATGACAAATGATACAAGTAAAGTAATCCAATTATAAAAAGAGACTTGGACTCCTGTGAAAATTTTAAAAATTTCAGAGCTTTTTTTTAAATTATTACTTTAAAATTGTTAACTTGGAATTGGGAGTTCATAAATGAGTTAGGAGTCATATGATATTTCTATAACCATTTTCTGTTATTCTAACAATAAGAAAGATTGGCATGAAAGAGAAGTATTAAGCATTTGCAGTTTTGTTTCTTTAGCTTGACATCGCTATTAAAGTCAAGCTACTTAACTTTTTAAAATTCAAATGTAAAGAACTCCACAATGTCCCAATCTTTCCACATATGGCTTTGGTATAAATAATAAATATCAAAAAAAAAAAGAAAACACAATTTCACATGCCAAATACAGGTAACTATCACAATAAGCTATACTGAATTTTTTTATATAGTTGTGTGAAAAAGGGTCAATACCCAAAACAGAAAACCAAAACCAAAGTCAGACTCTTTTGTTAAAGTCAGAAGGCCTGTATATGAATAGTAATCTTTCGTCTTCCAGTTGGATGGAATGAAGAATTCACTTACTTCTGTTTTCTGAGCAGGACAGTAGGTTAATAACTTTCTTTTCTTATTTTCCTCACATCTTCAGATTGAGCCCCTAGGCAGAAATGTGAAACCCTCTAAAAGAACTCAATCTGGGAGCCAGGAAGAGAGGGGCTAGGATGAAGAACTGAAACACTGAGGACTCCAATTTTTTTCTGGTGCTGACTCAGTGCCATCCTGAATCTGGTGACACCTAATGCATAGCCACAGCTACCAGCTGGCTTGGGATGACTAAGAACATTGATGTAGAAATCCTCTTCCCTCGAGCTCATGCTTTCTCTAAATTCCTACTCTCTTCTTCTGTCATCAGATATTTCTAGGTAGGAGGTCCAGAAGATTAGAACTAAATAATTCTTGACTCCTTTAACCCTATTACATAAGTGAATCCAAGGCGTCATCATTGAAGCTTTAGACGGTCTTGCCATTTAAAAAAAAAAAAAAGTGCTTACTTCTTAAAGTAACTTACTTTTATTTTGTTTCAATGTATTTTTTTAGACTTTTTAAATTCTTGTTATCTGCCAGCAGGATATTTCTACAACAGAATATTCTTTTCCCTGCTTCACTTAGCTTGTGACTCCTCATTATCAATATTGGTAGACACAGCAAACACTCTAAAACTTCACAAAATTGCTTTCACCTTCAACCTAGAATTATTATTTTTGAAAATTTCCCAAGAAGTATTGCAGGGTGGATATCTTGCCCTTGATCCATTAGAACTTATTTACTCAAGAAGACAGGAAGTTAAATGATTGTCCGTCAATACACGAAGAGACCAATTCTGGCAGAGAGTGCTGGAGGAGATGATCTGAAAAATGAGGTGATCAACTCCTAGCTAGATTGACAGTCAGATGTTCCTTACCTGCTTCTCTGTACATTTTACTCTGCTCCCCACTAGAAGCCATATCACGAATGCAACTGTCATAGAAGAAGTAATATGTTTTTGAGATCATGTGGATGATATGTGTGACTGAACTATGCCAAGTCTATCCAAATTCAAGATTCTAAATGGTGGATGTATCAATCTATATCTTTTAAAAATATTTGTTAAAATTGTTGAATAATTGTTGGTGCTAAGCCAGTACATAAGGACGAACCTCTGGACGATGCCCTGCAAGCAGGAAGCAGAATCAAGGCCCCACTTTGAGTTAGGTAGGCAAGCAAACTTGTGAGTCCAGATGATCTGGAGAAGTACAGCATGCTCTCATATGCCCAGCTGATCATACATTATCTTGACAGTACAAAGCAGCAATTTCCCTCTCTCTTACACATCCTTAATCTGGTTTGACCTTCAAGTATCAGTATGAGCCTTCTCTTTGCCCTATGTGTAACTAACCACAAGAATGTGGGGAACATAATCTGTAGAACCCGTGTGTCCAGCTCCATATCTTCCTTTGGCGATTTAATCCTGACAACATAGCTTTGACAAGACAATGTGTACCCTGATGTTCTTTTGGCTAATTCTTATCCCATAACTGTTTTTACTCTCGTTAGTTATTCTTTCTCTGTAATGAAGTCATTAGGATGTAACTGATAAAAAATAGAATAAATGGAGGCCTCTGGCAGTTGGTCTTTGCCTTGAGCCAGATAGATGTCTTGGCCCTCCATTGCTCTCTACATTCCTCTAGCGTGTCTTGTCTCTGTGCCTCCATCTGAAAGAATATTCATGCAACATCTAATCATGATTTACTAAGTTACTCATAGTTGGGTTTTAGACATACTATGTTCCAGCACCAATCCCACCACTGGTGTCATCTTCTCTCCACCAGCATTTCTAGGTTGCCTTCCACCCCTCACCCCCAATTGCCATTTTTAAATTTGGTTATTCTTTGTGGCCACCCAAATATAATCCTTTGTGTAAGCTCCCTTGCTTAAAGAAATTACCACTTACCAATCTGAAATGGTCTGCCTTTTTTTCAGTCTGTACTTCACCTCCATAATAAGGGTCAAGTTTCATTTTTCACTGAGGAACTTCTAATGATACATACAAACAAATAACAATGAATATATTTTTAAAAGAATCATGAGAATGGAGAGAAGAGAAGGAAAGTTTCTGCAAATTCGGGGTGATGATATATTGGGTCCCAATACAATGAAGAGAATTGGGTATTGAGAAGGTAGGAGGAAGAAAGCTAAATGGGACTGGCTTCCTGAGCATTTTAATGTATACTTTAACATGGCACTTATACTCCAGGAGACCTTAAATTTGGACAATTGTGTGCCTATCACCATCTTGAAATTCTTAATAATTTTATTTTTGAACTGTGTGTTGCAACTAAAATCAAATGAGACTATTTTGCATTTGAGAGTAGAGATAGGCTCAACATATGTGAGCACTGCGCCACTCCATGACCACAGAATTCTGCTGCCCTCAAAATGTCTGGAAATATATTGAAACTCCTAATGAGTACAAGCTAAGTATGTTATGTCTATAGCAGATTGACCAGTCCCAAGAGGCCGTACTTTCTTTGAGAGATAGAATATGCTTTGAACAGAGAGATCAAACAATTCCATAAAGCCTTACAAGAATGACTTCTTATATCATCTCTTACTGGTGTTTCTTCTCTGAATTAACCAAAAATTATGTTAACAATGATAACATAGAAAGAAAAGGAATGATAGAGCAGGATTTTGGTCATTTTTTCCTGTAATCAGCATGGCCATCAGAAAACCAAAACCAAAGGTAAGTTTATTAGTAAGAAAGTGTACATATTGACAGATGTAATAAACTGTTTGTACAACACTTGTATTGTTCTACTAGGAATCAAATACATATGCTTGTATAAACTATGAATATGTATGTGTACTTTTGGTGATTTCATCAGTTCGATGTGTTTATATTTGTATTTAAAATGGGCACCATACCATACAGAGATTTATATCAAAATTCATGCTAATAGTTATACAATTTAATTCTTCCTTACTTACAACATAGAAAGCAAAATTATTTAAAGGACACAATGGCATGGCAAACTGAGAGACACTACAGAAGAAAGTATATTCTTGTGTAATTATAAAACATTCTTGTGTAATTATAAAACAGCACCTTTTCTTGCCTCGAACAAGGCTCCTACATATTCATTTTTCTCTATGTTCCATAAATTTTACACCAAGTCTAGCTACTTCATTCCCTTTTACTCTCCTTTTTTAAACTTTAGAGTTGGATTGGGTATATTTCTCAACTTCCAGGTAAAAATACTCATTTTGAGTTCTTTTGATAGCACCAGCTTGATAGATTCTTCTCTACCTGTGTCTTGACAAATTAGTTCTCAAGTCACTTGAGGTATAAACTAATCAAAATCATGGTCTGAGGAAACTAAAGAAGTAGTTCAACCCATGAGAAAAATTCTTTTAATTTATCATCTTTTCAACAGGTTTTAAAGGTAATATAGTCACATAACCGTTCCCCTTTTCCATGGGGAAAAGTTTCCCGGGAGGACCTTATGAAACATTCAACTAAAATATCAATGTTTAGAATATGAGATGTAAGAATGCCAAGCCTTGCTTCATTTCCTTACAGACACAGTGCATAAGTACCAACTCCCAACACAGAGGTCATCATGAAGTAAACACACTGAGGAACACTTGAGAATGAACTCCCAGAGGTTCCCTGTTTCTACAATTTGGAGGAAATATAACTATGAAAGCACTGCCCTAAACCTTACTTAGCTCTTTCACATGTTTTATTCCCCCATTGATAGCAAAAGCAAACAAAAACAGCAAGTAGAGCACCAGCTTTATGGCAGATACAATAATGAGGGGGAAAATGTGACCTTGTTTTTAAAATTTTGGGGGTTTGTTTGGGGTCAAACTCCGTGATGCTGAGGAATTATTCTGGACTCTTGAACTCAGAAATTACTTCTTGTGGTGTTAGGCGGACCATATGAGATGCTGGAGATCTCATCTGGTTTGGCATGCAAGACAAGTGCCCTATTGCTGTTCTATCACTTGTACCTGTGCATTTTCTCTTTGACTGCTGAAAAGCAGGAAAAATTGGTAATCTGGGGGTCCTGGGCCAAACCACTCCCCTTAGTGAAAAGAGGAGAGTAAGGCATAGAAGCAAAAGCAGGAGACAGAGACAGGGAGTTTGAACTGCTGCAGTAAGAAAGGAAAAAGAGAGTGAGTTTCTAAGGTGATTCTGTAGCTATTGGAGGAATGTAGAAATGTTTAAAGAGGATATTTCAAGAGGTGCTTCTTGGTTTTATTATAAAATCTCCTCCTCCCTTCCTCTTAAATTCTGCATTTTCTTAGTACTGTTTTGATGGGAGTAGATTTGCATATGTGAAGAGGTGTGGAGATTAAAGGGAAACCCTAAAAAAACAAGGAAATAAATAAGGTAGTTTAAGTTTTGCAGACTTCTAAAAACTTGATTATAGCACTTTAGGAGATAGACAAATCAGCTATCTCCTATTTAACATACCTTTGTCTTCCTGATCACTGTTGGCTCTCCATGTTGACTTCTTCCGGGGCACAGAATCAACTCCTCTCATTCTTTGGTGCCTCTCCAAGTTCAGAACTTATTCTCAGTGTTTTCAATTTTACTATGCATCTTTTTGTCCAGCAAGTATTCTCCTTGGAAAAATGACAAACAAGAAATATCCTTAGAAATATGTGGCAGAGGCAGACAACATTTTCATGATATGGGGAAAGCCTTTTTCCCTGGCTACCCTCAATGACCTATTTCCTCCACTCTAAGTATAGAACCTCAGGGCTTTCCTCATACCTGACCCTGAAGCTTACTGCTCCTGGATATTAAATTTCTACTCTAACTTAAGTCCAACATGTAAACAATATGTCTTGGACATTCTTTTAATAAATTCTTTGTGTGTGTGTGTGTGTGTGTGTGTGTGTGTGTGTGTCGAGGGGGGGTTGAGGAGGTGGGACACATTCTGCAGTGGTCAGGACTTATTCATGGCTCTCTGATTAGGGATCACTCTTGGCAGTGCCATGGGGATGATATGCAGAGCCTGGGATCAAATCCTGGTAAGTTATCTGCAACACAATTGCCTTAACCCCTGTACTATGTTTCAGATGAATTTTTTTCTTTTAACAATTATGCTACTGACATATTGTCCATGTAAAATATTTTTTTTTGCTTTTTGGAAATTGCTAGGTTAAATTGCAATTCCCATCATTACTAATACATGGTGGGGTGGGGGGCAGATAATTTTGGACTTCTCTGTGTTTTGAACCCTGCCATAGAGTGTTGCATGTTTGAAAGCCTTATTTTGTTGACTAAGCAACCACTAGTGGTCAATTGCTTCCCAGAGATGAATCATTTCAACTCCAAATAGAAATCATGGGCAGCTACTCAAAATACATGCCTTATGTTGATTCTGGGACAGCAGCCTGCAAATCCTGTCTCACCTGTCCCTGTAGTCTGAAGAAATCATTTGTGGTTTTAATCGTGTGGTACTTCCTTGCTTCCAGCGTCCCCTTTCTGGTCAATTCATCATTCATGGACAAACTTAGTTTCCTATAATGTTACTTATATTGCTAGTCTTTGCTCAAAAAACTTCAAAGATTCTCTATTGCTTTCAAAAGAACTCAAGTTCAGGTGTACCCTCAATAATCATAACTTACTTTCCTGCCTGGTATCTTTTTTTTCTGCATCTTCCCTCACCCACCCATATCTTTCCTTTTTAAATTTGTTTTTAAAGACTCTTTCTATTGTTTTTAAAGAGTAGGAATTACTCACAGGATCATGTATATTCATCACTTATTCATTTGACTTTGGATGGACACTAATCTTTTATTTTTTATATTGGTGTAGGAGAAGAGCTTGATTGAATGCCATTTATTCAGTCAAATGTTGTTTATTCCTTTTTCCTCAAAATCAAAATGAGATATTTGCTAAAAAATGTGTACTTTATCACCATCTTAGATCTAAATCAGAATTCTTGGGAATGGGATATGAAAATCTATTCATATCCACCAGAGATGCCCTATAGTTTTAATACCATGTATTTGACTTAAAAAGCAATCACATAGGGCTGCTGGAGAGGTAGTTTAATAAATAAGGCACTTGCTTTGTCCACAGCTGGCCTGGGTTAGATCACTGGCATCCATATAGTCCCCAAGTACCACCAGGAATGATTACAGAGCTAGCAGTAACCCCTGAACATCGCCAGATGTGGCGCCCAAACAAACAAAAATAATTGAAGTAAATTGTTTTCTAAAACAATCACATTTACTCTATAAATGTTATTCATCTTATATCATTCAACTCTAATACACAAGAATCAGCATCTTTGTCAATGTCTAATATATACCAAATAAAGAAAACATTGCCTCATGTAGACGTAAGTCTCAAAGACTTATCAATGATTGAACAAGGAAGAAAGGTTATTCTCATAAATATTCCAAAGAAAATCTCAAAATGCAGAGATTTGACTGGGCTTCAGTGACTAGAGATAGAAATATTTTATCTTAGAAGTATGAAGATATAGGCAATTTTGAGAAGATGCAAACCATCTAAATTTAGAATGCACAAAAGCGGGGCATGTGGAATTGTTGAGATCTAGCTAGGAGTCCTTAGTATGTTATGAGAAAAGAGAGAACTTAGGCAAGGAGATGAAAGTGAGGCTTAATAGCTAGAAAGAGCAAAAGAACATAATTAAAGGACATTGATAAATAATTATTTTTTTCAAATCCGATATGAGCAATCATATAGCAATAATAAATATAACGTTATCTGTGGTCAGGGCAATAGCTGGTAGAGAACTTGCCTTGATCACAGATGACCTAGGTTTCATGTCCTGAATCATATACGGTCTCTTAAGCCCAGCCAGAAGTAATCTCTGAGCACATATCCAGGAGTAAGCCCTGAACACCAAGTGTAACCCCACAAGACATATATAAAGTTATCCAGTAATAATCACTGATATAAGTCAACAATTATCTACTGAATACCTTATACATGTCAGTCACTATATTAGGCACCAGAAAATAAAGGAGGAAGAAGACAAAGCAAGCCCTTATTCTCCTGAGATTAAATAGTAAACATTAAAATTGACTCCAAAATCCCTAGTACCCACCTCCATTGAATAGCATAGAAATAAATTTTCCAGATCAATGTGACTAAATATAACCCGATTAGAACTCTTAGCCAAGGGCCTTTGAGGAAAAGAGTTTATAAGACAATTCTGGATAACAAGATGAGAGGAAAACTTTGCTAGAGGATAATAAAAATGCAGGAAATCAATTTTTTATTGTTTGAGAAAAATAAGCATATAATCTCAGTTTCTGGCATGAATGAACTGTCTGAATAAAAACAACTCTGTTGATATAGGTAAAAAGATACAGAAAAAATATTTTTAATCATATATACTACACAAGCTCATTACTCCCTTTTTCTTATATGAACTACTTTATTTCTTTATTGCTTAAGGTTGAATAATTTTATTTATAGCCACATGCATTTTAAAGAACAACTTTTACATATTTCATTGATCCACAACAACCATGTTCAGGATGAATGTTCCTTGCAAATTAAAATAGAAAAGAAAGAAAACTTGAAAGTGAGACAAATATCAGGATCTTTTTACCAAAGTCAAAGCATTAGGCTTAACTATATTTGAAAAGATACAGTATGGAGTCATCTTAACAGTTATAGATAATTTTCTTTATACTTATTACTCAGACACCACAACATTTATATAATTTTATTTTTATAAAAACTATTTGAATTATGTTACCTTTGATTTAGATAACTTACGTGAACCTCTAAAGTTTAGGAAAATTTTTGTATATAATAATGTACAGTAAAAATGGATTCAAATTTTGTTTTGTGGCCACATATTCTATTCTTTCTCTACTTTACTACAAACTATTTCTTATGAGAAAGGATTCCCTATGAGTGGAATCTTGAAAACAAATAATCATCAGGGACTGACAATGTGAGAATTTAAATAAGAGAACATTAGAAGTTGTGCCTTTGTAAGTAAAACAGTAGAGATAATGGTTAACACAATAAAACATCAAGGAATAACATTCTGGTCAAGGTGACTAATTGATATGTTACTGGATATTTCAAAGTCAGAATTGAAATGAATATTTGGTAATTATTGGCATATTAAATGGGGATAGCCAATTTAGAAAGCCTAGTGAAGGATTTAAAAATAGGAAGAAACAGTAAAGCAGGAAATGAAAAGGTATGAGAAATGTTGGCGCAACTATAAGCAAAATCATATGCTTGAAGCCTGGAAGAAGAATTTAGAAAGAATATGAAGAAAGCTTGTCAAAGTGAAAAATGGACTAATTCATCATTATACTTTTGAACTCTTATACTGAAGAACTAGACTGGTAAAGTAGTTGAACCAGGTTTATTTGCCTATCATTCCAACAAAAATGCCTGGGAAATGCCCAAAATTTGAGAGGTTGGCAATAATTTAAATTACCATTTTTTGTTGCATTATCAATAAACAAATAATACATTGTTAGCAGGCAAAGGGAATGCCTGTAAGGAAGTCAACTATACTAATAGGAATTGAAAAATAATGACACATGCAATTCTTGATGCATTGTTGGAAAGACCTTAGAAGATAGCTTCACCATCAAATCTGGACCTCAGTGATAGAATTTAATCTTCATGATAATGATGTGGGGTTATGAAGTTAAATTGAAAAATGGCTATTCACAAAGGGCACATGAAAATTGCTCTACATTACTAATCATCAGGGAGATGCAAATCAAAACAACAATGAGTTATCATCTTACACCACAGAGACAGGCACACATCCAAAAGAACAAGAGCAACCAGTGCTGGCATGAATGTGGGGAGAAAGGAACTCTCCTTCATTGTTGGTGGGAATGCTGACTTGTCTGGCCTTTTTTTTGAAAAACAATATGAACATTCCTCAAAAAATAAGAAACTGAGTTCCCATTTGACCCAATAATACCACTTATGAGAATATATCCTGGGGCCCAAACAAACACAGCAGAAACATCATCTGAACTTCAATGCTCATTGCAGCTCTATTCACAATAGTCAAAATCTAGAAACAACTGGAGTGCCCAGGAAGAGATAACTGGATAACGAAACTATGGTACATCTACACAATGAAATACAATGCAGCTGTTAGGAAGAATGAAGCCATGAAATTTTCTTATAAATAGATTAACATGCAGAGTATCATATTGAGTGAAATGAGTCAGAAACAGAGGGAAAGGTATAGAATAACTGCAGTCATTTGTGGGATATAAAATGCATATATGATTTTAAGTGCATTAATGGCCACGATCCAGAGACTCACAAATGAATCTCAGAAGAGAGCAGCAGAGATGCCTCCAGACCCCAAATATTTAAAATTGGCTGCACACATCTCATACTATTTATTTATTTATTTATTTATTTATTTTTTTTGTTTATTGATGGGCCACCTGGCAGTGCTCAGGGGTAATTCTTGGCTCAGCATTTAGGAATCAGTCCTGTTGGGCTCAGGGGACCATATGGGATACCAGGGATGGAACCCAGGTAAACATTGGTGAACCTAAACTGGGGACAGTGGCTAACAGAGACAAGTAGTGCTGTAATGTGACATTGTTAATTTGTCATTATGGTAGTGATGACCAGCATTTAAACATGATATGGATTGAAATAGATTAGAAAATACTAGCACATGATATATAGAATAAGGGAAAGCATGGTGTTATGAGATGTTGGCTTCAAATGCATATGTCTGAACATACCGAGTTACAATTTTGTTTCCTATGTGAGTAGTGGTCAAAAATGTTTAAAAGTCAGTGATACAGAGGGAGCTCAAATATCACTTAGAGTTTTTGATAGTGATAAGAGCTATCATTAGAATGTTTTTCATGTACCCATGCTTTAATTTTTCCCAATCAAGGTTTATTTGGAAATTACCATAATGAATTCATTTTGCATGCTAAAGAACAACATGTACAGATTTAAAAGTTTCATGCTCACAGACCGCCTGTAAGAGGCTCATAAAATTGCCAGTCTACATTTCAGGAAGGTTAGAGTGCCATTCCCTAGGGCACACGGAGCTGATGCATGAATCAGGCCTGTTTGCCTCTAGAGCCGATGGCCTGAAATCACCTGAAACCATTACCCTCTAAGACTCATTCAGTTACTGCAAGATTGTCCCTCCTGATGGTAACCTAGTGAAACTGTTGTCAGAGTATAGCCCCAAGAGGCCAAAGGAGGTGACACTAATCTTGACTCCTTTTCACGATGGGCCTCTTGATTCCACGCTAGCTACATTTTATGGTAAAAAGTTCTGTGTTCAGAAATAGGGATTTAGTGCTGCAGGAGATGTCGAACAGTTGCCAACCTGTGTCTACACTTATTCTGTGCTAGATATTGCTCTAAGTGCCTTATTGGGCATTTGCAGTCACATTTCTCAGAATCCCTTCATTTAGAACCAAAGCCTAGAGAAGACTTTAACTAGACTTAGCTACCTCTGTGTGGCATTGTTACCATCTCGCTCCTGATGCTATTCCTCGCCTTCTACAAGTATGGACAAAAAGGGGCAGAGCTTCATTGAACAGGAGTGCCAGTGGGAGAGCAATGCTGTGACTATGCAGTGTGTGTGTGTGTGTGTGTGTGTGTGTGTGTGTGTGTTGCTTCATGGCCTGTCACAAGCAACTCAGAAATCCAAAGAGTTGAACAGAGGCACTTTGAGAATTCCTTTCATTTAGGGAGACTTTTTTGGAGGGATCTCATACTATTTATAACAAGCAATCACTGTCATCCATCCCGTTGCTCATTGATTTTCTCAGTGGGTACCAGTAACGTCTCAATTGTGAGACTTGTTGTTATTGTGTTTGTCATATCACATATGCCACGGGTAGCTTGCCAGGCTCTGCCGTGCGAGTGGGATACTCTCGGTAGCTTGCTGGGCTCTCTGAGAGGGGCAGAGGAACTGAACCCAGGTCTGCTGTGTGCAAGGCAAACGCCCTACCCACTGTGCTATGACTCTAGCCCAACAAGCAATACAAAATAATTTATCATCTGCCTGTGGGGCAGGCTTGAGTGGTGGTGGGAAAATTCAAAATAACTGTGGTGGAAAAGGTGCAATAGTGGTGGGATTGGTGTTGAAATATTGAATGCAATCAATTACTGTGAACAATTTTATGAAAATAAAAATTAAATAATATATGTATATGTGTGTATAATATATATATGGACTGGAGCGATAGCACAGTGGGTAGGTTGTTTGCCTTGCACACAGCGCACCCGAGTTATATTCCTCCATCCCTCTTGGAGCCCTGCAAGCTACCAAGAGTATCTTGCCCACACAGCAGAGCCTGGCTAGCTACCTGTGGCGTATTCAATATGCCAAAAACAGTCACAACAAGTCTCACAATGGAGACTTTACTGGTGCCTGCTCGAGCAAATCGATGAACAACGGGATGACAGTGCTACAGTGCTATAAGTGCTATATATTCATCCAAGGTGAGGGTAAACAGGGGCCAGAATAGATCAATGGTTAGAAGCTTGCCACAAGGGGGTGTAGGGTGAAGGGCATAGGTAAAGGCATATACCTGGTAACCTTTCTTTATCTATATTGGGAGCCATAAGGCCCAAAAGGAAAGAGAGAGAGAGAGAGAGGAGAGAGAGAAAGACACAGAGAGAGAGACAGAGACAGAAAGACAGAGAGACAGAGAGAGACAGACAGAGAGACAGGGAGAGAGAGAGACAGAGAGACAGAGAGAGAGAGAGAGAGAGAAGAAAAGTGCCTGTGGCAGGTGTTGGGATGCGAGATGGGGTGGGGGGAGGCATGAGGGAAACTGGGATCATGGGTGATGGGAAAAGTACACTGGTGAACAGACGGGTATTGGAACATTACATGACTTAAATCCAATCATGAAAAATTTTGTAAATGTATATGTCATTGTGATTCAATAAAAAAAACAAAAAAAAGAAAAGAAAAATGGCTATTCAGGGGCTGGAACAATAGCACAGTGGATAGGGCCTTGCATGTAGCCAACCCAAGGTCTATTCCAGGCATCATATATAGTCCCCTGAGCACTGCCAGGGGTAATTCCTGAGTGCAGAGCCAGGAGTAACCCCTGTGCATCGCCAGGTGTGACACAAAAAGAAAAAGGCTATTCAGCAGTCTGAAGTCAGAAACATAGGCTATGCTTCTTAATATTACTTCATTTCCAAAGCAATGTTCTTTAGGCACTAAAGAACAGGAACTGTAGAACAGTAATTACAAAGAGAATCAAGGGGAACAGTGAAGCAAACTGCCATAATTACTAAGAGATAGATCCCTGGTCAGTGCTGAGAGAGTGAAAGAAAGCAAATGATGTAGTAATTCCCAAATTAAGAGACAGATCAGGAACTTTCAGAGGTCAAAGTGGCTAGTATTTGGGGGCTGGAGCGATACCACAGCGGGTAGGGCATTTCCCTTGCACACGGCCGACCCGGGTTCAATTCCCAGCATCCCGTATGGTCCCCTAAGAACTGTCAGGGGTAATTCCTGAGTGCAGAGCCAAGAATAATCCCTGTGAATCGTCGGGTATGACCCAAAAAGGAAAAAAAAGTGGCTAGTATTTGAGTGGCAGAATCACAGGACAAGATCTGTGCTGTTTTGCATCACAGAGGAAAACAATTAAGTTACCTGCGATTTCTGACTGAATGCTAACAATATTTGAGAATAAAATACCTGGTCTAAAGAAAGACCCTATGAAAAGAAATTTTTGAGAAGTCCTCCCAAATCTAACGGCCAGCAGTTGGGTATGTTATCAGCAATGTAGACCTAGGACACAGGGCATAGAATCCCTTGAACACCACTGAGAGTGATCTCTGAGTTCTGCACTATAAGTAGCGTCCAAACACTTCTGGATGTGGCCCTAAAACAATGGCTGTCATAAAGTTAAAGAATGAGAATTTTAGCGAATGAAGGACAATGTCAAGTTGAATAACTTAATGTAACTGAAGTCCAACTACAACAAGGGAAAATAATAATTTTATGAATCACTAATTTCAGAAAGCTTCAACTTTAAATTCAATGATTATGCAATTACTAAACATTTGGCATACATCTAATATCAAAATTCATGAAATATGTGAGGGATATATTGAATTTTACATTCTCTAAAAGCACAGAACACAAGCAAAATCTTCAGTTTGTCTAGTGAAGGTAAAATATATGAGACCATAAAACCAAAAGATCACTTATGATCCAGATCAGGACAATCATTATGAACAAGGAGACACTTCAGTAGGGTATTTGAGGCCCATAATTATAGGACCCACATATAGCACAGAGGGTAGGGCGTTTGCCTTGCACTCGGCCAACCCAGATTTGATTCCTCTGCCCCTCTCAGGGAGCCCAGCAAGCTACCAAGAGTATTTCGCCCACATTGCACAACCTGGCAAGCTACTCATGGTGTATTCGATATGCCAAAAACAGTAACAAGTCTCACAATGGAGACGTTACTGGTGCCCACTCGAGCAAATCAATGAGCAACAGGATGACAGTGACAGTGATATATACTATATTATAGGTATAATAAATGATTGAGAAAAGAATAGGGTTATCATCTATATTTTAATAAAATAGCTCAACAATTAGACATATACTTATCATAATAACAGGTAACGCGTGTGTTATGAAACATTCCACTTTTTTCTTTAATATTAGGATCAAGTAAAGGATATCCAGACTTAACACTTTCATTGAAAATTCTAGCCAAAGCAACTAAATAAAGAAAAGATATAAAAGGCACCCAAACAGGGAAGAAAGAGTAATAATGTCACTATTTTAGATGGCATATTTATATGTATAGAAAGTACTAAAGACTCCACTGAAAGACTGTTATAATAATTAATAAATTCTCTAAAGTTACAGGATATAAGAATCAATAAACAAAATTCTATTGCATTTAGCACTAACATTAAACTAAAAGAAATTTAAGAAAGCAAGCCACTTACAACTTTGTAAAAATATATATATATATTCCTAGAAATACACTTATACAAAGAGGTAAATATTTGCTAGACTGAATCCATGAACACTAATAAAAATACAGAAGACACATAAAATAATACATTTGTGTTTATAGAGTTAAATAATTAATATAATACTGCCATATATATCCTTCCAATATAACAATTAACAGATTCTATACAGTATATCAAAATTCCCATGGCATTTTTCATAAATAATAGATGAATCGTAATAAGAAAACTAACAAGACCCACAAAAGTCCTCAAATTTCCAAAGCAATCTTGAAAATTTAGATGTTGGAGATTCCTTATTTTAAAATGCTTTAGTAATCACAACAGTTTAATATTTGAATAAAAATATACATATAGATAGATCAATTACAATAAGAATTAAAGGGCCATAAATAAACCTGTATATATAATACACTAACTCAGGACAAAGCAAAGAGTAATTTACAGTGGGGACAGAAAAATTCTCTTCACAAGTGATATTTGGTAAATTGGATAACGACATACAAATAAAAAAAAATCTGTATCAGTAGTTTGTACCGTAAAACAAAATCAATTCAAAATAGATTAAAGACTTGAATGTAAGACCTAAAACTACAAAACTCATAAAAAAATATAAGGTGAGCCCTTTAACATCAGTCTTTGGGATTTTTTTCATATCAGATAACAAAACAAATGCAACAAATGCCAAAACAAACAAGTGGAACTGTATCAAACTAAAAAGCTGTGGGTCAACAAATAAAATCATCAATAAAATGAAAATGCAAGTCAGATAGCCATGTGTCAGATAAGGGGTTGATGTTTAAAATATATAAAGCAATCAGACAATTTAAGACAAAAGGAAAGATAATCTGATTTTAAACTGGCAGAGGTTATGAATAAATATTTTTCCAAAGACAAACAGATGTACAATAGGTATATGAGAAGAGGTTCATCATATCTAATTAAGGTATAAACCAACCTACTATGAGATATAGCCTCATTGCTTTCAAAATGAATATTCCTGAGAAGATACTATATTACAAGTATTAAATGCTACATAGGGAAAAGGAGAACATGGTATAACATTGCTGCTGGGAATGGAAAGGTGGTGATTCCTTAAAATCTTGCAAAAAGAACTAACTTAAAATACAAAGGCCAGAAAGAGACAGCAGTGGGGAAGGTGCTCCTCCACCTGAGCCATCCCTGTGGGAAAAGCCAAAACTAAGCGCTGAACACGACTGACTGTGCCCCTTCCCTCAGAAGTACCTTATCAAACTGCTATTATTATAACTTAAAAATAATTTATTTAAAAGATGCACACATCTTGAGTAGTGAAGAATCGTGACCAGTGGGCACCGCAAGTCGGAGAATGCTCCGGACCCCAGACCAGGCCAACAACACCAGGGTGCCCCAGACGGCGAAGGTGAAACCAATCCTGGAATGCAGCAGCTTCTGGCAGATATTCTCCTGGACTGTGGACTAAGCTATGGCCCCATGCAGCCCCAGAAGGTGAAGGGTTTTTGTCCCTTAGCCTTTTCCCTTTTGCTGCAGCATGGCAACCGCCACCTTTCAGAGCCAACTGGAGAGAGAGGTAGGAGCTTGCCGTGATGGGGCACTCGGGAAATCTTGGTGATGGGAGGGGTAGAACCGGCTCTGCTCCCCCCCCAAATGAGATCTCAAGCGGCTGCCCGTGAATAGCTCCTCCGCTCCTAACAGCCATGATCCCAGAGGCACACAAACCAATCTCAGAACGCAGTGGCTGCTGGCAGAAATGCCTCTGGACTTAATTAGTAAAATACCAGAATTCCAAAACCACGCGGCCACTTTTGCAGCTGTGCAACATCATATGCTCTTCATTTTCAGCAATAGAAAACAAATGATCTACTATGCCTTTGCTAAATTATCTAATGATGCCTTTTCAGCAGGTCTGATTATTGGGGGGGAAATTCCAAATAATAATAATGGGTTTTCTGTTGAAAATTGAATGTAATCAAAGTAAAGAGAGACTAAAGTGAAAATCATCTGCCACACAGGTAGGGTGGAGGGTGGGAGGGTTGGTATACTGGGGTTCTTGGTGGTCGAACATGTGCACTAGTGAAGGGATGGGTGTTTGATCATTGTATGAGGGAGACTTAATCCTGAAAGCTTTGTAACTGTTCTCACGGTGACTTAAAAAAAAAAAAAGATGCACACGTCTTTATGGTTACTATAATTATTCACAATAACTGGAATAGAAATTACCTTAATGTTAAATGAATGGATAAAGAAAATGTAGTGCAGTAGAATATTAACAAATATTTATTTATAGAGTAGAATGTTAATAAACCATAAAATAGAGCATATTGCAATTTTGCAATTTGAAGCAACATGAGGACACTATCCTAAGTGAATCAGAGAAAGACAAATACTATATAATAAATATAATGTACATGTGAAATAAAAAAATGTCAAATTATAGACATAGAGAAAAATGATGTTTGCCAGAATGAGTGAAATACATGAAAAGTATCAAAAGTCATAGTTAATAGGGTGTTTCAATACAGCAAGGGGATTCTAATTAATGATTTATATTTAACCATACTGGGGGCCAGAGAGATAGTACAGCAGATAGGGTGCTTGCCTTTTATCCAGATGACTCAGGTTCTGTCTCCAGCATTACATACGGTCTCCCAGACCCCCGAGAAGTGACCAGTGACCCCAAATGCAAAGTCAGGAATAAGCTCTGACACTTCTCGCTCTCTCTCTCTCTTTCTCTCTCTCTCTCTCTCTCTAACACACACACAGATATCTGTATCTATCTCTCATGCTGAAATTTGCCAAGAAAGCATCTTAAAATTCTTATGTCAAGAAATTTGAAACTATATGCTGTAATAGATATTAGCTAGATTTATTTCAGTAATCATTTTCAACCTAAACAAATATCAGATCAATAGGTTGTATCAGAAACTAGTAGGAAAATATTATGTGCCATTCATTACACAGCAAAGAGATAATCAGAATAAAAACAATCATGTATAGAGAATGATTATAATGTTTTGAGTTTCTAAAAATTAATTGCGATAATGATGGGTAATAAAACTATATATATACATATATATATATATATATATTAGGAATGCAGTCTCACACGTCTTTAATTGTGCATTGCTAACCACTGTAGAAATCCTACTATCTCTGCCACAACTGATTGGGTTGCTGCAGGCCTTCCAATCCTCTCCCTTTTCTGCCTCTAGCAATATCAGTTCTGCTGTCAGAATCCAGCCATTTGCTTTAACTTGGCTTTGGGTATACATGATTCTCTCTTTCTTTCTTTCTTTCTTTCTTTCTTTCTTTCTTTCTTTCTTTCTTTCTTTCTTTCTTTCTTTCTTTCTTTCTTTCTTTCTTTCTTTCTTTCTTTCTTTCTTTCTTTCTTTCTTTCTCTTTCTCTCTCTCTCTCTCTCTCTCTCTCTCTCCCTCCTTCCTTCCTTCCTTCCTTCCTTCCTTCCTTCCTTCCTTCCTTCCTTCCTTCCTTCCTTCCTTCCTTCCTTCCTTCCTTCCTTTTTTTTTTGCTTTTTTTGGGTCACACCCAGCAATGCTCAGGGGTTACTCCTGGCTCTGCACTCAGGAATTACTCCTGGCAGTGCTTGGGGGACCATATGGGATGCTGGGGATTGAACCCAGGTCAGCCTCATGAAAGGCAAACGCCCTACCCTCTGTACTATTGCTCCAGCCCCTGTTAGTATTTTTCAAGAGTACTAAATGCTGCAATGCTTTTCATTAATTTAAAAGGAAATTTGTTTCAGAATGCAGTGTCAGCACTGTCATCTCATTGTTCATCGATTTGCTCAAGTGGGCACCAGTAACGTCTCCATTATGAGACTTGTTACTGTTTTTGGGCATATTGAGTGTGCCACGGGTAGCTTGCCAGTCTCTGCCGTGCAGGCAGGATACTCTCAGTAGCTTGCTGGGCTCTCCGAGAGGGATAAAGGACTCGAACCTGGGTCAGCCGTGTGCAAGGCAAACGCCCTACCCGCTGTGTTACAGTTATAATCCTATTACTTCTTTATGGACTCCCACTTCTATTTACTAACTTTTTAAAATTCAGGGAAAAAATAGGTATGCAGTCTTTATGTTGAATCAGTAGGTGTATTCATTTTTTAAGGCTGCCTTAACTCTAGGTTTGGATTAAAAGTCCAAGTTGAGGTGATAAGAATGTTGGTTACTTCTAAAAGTTGTTCAGTGACTCTCTCTTAGCAACTGGTGCTTTGCAGCCGTCCTAGGTTTCTTTTAGTTTGTAGATATATTTTCCTCAATCTTGCTTTTGCATTGCATGGCATTTACCCTGAATCTGCCTATTTATGTATCCAAATTCTCCTTTTCACAAGGACACAGATTGAATCAGGAACCTACTCTACTGCACAATGATTTCATCATAACTAACTCTATAATAGATTTATATTCAAAGAAGATCACTTTCTGAGGTTCTTTGGAGTCAGGACTGAAATTTTAATTCCAGGATATCATAGTACAACTCATTGGAGGCTTTTTAGTAGGGATTGTCTTAGTAAGGATTGTCTTTAGAAAAGTTAATCGGAAAGCTTTGAGTTTGTCTCTGAAGGTTTGTAGCTATATCCTTCCCACTTTATCCTGTAACCAAGTCGTTCTCTAAATGCACCAAATTACTCCCCCAGCTGCCCTCTGTCCTCATCTGTGCTGATCTCATTCCTGGAATTTCACTACCTCACTATGACTAATTCCTCCACTTCCTTCAGTGCTTGTGTCCTCAAGAGTTTTAGTAATATTCATAATGCATGGAGACAGTGCGTAGTATGTTTGAGGAATTTGACATGAATATCATTCTCCTTTTGTGAGTGGTATAGTTTACAAAAACACCTTCATGACAAAACATTGACCATTTCCTTAAAAAATAATATCCATGCATTGTCACAGGTAGCATGCTTTCTTATAAAAGTTTTGTGTATTTATTTCCTCCTCATATAACTGACATATTCCCAAATTAGATACAATGTCTAGTTCATCTCAGATCTGGCACAACTAGTTCAGTTGTATGGTGCTTGTTAAATAAAGATCCAACTAGTTTATTTCCTCCTATACTTTAAAGAAGTTCTTTCAAAATTTAGTGCGAATTGTTTACTGTATACTCAGTCTTGCTCTAAGTCTTTGATATATATAAGCTCATTTAATCTTCATTAAAACCCGGTAAATTTGGTACTACCTTTATCCTGTTTTATAGATGATGGGTTAGAGACACAGAGAGTCAACAACTTGCTTGAGATTACCTAGCAATCAAATATCATATACTATGTTTTAACTCAATGACTTTGCCGCATTGCTTCCCAAAACTATTGTTCTCTGAATAAGAGCTTCCTATTTTGGAATCATATTCAACTCTACCACTTACAAACTACTCAATTTTGAACAAGTTATTAGCTACTCTATACTTCAGGTGGTTTTTTTTTAAGCTCTGAAGTGGGAAGAAAGATGGTTCCATTCTCATAAAATAATAGATTTAAAACATTTTGAACAGTGAGGCATGGTTGTGCATGTGTGTGTGCATGCACACACACACACACATACACAGAATAACTGAGAATTTATTGTAGACTATGTAGCTAATTGAAGCCATACTGCCTCCTGCTGATGATTAATAGTGTCTGGCTTCTGAAGAAGGATGGTATTGGCAGATTTTTAAAAAAACTTTTTATGAAGGATGGGACTGAGCTGTCACTTTCTATGAAAATGAGAACGAGGAGGTCAGAGGTGTTTTTGATAGCAACACAAAGGACCTTTATATGGCTTTAAAAAGGATTGTAGTGTTAGGAATCAGAGGACCTGGACTTCCATTGGCTTTTAGCAGTCATCTTGACCCCTATGTCCTCATGAAGGCACAGGGGAAGAAGGAAGAAAAAACTTGCAAATATTTTAGAAAACATAAGCTTGAAAGGAAATTAAAAAATCAAAATTCTTTACAATAAGAAAATCCTGTTCACTGAGTCTGTTGAACACTTGTCAACAATTCTTTAGAAATCTCAAGCAGTTTACATGTGGAGCCAGTTGCTTTCTAATTGCTACAGCAGGCTACCACTGGGAAGAACAAAGGAAATATTTAGCACATCGTAAATTCTTCTGCAGCCTGTGGAGTGGCTGGAGTTCAGATTACACGTTTATAACTTGCATTTGAGAGCAATTTCTACTTCACTTTGATAAAGTTGTTGGGGAAGCTGTTGGGTACCGGTCCTCCTATGGTTCTGGAGAAATACAGTGTCATTCATTTGTTTTGGATGTCTATGGAGACTTGGAAAGATCTGCCTGTGAAGAACATCTCTAGCAGAGAAGACACACTTTTTAGCATGAGTAGATTCTCAATGAGTGGGATGGTCCATCTCCTGGACCCTGGAGGAATGCCTGATAGCTCTCCAACCTAGACAGTGGTCTGCTCACAAGCCAAGAATGAGACAGTCTGAAGAATAGGCAAGACCTAAGAATAGATGCAGTTTGTGGGGTTGCCAAGGAGAGCAAGCAAGAGGGAGGCAGTAAACATGCTTCCTAGCACCACTTGGGGATGGAAGAAGCTGCACCAAGTAGCTAGGGAAGAAACCACCATAATCTAGTAAGGACAATAAGAAACTATTGAATAGGCAAAGTCAGAGATGAGCTGATACGGTTGTTAAGGCTAGTTTATTGATAGCACGACTGATGAATGTGTGGGTCTACAGTGGCATACTGAGCCATGCTTATTTTGGAAATTGCTTCAATTCTCTATGGCTTTTAAATCATGCATTTTCTTAAGCAATATATTGTGAAATGGCTGGCAGGCTGTTTATTACTGATGAGCCATCTTGGACTTTAGATTCTTGTGCTAGTCATAGCCTTAAGGACTCCTTTGCAATTCTTCACCTAATGACTAATTAAATTTGGGGACATGTTTGCCTTCACAATAGTAAATAAATCTCACCCCAACGTATCTTAGAACATGCTTCAACTATTCTCAGTAAATATAAAATGAATATCCTTTTGGATTTGCAGTCTAGTTTCAAGCTAAAATTTTGATAGATTTGAACTGAGAGGCAAGTCTTATCTCTTTTGGGATGGATAATAAACTGTCACCTCACAGTTTTCTCTCTGGGTACACTTAAGATGGCAACTTATTAAGTAAAATATTAGTGAGTGATGAATTATGGAGTTAGTCCCTATTTTAATTTTTAACTTTCCTTATAAATAGAAATTCTGATTAAACTGATAGAGCATGCACTCGGTGTTTAGATGTAATTTAATCTTACATCCTGTCTTCTTACATATTTCAAAATTTTGTCCAACAATTGACTTCTGACATGATGGAATTTCTTTAGTATGTTACTAAGAGGGAGAAATTTACTCTGTGGCAGCTCAGCATATATTATGAACATAGTTTGCCTACGTAGTCAAGTTTTCTTTTTCATCTGGCATGCAAAAAAAAGTGCTGAAGGCAAATAAAACATCATTCTAAAACCATAAAAATACCTAATTTTCAATCAATCTGACACCTACTGAACTGCAAGAATTTACACCGTGTGTACTCTGTCACTTGAGAAAATATTCATCATGCTTATATAAATAAGTATATAAATTTCATATAAAATCTAATACATGAAAACACGAAAAGAGAAAAATGAAGTAATGAAGTGAAGAATTAAGAATATTAATTAAAAGCTTGTTACATAATATTTATGAAGGCAAACTGTCAATTCATTGTAACAACAAATTAAAATCCTTACACAATCAAAAGTTGTCTAGAATTCAGCCAATGAGCTGCTTATTTCACGCAACATGTAATACAAACAAAGTCATACAACCTCTTCCTTGAATTTTTTTTTGATGGGTCTTATTCAGTATTCATAGATATCAACAAAGGTCTAGACTAACTGGCGTTTGGGGGAATTTTGTTGACTAACTAATGGATTCATTGCTCCTCTTCACCTCAGAATTTTGCTGATATTTTAGTAAATTATACTTATCTATTTTTAAGAAAACAAACATGAGATAATAACCAGCCTAATAAACTTAATTCTAAAAGGGAATGTTTTACTGTTGTAGTGCTTACAAAATTAAAGGGCTCATGTTTTAAGAAGATAAAAAAAGGAATTCCTTCTCTTCTGTGGAATAAATGGACTATCTCACCCATGAATAATGATTAACGCTCTTTTACTGAGAGAAAAAGGCTTGTAGGGGTTCACACCTGCAGCATTCATGAATTACAGGTCCCATTCCCTTGAAAGGAACTTAATAATCTCTATTCACAGGTGAAGTGTGCTTCAGTTGGATATAAAAAGTTGAGATAAAACCAGTCAGCTTTGTTTCCAGTGCTGTTATTTTCCCAGCATTCCACCCCCTCAAGTCACTGCAAAAATACTTGAGCAGCTTTAAAGTTATCCAAAGGTGGTGGTGTAAATACCTTTTCTTCTCAGCTTAGCTCTGTGTTTATCGGAGACTCAGAGGTGGTTTGAAAGGTCAGAAAAACAAGCTGCCTGAAAACTTGGATCCAAACCCAGGTAATAAGGCCTACATTTTGACAATGGCCCTCTTCTTGATGCCGTTCAGGTCTAAACGGACATCAGTTTTCTTCAATCTTAGTCAAAGCTGGCAAATCTGAACCTATAAATATAAATACAAACAAGAGTGTTCATTTAAGTAAAGGAATAAATAGTAGTATGAATTTATATCTAGGGTTCAGTACAGATTTAAATGGAAACAATACACATATGATATATATGTGTATAAATATATAATTTCAAATTTGGTAGAAAAGCTCTGGTTATTTTTGTTGCCTTTTGTTGTTTTATTTTGGATGAGTGTGAGGACTCCCTATGGTGCTCAGAAAGCTCAGGGGACCCTCTTGGAGATTTTCAGCTAAGTCGGTAGTTCAGTGTGAGGGCCTAGAGTTTTGTTACTATTTTATTTTTAGGAATTCTCTATGACATTACCATTAGATTTACTGACCAAGTTGGTGACCCCCATGCCATCTCATGCATATTCATACATTTTCTTGGCTTGCAGCATGGTTTACAAAATATTGGTAACTAATATTTAATACTCAATAAAATTATTAAAAGCATTTTATATTAAAATCTTATTTTTTATAAAATAACAGAATAGGAGACTAACACCCAAGAACAGTGGAAATAAATACCAGGAGGATTACTCCACAGCTTAGAAGCCGGCCTTGCATGCTGGGGGAAGAGGCAGCTCAGATAGAGAAGGGACCACCAAATAAAGGGTGCTAGGAGGGCCTGTTTGGGATAGGAGATGCAGGCTGAAAGTAGACTATAGACCAAACATGATGGCCACTTAATACCTCTACTGAAAACCATAACACCCAAAAGGATCGAGAAGCCCTGCCACAGAAGCAGGTTGGGGTGGGGGGAGGACGGAGTTAGGGTGGTGGAAGGGATGCTAGGACCATTGGTGGTGGAAAATGGGCACTGGTGAAGGGATGGGCACTTGACCATTGTATGACTGAAACGCAAGCATAAAAGTCTGTAAGTCTGTAACTGTACCTCACGGTGATTCACTAATAAAAATATTTTTTAATTTAAAAAAAAGATTTAAAAAAATCTCATTTTTATCAGTTAATTAAAAAGTCTTATGCTGTGTAAAAATGTTTGTGCTATGCCTGTTAAGGTAGAGCTAAGAGGAAATAATTGACTCCTAGGTTGCTTATGGATGTGACTTATACACACACATTTATCATGTAACTCAGCCTCCTTTTCTGTCTGTCCCTCCAAAGAAAGAGCGATCCTAGGATAATTGAGCTGTGATTCTTTCATCAGTACTACTATCCCTTCATATTGTTCACTTTTTCTAGTCACATCAAGCCACAATTTCTGAATAAGCCTTTATTCAGTACTTAGGCTTTCAGTGGAAAAAGTAGATGAACTGCAATTTTTTTCTGTTTGTAACTTGTGACATAAGTTTTGAAGTGTTAGGGATGGAAAAGTGAGTTCAGAATAGGGTTGTCTGATTGATGCAGGAATCAGAAGTCTTTGTAAGATGGAAGGGAGAGTGGATTGTTTAGTTCTGGCCAGCAAAGCCTCTTTCCTCAGAGATTATGATGACATAGAGCAACATAGGTCAGATATGGGGGTGGAGAGAGGGAGTGTGAGGCAACAGTTTACTCTTTTTCTTTTGATTTGACTTTATTCATAATCTACTTTTTACTTCCATAGATGTGATGCCTTTATTAAAGAAAAATAAAGAGAAGTACCCACTATCCAAACATATGTATATCTCAGTTACAGATCAGCTAATCCCAGTAAGAATTTTCCATCTATAGCTTTGAATTCAATGTTATATTCATCATCACAATGCTTTGGTAGACATAACTTTAAAGAAATACTTTACTACCACTGTAGACAATGTAATTTCCAAATGGATGTTAAGCTCTACTTTAGAAATCTTTAGATTTTTATCTTGATCAAATTTGAGTATATTTGATAAAAGATGAGAAAAATCTACTAAGAAAATCTATTAAAAATCTACTAAAATGGGATTGCAACACACTCAGAGAACTAGTAGCTAATGTTTTCCAGTCACTATTAAATTCAGTAAAATTGACCTCAGACATTGAACACATGGGGGAGATTTTTATTTAAGTGTTCAGAAATTTAGTTTTAATATTTGACTGTAATTAATAATATTTTTGATTAAACCAAATTGTTATTATTTCAAATATCAAAATTCTAATAATTGTCTTTATGCTTACTCTAAAAAATCTACAAAATAAGTAACAAAACACTATTATTTAATGGTAGCGGCTAGATTTTTCATCTATAATTATTTTAATTTTATAAATAGTTTATAAAATATGACTGAGATTTTTGATTAGAAATTTTAAATAAGTGTGTTGTGGGGTTGGTGGTGGTATGAAATTAAGGGTAGTAAAAGTTTCTTACATGACAAAAACTGAATTTACAGAAAATATGAAATATTTTAATGCTCGGAATCAAGCTTCACTTTTAGGTATTGCCATTTCTTATTTTCTTTAAGTAAGAATCAAGTTAAGAATAATAATAAATAAAAGTATTTAATTATCTTCTAACATAGGTTCTTTTTCACTGAAATAATGTCTGTCATCATAAGGCATTTTAAGTGCAATCTATACAATAACAGTTAGGCCAAGTGCATTCTAGTTGGCATTTGCTGCAGTGGATCCAGCTTCCAACCATTACCAGTTCTCGTTTCCTTGTTAGTTGAGGTAGTAGGCCTGCCAGATTTTTTTCTTTCAAAAGCTTATAAAATTCATAGTTAAGAAGCAGGTCTATGAAAACTTAAAAACAAAGAAGATGAATTCAAAAGCAGCTGCTCATGCAGTTTGATCGCAGTATTTCACTGCGCGTCACGATGTCTTCACAGCAACTTCATACTTAAAAGATTCTGAAAGTTGATTGATTGTTCCCAAACTGCTACATAGTTTTTATTTGATTAACCACATATATTTTTGCCAATATGTCTGGCTACCTATTTAAAGTTAGTGCATTGCTGGCAGTATTACAAAAACAGATTTTAAGGATTGGAATCAGATTTGGCAGTAAAGGATTCAGTTCCAAACTCATAGGTGATCTTAAAATTTCATTTGACATAAAAAGAAAACCCTTTGCAGTCAAAAACAAAAGACTGTACTTTCATTGGGAAAAAAGAAAGCTTCTTGACTGCCAAATATGTTTATTTTTCCTATGTTTTTGCTCTATCACCAGTGCTTTGATAGAAAGATCTTCAAGTGATATTTAAATATATATGTATATACATGTTTAATCAAGAGCTTTATTTGATTAAAGAATGTATTTGCCTGAGAAATAAATTCTTACTTGTTTAAGTAAGAAAAAGGGCATATTTTCAAAAGTTCTTTTCAATAAAAGAATCTTTTGTCCTTCCTCTTGGCATTTTAAGGTTTAAACGAGTTGTTTATATACCTCAATGGGTTGAAAAGACAGATGTATTTTATGTAATCTTCCATGTAAGCTTTTTTCATTTCCCTTATAAATTACTTTTCCATATTTTAAAATGTAGTTATGTTTTCAGGGAAAAATGGCCAAAAAATATGAGTTGTTATTTGTTGGCCACCACAAACCTTTAGATAAAGTAGGTATAAATCATAGTAAGCAATAAAATTCCATGCTAAAAGTGAACCACAACTTTATTGAAGAAATATCTATTAAAATTGTTGTTTTAATTTTCCCTGAACATTAGTATATGAGTTTCATTTGGAAGCTAACACTTAAAATCCATGTTTCATATTATAATTAACATTAAAAAGATCTATTTCAAAAAAAAAAAGATCTATTTCAATTAAAGGAAGTATGCTTCCTTAAGATTCAGTGATGAACTACCTTTATATTTTGTGCGCCAGAACAGTAAATTATACGTAAGACACAAAGAGAAAAACAATAACAAACTAAGGTTCCAACCCTGAAATATATAATTGAATAACACTAACTTAAATACATATGTCAGGTTAGTGCATAGCAAGTTCAACCCATAGAAGCAAAGACCTAACAAAAAGATTCTCGATCTTTAATCCCTATAAACCTCTCCTCCTGCTTTTAACTCTTAAAGATCTGAATACAAATCAAATGTGGACCTTTTCCTTCATGTGGAACTGGAGTCCAGAAGACAAACAGAAAACAAACGACTTCTGAAATGGCTTAAACAGACTAACAAACCAGTGCTTTGATGAATGATTAAAAAGCTCTCAAGACTAAGGAGGCTCAGCTAAGTAGATGGCCTGTGTGGTGTATAATGAGATTTCTCTGGTTTATAAATACCTGATTGTAATTAAATAATTCAACCCAATCTTTGCAATTAAGGTAACAGAAATTCCATTATTTGTGGGTTACCAAAAAAGCAATGTGAGAGCTCCCCCTATTGACTCTCAATAATGCACATTGCACCCTAAAACAGACTTCCAAATATTCCTATTTAATATAGATTTTCAGATGTTTAAAGAATAGTAAAGATAATCAAACTTGAAGTAATAATTTTATACTTGTATAAACTGAGACCAAATTACTTTTCCGATCCTGGAATAAATTAGGGACAGAGTTGGGACTGGAGGAGAGGGCCTTTGGGGTCTCACCCCCATTTATTTCACACTAAAGCACAATATCCATCAGGTTGTGTAATTCACAAGTGGCATAAGACTGAAAGACCCTTTTGGTCTAATTCCAACTTCCTCTGGTCAAGGATACTCAGAAGGGATAAGGAACCTAGGTAAATTGCACTGCTTCTTAGAAATATTCATGGAATTATTGGGTCAGAACGAAAATCCAAGTTATATGTTCCATTGTGCTTCTATTTTCTTTTTCTTTTTGGGTCACACCCACTGATGCACAGGGGTTATTCCTGACTTTACACTTAGGAGTTACTCCTGGCAGTGCTCGGGGGACCATATGGGGTGCTGGGAATCGAACTCAGGTCAGCTGCGTGCAAGGCAAACGCCCTACTCGCTGACTATGGCTCCAGCCCCCCATGTGCTTCTATTTCTGGTCTAATAGTGTGTTCTGTGTTACAGGACCACAATATAAGTTTATTCATAATGTAAGTTTTTTCCCCTAAATGCAATATAATTAAAAATTCTAGGGGCTGGAGCAATAGCACAAGGGGTAGGGCATTTGCCTTGCATGCGGTCGATCCAGGTTCAATTCCCAGCATCCCATATGGTCCCATGAGCACCACCAGAGGAGATTCCTGAGTGCAGAGCCAGGAGTGACCCCTGTGCATGACCAGGTGTCATCCAAAAAGCAAAGAAAAAAAACCCAAAATTCTAGAAGTCTTAAATTAGCATTCTTCACTTTTGGGTGGTATTTTGTATAAATTAACGTTTACACTAATATCTGTCCCTCACTCATAATATTTACATTATGGTATATAAGATTATGAAATTGTAAATTTTCTTTCTTCTTGGGCCCTAACACAGACAAATGTAATTTGTATAATACGTTGAATCAAATCTGAGAATTAATCTTGTTTTAAGATTTTTTCCTTCTACTCAAAGTAAAAATCAGATGTTTATGTATCACTTCCCATGTTTGGTTCTGTCTTTAAAGAAGTTTAAGCAACAATGGTTAAGTATTTCATTGTTTTTTTTTTAATCTCATAGACACTTTTTTATCTCATAGACTCATTTTTTAAAAATCACATAGAATGTTTAAATGTAACATAATAAAGGTAATAAAATATATCTTGCAGGGACAGTAGAAATAGTCCAATTGCCTTGCAATACAGACAATCAAGATTTGATTCTGGACATATGATGTAATTGTCCCCTGAGCGCCAATGAGTGTAGCTCCAACTTTCCTCCTCATGTATATAACATAAGAATATAAATATAGCATTGTACTAAAAATGGCATCTTTATTTTAATGTGCAATCTTGTCAATTATACATATAATTTTTTCTCTTGAAAACCCTTTTTATAGTTACTAAGTTTTATGGATTTTGTGTAAATTATTAATTGACTTAAGCATCTAGGTTTCCAGAAGTCTTCTGGAATTTGGTACTAGAAAATAAAAATAATGGGATATTAATTTGATATTAATAATGGAACTTTTAGACTTTGGAGAGAAGGAAAAAGTCAGCCAACAATTAATGAGTATTAGTACATCCTGCAATGCATTAAAAAATGTATGACTAGGAACTTGATTAAGTGAAACTGAATCTGATGACAAACAAGCTGAAGCAGGAAAAAAGGAGATGATGATGCAAGGTTAAGTAAAGGAGGTAAGAAATAAAGTGAAGAGGGATTTCTTCTAGATAAACAGATACTGGATGAAAATAGTTATCCAGTCCCCAAAGGAAAAATTAATGGATTTCATCTGTATTTCTTTCCTGTTTCTGTAGAATTCTTACATAGTGGGAAGGAGATGGGGTTTATATGAGTCATCAAAATCATAAGGGACTGGGGCTGGAGTGATAGTGCAATGGGTAAGACATTTGCCTTGCACGTGGCCGACCTGGGTTCGACTCCAAGCATCCCATATGGTCCCCTGAGCACCACCAGGGGTAATTCCTGAGTGCAGGGTCAGGAATGACTTCTGTGCACTCAGATGAGTGTGACCCAAAAAGAAAAAAATCATAAGGGTCCATCAGCAAGTAAAGAACAATGCACGTGTTTACTTGCCTAGAGTCTTTGAAATGAAAATGAACATTCTGTGAACTCTTACTCTCTTCAGCAGTCATTTGTGAGGTGAGCCTAGATTTTGACAATAGGTATTTCTAGTTAGAGACTTCTAACTAGTCATAAAATCTCATTTCCTAAATTTAAGTGTTAGAATAATTGTACTTAGCAAGCAGTGAGGTTGTAAGAATCAAATGACACGAGGCATGTGAAATACCAGGCAGGCAGTTAATTGTTACTATGCCTTTCAGATAAGATTTAACTATACATGAGAACATAAGAAATATAAGGGTAAAACTAAGTCAAGTTCCAAAGCTAAAGGTATTTTCAAATATGACAAGCCACTGGCCAAGCAAGTGAAAGCAGATAAACAAATGGGACTATCTTAAACTAAGAAGCTTCTGCACCTCAAAAGAAACAGTGACCAAAATACAAAGACAATCGACAGAATGGATAAGGATATTCGTCTAATACCCATCTAATAAGGGGTTAATATTAAGGATATACAAGTCACTGGTTGAACTCTACAAGAAGAAAATATCCAACCCCATCAGAAAATGGGGGGTGGAAATGAACAGAAATTTTCTCAGAGAAGAAATCTGAATGGCTAAAAGACACACGAGAAAATGCTCTACATCACTAATCATCAGGGAGATGCAGATTAATCCAACAATGAGATATCATTTTGCACCCCAGAAACTGGCCCACATCCAAAAGAACAAAAGCAACTGGTATTGGCATGGATGTGGGAAGAATGGGACTCTCCTTCACTGCTGGTGGGAATGCTGACTGGTTCAGCCCTTTTGGAAAACAATATGGGCAATTCTTAAAAACTTAGAAATTGAGCTCCCATTTGACCCAGCAATACCACTCCTGGGAATATATCCCAGAGAGGCAAAAAGGTATAGTAGAAATGACATCCTCATTTATATATTCATTGCAGCACTGCTTACAATAACCAAAATCTGGAAAAAACAGAGTGCCCCAAAACATATTCCTAATTAAAGAAACTTTAGTACATCTACAAATAGAATACTATGCAGCTGTTAGAAAGATGAAGTCATGAAATTTGCATATAAGTGGATCAACATGGAAAGTATCATGTTAAGTGAAATGAATCAGAAAGAGAGAGACAGACATAGATCGCACTCATTTGTGTAATATAATATAACAGGGTGGGAAACTAACACCTAAGAGTAGTAGAGATAAGGACCAGGAGGTCTACCCCACAGCTTGGAAACTGGCCTCACATGCTGGGGGAAAAGGCAGCTGAGATAGAGAAGGGAACATCTAATAGAGGATGTTGGGAGGACCCACTTGGGTTGAAAGATGCGTGCCGAAAGTCAAATATAGACCGAACATGATGGCCAGTCAATACCTCTATTACAAACTACAATACCCATTAGGAGAGAGAACAAAAGGGAATGTCCTGCTGCAGAGGCAGGGTTGGGTGGTGGAGGATGGGGTGGGGGTTGTGGGAGGGATACTAGGAACATTGGTGGAGGAGAATGGGCACTGGTGGAGAGATGTAATCAATCACTGTATGAGTGAAATGCAAACACAAAAGTTCATAAGTTTGTAACTGTACCTCACAGTGATTCACTAATAAAAAATTTAAAGAAAAAAATAGGAATAAAGCTTAAGTTTAGCTATCCATTTCTAAAATATTTCAGAGAAGTAAGTTGAAAGAGACAAATTAGAGAAATTTTGATAAATTCTGAAAAAATTTTTGCTTAAAAATGATGGCTTAGTGGAATCAAAGGTATATATTTACACATGAAATTATTGCCACTGACTCAGATATAAGGTGAGAAGAAATATTATTTCATATTATTTTTCAAAATTTACTGAGATAGGCCCAGATGAGACCCCGAGTGGCCCCACACGAACGGCTCCTCCACTCATGAACGACCATGATCCCGGAGGCCCACTAACCAACTTCAGAACCCAGCGGCTTCTTGCAGAAATGCCTCTAGACTGTGAACTATGCTAAGGCCTCATGCTGCCCCAGGAGGGGAGAGGTTTTTGTCCCTCCTTTCAGCAGTGGTGGCGGGGTGGCAACCGCCATCTTTTGGAGCCCATTAGACAGACGTACAAGCTTGCAGTGACACGGCTTCTGGCAGAAATTTCTCTGGACTTAATTACTAAAATACCTGAAATCCAAAACCAAAATTCTATGCTCTACATTCCCAGCAATGGAAAATAAATTATCAAATGATGCCTTTTTGGCAGATCTGATTGTTGAGGGCAAATTCCAAATAATAATAGTGAGTTTTTTGTCAAAATATTAAATGTAATCAAAGTAAAGAGAGAGTAAAGTGAAAATCATCAGTCACACAGGCAAGGGATGGGTGGGATGGGAGGTATACTGGGTTTCTTCATGGTGGAATATGTGCACTGGTGAAGGGATGGGTGTTTGATCATTGTATGACTGAGACTTAAACCTGAAAACTGTAACTTTTCTCATGGTGATTCAATTAAAAAAAAAAGAAAAAATTTACTGAGGTACAATTAACTATTAACGTTTTATAATTTTTTATTTCCCTCTTCCTTTTCCTTTTTTCAACACTGCATAAGTTTGAAATAAATAATGTGATACTGATATATCTGTGTGTCCTGAAGTGATTTTCCTAGTACATTTATATATCTTTCCCCTCACAGAAGTGTATTTTTCCTTATATTGTGGCATATTTTTCTTGAAGAATTATCAGTACAATTGGATAAAAGAATGAAATTAATATTAAGAAGGATTATCTGTATTACATGTATATGTTATATATTTTTTCATACGATATATGTAATATAACTAAATTATATAATTTATATATATGTAGATTCAGTGGATATAGAATAATCCTGAAAATGTAAGATAATCAGCTAAAAAATTGCTAATGACTAGACACACTACCTTTAAAAAGAAAATAATATCATTTTCAGAATACTGTCTGATTATATATGTTACAAAAAGTTTAATTTTAATAACTGGATTAGATTGTGCCTAAATGAAAACTAAACAAAATAATAGGCACAAATTAAATACAAATTTTAACTTTGTTAAAAATTTCAATAATTTAGAAAAGAAAAAAAACAAAATCAAATTAAATAGAAATAAGCAAATTAACAATTTTCTTAAAATACCCAAAATAAACCTTATGACACAAATCTTTTCTATTCCCAATCTTCTTCCTAAAGAAAGACTCATATTGTGCCTTTTATGGCACAACATTTAAAAAAAATTATTTACATTCTCACTAATGTAAGTTACTACAAAAACAGTAAATTACTAGCCTTGAATATAAGCCTTAAATTCGTAAGTGTCCAGGTTGTGAGAAATTCTGTAAGTATTCATCTTAAGCTGCATACAATCCTAAAAATTTAAGTCACAATGTATTTTCCCCTTTTATAATGCTAAGATATAACTACCCTAGCTAATTAAGCTTTTTGATCACGTAATAGCAGCAAAAGTGACCCTGCATTAGTAAGTAGAAATAACTTCACTGGTAATTTGCTATATCATGCCATTTTAACTAGCCAGTTATTTTTTTATTATTATAAATAGGAAAGCTAGAAGTCAATGACAAAGTGCATTCTCTTTCTATACTATCTTTTCAACTATTTTCTGTTATTGATCCTGAACTTTGAGGAGTATTTCATTTTCATTTCAGTGGTCTGTTACTTCAGCTAAAGACAATTTTTACTAAGAAATAACGCTAATTCTTTACTACTGACTACCGATTTTTCATGACAGATTTGGAGTATACAGTTGTATCATCCAAAATAAATTATTAGGTAGCATTTCAATGGAAATTATTATATAAAACAAAATATTATTAATGCTTTCATTTATTGTATATTTGGAAATAATGTTCCCAGACTTATCTGAAGCCTCAGTGAATGGTATTAATTTGCTAGAAATATCCAAAGCACCACTATTTTTTCACCAAATTTCCCACCATCCTCAAAACAAAATTTATACTAAAAAATTTTTTCATGAGTGGATGGAAAAAAACTACTTGGTTTTCATGATAAGAAGATATGTTCTTATAACAAAGTTTTGTGGGAATCAGAACATATAATTGGTTTCCTTTTGAGTTCTGGACACACTTCTGAAGAAGCAAATTTACAGTGGAACACAGGCAAAAATATTTACAATAAAATAAACTTTAAACATGGAAAAAGTGAACCTCCAAATCTGTGATTTAAGAAATGTAGCAAAAAGCAAAATCTGATTTAGCAAATGCTTTCTTATCTCTTGAAACTGCAATATGAAAAGTGCCTATAGATATTTTCATGAGGAAACAGAGCCTTATTAAATTATTTGCCTGAATAGTTTTTGGACTTTTATTTCTGTCTATAGTTTTGGACTTTTATTGCTGATTAGATATCCTTTTATTTTTTTTAAAAGTGCTTTACAAAAATTCTAAAAATGCTAAATTATTATTTTCTAAAACTATCTTTTATAAATGCTTAAATGCTCTGGCAAGGGAAAAAAAAGGAGGCAGAATTATGGAGGCCAAGAAGAACAAAAAAGTATAAACCCAGAGATCTATTATAGCTCTAAATTGGACAGTTGCCCAGGGGCCATCTGCCAGGTCTGGTGGCCCTAGTTTGCTTTCAATAAACCCTGTTAGTGGGCTATGGGTGATATAAATTCCGTGGACTAATCAGGGTGGGAAGTTTAACTGTAGACATCCTTCTGATGCTAGAACCTGCAAAATGCAGCATCTTTAGTTAAAAAGAACTACACACACACACACACACACACACACACACACACACACACACACACACACAGAGTACCACACCAAAAGGAAAAACTGAAAAATTTGGCTGCAGATAGAAGGAGGAAAAAAAAAATTCCTGAGAATGTGTAACCACAAGCAAGGCAATACTCAGGTTCTGAGCCAGACTTCATTCTATTTGTGTGGTCTAAAAACCTCAAGATGAAAATTTAGTTTAATTTGCTCCTGGTTGCTAGTGTATTTAGCCACCTGGCAAAAGCTGCCATTTATCTTTTGTAGAGGAATATGTGTTAAGACAGGGTCACAAAAATGTCCTTAGAAAGTGTTATAGGTCTGAGGTCTCAACTCAAACAGTACAGACAGACTATGAATTTACATATTATAAAACATGTATGTTCAGGGCACTTGAAAAATAAAGATAGGAAGTATGTCAGAGAAATATCAGACTGTCTCAAATTTGTAGAAATATTTGGGAAAAAATGCACTAAATGATAGCATCTCTTAAAAGTAAAAAATTAAGAAATTATTATGAGATAGATTAATAAAAGATTTGACACAGCTGAAGAGAGGTATACTAGATTGGAAGATATATAATAAGTTATCTGGGGAAACAAAAAATGTAGAGATAGTAAAATATTAACAAAATAGTAAGAAATATGTAAGATTCAATAAGTAGTTAACACAAAACACTAGAGCGAGAAGGTTGAGAGAGAACATAAATTCTATAACATGTAATTCTAAGTGGCAAGACTGAAGAAAATGTGGAAAAGGCAATATAGAAAAGGAATATTGTTTAATAAATTTTTATAATTGATAAAAATGCAGATCAATAACATCAAAGTATCTTGAGAATTAGAAATGAATATATGTATACATATGGAATACACAATTAAAATGATATAGAAAATATGATCTCAAGATAAAAAAATTATAAAAATATCACTTACACTATGAGGCCATAATATTCCTAGCATAAAATAAATGAATCATGTGCAGCCATAAAGATCAGGTAAGGCACTTGTCTTACATGCATGCAGACAACCTAAGAACCTAGGTTTGATCCCTGGCAAGTCATATGGTCCCCTGAGCCCCACCAGGAGTGATCCCTGAAGACAGAACATGGAGTAAGGACAAAACACAGCTATGTGTGGCCCCCAAACAGAAAGCAAACATGCAAAAGATAAATTATGAAGTCATGAAAACTAGGTTTATTTCTCAATAGGAAGAAAAAAAATCTAGAAGATAGCATGAAAGAACTATAAAGTCCTACAAGAATTACCTATAAAACTAGACTTATAAAAAAGGTCTATAAAACATGAAAATTTAGGAAGTTTACTACCAGCAAACACTAAAGGAACATCTAAGTTACAACAAAGCAAAAGTGAACCCAAAAGAAAAGTCAAAGGTGCAGATAGTAATATGAGCAAAGATATTACTATTTGGGTGAATGCCATATAATTTGTTCATGTAAAATAATGGTCTAATTTTTGAGGTTAAAATACATAAATAAAACAATGTTAAGAAAAAATATATGAAGTGAGGGAAAGAGAGGTTAGAATACATTTTGAATTTTAAGAATGTATGGAATAAATAAATATATGGAGTAAATATATAAATGTATGGAGTAAACAAATGGGTTAAATGTAGACTTTATTAAGCCAATTATTAATTTAGAAATTTTCTGAGTAAATGGAGTAGCAGTGTAGAATTATTAAACAAGTGCAATGTGCATTTCTATATATAAAAATTCACTGTCACTGTCATCCTGTTGCTCATCGATTTGTTCGAGCGGGCACCAGTAAAATTGAGAGACTTATTGTTACTTTTTTTTTTTTTTTGGAATATCCAATACACACGGGTAGCTTGCCAGGCTCTGCCGCGCGGGCTCCATACTCTCGGTAGCTTGCCGGGCTCTCCGAGAGGGGCGGAGGAATCAAACTCGGGTCGGCCGCGTGAAAAGCGAACGCCCAACTGCTGTGCTATCGCTCCAGCCCATATATAAAAATTAAATATGTAAATAAATTGAAGACATAAGCTAAACTAGGAACTGAAAATGATGTGGCAGCATTGATAAAAAGAAAAGATAATCACGCTAGTGGTTGAAATTTGAAAACTTAAACAAATTGATGTTTTAGTTTTGAGCAGTGTGTGCAGTGGTTGGGGCTACTCAGAGCTCAGTGTATGAAATTGTCTCCCTAACGTAAAACTCCAAGGCTGGGTTATTGCCCTCTGTAGAATAGTTGAGGTCTTAGAATATGAAGGGTAGAAACAGGGCAAAAGTTAGAGAACAGGGCAAGCAAAATTGCCCAGGAAAGAATCCTATAAGAAGTTTAGGGTCTTTTTGATACCTGCTGAGCCTTTGCTCTTCATGTACATACTGTATGTTGATATACCCGATAAGGGCTCTTAATACCTCTGTCAGCTCATGTGTTGAGTGTCCAGGTGTGGATAGTGATAGTCTGTTGGATAAATGGCTGGCCTGTGAGAACACTAATGTCTTCCCAGGAGACCTCAAAACTTGGACAGTCCATGTGTGTACACAAGTCTCCTTATGTGTTTGTTTTATTCTCTGCAGCAGACACACACTGGACAAAAGTTGAAGGTGCCAACCCTAATTGGAATTAAATAGTTAAATGCGGGGCTGGACCAATAGTACAGCGGGTAGGGCGTTTGCCTTGCACGCAGCCGACCAGAGTTCTATTCACAGCATCCCATATGGTCCTCTGAGCACCAGGGGTGATTCCTGAGTGCAGAGCCAGGAGTAACCCCTGTGCATCGCCGGTTGTGACCCAAAAAGCAAAAAAAAAAAAAAAAAAAAGGTGCTATCTGCCACTGAACCTGGGGCTCCATTATGCACAGCATGAGATTTTAATCTTTGAACTATCTCCATTTCCTGTAACTGAAATTCTTAAAAAAATTATAATGAACTGAAACTAACTACATATACATATACATACATATGTACACATATATAAGTATATTTACATATACAGAAAGGACTTTATTATAATAGAAAATTAATCACTTATTTAAAATCTTTATAGAAACTTATTTCAAGAATGAATCAACCAAGCCTTTCAGAAAAATGTCATTCCTCTTTCCATCAAATGAGAATAAATTCCATAATTTGTTTTGTAAGGAGTTATCTTGATTTTTAAAACTGTAAGGAGATATTCTATATGTACTATATTATTACTATTATTACTTTTGTTTTTCAGTCACATGCATTGGTGCTAGGGCTTACTGCTGACTCTACACCCAGGAATTACTTCTGGTACTTCTGGTACCAGGGGCAGGTACCACATAAGGTACTAGGCATCAAACTGAGGTAGGCTGCATGCAGACAAGCGCCCTCCCCACTGTACTGTCTCTCCAGCCCCTCATGTGCTATTTTAAGTGTTGATTTCCATTTCTAAAATTTTTTAATTGAAATTCTAGATGCATGATGTATGTGCAAACTGTATTCTCATAACAAAACAATTCTACCACTTTAACTCTCATAATCTGACAGAAAATGACTTTTGGTAATGACATGCCATGAAGTTATTAGTTTTTTCCTTTGTTTTTATTTTTAACTTAAAAAAACTGGACCACAGTGAGATACACAAAGTTCTTGATTGGGTTTCAGTCAAACAATGCTCCAACCCTGGTACTTTTACCTATGTACTTTTCCCACAACCAATGTCCCCAGTTTCCCTCCTACCCTGCCCTGAATCCTGCTGCCCCATTCCTGTGGCAGGCACTTTTTTCTACTTCCTTTCCCCCCCAACCTTTCCTTTTGGGTATTATAGTTGCAATACAAATTCTGAAAGGGTTATTATGTATATCCTTTTATCTACTTTCAACACTCAGCAGTTCTTATCCAGACTAATCATTTCTAACCATTATTGTCATACTTCTCTATTCTTCTCTATTCTAACAGCCTTTCGCCCCCCCACACACTTGTGGTAAGCTTTCAAAATGGACCGGCCCTCTTGCCCCCTGTTTTATCTGGCCTTTGATATTAAGTCTCATGTATTTTTTAGTATCTCACAAATGAATGCAGTCATTCTCTATCTGTTCCTCTCCTTCTGACATATTATATTCAGTATGATACTCTTAAACGTTATCCATCTATAATCAATTTCATGACTTTATTTTTCTAACAGCTGCATGAGTGGATTATGAACATCACTGTATCACTGTATCACTGTCATCCCATTAATCATCGATTTGCTTGATCAGCACCAGTAACGTCTCCATTTGTCCATGATAGTGATACAGAACATCTGCATAGTATTCTGTGGATTTACCATAGATTTTTTTATCCAGTCTATGTTCTCAGGAACTTGGGTTATTTCCAGGTTCTGCCTATTGTGAATAGTGCTGCAATGAACATAGAAGTGCAGATGGCATTTTTGCTATATGTTGTCAGGTGCCCAGGGTAAATTCCCTGAAGCGGTATTGCTGGGAGTTCTATTTCTATTTTTTTGAGGAATGTCCATATTGTTCTGCCAAAAGGCTGGACCAGTCCACATTCCCAGGAACAATGAATGAGAGTCCCTTTCTCCAGGCATCTGCCCCAGCACTGATTGTTCTTGTTCTTTTGGATGTGTGCCAATCTGTGTGGTGTAAAATGATATCTCATTATTCTTTTAACATGCACCTCCCTGATGATTCGTGATGTAGAGAATTTTTCCATGTACCTTTTGACCATTTGAATCTTGTCTTTGAGTAAGTTTCTGGTCATTTCTTCTCCCCATTTTTTGATTAGGTTGTATGTTCTTTTCTTGTAAAGTTCTACCAGTGCCTATTTTAATCCCTTGTTTAAATCCCTTTTAGATAGGTATTGGATAAATAAATTTTTCCACTCTAGGGGATACATTTGTATCTTGGTCACCATTTCTTTTGATGTGCAAAGCTTCTTAATTTAATGTAGTCCCTTTTTTATAAAAAATATCTTTGCTTCCACTTGTTTGGTCAGTGAAGTTTCATATTTGAAGATGCCTTAAATCTCACGGAGGGTTTGTTATTGATTTTCACTTACATACAATAGAATACAAGTGCAACTTTATTGTTTAATCAAATAGATAAAAAGCTGATAGTTCTTATTCAAGATTAAACGAAGACATTCAACAAATGCACTATGTTAATTTTGTAGATACAATCGGCAAAAAAAAGAAGAAGAATGTGCATTGGGCATAGTGTAACCCATAAACTGAATCACATCTCTAATGGAGGCTCTTGAGTGGTGGAGGAGAAGCAAAAACAATGTCAAAGTAAAGCTTCCCATTTGGAGAGTGAAAAACTTATTTGTTGAAGTAAGAACAGTTTTTCTCTGCTCTTACACTGGCATTTTGTTAGTGTCTTGAGAAGCAAAATGACTTCTGATAAGTAATCAGATACATCATTATATGTTTATTCAAACAAAAGGTACTGTTCTCTGATATGAAGAGTAGGAAATAGGGACTGGATGCTTCCGTAGACTGGATAATAATAATAAAGAAAAAAAGGTGTCCTTTCAACTCATAATAGTAACTAATTTTGTTCCAGACAACGCTGCAAGGTGTCGGAACTGGAACTCTTTCAGACCTTGTGAGTAAATAAGGGCCTCATTCAGGCTGTCAAATGGGATCAATATCAGTTTAGCATCCACACAAGCAAAGTTGGTATGAAGAATTATGATCTCTCCGAGCAGAATATTTTGTTCAATCTTCCAAAAGAGTGCTTGAATTAAGTGAAATACTAATTTTGTCTTAGCTAAAAGGAAAATATTATAGATTTTCTCTCTCCCTATATAAAATCCATGTAAAACTGCAGTTAACTCTATAAAACTGCTTATTAACTCTAAGTTTAAACTTCAGGTAAACAAAAAAGTGACTTCAGAATAAAATATTTTCTGTGAAATATGAGGGACACTTTACTAAAATCCATATATATATTTATATATATAAAACATTTTATATATATAAAACATTTCTACTGTCATATCCTCCATATCCCTAGCTTTTTGTAATAGTTTCTGTACAATAAAGTTTTGAAAGCAATATGAAATAATGACTGTATTTAGCTTGGATCAAAAATTTAAGTCTGAACATATGAAGAGTTAAGTCCTATAGAGTTATTTGCTATAGACCCAGCTATACATGCCAAGATGAAATGAGGTCTCTAGGCTAATCAATATGGGTGGTGAATCTTTGAATCTTTTCTAGTTGCTGTTTCATTGATTGGCCTGATTCATACATAAATAAAGAATTTAGATAGACTGGTGAAAGGTAAAAAGCCTTTGCAAGATATTTAGGTTCTGTTTTATACAGTGTGACTAAAAGCAGTCTACAATTGCTGTAAAACACACAGTATTTTATTTTTAGACAAAACCCAACATCAATAAATAAACAATATTTAAACTATTAAAAACCACATCCTCTAAGACTTATTCTTAATTTCAAATCAACCGCAACAAATGTTACAGTTGAAATAATAATTACATAATTCTCATATCTGGAAAAGGCAATAAGTAATATTTGCCCCAAGTTTTCTAAGTATTGACACACCGGAAAACTCTTAAATGGTATTTATTGACTGACAAAACAACCAATGGAGTTTCCACAACCATGTTGCTGCTTAAGATGATAGCTAAAGTTCCTTACAGCCAAGTGCTGCAGTTGGCCCACTGCACTTTCATTCAGAAAATCTGAAGGGCAATATGGAAGATTTCAGCCTTGTTTGAGTTCCCATCCCCAGAAAGTGGTCATGTTAAAAAAAAAAAAAAACAGTGGGGGCTGGGAGTATGGGTGTGTAGGGAATTGCCCACTGAGGTTTAATTCAAATGAAGTTTTCAGCTGGTGAATTAAGATGAATAGAGAAGTTGTCAAGTAATGACAATTTTAGCCCTAGATTTTCTTTGGCCCACAGATGTGGGTTCACCTCAGGAAGACAGCTGTGCATGTCTCTGGGGTTACCTAGGATCCAACTGTCAGTAACTTTCTGGCTGGGTTTGATTCTTACTCAAACTAACGATGACTCCATGTTTATTTTTAATGTTATTTATCCAAAAGAAAAACAAAACAAAAAGGAATATCAACAAACATCTAAACATAGTGGTGGTCCCTCTCAAGTATGCTATGGTGATATATAAAAGATATCAACATTTTATGGGGCTGGAACGATAGCATAGTGGGTAGGGTGTTTGCCTTGCACATGGGTAATGCGGGTTCGATTATTAGCATCCCATGTAGTTCCCTGAGCACCACCAGGGGTAATTCCTGAGTACGGAGCCAGGAGTAACCCCTGTGCATCGTCAGGTTTGACCGAAAAAAGCAAAAAAAAAAAGATTTCAACATTTTGCATAGAAGTAGCAGGGTGAAGCTGTTTACAGACACTGGAGAGGAAGAGGCCCTGTAATGCAATCGGAATATGGTAACAGTGTTGTTCAATTTCGATGGTATAAAGCTATATTTTCTTCCTGTACTCCTTCCTGAGCATGCTTCCAAATATCTCTCTGCACTTACATCAGCCATGGGAGAGAGAGTCTGAGCACCTCCTGAGGCTTATCTCTTGCTGGCTGCTCTGGTAGCTTTGTGTACTCCAAAGAATTTTTTCAGATTTTGTTCAAGAATGCAGATTTCTTCAAATATTGTCTTTAATGTCTTCTTTTCCCAAGGGTACTTTAAAAGTCGAGGCCTTGGCAGATACCCTAGAAAGTGAAATTTTACAGTTTATAAAATTATGTTTTTTCTTTTCTTCTATTTTCTCTCTCTCCCTCACTCCCTTCTTCTTCCTTCCTTCCCTTCCTTCCTTACTTCTTTTTCTTCATACACCTGTGGTGCTCAGGACTTATTCCTGACTCTATGCTCAGGGATCATTCCCCCTCTTGGAGCTCATGGGGGACCATAAATGTTGCAAGAGATAGAACTCCAGCGGGCTGCATGTAAGGCATGTTGAGATTTTCCTGTCTCTGACCCTTTCCTAGCATCTTTGCTATAGAAAAGACAATACATATTGGAAATAAGGAAAGCCGGCAAGCATATTCTTTGTATTTTATCTCATGCCAAAACTAGTGCATGGGATTAAAAGCTAGCTGGGAATTTACACTGTAGAGTTAGAAGTTATACCACAACAGAACTAGGATTAAATGGGAATTTGCTCATCTATAAATATTTCCACATTAAAAAAAAACATGATTTTTCTGGATTTAATGTTAGTTACCATTTTTACTAAAAGCACATGGCTTGAGGTTGTCATTCTTAAAAATGATACTGTGTGAGTCTAATATTATTCTCAAGAATACTAAAAATTTAACCTTGTGAGTGAAAAAAAATACATTATCTCTTCCCACCAATGCTTTGGACTCAGATCCTTGTAACAAGAATCTGGGCTGAGCTGATTAATCCATCTTTCTCTTCCCTGCCTCTGTCTGTCTCCCCTCCCCCCTGCACTTTCCCTCCCTTCCTCTGTCCCCACACAACTGAAGGTGCTTAGGACTAATCTATAATTCCTTAGTGTACAACATAATGAAGATTATGTTGTATACTCCCTGCCAAAACAAACTCCAACAATGACAAAAAAGAGAGCTGCTGAATTTCCTCAGAAGAAACTCAAATATTCCTCTTTAGCATGTTTGCTAAAAACAACAGTGTGCGTTCTTATACACTTTACTAGCACTTTAGAAATTCTCCAAGTCAGTAGAGATTCATTTATAAATATATAAAGAGCAAATATTTTTCAGTCAGAAAGATTTTACAAAGCGTGAACACATTTACATGCTAGCTCTATTGAATTTACATATTAACTCTATTGAATCTCTTGTAATAATGTTACAAACCTTTATTGAGACTACTGTTATTTTATAAAGTCTTTGACCTGCCTTTTGACTCTTTGGCATTTGCTATCTTCCAGAGAAGTTCCACTGTTTTCAGTCCACTAACATTACTTAAGAGCTATGCACTCAGTATTGTCTCTGCTGTCACTTTATATCTCTTCAGAACTTGCCATTGATTTTTGTCACCTTTTCACTCCACCTCATTTCACTCACTAGGCCCAAAGTAGGTTATACCAGTGTTAACAAACCTGACTTTATAATTAAATCTTTGATGTTAGGACCAGGAAACTCTCTTGTTGAAAAGTCCTTTCCTTGTTCAACAGATGAGGTGCCAATCTATTGATTAATATTAGTAGAGTATATTAGTCATAGTAGTGTCACATTCGACTGTGTTAGCCCTCTCTAGTCTATTAATATTCTGCTTATTTCAATAATTCTTGCTTGTCCCCTCATCAATGTCCGATTTCTTATTTACTTGATTTTAATTTAGTGAATCTTGGCACTTCATCCTCCTAAGACTAACAAAAATAAGATAACGCAACGTAGAAACTGGTGCTCTAGGTTTCAATAAGGAGGGTTGAAGAAGTAGGACTGAAAGGTCAGACCAAGAAATCTGTGGTCACAGTGATAGGCAAAAAGAAGGAACAACAAAGGACTGCCCCTTAGTAAGTCAGAAAATGAGAAGTCCTTCTATGGAGATTACATAGAAGTGGAATCCTACTTCTATATAATTCACAGTTCTAGAAGTATACTATATAATATTATTCTGCAGAAATAAGAATTCTCCCCCACAGTTGACAAGAAGAAAAAAATTTCCCTTATAATTACTTCTATACTTGGAACATTTCAGGTCTTAAGTGGGTTTAAACTGATACACAGATGATTGTAAAACTTGAGACATAAATGCTTATACCTCTCTGCTCACATTAAGTCCTGATGCAGTTATTTTTGCCCTCAGTTTTGATTTGAAGATTTGGTCCCTTTTCCAGGGCAATTGCATACCGTCAAATGAGGCACAAAATTATAGTTGGGCTGTGCCCAGAGTGAGTAGAGCCATTGGAGCAATGCTCAAGAGGGCATGTGTATTGCCACATGAGCATGGTGGTAGGCATCACTGGATTTTCCAGGTACTTCTCATGCTACCAGAAAGTTAGCATGAAGAAGAAAAAAAGCATGGATTTTTGTTTGTTTCTAAGGTGTTTTAATCACATTTATAGATTTGAACATTTTCAATATTTTCAGGCCCTATTTAAATTCTAGGCACTTAAGGAGAAGTTACCAGTAATAAATCAACCTATTTTGGACATTCTGGTGTAGATCACATACATAATGGATACAGGTGTCATATTTATGTGTACATGCGATCCTATGCACATATTGAGTTACTGATTGCTTTTGCTAGATATGAGATCCATAAGAGTACTTTAACTAGTTCTGTTTCCATCTGTTTGATAGCAAATGTTACCGATATATAATCAGTATTAGTTAATTATTTTTCAAATTTTACGGTGCCACAGCTGACAGTGCTCAGGAGCCTGCTTTATTCTTCGTATGGTATGGTATTGCCACAGGGTATGTACTTGGGATTACAGCCATTAGAGATATGCAGGTGGTTCCTGGACAACAGCCAATGGTGCTCTGTGACTGCCAGGGTTATACTTCGTGGTGCTCAAAAGATGTGAAGTACCAGGTATCCAACTCAAGGCCTTGCAGTTGCTTGCCATGTGTGCTACAAGTTGAGCTTTCCACTTGTCTCCAAAATTGTTGAAACAGACCATTTACTTAAACATAAAATATAATTATAATCCAATCTCTTGCATGATCTTTATTAATTCATATATCAAAGATAAGAAAATTCCAAAATTCACAACATAGTATTAAAATGCATATTCATTAAGTGTTTGCAAACATGAGAAAAAGCTTAAAATTAGACAAAAACATTTTATTCTTGTCATTGTTGTCATTACTTGTCATTGTAAATTAAATTTCCTATTGCTCAAACAGATCACTTGCTTCACTTATCATCCCATTGATCTTTGATTTGTTCGAGCAGGCACCAGTAACGTCTCCATTTGTCCCTGTTGCGTGCTAGTGCAGCCCAATGATATCTGCTTGCTCCAGGAACAGGAAAAGCCTCAAACCGTTCATTCAGGGATTTGACAAAGAAATCTGACCATCTAGTTGGTGGGCGACCACGCCATCTTCTGACATCCCGTGGAATCCAGTCAGTAACAGCTCTAGTACAGCGGTCATCTCTGAATCACATTCATGACCGGCCCATCTGATTTTTGATGCCTTGGCAAATGAGACAGGGTTCCTGATTCTTAACCATTGACGGAGGTCAGAACTCCTGATTCCTTCTCTCACTCGAGTGAGATTTGATACTCCCAGCATAGCTCTTTCGATTCCACTTTGGGATACGTGAATAGCATTATCATCCTGTTTGCATAGGGCCCAAATCTCTGAGGTGTACGTTAGCGCAGGAAGAATGATGGAATCGAAAAGATGTGCCCGGAGTCGGAGTTTCTTTGTCCTCTTAACCACTTCTTCAACGCTCTTGAAGGAGTTCCACGCTGCTCTCTTTCTCCTGTGCAGTTCTGGCACCAAGTCATTTCTCATGTTGATTTCTTGACCCAGGAACACATAGGTGCTGCACTTGGAGATGTTCATTCCATTGAGAGCAAATGGAGCTTCGGGGACTAGTTTGTTTTTCATGAACATCATCTTGTTGAGATTCAGCTGCAGTCCGACCTTTCCACACTCGAGGTCGAAGTTGGCCAGCATTTGTGCCACTTGGCCAATGTTTGGCATTATGAGAGCGATGCCATCAGCGAAGCGAAGATGGTGTAATTACCGACAGTCTATCTTCACTCCCATTCCTTCCCATTCCAGTCATCACATGATGTTCTCCAGGGTGGCACTGAAGAGTTTCGGTGAAATGGTATCACCCTGCCACACCCCTCTCTTTACGTCAATGATCACTTTCTTGTAGAATGGTGAGATCCTGGTGGTGAATCCACAATACAGCTCACAGAGGATTTTAATATACTGAGTTTGAACGCCCTGTTTGACTAGGGCTTCAATGACTGCTTCAGTCTCAACAGAATCAAAGGCCTTCTTTAAGTTGATGAACGTTAGACAGAGAGGCATCTTGAACTCTTGTGAAATTTCAATGAGTTTGGTCACTGTGTGAATATGGTCTATCGTGCTGAATCCCCTTCGGAACCCAGCTTGCTCTCATGGTTGTCCTTTATCTCATGTTCTGCCTATTCTATTCAGGATGACACAAATGAACAACTTGTAGACAACAGACAGCAGGCAGATTGGGCGATAGTTGCTGATGTCGTAGATGTCTCCCTTCTTGTACAACAGAACAGTCCTACTAGTTTTCCACTGAGACGGAACCTTGCATTCAGATAGGTAGCGTGTAAAGAGCCAAGCCAGTGTATTGATGAGTACTGGCGGCAGATTCTTCAGGTGTTCGGGACTGACCTTGTCGGGACCAGGAGCTGGACACATCTTTACCATTGAAATGGCCTGTCGGATTTCAAAAGGGAGGACGTTGGGAACCACATATCCATCCTTCGGAATTTGGTATGTGAGCAGGTGGACATGGCTGTCAAATATATCCGAGTAGAAGTTGTGAATAACCTGCTCCATTGCCCTTCTGGAAGATGTGATAGATCCATCAGAACGTCAGAGGGCAGTCATCTTGGTCTTGTAATTGGTGAAGGACAGGCGAGCACTGCGAATATTTTTCCCAGCTTCTGCTGCACTGGCCAACACTGCTGCTCTTCTCTCTTTGAGGTCTCCCTTTATTGCACCTCTGCACATCTTTGCGAGCTTGGACTTTAGTTTGTGTTTGCCTGAGGTTCGCACCAAACTACGTTGACGAATGAACTCGAGAGTTTCCGAAGACAGGCGTCTGTTTGTGGCTTTCTCACTCTCGGCATTCTTCACACACTCATGGAGGTGCTGAACCAGTCAATCGTATTCCTCATCGATGTTATCAAGGATGACATCTTCCCACATTGATGCAATAGTGCCAAAGATCTCCCAGTTGGTGTTCATTCTGGGAATTGCCTTCTAAGACTTAAATTTTGCAGACCTTTCTCCCTGCTCTGTGAAGTAGAATTTTGCAGGAAGGAGATAGTGGTCCGATCCCGTTTGGAATTTTGGGACAACAGCAACATCAGTCAGGCAAACCCTTCGGTTGAATATGATGTGGTCAATTTCATTGCTCAAACAGATGCAAATGCAAATATATAGTTGGAGGTTTACCACATGTAAAATATGGAGTATCATGAATCTAGTATAAATCTATGAAAAGTTACTTACCCTGGTTACTTTTTAAAAATATAGATGGTACAGGGGATATGGTACCATCAGCAGGTCAACCTGTACCTGTGGGGTGAATGCATCTGCAGCCTGATGCACTTCAGACTTCCAGATACCCCAAAATTGCTGCTGTGATTTTGGTAAGACCCCAACAACTTGGGGCCAAGTTTGCCAAGAAATTAAATGGCCAAAAGTTAGGTATGTGGGAGGCATATGCACAAACCACCTCCAGCTCAGTTATATAAGCTCACTTATTGGCTTTATCTCAGAGACCCATAAATCTCGAAAGAGATTAAAAGATGCAGTTAGGCCTGTCCACGGAGATAGGTGGGAACCTATGACTGAGACCTCCAGGCCTGCTTGGATTGAGACTGGGCTTCCTCCCTCCAGGTCCCCAGTTTTCCAGTAGCTTGGCAGTCACACCCACAGACTGCCCCCAGCACCATGCAATCTCCTAAACTGCTAACACCAAGAGACTACAAACTAGAGCTCCCAGAAGAGAACACCACAGAACTCCTGGATCCCGCTCCAGGCTGTCTTCACCAGGGTACCTTGAGGGGGGGTCAGGTTGAGCTTTCCTCCTTGCCCCAAGCAGAACTCCGGCAGCCAAAAACCTCTAGAATGCAAGTGCCGCCATATTAGGCCACCCTCTACATGCTTGGACAAACTCCCCCAAGAGGGGCTGAGCCTCACTTAAGATGCGATGAACCTCACTGGAGAGCACACTGACCGGAAAACCCAGGTACAAGGAAACCCATGACTCAGATCTCCAAGGCCGCTTGGATCAGGACTGGGCCTCCTCCCACCAGGTCTCCAGTTTTCCAGTAGCTTGGCAGTCACACCCACAAACCAACCCCAGCACTATGTAATCTCACCAACGGGCAAGAGCCAGAGACTATAAACTAAAGCACCTGGAAGAGAATGACACAGAATTTCCTGGACATTATAGTCTATCCATAACAAGCAATACAAAACAAATCATCTAGCATTGCCTTTTTGGCAGGTTTGAGTGGTGGTGAGACCGGTGTTGAAATATGAAATGTAACCAAAATAGAGAGAGAGGATGAAGGAAATTGTCTTCCACACAAGCAGGGTAAGGTTGGGCGGGGGGATACTAGGAATTTTGGTGGTGGAAAATGTGCACTGGTGAAGGGATGGGTGTTTGATGATTGTATGACCAAAGCTCAAACATGAAAGCTTTGTAACTGTATTTCACAGTGAATAAAAAATGGGGGGATGGGGGAAAATAATAATAAAATGAAATAAAATTAACATTCTAAATTAAAAAGTAAAAGCAAAAAGTGAAGTTCATACCCAATTCAATCAGTTTAATCAATGGCTGAATAATAGCAGAACTCCTACATTATTAAAATATATCTGTATGTATAGACAGTGCAAAATTGTGTTTGATATGCCCATTAAAATTATACCAACTTAAGGTTATTCAGTATTTTTTGTGTCAGAAAAATATTCCAAGTGAGACAAGTTGCTATTGTAAAAGACAATAGTTATAGTAAGGAAAGATAAAGTGACAAGATTGTATATTATAATAATAGTTTAGTAAAAAACTCTTCAGTGCCACTCTTGAGAATATCATGTGATGACTGGAATGGGAAGGAATGGGAGTGAAGATAGAGAGTTGGCAAATACACCACCTCCACTTCACTGATGACATCTTTCTCATAACATCAAACATTAGCCAAGGGGCACAAACACTGGCTGACTTTGACCTCAAGTGTGGAAAGGTCGAACTGCAGCTGAATCTCAGCAAAAAGATGTTCATGAAAAACGAACTAGTCCCTGATGTTCCATTTGCTCTCAATGGAATGAACATCTGCGAGTGCAGCAGCTATGTATACCTGGGTTGAGAACTCAACATGAGGAACGACTTGGCGCCAGAACTGCGCAGGAGGAAGAGAGCAGAGTTGAATGCCTTCAAGAGCATCAAAGAAGTGGTTAAGAGGACGAAGAACCTCCGACTCCGGGCACATCTTTTCGATTCCACTGTTCTTCCTACACTAATATACACCTCAGAGACCTGGGCCCTATGCAAATAGGATGAGAACGCTATTCGGGTATCCCAAAGAGGAATAGAAAGAACCATGCTAGGAGTATCACGTTTCACTCAAGTGAGAGAAGGAATCAGGAGTTCTGACCTCCGTCAATGGTCAAGAATCAGGGATGCTGATTCTTGTGTGTGTGTGTGTGTGTGTGTGTGTGTGTGTGTGTGTGTGTGTGTGTTGGGGAGGGCGCGAAGTGGCAGGGTTCAGGAGTGATTCCTAGCTCTGCACACAGGGATCAGTCTTGGCAGGTTTGAGGAATCCTGAGATGCAGGGGCTCAGACTTTCATTGGTCAGTGCAAGGCAATTTCCCTAATCTCGGTACCATGGCTCTGGCCATTGCTAAGTAAATTCTTCCCCAGCATACTAGAAGTGATCCCTGAGTAAAGCTTCCCATCTCCACAAAACACTCTCTTTCTTCAAAAATACAACCCAGAAAAACAAAACTACTCACTGTACTTTAAATAATAAGAATAATTTTTCCGATGAAACTATTCAAAATTCCTTTGTTAGTTCAGTAGTAGAGTACTGCAAGCAATAGACCAGAGTTTGAGCCCTGGTACCACATATGGTTCCCCTGAGCCCTGTGGCAGTGATCCCTAAGCGCTGAGTCGGGAGTCAGGGGTGAGAGCTGACAGGGGCCCCTGCCCCCCGAATCCACAACAGTCCAAAATTTCATAATATAAATTGGATTCACAAATTATTCATATTTCTGTACATGGACAGAGGTTTATGTGGATTTTTGGCAATAGCAAACTGTCTGTGATAGATGAGGTGAAAAGTCACAACTGTCACCTCACGTGCCCACACTGAGTGTGGTCTACTCACTGTCCCTGTCACGCAGACACAAAGTGTTCTGCAAAAGCTTATCCATTGAGCAATTGCTTTGTTTTTCCTTCACAGGCAAATGGCCTACAGGAAAACCAATGGATCTTTCTCACACCAGATCATTTATTCTCTAGGTAAGTGGATCCCTGGAGGAGGTTAAAATCCAGTGGGACAGCAAATTCTTGTAAAAGGACTCTGAGGTCTATTGACTAAATGACAATATAGTTTGCACATTTATGCAATCTCACTATCACCTACAGTGAATTTTTCTCCTGATAAACAAAGTATACTTTGATAATTGACAAATCTATTCACAATTAAAAATGACTCTGAATTCGTCTTTATTTTTCCTCAATTAAATTCCTAATCAAAAGAGTAAGAGTTTCAGTCATTATCTGGAAGTTGATTAAATTTTTCACTTTTATTTAGTTATTTTTTATTTTTTTTTTTAGTCATACCCAGTGATACTCAGGGTCTACACTCAGGAATTACTCCTGGCAGTGCTCAAGGGACCATATGGGATGCTGGGATCAAACGCAGATTGGCCCCATGTAAGGCAAATGCCCTTTCTGCTGTGCTATCACTCCAGCCCCAATTTTTCACTTTTAGAATAAGACTTTTATGTGATAAAATTTTGGGACATACATAATATTTTCATTTTGATACTGAATATATTAATAAAAGCTAATTGGAAATATTTACAGTAATGTGAAACTATAAACTCAAGCACATTTTTTTATTGAGAACTCTATAAATTTTCTGCTAAAACAATATTTGTTGCTACTTAAAATAATTCTTCAGTAAAAGTAGATGCACTGTAGCACTATCATCCCATTGTTCATCGATTTGCTAGAGTGGGCACCAGTAACGTCTCCATTGTAAGACTTGTTACTGTTTTTGGCATATCAAATATGCCACAGGGAGTTTGCCAGGCTCTGCTTTGTGGGCAGGATACTCTCGGTAGCTTGTCAGGCTCTCTGAGATGGACGGAGGACTCAAACCTGTGTCAGCCTCGTGCAAGGCAAGCTCCCTATCCACTGTACTATCGCTCCAGTCCAAAAACGTAGGTGATCAATATGAAATTCACTTAACAAATTTTACTTTTTGAAAATACGGTTTTATAAAATTAGCTGCTAATTTGACTCATGATGGAACAAAAAAAAACCTTGCAGAATAATGTCTCATAAAAATTATTGAGATATTAAAAAAATCTATTGAATATTTTAGCATTGCAAATGATACTTGTCTTAGAGGTTCAGTAAAATTTGAAGGAAAAACTAATTAGATTATGTTCAACTAGGAACTTCCCAGTTCATATCTCTAGCAGGTGAAGATAAGTTGCTCTTTAAAAAATTTCTCTTAACTTATTTAGTTGTCTACTGCCCACAGACTTTCATTGACAATGTGTGTGTTACAGATATGCAAACATCTCAAGCAATGAAGATCCGTATCTACAATCAATAGCATGTGCAAGCAAGCGTTTGTTAGAAACCATTCTCCATTTTCTGTAATCAACAAGCTATTCATCAACTATAAATACTGAGCACATCCTATTGAAGTTATCATTTCTGATGAATTGACAACAGTCAAATGGGAAGTGAGCCACATAACTTTCTCCTCTACCAGCTGTTCTGAGTGTTTGGTTCACTTCATGAGAAACAATGAAACAAAAAAAAGACCTTTCTTAGGTTATGTATTTCCATGAGGGGGAAAAAATAAGTTTAAAAAGACTCAGGAGACAAAGGAATAGTACAGATGAACTCCTGTCACACACTTGGCATTAAAATTTACTTCACTATGTTCCAATGTGTAGAAAGGAAGATAATCAGAATTTCGAAGCTGGGCATTTACCATTTCCCCCACAGTTAAAGGAAACTGTAAGTTACAAATAGACTATTTGCCCCTCTTCCCCCCTTTTTATTTTTTGCATTTAAAAATAAAACCTGATGTGGGAAGCTCTGACCTAGTCTCTTGCTATGCTGCAGGACTTAGCAGAGATTCATCAGTTATGGGAAGAACTAAGGTTCTCCAGAGAGAAAGAAGGGAAATCAGGCTCATTGCACCCTGTCTAGTAAAAGAGAAAATTCCATGTTTGAATCAGCCTGAAGGTTAATAGAGAAAAGAATCACATAAATGCATTCCTTTTCCCCAAGGCTAGGCTACTGTCAGCAGAAGATGATTGAGTTAGCAAAGGCATTTCCTCTTTTAAAAATTTCAGCATCATGAATTTCATCCATGCATAGGGCCCTTACTCCCTCCTCTCCCACACACTTTAAAGAGCATCTAACACTGCCAATTACATAATCCCCACAGTGAGCTATGCCAGATTTCTCATCACGAACACATAACAGAATGGGGGATCACTGAAATTGGTTTAAATAGTCTAAAATAGGCATTCTATTGTACTGGTTGAAAGGAAAACTGAAATCAGACAGCCCAGGTAATTGAAATCTTTGCATCTATAAAAATGGTTCTGAACCACTTAAACAGAGGTATCTTGTTGTTGTTTCACTAAATATTCATTAAAAATGTTGCTCTGTATTCTTTATTGTTAGTGATCAAAGCCAGGGAATTGACAACTGGAAAGTTCTGAATGAAGATTGACATATTCTGTGGTCAAATGTTTGACTCTTATTAATTAGTCAAATGTATATGTAACA